>NW_027526295.1:183171478-183773978 GCF_048455015.1 Haemaphysalis longicornis
GGGCAGTAACAGCGCGTCGCTGAAAGGGACCAAAAAGAGACGCTCGAAAAAACAGAAGGCATCCACTGGTTCACCCACGCCATCTTTACCGGATGAGTCCTCCTCGCTGCCCGGAGGCGGTGGGTCGCCTGGAAGTAACACCGAGTCGCTGACTGCGTCCACGAGTGGACTGAATTCGTCGTCGCACCGGAGCAAGCACACATCACGGCGTAAGCACGCTGGCCGCGACAAGAAGCCACCGAAAAAGCGGCCGCCCAAGTCTTCTGGCAAGAGGACGCCGGATGACGTTGAGAAGGAGCAGTAGTCTTCTGCTCGTCCAATCAGCATACTAGTTTCCGGCAGCTTTGTTTTTTAATGCACTGCTTTTTATTCTTCACGTCATTTATTTTATATCGCCGCACAATGTGGTAATGCACTGAATTCGCGCACCACACTTTTCTTTATTTTTTCGTACTTTGTAAACAGCTTATCTGCTAGGCGCGTGTATACATATTTGATGTGAACACATTTTTGAACACTGTTTGGAGGTATTTCTTACGAGCATGATTTCCCAACAAGCAAATCGCACGTCGCACAGTACTGCATCATAGCGAAGAGCTGCCGGCTTCTGTTTTCGTATGGATAGTTAGCTGCGTTTGAGACGCCGCTATGCTTTGTCTTACGCTTATTTCGCCTCCAGGGTCACTAGCGGTAGAACGTTGCTTCTACTCGAGTTTTTGACCTGTTTGTTCATTTTTTTTCTCGCCTTTCACATTACCATGCCTGTGTGTACCCTTCAGTAGTGTCATGTGAAACTCCATGGGCGCACCGGCCGACCACCAGAGAGAGAGAGAGAGAAACATCGCTTTATTGAGGCTTATGGGAGCGGTGTGGCCGTCGGTTTGAGGCCGGCGGCGACGTTGTCAGCGCGGGTGACCAGAAGTATCTCGACCTCTGGGTCTGAACTGCCAAGCGCTCCCTCCCACTGCTCTTCATTAAATATGGAGGAAAAGGGGTCTTGAGGACAGGCCCACATAGAGTGGACCAGCGTGGGTGGGTCCCCGCAGAGTGGACAATTTGGCGAGGGAAATTGCGAGGGTGAATGCGATGCAGTATAGTGCTCGGCAGGCCAAAGAGTTTGTCTACGGGAGTCGCCATACGCGCTCCTGATGGTTGGCTAGCTCAGGGTCGGCAGGAGGGTGTCGACGGCGACAAAGGCGGTAATTCGTAGTGATATCATGGTACGTGATTAACTGACCCCTCGCTGACCTGGCGCCGTGGTAGGGGACGAGGCTGGCACCGGCACGGATAGTGAATCCTCGTGCTGCGTTGTGCGTTGCGTCATTTCTCCCCAAACCAGTATGCGCCGGTGTCCAGACGATGTCTACCAGGAAGGTCGGGGGTTTTGAATGATAACGAGGCGAATCGGTGATTATAATTGTAGGTGACGGCGTAGTTAGTGCGAGCGCTATCGCCGCCTCCTCCGGTGCTGAAGGGGTGCTAGTGCGGACGCTTAGAGAGTCCACAGGGGGGTCATTCGAGCTATTAATGAATGCGAGGGCAAGAGAGTCGTGATGGCAGTATTCGGCCACATCCACGCACAGGATGTCAGGTTTTTGGGGAATTTTTTGGTGAGCACCCGTTGGATGACGTTGGAAAACGAGTGTGCCGGTGTGCTCTTTTAGTACGCGTTTTTGCCCACGGAAATAAAACTTTATATCGCGAGGCGTTGGAAAACGAGTGTTCCGGTGTTTTAGTACCGTGGCTACATGAAACGACTAGGATGACAGGAAACGCCGACAGCTCCTAAAAGCAGCGCATCCTTCCGAGTCCCACCTGGCTGACTCGAGCTACCTCCTTTCCTGACCAGCTCCTTATGGTGACCCAAATTAATAAGGCGCGCTGGATCTCTGCACTTCAGATGACAGCCGGGACTATAGGACTGACCGGATCACCACGACCTGATCCTGAATAAAGTTTATTCTCGCTCTCTATCCCATTGCGAAGGGATATATCGTGTTCTAGTGCTTTTTAACTCCGTGCTTAGTAAAAAAAACTGTTTCGGAAAATTGCTTAAGTGAATCTGCTTAGTAATAAAAGGCATAATAAAATGTCCAACATATATCGTGTTCTATTGCTTTTTAACTCTGTGCTTAGTAAAAAAAACTGTTTCGGCAAATTGCCTAAGTGAATCTGCTTAGTAATAAAAGGCATAATAAAATGTCCAACATTTCGTTCGCAACGGTGCATGATTCGGTAGAGCGAAGCTGCTAGAAAGCACATTCTCGGGTGGGCCTTGTGTTGTGTGCTCATTAGCTTTTTTCACAAAACAGGCATTTAAACTTTTTTAAGCCTGCTTAAAAATTGTTTATGGAATTCAACTAAGAGAGAATGGTTTTTATCAAGCTTGACATTGCCCACTCCCGAGGGTACTTTTTACGACCTTGTGCAGGAACTGGAGCCAAAGTCACCTGTGTGGATGTAAATATCTCCGTTGTTGTTCGTGAAGCTGGGAGATGCATGTATCATGGATTGCTTCAACAATAAAATTAGTGCTGAACGTACTTCTGCTTTGGTATCAACGAGTAGCATGTGAGCTGCTTCGCTGTTGACATTTTTGTTATACAAAAACAGGCTGTGTTCAGGCACTCCGGAAAATCTTTACGAAAAAACGCGGGAAATAAACTGGACAAAAAAAAAAGCTGACAACACATGGACACTGTGTTCATCACAGCATCTTTCCTTGTATTTCCATCCCGTTTCTTTGCTCTTTTTTTTCTTGCAATTAACCAACTAGCCCAGCTATTGTCAATGACAAGTGATTCTGCCAAACTACCGTGGCTATTGACAAGGTCAGTGAGTAGCTCTATGTTCTCTGCTATGCTGTGATATGAGGTTCTTGGGAAGGGGTAGGTGGGGGAAAGGGGCCCCAAATTGTCTGACAAGGGGTGTCGATTATCGGGCCCCTACGTTCTCAGCACGGTCTGTGCTAGGGCGTTCCCTTTCCAAACGAAATGCCAGGGCTTATAGTAGGTTTTTCTGCACGACACACAGCAGTGCAGGAAAGCCGAATGGGCAAGTGATACTTCTTGCACTACACTAAAGTCTTGCAGAAAAGCCAAACCACCGAGTTATCTTTTTACTTGACTACAAAGTTCTGCAGGCTCTGCAGAGAAGCCAAGAAAAAATATACCTTTTTGCATAAAACCAAAGCTCTGCTCGAAAGCCAAAACGCGTTGTTTCTATCACTGCAGATTTTCTGTAACACGGGCATGCGAATGTATGGCAATAAGGCACTTGTTTATGAATATGAACCAAGATATGAAGATATATGAACCAAGCCTGGGTAACAAAAACCTTGAGTGGGGTTACAGCAGTACGTTTTATTAAAAATGCGATCAGTAGCACCTAAAGGTTCAAAATAGTTTTGACACTATTTGAGTGGCCTGTTGTAAATCATTGCAAAAAACATTTCATACAGCCGAAATCACGTAAACTAGCAAAGAATGGTTTGGGGCCTAAATTCAGCAAGCATGCTCCAGCTGGGCATGCATGTTTCGAGAGCAAAACAGTAATAACGGGATAAGAAAAAAAAATCATAAGGCGAACTTGAGTTACCACCAAGGTATTAATATTGATTTGATTGATTGTAGGGTTTAACGCGCCGACGCAACGCAGGCGATGAGGCGCGCCGTACTGGAGGGCTCTGGATTAAGTTTGACCACCTGGGGATCTTTAACGTGCGCCGAAATCTCGTACACACGGGCGTTTTTGCTTTTCGCCTCCATCAGAAAAGCGGCCGCCGCGGCCGGGAATCGAACCCGCGACCTTGTGCACCAAGGTATTAATAGACAGTTTAGAATAGTGACAAAAAAAAAGAAATAGTTTGGATACCAATATGGGAATTAAGTTCACTTGCTTTAGTATACATTTATTAACACTGAGTTCCATGTTCTGCACATCACTCCATTGAAGAATGTTACGCTAGCATGGCGAAGTATCGAAGCGCAGCAGACGAGGGACAGAAACACAGAGGACGACACAGAGCGCTAGCATCAAACTTTAATGACACAAAAAACCCAACCACCACATATAAAGTGCTCTTATCAGCCAACATGCCTTAATTAAACCAACCAGGATGCAGTCAACAACACAAATAAAACGGCGTAGAAGTTTAACACTGTCAAAACAAAAAACGATAAAAGTATCAAAGTAGCACACCTATAAAAAACCTATAGAAAAGTTTACAAACAGGTAGTTGCCAAATTCACGCAAGGGCATGCAGAAAACGCACGCGCGAAAGACACACGCTCCGGAGAACAATTCACGGGTTTGACCTTAAAAAATCTATCTCTTTGGCCCCGAGGGCTACCGACGGCTTCGAAACGCAATGATCCCACAAATCAGCGATGGTTTTCGCTTCCAACATTTCGCGTGTAAAGGGGTGTCGGTGTTCGGCCACAACACACTTCTCAAAGAGGGGAGGAGAACAGCCACACGTTTTGCAGTGCAAATCAAGAAAGCCCCCGTTCTGATTGCGAACATTGTAGCTATGCTCCTTTAAGCGTTCGTTCAGGCATCTGCCAGATTGCTCCACGTAAACCTTGCCGCAACGTAGCAGAAAATGGTACACGACACGCTCAGTGCACTCAACAAATTTATTCCTGTGCTTTGTCTTGCATGAGGGCTTCGCCGAGCTATTAGGCTTTGACAACCGCCTGAGCTTTCCTAGCTTCTCGGGAGCAGAAAAAACTACTTTTATGTTGGAGCGAGAAGATATCTTCTTGAGATTATGGGACAAGTGATGCAGGTACGGAATCGCCGCCACCTTGCTTTTCTCCGTTGGAGGTTGCGATCGTCACGTTCTTTCATGCGTGACTTCCTGAGTATGCACTCAGCCACCGATACCATAACATGAGTTGGGTATACCCTGCTACTTCCAGACGTACCGTCTGCTTTGCAAAGCTTTGGCCCATTTCGTGCTCGGCACAGCAGCTTTAACGGTAAGCGCCTAGCGTACCTTTTTAAGGACCCAGGTCCTGATTTGCGATATAATCATGTATGTGCCAATGTGAGGAGCTGAACGCATGACGGACATTACCCAGCCACGTTCTGGCCCATGGAATATGAGAGGCCGCTACCAGTCTCACTCTTTCGGCATCCTTTTTAGTCGCAGATGTATTTTTGCCACATTTTATTATAGTGACATGGCATCACCACTACAGGTGCAGCGGTTTCTTCTGAGAAATCTTCTTAAGTGCTGAACATCATGCTAGAGGCACGCATGCTCACATCACTTTTCTGCGCACGAAACGTATATGTCCCCCCTAAAAAAGGGAGATGAAATTCTAGCAAGAAATACAACTTTCCAGTTTGATTTCTAGCCAGATTTACAAATTCTATAGGTAGAAGTGGCAGTCTCTAGCTAGAACAAGTCTGGATTCAGCTGGTAAGGATATTTGCCAGCTAGAAACATGCTTTTTCTGGCTGCATTGACAAATGAGAACTCCAAACCGGAACACCTCGATCTAACTGGAAATGATAAATTGAGATGGAAATGGTGTTTCTAGCTAGAAATGATGGCTCTAAGACGAATGACGCTGCATCATTTTCGGCTAGACTGGTTCATTTTCCAGCTACTTTCATCAATTTGGGTTCTTCCCAATGTGAACCGCATAAATGGCATGTCTGAAACAATGGTTCCATTCGAAGGCATTTGATTCACGTAGTCCAGCATTTGGCATCTAGCACATGTTGGCAAAAATCTCCGAAGTAATGTTGATGTACTTAGAAGTAATGTTGCCCCTATGTAATAACTTTATCAAAAAATTTTCGGCTGCTTTGAGTTGCAACCGCCGGTCGTCGGTTGCAACATCGTCGCCGTGGCCACCGCTTTAGTTTGAAACGTGTTAAAAGACATTGTTTCGACAGTTTGCACTTTTCTTAGCAATTAGTGCAGTCGTCTGCCGTTTTGGGAACGGCAAAGGGTGCGTTCTTGAAGGTGGAGGTGGCCTGATGACGGTTTAGAGGACAAACGTAACTACATGAAGAAGGGAAGAGACAACAAGAACCTCACACACCCGTACATTTCTCACACCATCGTGAAACTGCGCTGTTTTCTTTCGCAAAAAAAAGCAACCAATAAAAATTCCGGGCCATCTCCACTAACGTGGAACCTGGGGTGGGGCGAAGCATGCAGCGCATAAGTGTATTCTTGGCGCCTTGTCGTTTTTGCCAACGGAAATGAAACCGTTGGGGGGTAGAGGTACACAACTTTGCCGTAAAAGTCTCGTGTCTTTGAAGCACGAAGCGCGAGGCGTAAACGAGTGTCCCGGTGTTCTTTTAGTACGCGTTACGTTCTAGCGCGAGGCGTAAACGAGTTTCCCGGTGTTTTAGTAGCGTGACTATATTGTCACGAAGCCAAAGACAACGCAGTTGTCTTGAATGTAAACACGTTTATTGGAGCGAACTTGTGCTCCCCTAACAACTCAAAGAATACACAGGCGGCGAAGAAGCAGTCAACAAAGTGACGTGTGCGGGCGAGCGTCGGCGATTCGGATCCCGCGGCGACTGCTCTGCAGGCTTTTATCTTTCGGCGCGAGTGTTTCTGGAACCGTGGATTTAAATCCAGAACATTGTAGATCAAAGAAGATTATTCTGGGCTAGTGACGTTAGGGCGAAACAGTCTGCTTATCTGAATGAGATAGCCCGTGCGGCATAAAAAAATAAAGAATGGAAGACGCGCTTCGCTTGGGACACAGATAACAGACCCGGGCGTGGCCGGGCAGTAAAAACAAACAATAAATAAAGAAACCAATACATGGTTCGCGACTATATGATACGACGATTACGACGACGACAGGAGACGCCAACAGCCCCAGCCACTAAGGGGCTTTGCCCCTAAAACAAATTTTCTGCCCACGGGAAGCCATCGCCCATGCATTAACGGGGGCCTATTTTACTCACGCAAAGAGCCTATGCCAGGGAATTCTACCCATTCCTTTTCAAAAATAAATACGATTTTTGGACAGTCATTGCTGGTACTGTGCGATAATTTTGCTAATTTTCATGTATAATTTAACGCGTATTTTTCGGGTGTGCGAGAGTATTTCAGGCGAATTTCTCGGTAAAATTAAGCAGTTGTGAGTGTGCGTCTGCCCTTTTGCCTTTCGTGTCTCATTTTCCCGTATCCCATTTTCAAATCACGACAGGAATGACCTCTAGAAAAATGTGGTTTGCTCCGCAAAAACTATCGATGCCTACTTAGGGTGGACCTAAGTTTAAGAAAAAGTGAAGATCGCGTAATTTTCTACGGCATGTACATTGCTGCACGCATAGGGCAGGGTGTGTCCCACAACTCGCCGGATTCTTTTAAAAAAATTTCCTACAATGCTGGCTTTAAATATCATTTGAAAAAGGCGAGCCAGAATTCCTGGACAATCTGGAGCCAAAATCTGGCTGATCAGTTTTCGAATACTGATGTTTGCTTGTTGAGTACTGCTTTTTTTTTTTTTTTTCACCGCTACGGAACACGACGCCTAGGGTACTTCCAAATTCCAATTGCAAGTAATACCGGTAGCCAACGTTTCTCTATTCGCCTTACATGCGTTATCTTCACTCTGCGTTTGGAACGTTGCCATGAACTTAGAGAAAGGAAAAGCACACAGAACTTTTATCCGCGCGCCTTTTTTAACCAAACTGAAAAATTGAATGCCAATACAAAAGCGAGGTTCAGTTCACAACACAGCGCAGTTACTGGGAACCCCTTGCGTTATTCCGTAACGCGAAAAATGGGGAGGAGCGTTTTACCACACCTGTAACTGAGCAACTTCATTCGCTGTCTTGGTTTCGTGATTGACTGTAACTGTCTTCGTAAGCGACATTACGCAAGACTACAGACCCAGCTCGCTCTTATAGGCACCTGTTAGCTTTTAAAAGGAACGCAAATGGTCAGCAATAATTAACGCAGCCGTAACAGAAAATTTGTGCTCACTGTAAGGCCAAAGAAGTTTGGTTTACGCACTGTAACGCTGCTAGTAACTGCAAACATGTAGCTAAACATGAGACGTTCATTGTACTGCGCACGTTAGTAATCTAATTCGCAATTTAGCTTGCGGTGAAAGCGTTAAATAACTGAGCCGACACCGGTATTTATCAAGCTTGCCTGCAAAGTCGCTGAAATGTTGCTTAAAGGGAAGGTGAAACGGTTTTAGAATTAAAAGAAAAGTTGACTAGCAGCAAGTACACATTGAATACTTCCCGTGTACGAAATATTTTCGCAATACATCCAATAGAAGCGGCGCAATGCGCAAACAAAAATGGCCCGATGCCCCGCCCCCATCTCGCCGCGCGATGCCGGAAGACCGAAAGCGCGGGCGAAAGCCGGCTGAAAAACGTCATACCTGGACTTCCGGCCGGATCAGCCGCCTCTGCCATGCTCTTTTCGCCGTGTTTACTTGTGAATGATACTTGTCGTTGTTGGGGTTGATAGCACTTATATGTACAATTTTCGTGTTCAAAAAGTATGCACGAACGCCAAACGAGGCATACATTACCATGCCGTATTCCTAAGCAGGATAATGCACGCCTGGATGTTTGATAACATTCGGAAGCGACAACCGAGATGGATGTGCTTGATGACAGAGAATATACTACACTACGTTAGATACTTTGTAAAACGCTCCAATGCGTGTTTCTTTTTTTTTTTTTTTTGATGCGACGGACGTGAATGTTCACATTAGATTCTATATTTAGGAAGGATGGGGAATACTGCTGTACTTTGACCGGGGGTGTTTCGTTCCGTTCCACATTTGTTCAGGAAATACCTGTTTCGTTAAACGCGTCGGTTTTCTTTCGCTATGGGCTTACAACAGTGTTCAAAAACCCAATTTCTGGCGAAACTAAAACAAGGGGCCAATCCTGATAGAGGTAAGAGGTAAAATATGGGCCAATCCTGATAGAAGTGCTCTCCAGGTTAAGAGGTAAAATATATTCCTTGAAAGTAACAGAACCAAGACCACCACATTACTTATCTTGCAAGTACACATGGCACGATAAGGTAATATTTGTCTGGAATGAAAAAAACACCGCTCCGAACCACCACCGTGCCATAATTTGTGTTGATTGCGGGGGCCTAATTCTTTGCCCAAGATTCCGTGTGCCCACATATTATAACCTGGCAAGCACTTGTTGCCGCTGAACCTCAAATGTGCGCCAATAATAGTCGATATATATTACGACGAAACTAAAAAAATTAGGAGCGAAGAGTAAATATATACGGGCTTTGTCCGACTAGGGCGGTAAATGCTTAAATCTAGAAATGCTGAAGCAGGCCAACGATTCATTATCACAAACGTTTGGTGATTGTTACCTTAAGTAACGTAACTACAACGTAACTGCCTTGTCCGACTGGTCTGTTAATTATAACGAGGGGGCCGTAATATTGTCGCAGAATGCGCAACGCACACCCAAAAATCAAGCCCTACTAGAGCCGATAATGCTACGGAGGCACCAGTATGCTGCAGTGTTTTCAGAATAAATGCATGTCAAGCAGTAAGACGCCACTCATCGAAGTGCAGCTAGCGATTGCGGATGCGCCTTAGCGCCGCAGCCCAAATGGCGCGCGCGTGTGGGTTTGTGTATGGGGATGAGTAACAGAGCTGGGGTGGGCGACAACGAACAAAGGAAATTCGGAAGCAGAGTCCGCTTGTTGGTTTATGCGTGTACCGGCGACATATGTCTCGCATATACGTTTACAGCGCATGAACGCTTCGGCATAAATGGTTTCGTATATAGGAGCAAACAGTTCAGGTAGTACCTAATATTAACATAAGAAATAGAAACCCCCTATGCTGGTTGCCTAATTCATAAATATTTTTACGGAACCCTCTAGCCGACGCCACAGTCACTGCTTTGGGATTCTCAGTCGTGCAAAGCAAATTTAAGCTCCAAGATAATTGAACCAACAGCACGGGAAGTTATAAAATAAACTTGCAGTCATGTGCGAACTTTAAACTGCAAGCTAAATTGCCGAAAAGGCAAGCGCCGCTGCCGTGCGATCGTTCCCAATGCTTCCGACAAGCCGCGCGGCCGAAGGGTGTCCTCCTTCGACGTCATGACGGGCGCAACCAATCAGGGGCGTCAAAAGACGAAAAGCGCGCGTCTTTCAAACGGGACCGCGCGTATTGCTAGATAAATGCCGGTTGGACTCATGCACGCTAAAATTCAATGTGATATTCGGAGTCAGCGCGCAAGAAACTATATTGTCACGAAGACAAGGACGATGCAGTTGTCTTGAATAAGAAACACGTTTATTGGAGCGAACTTGTGCTGCCCTAACAACTCAAAAGAATACAGAGGCGGCGAAGCAGCGGTCAACAAAGTGACTTGCACAGGCGAGTGTCGTCGAATCGAATGCCCCGGCGTCCGCACTGCAGGCTTTTTATCTTTTGGCGCGCGTGGTTCTCGAAACGTCGATTCGCATCGAGAACATAGTAGATCCAAGAAGATTATTCTGGGCTGTTCACGTTAGATCGGAATGCTCTCCCTATCACAACAAATAACACATGCGGCACAGAAAGAAAGAATGGAACACGCGCTTCCCTTGGCGCAGAGATAACACAGACCGGCGCAGCCGGGCGGTAAAAGCAAAACACAAATAAACAAACCCAATGTATGGTTCGCGGCATTACCCCCCCCTCTAAGAGTGCATCGACCCGATGCTAACGTAAGCGACAGTCCGAACAAATGAAAATAAAAGTTCGTCATCGTCCGTAGAAAGGTTTTAAGCGAACCACGTGGACGACTTCAGGCCGCGTGCGTCGTCGTGATGGGCCGGAGTCACCATCGGGGATCACTTCGTAGGTAAGTTGGCCAACACGTCGTAGAATTTGGTAGGGTCCGAAATACCGTCGCAGGAGCTTCTCACTGAGTCCGCGTCGTCGGATGGGAGTCCAAACCCACACACGATCCCCTGGTTGGTACTCGGCGTCTCGGCGTCGGAGGTTGTAGCGGCCCGCATCCACCAGCTGCTGGTCCGTTATACGAACTCGAGCGAGCTGGCGGGCCTCCTCCGCACGTTGAAGATATCCGTGGACGTCGGCGTTGAGGTCGTCGTCTTCTACGTGCGGAAGCATGGCGTCGAGCATCGTAGTCGGCCTTCTACCGTAGACAAGCTCGAACGGCGTCAGCTGTGTCGTCTCCTGGATAGCCGTGTTGTACGCAAACGTGACATACGGGAGCACTTCGTCCCAAGTATAATGTTCAACGTCAACGTACATTGACAGCATATCTGCGATTGTCTTGTTCAGATGTTCTGTTAGTCCGTTCGTTTGGGGGTGGTACGCCGTCGTTCTTCGGTGATCCGTGTTGCTGTAGCGTAATACTCCTTGCATCAGCTCCGCAGTAAATGCCGTTCCGCGGTCTGTGATTAGGACTTCCGGGGCTCCATGTCGCAGCACAACTTGGCTTATAAAGAACCTCGCCACTTCTTGTGCAGTCCACCTCGGAAGAGCGGCGGTCTCTGCGTAGCGCGTCATGTAGTCTGTCGCTACGACAATCCACTTGTTCTGTGATCGTGACGTAGGGAACGGGCCTAAAAGGTCCATTCCAATCTGTTGAAATGGTCTCGATGGGACGGCGATCGGTTGCAGAAGTCCGGCGGGTCTTGTCGGCGGCGTTTTTCGTCGCTGGCAGTCACGGCAGCTCCGGACGTAGTGGGTGACGTCAGAGGTAAGGCCGGGCCAGTAGTACCTCGCCTTGATTTTTCCAATAGTGCGGGCTGTGCCCAGATGTCCGGAAGACGGGTCGTCGTGGCACGCTTCCAAAATTTCGTCACGAAGGTCCGAGGGGATGACGAGAAGGTAATTCGCTCTTGTTCCGGGGCTGAAATTCTTCTTCACAAGGACGGAGTTTCTCAGGCTGAATGCTGGTAAGCTGCGTTTGAAGGTCCTAGGAACGGCAACGTTGCATCCCTCGAGGCACTCGATTATGACGCGTAAGTCGGGGTCGGCACGCTGCTGGGCGGCTAGGTCGCTCTCCGTCACGATCCCGAAGAATGCGCTGTCTTCATCAGAGTCTTGTGGTGGTGGGTCGACGGGGGCGCGGGACAGGCAGTCGGCGTCGGAGTGTTTCCTGCCGGATTTATAAACGACTGTAACGTCGAACTCCTGCAGGCGCAAGCTCCACCGCCCAAGACGGCCAGAGGGGTCCTTCAAATTGGCGAGCCAACACAGCGCATGGTGGTCTGTTACAACCTTGAATGGCCTTCCATACACGTAAGGGCGAAATTTTGAAATCGCCCATATAATAGCCAGGCACTCTTTCTCAGAGGCAGAATAGTTTTTCTCCTCCTTCGACAGACCACGGCTAGCATAGGCGATTACCCTTTCGCAGCCGCTTTGCTTTTGGACAAGGACGGCACCCAAGCCTATGTCACTGGCGTCCGTATGCATTTCCGTTTCGGCATTTCCGTCGAAATGAGCGAGCACGGGCGGGCTTTGCAGGCGTTTTTGCAGCTCGCCGAATGCTTTTTCTTGGTCGTTTTCCCAGCTGAAGGGGGTGCTATCTTTCGTGAAGCGCGTGAGTGGCTCTGCAATGCGTGCGAAGTTTGCGACGAAGCGCCGGTAGTATGCGCACAGCCCGAGAAATCTCCGCACGCCCTTCTTGTCTTTCGGCCTTGGGAAGTTCGCAATGGCTGAAGTTTTTGCCGGGGCAGGTAGGACTCCCGCGGCGTTGACGTCGTGGCCCAAGAACTTGAGTTCCCCGTATGCGAAACGGCACTTTTCAGGCTTCAGCGTCAACCCCGACGTACGAATGGCCTCGAGTACAGACTCCAACCTTGCAAGGTGTTCGTCGAAAGTCCGGGCGAATACCACTACGTCGTCGAGGTATACGAGGCAGGTGTGCCACTTAAGGCCAGCTAGCACAGTGTCCATGACTCTTTGAAACGTCGCTGGTGCTGTGCACAGCCCAAACGGCATCACCTTGAACTCGTATAGGCCGTCTGGGGTAATAAATGCAGTCTTCTCTCGGTCTCTCTCGTCCACTTCAATTTGCCAGTAGCCGGTCTTCAGGTCCATCGATGTGAAGTACTTCGCGTGGCAGAGGTGGTCCAGGGCGTCGTCGATTCGGGGGAGGGGGTACACGTCCTTTTTCGTGATTTTGTTCAGTCGCCGGTAGTCAACGCAAAACCTTAATGTGCCGTCTTTTTTCTTTACGAGTACGACGGGCGCAGCCCAGGGGCTTTTCGATGGCTGTATAATGTCATCGCTCAGCATGTCGTCGACTTGAGTCCGGATGGCTTCCCGTTCGTGTAAAGAGACGCGGTACGGTGACTGTCGGGTAGGTCGGGCTCCATCTTCGGTTATTATTCGGTGCTTCGCTAGAGGGGTCTGACGTAGTTTTGCGCTCGACGAAAAACATTCGCTATAGCGACGCAGCAAAGCCAATAATTTTTTCCGTTGTTCTTGCGGTAGCGCCGGATTCACGTCGAATGGCTGCGGGAGCTTGAATGTTTCTACGGGTGTGCGTTCAAAGTCGGCGACTGCGATCACATCACTTGCTTCTTGCGTTTCTTCGAGGAACGCAATTGCAGCTCCCTTGTTTAAATGCTGGTACTCTTCGGTGAAATTAGTGACCAAAACGTGAGATTGGCGTTGCTTAAAGTGCGCAATGCCTCTTGCGACGGAGACACCGCGGTCGAGAAGCAACCTTCGATCACTCTCTACGATAGCGTCGATGTCAGAAGCAGCATCCTCACAGTAGACGGCGATCATCAAGCTTGCGCGGGGTGGCAGGGTGATGTGATCGTCGGCGATCCTGACAGCAGCACGGTGATCGGGGTTCGGCTGCGGCGTCGTGGAGTGATTGGAGGAAAATGTTATCGACTTGGTCTGCAGATCAATTATTGCGCCGTTGTCCGTCAAAAAGTCCATTCCGAGAATCACGTCGCGGGAGCAGTTAGGCAGAACGACGAACGCCGCAGGGTACGTTGTGCCGTCTATGGTGACGCGCGATGTGCACGTTCCACTTGGCGTCACGAGGTGGCCTCCTGCTGTGCGTATGTGCGGACCGTCCCATCTGGTCGTAACTTTCTTCAGTTTAGACGCAAATGGTCCGCTCATTACCGAATAGTCAGCTCCCGTGTCTACGAGGGCGACTACGTCAAAGCCGTCGATGGACACCTTGACGTCAGATGCAGTCGTCCTCGAGTTCCGGGTTCGTCGGGGCGTCGTATCTCTGCTTGTACGTGTTGATGGTCGGGCACTGTGCATCGTCGTTGTCGTCGTCTTCTCAACGGACGTCTCGGTCAGGTCGGGTACGCGTCGCGCCGTGTAGCTGTCGTCGTGTTCGGGAGTCTCGTCAGGGTTAGGTCGGGTCGTCGGGATGAGGGCATGTCGTGAATCACTGTCTTCAGCGCGTCCTTGCGTCGTTGGAGGGTTTCTAGTTTTTCGCCGTAGAGCAACTTCACCTCCACAAGTTGCCGCCTTTAGTTTCCCCCGCGTGGGCTGGGGGACCTTCCACGGGCGAAGTCAGCTTTGCTACGGCGGTTCGGCGATTGGTAGGGGTAGGGCGACGGCGAACGGTTGAAACGCGCTGGGCCACGGCTGGTTTCAGATAGGTACTCGTCGATCTCACGTGGTCGTTGGCCAGGGAGAGGGCAAGGTGCGTCGACGGAGAAACCACGCAGTCCAAGTCTCTTGTATGGGCAGCGACGGTAAATGTGGTCGGCCTCTCCGCAGTGGTAGCACAGAGGACGGTTATCGGGAGTTCGCCATACGTCCGTCTTCCTCGGCGTCTGGTTTCGGGCTACCGGGGGTCGGGCGGGTGACAGTGGGTGGCGGTACGGCGGGGCCTCTTGACGGCGTGTTGGAGCAGGGCGGGGTCGACGAACAGCCGCGGAGTATGTCATAGCTTGTGGCTCTCGGGGTACCTCGGATGGCGTAGAAGTTCCCAACGCTTGTTGCACTTCTTCTCTAATCACGTCAGTGAGGGAAGCGACTTGGGGCTGCGGCGGCGTTGGGAGAAGTTTCCGCAGCTCCTCTCTCACTATTGCGCGGATAGTCTCGCGGTCTCGCGTAGGCTGTCGGCCGGGATCCGCGTGCTGCCAAAGTCGTTCGCATTGGCCGCGCCAACAAAGTTGCGGTCATACTGCTTAGCACGCATTTCGAGGGCTTTCTCAATGGTGCTGGCTTCGGTCACGAATTCGGCGACGGTTTTGGGCGTATTTCGGACAAGTCCAGCAAACAGTTCCTCCTTCACTCCGCGCATTAAGAAGCGCAACTTCTTTTCTTCCGTCATTTCGGGGTCCGCGCGGCGAAATAGCTGCTTCATCTCCTCAACGAAGATCACGACACCTTCGTTGGGGTGTTGCGTGCGCGTTTCCAACAAAAGGGCGGCTCTTTCTTTCCGCACGACGGTAGTGAAGATATTAGTAAACTCGCTTTTGAACTGAGCCCAGTTTGTCAAGGAGCTCTCGTGGTTCTCGAACCAAGTGCGAGCCGAATCTTCCAAGTAAAAGAAAACGTGCCGGAACGTTTCTGCGTCGTCCCACCTGTTGAATTTCCGGACGCGCTCCAGTTTCTCCAACCATTCTTCTGGGTCTTCTGCGGCGGCTCCTCGGAACGATGGCGGTTCCCGGGGCTGCTGCAGGACGATTGGTGACGTTGTTTCTTGCACCATGGTGTTGGTTGCAGCGTTCCTTTTCTTGGGCCCTTCTGGCATCAAACCGAACTCGGGCGGTAAATCTTGCAGGCGGGGGCTGGCTCTTGTTGGACTGGCTTGGCGGCTTTTCGAGGTTGTAGTGGGCATGAAGGGTGCGTACCCAGCACCTCCACCAGATGTCACGAAGACAAGGACGATGCAGTTGTCTTGAATGAGAAACACGTTTATTGGAGCGAACTTGTGCTCCCCTAACAACTCAAAAGTATACAGAGGCGGCGAAGCAGCGGTCAACAAAGTGACTTGCACAGGCGAGTGTCGTCGAATCGAATGCCCCGGCGTCCGCACTGCAGGCTTTTTATCTTTTGGCGCGCGTGGTTCTCGAAACGTCGATTCGCATCGAGAACATAGTAGATCCAAGAAGATTATTTGGGCTGTTCACGTTAGATCGGAATGCTCTCCCTATCACAACAGATAACACATGCGGCACAGAAAGAAAGAATGGAACACGCGCTTCCCTTGGCGCAGAGATAACACAGACCGGCGCAGCCGGGCGGTAAAATCAAAACACAAATAAACAAACCCAATGTATGGTTCGCGGCAATATAAACGTGCCTCTAACTCAATTTTTTTGGAAAGCGCTTCAGCTTCCCTTCTAAAGCTTGCATTAAGTTAGGCTTAACTAAAATTTTGAATTTATATCTCTACGCTGGTTGAAACTAAAAAATTCAATGTTGCCTTTCGAATGCAAAAAAAAAAAAGCCATATCGCAAGCTCTTATGAAAAATTTGGGGGCAGTAAAGTGTTGTTTCTGTGTTACGGCATTCCAGAAATGCAATGATGCGTCATGTTATTTATTTATTTATTTATTTATTGTCATACCTCAAGGGCCTTCAAGAAGGAGGCATTGCATGAGGAGTGGTACAAGTGGCAGACCAGAACAAAAAACGAGGTTAGGGGTGAGAGAGGTGTTCTAGCTACATAACTATATACAAGAGCGATACAACAATAAATGAGTAAAAAACATAAAAACACAATAGATGGCCGGACATGCTACATGCTTTACATTGGGACCTAATCAGTGTTTAAACTGCTTGATGAACCGTGCATCACAGCAGCACAATGGCGCAAACATACATACACGTCAGATGGAAACAACGGCAAAGAGTTATGTAGCTATAAATACGGCAGAAAAAAAGAGAAAGAAAAAACAATACAATGTGAGAATGCAACACTCCAGTACTTCGCTTGCACTGAGAACAATGGAGATAAGAACAGGAACCATACAAGAAGCCGCGAAGAAGCCGTTACGGCGATTGTTTATAAAACCCGCCTTCTGGGTGGATAGTTTATTCGTTTTGGAGCAGCGAATTCATGCTGTCGCTTTCCTCGAGTCCTGTACTGTAAGGGTATTGTATTGCCGGAATTGCCGGAAGGGTATTGTATTGTAACCGGAAGGGTATTGTATTGCTTCGGCTCATCTCTCGCCATGCAGTAAACCAGTTAAGTTTGCCTTCGGCTTCTTGTCGTCGTAACCAAGGCAGCAACCTTTGCTGGCCGCTCACCACCATGGCCACGCTACCACACGCATGACGGAGGCGACGGAGCCCACGTCGAGGACACCTTCCCGATGATAACTGGTTGCTAACCGTGGAATGGCAACTTCGTAACAATGCTAAGATTCGCAGGGCTAGCCGTCTAGTGGATGTACATGCTGGTTAGTCAGCTGAACGGGATCTTTTGTTCCATATCTTTCACGCTACGAAAGTTCCGTCTTGAGGCAATTTTTTTACTATTATTCCCTCTTACATAATCAGCACAAAGCACTCACACCTCACTACTCTTGGGCCACTGAGTGTCCTGGGGCTCGTCGATGTGTGTGAATCGCCGCAGGCGATGATCACGCAGAATTCTGCTCCTAGCTGCGGGGCGCGGTTTTCCCAAGCCGCCTCCGCGCCGCTCACCGCACTATTTCTTCAGTGATTTTCTCTTTGTAACAGCCGTTTCTTGCTCTACATTAGTCACAAGCTTCTTGCAAACCACTTGAGTATGTCACCGCAATACTGCTAAAAAGGCCATATTTGGCGCTTTTTGTAGCTGCAAAACAATAAAAAATGTGCACCATGTTTTTGATGTAGGTAATAGAAGGCAATCTTGAGTTTAATTTGTGAAGGTCTGAAAAAATCGAAGATGCCCCCCCCCCCTTTTTTTTTAAATGCGTTACCTAGCTGCAAGAGCTTTTTTTCAAATTGAACCGTCTTGACCACAAAATAAAATTGACATGAATATTGTCCAAAGACAGAAGATAACACTAAAAACTGTGGTTGATTCCTCTGTCATAGGAATCGGTAAAACACGAAAGTGAAATGTGCAGCGAAATCCGCAGCTGAGCATGATTTGCGGGTCGGCGGCTGTCTTGTGGGTGTGTTTGGCGAGCGACATCCTGCTGGTGAATCGCTTCGGCAAAGGTGTACTGGAGTCATATCCGCGACGGATACGCAACAGTGAAATCTTGGTGTATCCCGGCATCAAACACTTTCGTGTTGAAATATAAAACCCGAAAACGAACAACCCTAAGTATAACGTACTCTTTAGTACTAAAGGTTGCTTCCCCGCAAGAAGACGCTGTGTGCAGGGATGCTCCCTTTACTGGCCGCTTGCTTCGTTGTATTGGCGTCATTTCCGTGACGGACATGACGTCAGCGAAATCTTTGTGTATCCAGGAATAAAACATTTTCGTGTTAAAAAATTGAGAGATAGATAGATAGAGAGAGAGAGAGAGAGAGAGAGAGAGAGAGAGAGAGAGAGAGAGAGAATGATCTTTAATGTGAACTGGTGAGGTCAGCCCTGCTATAGGGGCAATGCTATACCAGATGGGGGGTGGTTACGTTGATGAGTGGTTAAAATTAGACATTAGGGGTGCAGCAGGAAGAAGACAAACAAGAAACGTTAAAAAAAGAAAATAAAAACAAGAGAATGCTTCCATTAGAGTCCGGGCATAAAAATACAATTGAAAAGAAAATCGTTAATGGAAACGCTAAAACAAAATGAAAAGTAAACGACGCGAAAAAAATGATAACAACTCCAACCCAAGAAAAATAAATAGATGAACGCCACAGTGACACCAACACAAGAAAAATAAATAGATGAACGCCAGAGTGCGAAAGAGTAGATATCGCGACACACTTGCTCTGTCAGTGATCTAGAGAAATTCGTCTAGTTCAGTGTCTCGTAGGAACTGGAGTAGAAAACTACCTTGGTTGTTTACACGAAGAAAAAAAAAAGGCCCTACATCTGGGCAATTTCTTTAAAATTTAGTTAGAGAATTTTTGAAAGGAATGCCGTCTGCGAGCTGAACACGAATATGTAAAATCATTTGAGAAAATGCAGTCTTTGCATGAAAAAAAAAAAAAAAAAAAAACTAGTACGATATCTGCAGAAGTTCGTTTTACAGCGGTAGAAGTTTTGAATTTCCGCGAGCCGCTCAACGCGCCACTGACCCGAGCCTGCTTTGGGAATATTTTTGAGGAAGAGAAATTTTTTCCCACAAAATAACTTCAGATATGCCTTTCCCCCAGCACAAGGAGCTGCAAATAAAGTTTTCGTCAAAATTAAAGACGTCGACCGAACCGGTCCCATCTCTCGTGAAAGCACCCGACACGAAGAGCAACGAATTGAGAAGGAAGTGAGAGTGGTTTCGGAGCTCGAACTTTCGGTTCAGGCGGCCACATCATCGCCCTTGTGGGGAGGGATAGGCGCCGTAAAACCCATACCAAGGGACCATACTAGCTGCCTCTACGCACACACCTTTACCTATCATCCCTTTTCCCCTACTCACTTCCCTCCATGTCTACTTGAGGCACACCATGAAGTTTCATTATGGTTTCATTCAATAATACGACGCTCTACGAAGTACATCACCTCCCCTAGGTAGTGCACTTTCTGCATGATTTCACGATTTCAAAGTGCAGTTGCCGCCCGCTGCACTAAAAAATCGGAGAGGCGAGTGCTGCACTACCTGAATGAGTTCAATATGTGCAGCCAAATCGAAGACACTTTAAATAAACTTAATCATTCGTTCGTTCAATGCTAATACTGCTAATACTGAAATTCACTCTGCTGCAAGCCACCATTGTACATGGTACACCTAGTGGTAAAAAGACAAACTGAGCGACATATATTTTGGGTTTTTTTGTACGACAAATGCAAGGCTAGGTTAATTTTAATTATAGGGCACAGCTTTAGAACGAAAATACTGTGGGTAACAAACAAGCTATGTAAACTTATTTAAAATAAACTCTTCGTAAACTCTGACACCAACCAGTCCAAGGACAGCCAACGACGCGCACGCGCACGTACAACACTGAGGTTGCTGAACCGAAACACAAGTTGTGGCAGCGAATGAATGTCAATTCACTAAAGGTGTCAAGAATGGCATTGATTCCAGAACTAAAGGGACAAACAAAAGGTTGTGAAAGCCCGGATGGTGTTTCAGGTAATGCTGCAACGACGGGCTGCAGCTGTGGCGAGAAATCGGAAGGGCGCGAACGATACCGCCTCGCTGCTTCCGTCAGTGGATGTCGACTTTCTGGATTTCGCTAGACGGACTTCGTCAATTTAAGTTTGCTTTACGTCGGTGAGCAGAATATAATTGGGAAACGGCGCCCACCACGCTATCGTTTGCACTCAGATTCCCAACAAAATTTGCGAAATGAGTGCGTCGGACGACAGGAGGAGGCTGAGTCCACAGGAAGCGTTCCCTGTCGACCTGCAGTCGGGCACAGCAGTTGGGAGTGATCCCAGAGATGACGATCCGACAGGGAGACGCACGACGCGAAGGCGCCGGGCACGGCTTGAGCTGAAAGAAACGGGCGACAAGCATCCCGCTGGATCAAGTGCTCCCGCAACCGGTGAGGACGGAGCCGCGTACGCCTCGGATGACGAGAGCGGCTGCATGACCAACAGCAGCCAGCAGCCTAAACAGCCTCGCTTTGGGCTGCCTGGTCGCAGCGAGCGTCCGCCGGCAGCTTCTTCCGAGGGCGGCGGCGATGGCCCAGACATGGACAGCGAGCACGAGGACCCGACGGGGCTGGAAGGGGCCGCCTTCCAGAGCCGGCTCCCTTTCGACAAGATGACGGCTCAGGAAGCGGCCTGCTTCCCAGACGTGGCACAGGGCCCGCCGCAGACGCAGAAGGTCTTCCTGCACATCCGCAACCGGCTGCTCCAGCTCTGGCTGCAGAACCCCAAGCTGCAGCTCATCTTCGAGAACGCGCTGCCGCAGATTGAGCCGCCGTACAACAGCGACGCGCCGTTTGTGATGCGCGTGCACGCTTACCTGGAGCGCCAGGGGCTCATTAACTTCGGAGTCTACGAGCGCATCCGCGGCCCGCCAGCAAAGAAGCACGGCAAGGTGATCGTCGTGGGGGCCGGCATCTCGGGCCTGGCGGCGGCGCAGCAGCTTCAGCAGTTTGGCATGGAGGTGATCGTGCTCGAGTCGCGAGACCGCGTTGGTGGACGGGTGGCCACTTTCCGCAAGGGGAACTACATCGCCGACCTCGGAGCCATGGTGGTGACGGGACTGGGCGGGAACCCCGTGGCCGTTCTGAGCCGCCAGATCAAAATGGAGCTGCACCGGATCCGCCAAAAGTGCCCGCTGTTCGAGTCAAACGGTGCCACTGTGCCCAAGGACAAGGACGAAATGGTGGAGCGAGAGTTCAACCGGTTGCTCGAGGCGACGTCCTACCTGTCGCACCAACTCGACTTCAACTACGTGCAAGGCAAACCGGTGTCTCTTGGGCAGGCCTTGGAATGGGTCATCAAGCTGCAGGAGAAGCACGTCAAAGAGAAACAGATCGAGCACTGGAAGCTTATCCTCGAAATGCAGGAGAAACTCAGGGCTAACCAGCAAAGCATGCTGCAACTGCGGGACCACATTGAAGCCTTGCATCAGCAGCACAAGGAGCTTGCTTCCTCCAAGGCGCAGCGAGATGTCACCCAGGAGTTTGTTTTACGAAGCAAGCAGCATGAACTGACGTGTGCCTGCCGGGAGTGGGATCAGCTCCTTGAGCAGCAGAAAGAGATTGAGGACAAGTTGCAAGAGCTGGAGGCATCCCCACCGAGCGATGTCTACCTTTCGTCCCGCGACCGCCAGGTCCTGGACTGGCACTTCGCTAACCTCGAGTTTGCCAATGCCACGCCCTTGAACAACCTGTCACTGAAGCACTGGGACCAGGACGACGACTTCGAATTCACTGGCGCGCACCTAACAGTTCGCAATGGCTACTCGTGTGTGCCGGTTGCCCTTGCTGAGGGGCTCGATATTCGGCTCAACACTGCTGTCAAACAGATCCGTCACGGCAGCACTGGCGTCGAGGTGTTAGCTACAAACACCAGGAGCAGCGGTGGCCTCATCAGCTTCAAGGCAGACGCAGTTCTCAGCACCCTACCACTGGGTGTCATGAAGCAAGCCGTGCAGGGCAACCCGAGCATGCCGAACACTGTTCAGTTCATCCCGCCGCTGCCAGAGTGGAAGGTCAGCTCCATCCAACGCCTGGGCTTTGGCAACCTCAACAAGGTAGTGCTGTGCTTTGACCGCATCTTCTGGGACCCCAGTTCCAACCTGTTCGGCCACGTGGGCAGCACCACGGCTAGCCGGGGTGAGCTGTTCCTCTTCTGGAACCTCTACCGGGCGCCCGTGCTTTTGGCGCTGGTGGCGGGTGAGGCGGCCGCCATTATGGAGAACGTGAGCGACGATGTCATCGTAGGGCGCTGCCTTGCGGTGCTCAAGGGCATCTTCGGCAGCGTGCCGCAGCCCAAGGAGACGGTCGTCACCCGCTGGAGGGCGGACCCATGGTCCCGAGGCTCTTACTCCTACGTGGCCACTGGAGCCTCGGGAAGCGATTACGACATCTTGGCGACACCTGTGACCCCACCGTCCGTGGTGCCGGGCTCTTCTCAGCCGCAGTCACTCCCGCGCCTGTTTTTTGCGGGTGAACACACGATCCGCAACTATCCGGCTACGGTGCATGGTGCCCTGCTTAGTGGGCTGAGGGAGGCTGGTCGCATATCGGACCAGTTCCTTGGCTGCCCGTACGCTCCTCCAAGGCAGCCTCAGACGTAAATGTAGGAGTTTTTGCGATCCACGAGAGTTACAGGAGTTATGACAACGTAAAACTCCCTCCACAGCATCTGCATGTACACACACACTTTCTACAACCACGTTGTTATTTGTAGAGCCCGTAATAAGTGAACTTCCATTGCCATAATGCATACTGTAGCACTTCATTTGTTGTAGGCAAGTTTTGTTTATAAGAAAAAGTAATATAAGCAAGATCAGTTTTATGTAACTATTCACCTCATCAATTTTAAAGCAGATGGTTTTTTGCAGAGATGCTGCGAAATTAGCTGTATTTTTTATTGAGCCTAATTTATATACCCGTTCACCTTTTTAAATATTGGTTATGCCGTGTGGGACACTGTGTGCATGTGCATATGCATATTACACATACACGTACATCACAGAATTTTAGCAACCGCTATCGCATTGGTCCCTCCTTGCATGAGCAGGTTGAGGGACTTCCCATTTTTAATGAATGCTTGTGGTGGTTAAGAACAGCACTTGCGGTTAAACAGGAAGTACTCGAATAGATCTGTATGGTGTGCCCGACTTTTTTCTTCCGTCTCCCCAAAATACACAGTCACTGTTGTTAGTGTATTCATTACTTGCTAGAATCGAGTAGAAAACCTTGGGGCTTTCAAGGCACAGGATTGCCCCAGGGTTAATTAAAAGTGCTCGTGTAGCTTTTGGTGGCTGATATTTTCTTCCTATTTCACATTTCTAGCGTCCCAGCTGTGAGAACCCTATCACTCTTGCCTAAGCAGGGGTGCTTAATATATTTCAAATTTTTGGCAGTTGTAGTCTCCAGTCTATGTCGATTTTTGTTATTGGGCACCAGATGTTTGATACCTCCTGATCGGAGATGTGTGACAACGTTTTGTTTTTGTTTGCGTCACCACCAGAAATGGGCATCCACCAAGTGATATCTTAAAAGAGGTGATGGTTTCCTGTTTTTGTTTCTGGGTCACCACCAAGCATTGAGTGGTGCACCAAGTGATATTTCGTGCAGCAGCCCGCCTAATTGTTGTTGATTGATGCATCTTGGTAGACAGCAAAGCTGGTCACATCCTGTATCAGTGTGCTGCACTGTAGTTCATGTGAAATCGTCTGCTAGCCCGCAGCGCTGTGCAATTGCCACACCAGGAAAAAAAAAACCATTCCACAAGAGCTCAGGAAAAGTTGCCTGGACCTCTTCTTTGCTAAGAACCCTTCCACACTGTGTATGGAACCGCACAGCAGCCCTTTGTGGGTAGCAAATTCCGTGCAATCTTATTTGCCACATGTATATATCCTGTTTATGTGACTGCTACGTGTAGATAAAAGGTGTGTTAGTGCGATTATTGGTGCCAGCTGGGCCTGAAATTTTCACTCCCATTCATTTGGAATTCATGCTGACAAAATTTGCCAATAATGGTAAACAGCATTGTAAACATGTTTAACATTTTAAGTATCTTATATATTTTAAGCATCATAAACATTTTTTTAAAATGCTGCCAATTAGTATCGGCTCGCCTATTTATTGTCTTGTTCAGGGTTTTAATTGTGCCATTCTGTAAGTATAGGTACATATGATTCTGGTATAGAAAGGTATGCGATGACTGTGGGGCACAACTTTTGAGGGATCTCGAGGTGTTGCTCTTTTAATCGCCTTATTTTAGTCTAAACATTCAGTCAGGTAACCTACAGTTTTTAGGCAACTGGCAAACATCCAACCCAGGTAGTCAAAATGACCTAGAGCCACCTACTATGATGCATCTCACTGACAGTGTGTAGCTTTTTGGTCAAGATCATGGGCAATTTGAAGAACCTGGTTGTCTATCGCTGCCCATATGTACGAGAGATCATAAAATATTGCACCCTGCTGTTGTGGTAAGGCACTTGGATGCTTCAATAAGCAGATAGTGGAAAGATGTATTTACAATGTCGGGTAATTAACAATGTTGCATCACCAGAACCTTGGAATAGTAAAATTGGGGACTGTTGGGAAGTGATGAACATTGGTCCCGGCACTTAGTTTGTCCAATTGCTTTTTGGCTACACATGAACGTTGGTAGCAGCTGTCAAGGGGTTGAGTGGGGCTTTATATTTTTGTTTGTTCACTTGTTATTGTCATCTGCCCATTGTAAGTGCAACCTTGTAGCAAGGAAAGGCAGACAGGTAGAGCCTTACCTTAGAAATTCCACTCACTGGGCAGTGTCTTTGTACCACCATCCTGCACAGTCGCTATCTTGCCACAGTGCAAATCCCTTGCATAGATCTGATGTGGGTCTATCACACAGATGTTTGTGCAAACCGCTCTGCAGTGATTAGATTCCAATACAAAGCGCTCGATTCCTAAGCATGGATGTGAACAGTAAATTTGCAGCACAGTAGTTCAATACCCCTTTTTTTTGTTTACTCTGTCATTTTAAGTAGTTTTTTTTTTTTTTTTTTCAGCCACACTAGGAATTTAAAAGAAGCTGTACTTGAAGCTGGTTAAATATTTTTGCTTCTCACTCATCTCGTTGGTGTGGGTGTGTTCGAAGCTTCATTTCATTTTGCCACTCCTGTCACCGAGTTTTGAGTGGTGACTATTTGATACTAGTCTTGTAGACACATGTATAAGATGCAGTGGGAAAAAGTTGCAGGAGCATTCGTGTAGCCCTGGCCACTGCTGTCGTGCCCCGCTTTTTTCCATCATCACCCAGATGTATTCTCCCATTCAACAGCACACCGTTCATTTTTGGGGGTTGGCTCAGCAAAATCTGACAAAAATTCCAGCGCATCAGGCCACCATTTTTCTTGTGGGTTACCATTTACTATTACTGCTGTTTTGTACAAAGCGCCACCAGTGTTTTTTCAAAGCCAATGATCTGCGTTTGTTTCCAGCTTACCTACTTGCTATTCTCTTGCCCATCTACCCTGAAGGGAAAATTACGATAATCATGCAACATAGTTTGCCATAGCTAATCAGACGGCTCGGCTTCTTGAAAAAAAAAAATGCACCTCGTACACGTGCACCCTGCAGCAGGGTTGCTTGTGACCGTTCATTACACGCATGCTCACTGGTGGGTGCCAGGAAACTGTGCTGATTCCTTATACGTGGTGGGCAGGTGCAGTTTTGTCCTATGTCATCTCATCTCGTGTACCCGGGTCCCTTTTGTATTTACAATCCCTTGTAATATTTTTTTTTGCGATGTTTGCTGCGATGGTAGAGATGGAAACGCACACGGCTGCACAGGATTTGTTGTTCTCACCTCCTCCTCCTTTTTAGACTAAGCACATGGGCGTGCTTGTGCGGTGTTTCACAATGACCTCAGTTTTTGAGCCATTGTTGCGGTGTTCGAGAAGGAGAAAGATTTTGTTGTATGTCAACTGATTATTAAACAGCCCATTGAGTATTCTATGCATTGTCATTGGAAACTGGATTTTTCTTCTAACGTTTTTCTTCTAACTTTTTCTGTCTCTTGTGCTTCACCATGTACAAAGCGTTGCTTGCTACGCCACTGAAGCCTTTTCCTTGCTGCAGCACTTTTGTAAAGTGCAATACCCCGCATATTGTCTCGTGAAACTGGCCCGGATAGTGCCACTTTTGCTGGGGACTGCTAGTGCAATAACTGTTCAGGTGCTTATTTTATCTCTAGTAAGCGGGTGTTTCTCATTGCGTTTCCCACCCGAGTGAACTGCTGCAGAAGTGTGCAATTTGAAAGCGTCGGAAGTATGAGCTTGCTTTCGAATCTCGGAACTCGGTGTTTGTGATTGCAAATGTACGCGATTCTACTTGCTTTGAAGATAGTGGAAACTGTTAGCCTAGCTTGCCTCTCCCGCATATTTCAACTGTCTTGCCTGCTCGCACGTTATTGGCTGGACTTTTTCTCACACTGTTGCAAACTTGGTGTCCGGTACCTGTTCCTTTCATGCGGAAATAAAGATTGTTCATCACTGTGGCCCGGTGTGAATGCAGAAGCTGAATATGAGAGCTAAATGTTTTGCAGGCGAGGATTTATCCTCCGTTTCTGTAGTATTACCAATATATGTTCCATTAATATCATGCCAGTTTGCTTGCATGCAGAATCTTGTTAGAAGTACAAAATTAACTTTTACTCGGCAAAGCAGATGCTCTATTCAGATAAAATACAAGGCTGTCTTCAGGATGTATCCATGCAAACTGCAGGAGTGTATACTGTTTCCTGAAAAATTTAATGCCAATTCTTCCAGGTGGTCAGTATCCTTCTGTTTGTCCATTTGTGTACGTAAAGAAAAAGCAACGACGAAAACCCCTCCACCTGCAATGCTGCATCGCCAAGCAGTATTCAGTTCTACAGCAGGAGGGCAGTAGAATTGAATAACCCAGGGTTCCAAACGACAAGCTGAGAGCGAGGAAGCGCAGTTCATGCAATTCTTGTTGGTTTTAGGCAGCACCCTGTTCGAAGTTGAGTGCACTACGTAAAAGGTTTTACTAAAGCTAAAACCAGTCTAGCCTGCAACAATCTTGCAGGCCTGGATAGTGCCACTTTTGCTTGTTTAATTCCCTACGCACTTAAGTGTGCATAGGGAATCGAGCAAGCAGCTTGAGGGGTGCCTGCTGAGGGTGCCACATGCACATTCACCAGCTCAAACCCGGGTTGAGAGGCAGCTGTACTTCTGACGGGCGAAATGCACACATTCTTTTTACACAGTGTGGGGTGCACATAAGCAATACCAGGTGCTTTTAATCCAGAGCCCTTCACTATGGACACATTTTGTGCTCCTCGGCCCAGATGCAACTTTGGGGCAGAGAAATCCATCACTCAAATTTAAGGTTACAAAATCAAGCTATAAAAAGCCATAGAGCGCATGAAACATAAAAACGAACGTTTGAAGTGGACGCCCCAGAAATAAAAAAAATTAAGTACTGCGCTTTAAGGCTTCTTAGAGAAACTTGCCCTCATAAACTAAATGAATTGTTATGCACACCCAGAATGCAAACGGCGACATTCCCGCTAGAGAGGTCAAAGAAGTTGAGTGAGTAGCCTTCACAGTGACATGGTGACCGATAGTGGCAGTGCGGCAGGCAAGGTGAGACTGTTGACTGTTTAAAGGTTTTGAAGTGTACTGGAAGCCTTGACTCTACAGTTCAAAAGCACTGCCAAATGTTGCCAAGCACACCACGGGTTTAGTTAGCGCTTTCATGTTACTTCGACTACTGTGCTGCTTCTGGCTCTTCAAGGAGATGGCAAATCAATTTTATTCCACGCCCAACGGGGATGATCACTGTAATGTGTGGAGTGGAATCGGAAGTGTCCTTGGGCATGGCATCTTTGAACACTTCAGGGTGGTCGATAATGGGGAGAGACCAAGTTGGATGCTACATTTATGCTATGCCTGGTTAAAAAAAACAACACTGCCCAGGAATTAAGACATTTTTGCTTGAATGTATCGGTGATTTTCTTGGACTGCTTGATTATTCGAGTACCTTTACATTCCCAATCAAGGCCAAAAAAATCAGTCGAATGTATAGGCGTATTACAACAGGCCGCGGGAAGGATGTGCCATTGGTGTGTCTTGTATACTGATACGACCTTCATGGCAGGCCAGTCTGGATAAACGGTGTGGCACAACTACAAGGGCCCATTTTTAGTGCACACGAGCATACCGCCAAACTGTGCTGGTGGAATGCTACTCGTCGAGACTCCAAGGCATCCCCCTGGCCGTGTGTACTTCGTGACGTCTGCCGTAACGTCACATGGATGGGTCTTCAAACTACCTTCAAGTGCGCTGTTCGGCCTGCAGCTGACTGTGGCGCGGCTGGGCTAGAGCGGAGGTGCGCTGTGTTGACAATGCGGAGCCTTGTTTACCGTAAGTCCTCCTAGACGATGACACCATACCGTTGCACACCGCTATTCGCCTTTGCTTTGTTTTTGACTGTATTTGCACCTGGCTTGTTTTTATTGCGGCAGGCAGTAATCGTTTCGTGGAACATGGGGTGTGTTCGACAAATAGGGTCATGTAAGACAATGTTGCTTACGCTAATCGGCCAGTGTCGTCCGAGACAACCCCAAAAACATCGCACTGTGGTGCAGCTATATATAATAAGCATAGTTTGTGCAGTAGCAACAGCAGTGCACACTGGCGCTCCTATGTTTATGTGTACTTTCATAACTTTCATCGATTCACCACATCATTCTTACTGCTATAAAATGAATAGGCATTACACTTAAGCAAAAATAGCTCGTTCAGCAAGCTTTTAAGCCCTGCCTAACTTGCATTTGCTTTTGCCGGCCTCAGCCAATCGCACGGCTGTGCATATGACGTCATATGTTCTAGTGAGTCGCATGGCCATTCCCTTTTTTCCCAATTACGTAGCTTATTTGAGCGAAGTTTACGTTAAAAGTGGTGTCAGTAGGATTGTAACGAGGCGATCTTTCGAATGAGCCAAACTCGTGTTTTGTCTGCGTAGCGTCTTTAAAGAATAGTAGAGCTACAGCAGCTGTAGCAGAGGAGGTAAAGAAAAGTTTTTTGTACGACTTAGGGTGTAAACCCCCTCCTCTTATAGCATACCGAGGCCGCTTGGTAATGTGGGTGAATTTTGGCAAAAGTAGCCTTCCTATTGTCGTCTTCTCCTCATCCTTTCATTGAAAAAAAAATGTGCACACAAGCTTGGTATAACGTAAACCCAGTATATTTTGATGGCCACATCATGAAAGTGTGGGTGGAAATATGAGAGGAAATGATGAAGCAATAGGCATACAGTCTCAAACCCTGCTAGAGGGGCTTTTCTGCCGTCTGCTGGAACCTCCACTGCACCTACGTCTGTTATATGTTGAATTTTTCGACAGTCATTACTGATATCGACAGCAGCTACATATGCTAGGAAACGGCAATGCTGTTCAGTGTACAGTGAAAGCTCGTTGATTCGAACTCCAATAATTCGAATTTATGGATAATTCTAACTGCACAATTTGGTCCGGCCAAGCTCCCATAGAAGCCTATGTATAAAAAAGCTAGTTAATTATAAAAAAGGTAGCAGGCCCCACGGATAATTCGAACAACGTGGCTCGCAAGCCGGCGGCTTGGTGTCTGGGGTACGGACACAGAAGTGCACCCGCTGCCTACACACAATGGCGTGTTGCCTCCGAAATGTAGTGAAAAACGGAGGCAGAAGGTAAAATTAGGTAAAACCAATTAAAACACCCATAGCAGACACTTTCAAAGACATCTTCTTTGCGGACTACATCGTTGTGAACACAAATGCAGCGCTTTGTCATGCGTTGACAGATAAAGACATTTCTTAGTCCAAAAACGCAAAACCTATCGCTACCAGTGACGACCACTGAGAGGAAAACGCAGCACCACAGTGTGGCGGTATGCTCGAATGTCATGGTCAGATGGAATACTGAAGAAAGGTGAAGATCTTCTGCCATATCTGCTACATAAAGCAGAAAGTGCTTGCCGTTGCCTTATAGGGCAAATGGCAGGTTGCAATCAGTTTTTCAAGAAATAAATTATTGACCTGTATTACCGTACCCCCATCACCTAGTACAGTTGCTATTCCTCACTTTCGTCCGAACTTTCATTAGTTTGAACTGAGGTGGCATTTCCTCGTGGTTCCAGTTAACAAGCTTTTACTATAATTATATAGGTCCCCATTTCTTTTTATGTGCTTACTTTTCTTTTCGCGTGCTGCTGAAAATAAACTGCCTCTTGCCGAGCATGTAACGGTATTTCCTCTTTTGCACGAGCTGCTATTAAACATCAGCAACTGACGTGAAGCTGGCGTTTGTGAACCTGCGATTGTGTCTGAGGCATGGAAAAAGGAGATTGCGGGGGTGTAGTCACCCTGGTGAAGAGCACTGCAAGCTCCAGCGGTGCTACTGCCTCACCAATTGTAGCAGTTGCTGAATACCTAAACAATATGTCTTGCTCTTTGCTTCCCCTTTGTGGTTTGCCAATCCGGATAAAATCTGCGGTGCCATAAGGGCGCCTTGTTAGTGCGCAAAAGGATGCGAGTTAACACCACTTCTTGATGAGTACAGTCTACTCTTAAGTCTCTACGGCATCTGTCTCACTGGCTACTCTTTCAGTGCCTGCTTCAGAAAATAGGCTTGAGCCAGTGGCACAGGGTCACCATTACCAACTTTGATGAGCATGGTGACACTAAAGGAAAGCTGCTCATATAACTGAGTCAAAGCTGACAAGGCACTTTCAGCCGTTTGTCGGCGAAATTCAATTGTTCCCTTCAGCAAAACATAAAATGTAGAAACCGCTTTGACATTATTGTGAAACTTTCGAGTCGTGTTTTCCGGACCAATACACTAAATGAATTTAGCCACTAAACACTCACACCTTGTTGTCGGGAGCAAAGTCTGAATTCATTGTGAGCAGCAGCCGAAAGGCATTGCAGCGACACTATGTGGAAGGGTGCCTGCTGCTGAGACACTGAGTGGACGATTTCATCTGCACACATGTGCGTTTGCTCGCACGAGTCGATACACTTTTGGTAGAGACAAAGGCCTAAAGGTGTCACTTGGCTGCGCATGCATCGACGTGTTTTCTTAAAGCATTCTGGTTGAGGGGCAGCATTGGTGGTCAATGATGTGCAAGCACGTGACAGGTTTCATTCAAACCAGGCCTGACCAGCCTGAGCACGTAGTGGTTTACGCTTGAGTCGTCGCTTACGACAATTTGTAATAGAAATGATAGTAAGTAACAACAATAACAACAAGAAAGAATGAAAACACAGCCAAGCATTAACAGACCCACAAATAGTAGCTTGGGCGGCAGTGATGGCAAATTCTACCGGTCACCGGGACCACCTTAAAGGGGCCATGCAGACAAAACACAAGTTTGGTTCATTCGAAAGATTGCCTCATTAGAATAACACTGACACCATTCTTAATGTAAACTTCGCTCAAATAAGCTTCATAATTAGGAAAAAAGGGAATGGCCATGGGATCCACTAGTTCATTTCCCGCAACAGAACCGTTGATGTCATACGCATCAGCTCTGCAATTGGCTGAGGTCGGCAAAAGCAAACACAAATTAGGCAGAGCTTATAAGCTTGCCGAATGAGCTATTTGTGCTAAAATGTAGGGCACATTCTTTTTATAGCAGTAAGAATGGTGGGATAAACAGTGGAAGTCACGAAATAACACATAAACATAGAAGCACCGATGCGTACTGCTGTTGGTACTGCGCGTACTATGCTTGTTTTAGCTGCGGTTTTTGGGGTCGTCTCAAACGACACTGGCCGATTGGCCTAAGCGACGAAATCTTGCGGGACCATATATGTCGAGCGTGCACCATGTTTCATGAAACGATTATTTTCTCCCTGAACAAAAACAAGCCAGGGGCAGATACGGTCAAAAACAAAGCAAAGGCAAAAAATGGCTCGCTGCGGTATGGTGGCGCCATCTAGGTTGACTAACGGTAAACAAGTCTCTGCTTCACACCAAGCTTAGCTTTCAGACCCATTCTTATGATGTCAATGCAGATGTTAAAACACACGATTGGTGGGAGAATCAAAATTTTAACTTAAATTGGTGAATTTCGCAGTGAATAAAGCATCGTTTGCTTGCGGTCAAGTGTGGGGGCACTATAAAACATGAAATCTTTCGAATAAAACAAACGTATTTTTAAAACAAACGTATTTTTTCTGCATGGTCCCTTTAAAAAGGTGCTTGACATGTGCAGCCAACGTGGCACCATTCGGTGTTTGTGCCAATGAAGAGTGCATCGACTCGAGCAAGGAAACGAAAGATGCTTGCCGTTCAAATAGACCGCAGAGTCAATGTCTTGTCATCAGGCGCACTTTTGCGGGACAGCCCTGCAATGCCTTTTAGCCGCTGCTGACGTCGAATTTAGACTTTTGCTCTTGACGGTACATTTCCCTACCAGACATTTGATTGAGAGCTTATTAGGGCATCGTACCACCTATACCATCATGTCATACCATCATGTCACCATCGGGATGGGAATTTACATTTACAAAAATGATCTTGAAATGAGATGCTCCGGGATACATACGACCTACCTACTTTCCTTGGAGATATGAAAACCAAGCTGTGCACGCCATTTTCTAAGACAGAGCAGGGACAGCCAATGACGTTAGAGCTTAGCCTCTCCCATCTTCCAGACTACCATTCACTTCTTGCAACCTGCAAGTCATGATGGCTACTGTAGCCATAGCTGTGGGCGCTACATAATTAGATGTGGCATAGTTGTTCCAATTGTGCTGTTTTCAGCTAAATACAAGCTGATGTAAAAGCCAGATAAAAAATGCTTATAGAAGGCCAAAATGTGACAGAACAGTTTGTAGTGCACACAGGTTAATATTTGTTGTTACGAATAAGTCTGCAATTGGCAGTATGTACAGCGACAGTTTAAAAGGACCCTGCAACACTTTTTTCAAAACATGGTATGCTTTCAGAATAGTCAAAAAGCTTAGCTCAGCTAGGCCCGCTTGTGCAAGCGAAAGCAGCCGAAGCGCAGTTTGACAACCAAATGATATGGCTAGTCGAACGATCTCTGCTTGAGCTCTCCCTATTGTTCATTTGTCAGTTTCCGAAGTCATCGTTGAAGTCGAAGGCGAGGTGTCGGTTGCCACCTCTGAAGCTCGTCGCTGTCGTCTTTCTGCGTCCTTCTCCCAACGCTTAGCTAGCCAAAGTTCCCATTCTTCACTTGGTTCTGCCGGCCGCTTTGTGCTCCCGTACTCGCATTTCCGTTTTAATAGCAAGCCGAGCGGCATCTGCAGGACGGTCTAACAAAACTTGCCGCTTTTGCCAGTTGGACCGCGCAGATAACTTTGGCACACATGGACCAGTGTCCTTGATCCCTCCTTGATGCTACGGCTGCCCTCACCCCCTCTCCCTCATGCCCTCCTTCACATCACGGCAACGTGGAGGAAAGGAGACGGTCGGCACTCGCCCCGCACTTAAAGCTCAAACTGTCACCCCCCCGTGAAACTCACAAAACTAGATCGGTATGGCTTTTGCCATAAAAGCGCATGCAACATACTAGACTAGGGGGTCAAAGGTACCCCAGCCAAATATCAGTGCTCCATTTCAATCAAATAACTTAGAAACTTGCCCAAAAGATTGTTTGTTTCTTGATCTGGGCATTGTTGGCCCATGAATGATGTCATTCACACAGTGTTGCGTCTGTCGGCCAGTGCAGTTTCCTTTCAGTTGTTGCAATGAGCACATTCGATAGCAAATTTTAAAAGAATCGCAACAAAAGCAAAACAAACAGAAAAACAAATCAGCTGCGATCAGCCGATCATGCAGTGCTGCTCCGTGCTGGCGATAACTTTCGCAATGCTTTCAGTCACAAAGAAAAGAGTGAAAGCGCTTATGGGCAGTGTTGCAAAGTCATTTTAGATGCCGGCAGTCACTGCACACCATTTAGCTGAATAAAAAAATGAAAGCTGTGTTCTTTCAACTGCTGTGTGCAGCTCAGTGCCAGCACTCCAGGAAGCAATTACCTCAGCAAGGTAGCTTTCCTTGGCCACATGCTTTGAAAACCACTGTAAGAATTTGACTCCCTCTCTTGGTGGTGGTGGTGTAAAGTTTTAAGCTTACACACTCAAGAACAAAACAGTACCAGGGGGAGAAGAGTGCATGTTTCAGCAAAAGTCCAAACTAAACAGGCAGTTTACCACGGTCTCTTCAGGTGGTTTACCACATTCTGAGTGCAAAGAGAATGATTAAATTGTCTGGGCCCAACAGCACATCAGCACCCCCGTGTCTCCTTTCCCTGTGACCATAAACTGAACAGACCCGAAGAAAAGCTTAATTTGTGCTCAGCCAGCCTTAAGCACCAGCGGGCTCCTCCTTGACACGAAGCAAGTCCTCTGCAAGTTTCTTCAGTACGTCAAAGATCTTGCCTATTTCTACCATCATCTTGCTCAGGCGATCTTTGGCCACCCTGCACAAGAAAGAGTGGCACTGTTTGAGCCATTGTTGTGAAGGCTGCTATGAGCTTTGCAATCGTGTACGTGCATGTGAGCATGCATTGATGAGGGGGATTACAGGCAACTGATCAGACCCACATTCTGGTCAAGTTAGGTACCCCAGCAGGGGTCAGGACATTATGGATGCAGGCAATATGCAAGAGGAGACCCTATCAAAATGGCCCAAAGTCCACTCCGAGCTTTGAAGGGTGCTGTCCATCAAGAAGTGACATTGCACGGTAGTTCAACAGAAAGTTTAACAGCAGATCAACAGGAGGCTCCTGCGATGGCGAGCGAGCAAAACAAGCTTCGCAGGGTGCTGTACAGGGGTTTGGTCAGGCACGGCCGCTAAGTTCAAACGCTGATCAACGGAAGATTGAACTAGGCTTTTTCTTTTACGCTCTTAAAAAGTTTGAAGCATCCATTTAATTTTCAAGGTTTTTGTGCAGTTCACGAATGGGATGTGACACTGCTGAACTTGCTTTAAACATGATTTGGTACAATGAACACCCTCTTCGAAAAGGCTTTCCTCGAGGGGGTCAGGCATTAACACATAAGGCATTGCGTGTGTGACCCAGGACGTGCTGAACAAATGGTGCTCCCACATTGAAGCAGCAATGTGTAATGATTACAGCAATTTCTGTAGCAAGCCTTGCTACGTCAGCAGCCTTGCTACTCACGCCGACCCACCGTACCCCTGCCCACAATGCAATGTGTTTACGTAAAACAGGGCGTTTAGCCCGTGGCCTCTACAAACGTCAAGGCAACGTTGCTTTGGGGTATCACCCTATGAGGAATGGACAACACTCGGGAATTGTCGGAACACCAGGAAGACGTTGCTCTCCTTGTGGGTGTTTAGTGAAAGAATCCGTTAACATGCTGTTTGCAAGCGACAATACACCCTTTGCAAAAAGGCGGGCCACACTGAACATTTAGGGGTGGCAACACTCGTGGTTCACACGACGGCGCCATGATAAAGGAAGCGTTGCGCAGGAGTGCAATTGTGATTCGCATCATGCCCATGCACTGCTGCGTACCTGTTTGCACGCGATACATTTACGTGCAGTGATGCTGGGCGAAAGGTACGTACGATGCACACCTTTAGCGTCTCCCGTTTTAATTTGGCAATCTCCAGGGCGATGCGCCTCTTTTATACACTAGCTGCGTTTCATGTGCCAGTCACGACTGCCACTGGTACCAGCGCTGAACATTTAGGCAGCAAAGTTGCTTGGGTGCAGTCGAATTTGAGCCTGCATTTGTGCTTCGCTCTACCCGTGCTCATGGATGTTTCCACACCTGTGAACCGCAAATGCGCTCCTCTCCCCCCCCTCCCCTTTTTTTGAGAGCTGTTTTGCAGTACAGTTTCACGTGCGGGTCACAACTGCCTAAGTTTTAACAAGAACATTCAGGCAGGAGAGTTGCGTCGGGGCATCCAAAAATTCGCAAGCCTGCAGTAATCTTCCCCTCTGCTTGTTTCGACATTTCAATGGCAATGGATCAGGAATGAGGTCTAGGAGTTTATTTTTGTCTTTACATCAAGCGAATTCCGTTCTTTCGTGGTGTTAACGGCGCATGCCGCGCAGCGACCACGCCATACACGAACTGAATTAGAATCCTGCTTTTCTATAAATACCGATGCAAGTAAGAAGTCCCTGACGCAATACACATACACAAATTGTATTGCTTATGTGATGCAGGTGGAAGATACATCACATCTTTATAATTTGTATAACTTATGTGCATGTGTACTATCTGGTACTATCACTTGTTCCCAACTGACATACAGACGAAAAAAAGATGGGAGGCAGCAATCGACATACGAAACAATATTTTCCTGTCTGAGGCAACAAAAGTTTGCTCAGAACATTTCGCGAAGACAACAGGTGTCTTTATGTATGTTTCCGTCCTTTCCGCGCATGGTTTAGGAAGTTTGAACGGTCGAAACGTGAGCGCTTAGTGCGTTCATAGGGGCCAATCGCCACTACGACAGGGCAACACAATTAGAACTCTACGACTAAACCAGTAGGCAGCGGTAAGGCTATTCGTTCTTAACAAATCCTGCAGTCATTTGCTGCTGTGCGACATGCCAGACGACGCTATTCCACGCTGAAATTGTAGGTTCTCGTAGGGTCTGTCAGTCGATGACCTCGTCAAATAATGGTCCAGAATATGCTGCTCTTCAAACAAAAGAAGAAAGCAAAGTTGATTTCCTACCCAGATATGGGAAGAAAAAAAACTTTACGAGAAACGCATGCTATTATTACACCGCGGCGGACGTTAGGTAGCGGCTGTGCATTTGCCCCCTTTCCATTCCTTCATGATGGCGGTGCACAGTGTTGCCGGAATGGCTTACTGCTCCCCCGCGAGGGCTCGGGCAATTTTGCAAAGGGTCACGATCTCACGAGCAAAAACCAACGACAATGGTTTGAAGAATTATTCAACTTCATTGCTTGGTTGGTTATTTTTTTTATTGTTGTTGAAGCAACCTGTTACCTGAGGCTTCATTCATGCAACGCTGACGTCGGCCGCGCCTCTAAAAGCCTGGCGGAAGCTACTTTCACTGTTTTTTCCCACTCGCATAAAGCCTTACTACGTGCATTTCAGTCTTCAGCACATGCGAGGCAAATTTGAGCAACATTACAGCCTCTTTAGAGGAGGCGTTGCTTCAGCTTACTTTTTGCTCACTTTGGAAGCCTCAAGTGCTTCAAGAGCGGCTCGGTATTTGTCCAGTGCCTCCACAAGGCCCATCACTGCAAGGAAAGGAGCGAGAGCTCAGTTTCGTTTATGTACAGTTTACACTAGTTTTCAGTCAAGCAAAATTCGCAACGCTACGAACACTCACATGTTTCCACTTTTGCCGCTAGCATTCCTCCGCCTCCGTTCGGGAGTTGGTCAACATCCATCATCAGACAGTAGACTCGGTAGTTCGTTGACTTCTATAAAACTATTACAGTACCAATTCAATGTCACGAACATGAGCACTTTTCAACTTAAAAAAGAAAGTAAAGAGATGTCCCTCACCGTCCAAGAAATGTGTAAAGTGCACAAAGGCAGCGTGTCCTTAAAGCAGCGATGGTTCCACGTCACTGTTCCACGGGTTCCACAGTTCCCAGTAGCGCTGTGCGCATGCGCTACTCTCGTTCCCAGCCCCTCCGCCCTTCGCTGCCTGTCCGCCATTCTCGGCAGGCGACCCACATTTTTTTTTTTCTTGAGCTCGGATACCATGTAGACGGGCTACCGCGCTTTCTGGTGGCTCAACATTCTTTATTTCGACTCTTTCGACAGTTCGCGGCAAGTTCGTGCGTGCACACGCGAAAACGCTTACAAAGGAAAGGGGCAAACACGTTTAGGGCTAACCATGCTGCGAGCACGTGGCTTAAAAGAAGTAAAGAAAAAAGGAGTTTCGCCCCCTAAAGATTAATATTTAGGGGGCGAAACTCCAGAGACTAATTAATTAGTCTCTGGAGCCTCCATGGCTTTTATGCTTTCCTTCATGTCTGAAAGGAAGCAGTGGTGGGTGGGGGCAGGGATTACGACGCGAGGTTGTTGATCCTCTTATAGGGGCACATACCTACGTGGGAGATTGGCCAAGAAACGGGGTGGCTTTTTTGGGCTAAAACGCCCACCTCATAGCCCTATATAATCAGCCTGTAGGAATTGGGGAAACAGTTGCCGAATTATATAATAGATCTAGAGAAGAATCAGTGAATGGTGCCATTTTTGGGAGAAAAGGCTAAAAAATTTTGACCGGATTAGCAGGCCATGCGTCTGGTTTCTGTACGTGTGAATGGCCGCAATAACCCCTCTATGACAAAACCCCAGGGATGTGGCCCCGAACGAAAGGAGCACAGGCATCGACAGAGGAAGGCCAATGCGTTGAATTGGTGCGGCTAGATACCGTTTCCGAATGAAAGAAAAACCCGCAGAAGTACAGGAAAAAGTGTTCAATTGAGGTTGTATCGTGAACGCGCTTTGTGGCTGCGAGTGGTGTGCATGGCTGCCATTTTTACTTCGGCGAGCGAAGCGCTCACAGAATGTACGTGGGGTAGTGGGATGGTGGGAAGCAGGGAAAAGAGGACATAAACGATTTAATGTGATCTGGCAAGGTTGTTAGGAGACATGAATGCCCACATTGAAGACCTGGAAGGGTACGCAGACTGCAACAAACGTCTAATGCCAGACTGCAACAAACGTCTAATGAGGACCGAATTCTCATCTTTGTAAATAGGGAACAAAATGCTGTGGTCAAATCACGTGGTAAGGTTGTCGGAGGCAGTCTAGTATCAATTACTGTCTGCTCTTATAAGTTTATACATGGCAGGATGAAATGAGCAATACTGGAGATGAAGAAGGAGATGGGGATAGGCAACAATAAAAAAGAAAACCCTGAATTTTAAGCAACTAAACCGATTGGGGCAGTGCCCAATGTTCAGCAGTAAGCAAACAGTGGGCGTCGCCAAAAGCAAAGAGGCTGATATAGAAGGAATTCGTTGTGGGGAAGAATGGTATGGCCAGACTAATCAAATATACGCCGGAAAATAGGTAGGCAGAGAAAGCAAGTTGTACAAGCAAAAATAAGGAGTGAAAGTGAGCAATTAATGTTGCTCATACAGGGCAAGGACAGAGGTGCACTACAAAAATTTAGGAGCCAAGTGCAGGCACTAGGGACTTGTACTAAAACCACACTGGAAGTATAATATGAAGCAGGTGCTCAAGGAAGAGCTGGCTTTCATTTAGTTGTCCCCAAGAAATTAAGGTAGGTGCATGGTGAGCAACGTTTCCTCATCACAGCGATGTCACAATAGGGAAGCTGGAAGGTCTGGAACTTGTGGAGGACACTCTCATTTGGAAAAAAAAGCAGGGGAATATGTTCGAAGTGGTAGGCACTGATGGGATACCAACCGAGTTGATCAACCAATTGGGGCCAAAGAGTAAGGTGAAGATAATGCTAACCATCGCGACAGCAATGAAAATAAGACAGTACTGTAAACACTGCAGACAGACAGAATGAGTTTAATCTGCAAGAGAAAAGAAAGCGATGCTAAACTGAGCTCGTATAGCCCACCTACTGTCACATCAGTACTGTACAGGTTAGGAATGCAGGCTGTAAAAGTCGAGCAACAGCAGTGGATACAAAATAATAATATACTGGGAAACTTAAAATGGGCTTTGATTAGGTAGAAGACTACATGACAACTAATTTGTCACTAGTCAAGCGTAGAGGTTGCTACAATTCAGAACTTACCTTCATGGCCAGCCTTTCTGGACAGCAAAACAGCATATGACAGTGTAGATGGGGAGCTGCTCTGGATTATCCTGAAGGGTGAAGTAGATGGGAGCTGACTTCATTAACTTGCTGAAATAAATATGCTGGGAGAATTGGGCGCAGGTAGCATTGGAGGAGGCAACATACGGAAGGCTTGTATACGCCACAATGGTTTGAAGCAATGATGTTCTCTCTCCTCACTGCTGTTGATTATCTACATGGTGGAGAGGAAGCTGGAGGGCAGCAAGTTGGGTTTTGAGCTGTTCGCATATGTGCACTTGCACATGTGCGAACAGCTTAATTAAGCAGTTCAATGCTGCGTGCCAGCCTGGAAGCAGTCACTTCACCGCACAGGCTTATTAAATGTGAATGGAGATACTCAGTGCAATACATTTGCCCAGCTAAGCACCAAAAGCCAAGATGTGTCACGTATAGTTGAACCCATGCTTGTACACGACCCAGGCGTTTTGAATTGCTGCTTATATCGAACCCTGCCCTGCCCTTATTGCTGCCCTTCTCTCCTATCCTGTACGTAAAAAGTTTGCTATCGATATGCCAGGAGCACTTGTGGTAGCCCTGTGGGTCTCCTTCATGTCATTTAGAAGAGTGATAGAAAGCTTGTGGTTGTAGGGTAAATGCTGTTCCAGGAAGCCCAGGGAAAGAGCAGTCTTGTACACTTCTGCAAGGACATGGTATGCCGAAAGCTCTTTAATGGGAAACCTGGTTTCCAAAGTTTTTGTTAACAAGCTTCGGTAAACATGAGCAAGTTGTGAACAGAAGTCTTCAGGGTGGCAGAAAGGTATCCAGGGTAGCCCTCGGAGGAGATTAAGATGAATCCATCTGCAAGTGTAATGAATGAATGAATTTATTGCTAACACCATGGAAAGGAAAGGCCACCAGCAGGCGTAGTTTGTCTCACCTAAGGGTGGACATTGGAATGCCTGCTGGTGTGGGGGTGTGGGGAATGGGGAACACAGGCAGACAGGAAAGAGAGAAGAGAGAGAAGCAGAGAATACATATATGCAAGACTAAAAAGTACATATATGTACAATATATACAACACTTAAGACTCAACACCATATATACAAGACAAGGCTAAACACTAAGAGAGAGAGAGAAAAAAAGGCGCACACATGCACAAACACACGCGCGCACACACACACACACACACAAATGGACAGTTCAGTTTATCTCGGGAGAAAGCGCAGAGCCAAGAGGAATCCTGAGGTGACCAGGTAGGACACTGTAAAAGTAAAAGTAAGAAATCTTTTTCAGTGCACAGCAGTTCATGTTCTCATCTTTTTCTTTTTTTCAATTTTATAAATTGATAGAAACAATAACTTAGAACTGCTTTGGCTTGTAATGAACCAAACATACGGATGTAAGCCTAGTGTTACGAATCAACTGTAGTGCGTGTTGATGTGGCACGCAGGCTTCAACAGCGCACTACGCTGCTGAAGCAAAAGCGCCCATGTGTTCGAGGTTTTTGCGCACGATAAAGATCCCCAGGTGGTCGAAAAACCCCACAATCAATCAATCACTACGCAATTCATTGTCTGGCTTTCCTGCACAGCTTGAGAGGTCTGTTGCAAAGACCACTTCCAGAATTCAACCGTGCAAGTCGGTCTATTCTCTCTTTTTGACCAGCCAAAGCAGTGCGTCCTTCAGTTCCGTGGAGAACGCCCCTCTACCCGTTCGAGTTGTCATGTTTTAAGCATGCCAGTGTGCTTCTTTCTGTACCATCGCTGTTCTCTACTGGCCATGTCTTAAACCCGTTAAGTTTGGCCTTTGGCTCTTCGTCGTCAAAACGGAGGCAACTCCCCTCCAAGCCACTCGCCAACAATGCTACCACAACAGGACAGGTCGTAGTCGTATGCTTTCATCCACGATTTGCAAGTGAGAACCCCCACAGTTCAAAATCACCGCCAAATTTTGCAAAGTACTAGTACATCACAAGTTAATTGTGAATGCTTTCATGGTAAAAAAAACTGAATGGGCATATGGGAATGAAAACGAGCTGCACAAGCACAAATTAGGGTTTGACATGCGGAAGATGCATGCATGCCATAGCAGTAGAATGTGGATTAATTAAAACTGCTTGAGGTTTCTTAATGTGAACCCAGCTCTTATGCACAGAAATCTTGAAGAAGTGAGAAGTAGGCTTTCCGTGTGTAAATGAGCGGCCAATTTCTGCACTGATGACAAACTTCACTTTGCCTACTGTGCTGCTTTTGACGCTGGGAAAAGAGGGCAAACCGATTGTTCCCTTTTACATTCAACTGTGGATTCCCAGATGATCGTTGCGGTGTGTGAAGTAGATCTCGGAAATTCCCTTGGGCATGCTGCATTAGAACATCTGAGGGTGTCCGGTAATGGGGGAAGACTAAGTCTGATGCCATGTTTGTGGCATGCCAGGGCAGCAAAGCCACTGCCCAATCATTTGCACTGCCCAATAATTAGGACACTTTTGCTCAAACATATCGGTGCTATTTCAGACTCAGTTTTTCCAGCTTGGTTATTTCGACACGTTTACTGTCCCAATTTTAAGTAAAAAAAAAAAGGCATATTACAAGAGGCAGTAGGAAGGCAGTGGCTCTAATATTTCTCACGCCCCGACTATGCCATTCCGAACAATTTGTGGCACAAGACCAATTCTTAGCCCATGCAAGCGTTCCGCCTACCTCTCCAAAGTTGAGGGCCAGAGGGCAATCTACTCGTCGGGCTCCAACGGATCCCCCTGGCTGATCGCCCCACAGGTGCCTGCGTAAGAATAAGCAGGAGCTTAAAACAGAGTTAGCAACTTTATCAGAGCAGGTAAGGGAAGGCTGCACACACGACCTTCAGGCAAAGCTGTCAGGCGGTTGATGGCTTAGGTGTGAACTCCCTTCCCTCGAAACACACTGGGGATGCTTAGCTATGTGGCCGACTCAGGGTCGAAGTGGCCTTTCTATTTTTCATTCCCCCACATGTCCCTTCATTAAAAAAAGTGGTGAGAAGCTTGGTGTAGTGCAAAACTAGCGCATTTTGTTTGCCAGTTGGCAAAATTATTGTGGATGATATAAAAGGGGACAAGAGAGCACATGGCAAATGGTCTCAAACCTTGCTAGAGGGGTTTTTCTGCCCTCTGTTCTTTCTGCCCCCCTTCCCCTTCCCTCCCCCCCCCCCCCCCCCCACACACACACACACACGTATGTGCATACAGTGTGACAGCGACTACCAACATCGATAACAGCTGCATATGCTAGGAAACAGCAATGGGTGAAGTAATAGATATTCCTGTTCCCCTTTCGTGTCTTTATTATTATTTTTTTCCCCTGTGCTGCTGCGAACAACTACCTCATGCATGCAGTGGTGTTTCCGCTTTTGTGCGAGTTGCTATTGAACTTCGCCAGCCGATGTGAAACCAGCGCTTGTGAGCCTGCGATCATGTCTAAAGCTTGGCCAAAGGCAGTGCATTGGACAGTAGCACACAGAAACAAAGTTGGACAGATGATTCTAATCCTTAGTATCAGCAGTGGCCAACAAAACACTCTGCGCATTTCAGAACACAGACATCGACAGCAAATAATCTCTTTCTCTACTTCAGTTTAGACAGTGGCCGTAAAATATCACCACAAACAGGATTTGAAGTTTTTTGCCAAGTGCTCTTTTGTTCGCTCCCATATTGCCCGAAATATACGTGCATCTACATATCACGTGTTTGACTGGCTCAATGCACTAGATTATATAAAACATAATGCTTAACGTGACGCTTAGTGATGGGAGCCAATAGCCTTTGCAAAAGGATCCCGAATTCAAACACTTGAGTGCATGCATGCTTTCATATATGCTCCTTTGCAGATGAGAAAAGCTATGCCGTCTGTGCCATTTCCTTTCCAAGATTCAGTGGGGGAAGCCCATGTTGCTAAGTTGAAAATATTTCATGTTGCTGGTCTTCCGGATTTCCACTCGGTTTTTATAGACTAGTGTGGCTATATAGCTGTTTAAAATGTGCTGTCAGCTATAAATATGGGCTGTTGTAAGTACATGTGCTTCAAAAAGAAAAAAAAAAAAGGGGGGGGAGGAAAAGCGAGAGAAATTCAGAGTCCCTATTTGCTTTTCCAAGCACACACGTGAAGTAATATAGTGGCTAAAAATAGAAAAAGGAAAGGTGTTTAGGCTAGTTGGTAGCATGACGATGGTATTGGTGAAAACAGCGCAGGCCAGGATTGGAAGAAAGAGAGCACACTAGCAGTGCGGACCACCCCACGGCCTCTCTTTCGTTTCATCCCTGTCCCTACACTGTTTTCACCGACAGCCCCGTTGCATGTGAGACGTTCATTGGTCTCATTGCATTTATAGTCTTTGTCAGCAGTTTCTATAGGCCAAGCCAAAAGTGGCAGGCCGCAAAACTTCAATGCCCAAGCTTCCGTCCCGAGTGAGGCTGTGACGTTTTATGCCGGAAAGCTAGAGAAAACACCCTTCTTATTGTCATAAAATATTTTTGCCACATTTAAAGGTAAAGCTTGTTTTTTGAATTCTTTGTGGTCGAGAAGTTTTAGGATTGGCCTAGAAAATTTAGACAAAGGATGTGGTTCAATGGTCAATCTCACTGTCATTTCTCATATCTTCTACATTCATTCCTTTCTTTGTCCCCTGAACCCTTGCCCCGGTGCGAAGTAGCAGGTCTAATAGCAGTTTCTCAGGCCAACATATTCTCCTTTCAATAAGCTTTTACTCTCCCTCTCTCTCTCTCTCCCATGCCATGCAAACATTCCCCTAACTCAAGAGAGAGAGTTTCAGCAAGCAGTTATTGATTTCCTCTGCCATGTATGCTGCTAAAGCATGCATTGCAATGCTGTTGCACCTCTTGATGAAACAAGCAGAAGCGGGAAAAGGAAGGTGTCTTTCTTGGCACCTAACGGTCAATCCACTTTACTAACGCAAAGGTAGCAATTTGAAGATTGAGGGTGTGGACCAGTGGATGTGAATCAAATTCTGTAATTTTCACACCAAACATAATAAAACAAAATAATCTTGCCGAGTTTGCTGTGCTGATTTCAAATATGTAGTTAATTTTCTGCTCTGTCACTTACTAGTTCTTGAGATAAGTGATGATAATTTGCCGTTGTCAAGGTCTCCATGCAAGCAATTGATATGAAATAATTTCGAATGCAGGGATACCTAGTTAAGCAAATGAAGAATGCAATGTGAGAAGCATTTTTCAGTTCTCACCTCATTAGCGATTTTATGGTGTACTGAATTATAGACGTTGAAAGTATGGTCATCAAGCATAAATGCATGAACTTATCAATATAATTAATTTTTGAAGGCTAAATAAATAAATATGGTTGCATTCTCTTATCATTCAGATTCCTGTTGCCAAAAGAATTACATTTGTATGTCTTGGAGGTGAGATATCAAGGCCCCAAATAAGACAACAGACAGAAATTTTTGTTTCGAAATGCTAGGGGAGAAAAAAAAAGAAAAAGGAAAACACAGCACCTTACGCACATTATAAAACCTAGTGTTACCATTTACACACTAACTTCCCACACACAATACTTTGCACATAAAAAAAAATGATAGACGTATGAGTGAAAAAAAGGCCATTTTCAAAAAGGTGGCTTTTTTGGAATTTTTTCCAGGCCAAAGAGTACCGTAGTCTGCCCTCTTAAATGATGTCCCTGGAACCCACTACACTTAGCATGTCTCTCTGTAACAATAAATTAAACAGACCTGAAATTTAAATGAATTGACCATGCGTCGGCTTGCTTCACTGCAAAAGATTTATAGTCTTCTGCCATAACTGCCACGTGAATGCCCCTCATGCTCTTCCCTTCTAGCTCTTGCCATGATAAACACGGTGGATGTTTGCTCAAGGCAACTCAATTGTTTTTTTTTTGCATTCCACTTCGCGTGCCATCTGTTGGAACCCTTTGTGACTGTTGAACTTAGAATGCCGCCATGACGTGCAGGCACGGGCATGCACTCTTTTTGTATTTTTTGGTCACAATAATTGTTTTCAACATGCACACATCTATTTTCAATTAAAAGAACACTGCCTTGCACCAGTTATATATTGATGCCTAAAGTTTTCTCTTTGCTCAACAATGTAGGTATGAAGTATAATACCGGCTTTAGTGGTTTGGAGAGGTTTTGCCTAAATTATCTTCTCGCTTCAGAATTATTTTATCTTTTGGCCACGTGGCTGAATCGAGGGGCAGACAGACAGAAAGACAAAAACTTTCAGGTTTAAGAAGTCCAAGAAAGACCACCATCTTTAAAAAGGCTCAGCCTCAGCTGTACCTTGGGCGCCAGCGAGTTCCTCCTCGTCATCCGAGTCCTCCACAAATCTGGCCATTGCCTTGCACATCTCACCAAACTTGGCCGCACTGCTCAACAGGCTCTGGGCCCACCTGCAAGAGAAAGGGTGCTCGTTTTTAAGCAAACATTCAGCAACAGTTCTCACACGTAACATATACCCAACTCTTTGAACAGCACTGATTATCCGACCCTATGCACACAAAAACACAAGTAAACAGAATGCTCTGCAGACTTCATTCACAAGGTCAATGACTTTAGTTCACAACACTGTAATTGTTGCGCGTTGCGTTTCTTAATGCGGAAGAATTCAGGGCTAAATGAGGCGGAAAACTTGGCATTGTGAGCAGCGAATGCTTCGAAAACTGCTCGCATTGCCACTTAGCTCAACAAAGGAAAAAAGAAACTGTGGTTGATTCCTCTGTCATAGGAATCAGTAAAACACAAAAGTAAAATGCACAGCAAAATCTGCTGCTGAGCATGATTTGCGGGTTGACAGCTGTCTTGTGGGTGTGCTTGGCGAGCGATGAGCGACAGTATGACGTCAGTGAAATCTTGAGTGTATCCCGGCATAAAACACTTTCGTGTTAAAATATACAACCCTAAAACGACAACCCTAAGTATAACCAGAGTCCTTCAATGCCTTTCTGGTCATGAAACTTCGCCATCATGCTATGGGAGAGCTTCGTCCGCTGCTATGCCGTGGCACTGGTGTTGATCGGAGGGCAGCCAGGGGCGTGGTCAGAGCGCGTTTGGCAGGGAACGGACCACGGAGTAAGATAAAACAGATGCTCGCCGCCTCATCAGCAGTGCACTTTCGCTTTACGTGTCGTGGGCTGCTCAAATGGACTTCTCATTTTGTGAGTGGAGGAAAAATTTGGTGCGAACGGGCATGCTGCTACTGCGTTCCTGCCTGCCGGTCTGGCTACAGAGCAGCGGCGGCCGCCCGATGCCCTCCAATCTGTGGTGGCGCCACTCGTGGTGGCCTTTGTCCCCATACGAAACTTCGCCAGGAGTTTCATGACCAGAGAAGCATTGAAGGACTCCGGTATAACGTACTCTTTAGTACTAAAGGTTGCTTTCCCGCAAGAAGACCCTGTGTGCAGGCGTGCACCCTTTACAGGCCGCTTGCTTCGTTGTACTGGCGTCACTTCTGTGATGGATATGACGTAAGTGAAATCTTCGTGAATCCCGGAATAAAACACTTTCGTGTGAAAAGGCAGAAATGAGAAGTGGCCCAAGTACATAAAATGATAAATTTGTGACTCTACACCGACACCACATGGAAAACAGCTTATGAGGTACTTCAAATAAAGGATGCCAAGAGGAGGAAAACAATTTCTTCAGGGCCCTTACTTGCTTAAATGTTTTGAGTGCAAGAGCATTATGGCTTCCCTTGGCAATATTTTACTTAAGCTACCATAATACAGATTCGTAGCTTCTCAGTACGGAGTTCTGAATGGTCTGTGTGTTTGTAACAAATGAATATGAAGGAAGGAATCACACAAAGAAAGAAATGGTACACTCATTGTAGCAATAAGTATACCAGCACGTTAAGCTGATGTTTGTTGCATAGGCAGCAGCCCCATTTTTCATATCTCGGTGGTTGAGGACGTCACTTCTATTGTGAAAGATGCCATGCTCATCCCGACCTTTGTTCGTAACATTCAATTTATGTAAGTGTAGCCACCCCAACAGAGATGCCAACAGCCATGATTATCATGAGCGAAACCACGGGCGCCCAGAAGTGTCACAACAAAAGGCAAGAAAAAATAATAGTTTAGGCAGCACAAGTGACAAGACATCAGTCGTTGATATTGTAGCCGACCAATCAGGTTGTAGGTAATGAAAAAGGCAAGGCGGAATCGATGTATTCATAACAGCGGTTCTTCTTTGCACCTTGCCTCAGTGTCAGCCTAGTAGACCACTGGCACGGCATGCTGCATGCCGTGGGTGACAACAGGTCGAGAAATCTCCCATTCTTTGTCGATGCCCCACCGTGTGCTACACAACTTTATTTGGAAGAGTGCTGCGCTCACAGCGGCCCCTGACTAGTGCAGAGTGCCTATACGCAGCGGACTCTAATCCCCACTGTGCATAGGCGCCGGACAGAGCCCAGAGGGCGACACGGAGCCCGCGACACCCAGCGCCCGCTTCGGCAGATATGCGCAACACTGGGTCGGCCCCCGCAAGCCGTTACGTTACTGGCTGGGGGGCACTCATCTTTTTGCAGCGTGGATGAAGCAGGTGAAGTAATCCTGCCACATAGTGCAGGTGAATGAAGAAGGATTTGTGCGGTTGAATTCGCGTATGGGAAGGCATATAAAGGCCGCATAGGCATGATGCCCTGAAGAGAAACGCTTGTACAGCCTGCCTGCGGGCAAATCTTTCTCAAAATCAGCATGTTTCCTTCAAGAGAAAACGTAATTTCTACTGTTCAATCCCCAATATATAAGGCTTTGTCTGCCAATATATCAGACGTTATGCGATGTTTCCACATGAGGTATTGCTTCCATGTGAGTGCACTTGCCACTGCAGAACTACTAACTGGACCACACGGGTGTTACATATGGGTCTTTGATCCGAATGTGATACTCCATACATGGAACAATGTGAAATTCACATTTGTTTGTGTATAGCGAAAGTGCTGCTGCTAATGAGTGCCCGCTCTGCCAAGAAACTTTTAGGCTTCCAGGTGTAGCCCAGTACGCCAGCTGTATAAAGACACGCCCCCCCAAAAAAAACTCTTCACGAGAAGGCTATTTCAAGAAATTCTATTGGGTGGGGAAGGGGTGGGAGGGAGGGAGAAGCAGAACATCTATTAGGCGTATTGGAACAAATTACGGAATGTTCATATTCGTTTTTTTTTTCTCTCCATGCCGACGGGTCCGGCGTGAGACCTTTCTTAGAAAGAAATAGTAGTAGCGCTTCTATTACCGTCAAACCCTTGCAGCAAAAGTCATGGGAGAAAAATTTAGTTCCCTGAGGACACTTCTCACTGGTCTGGAGTGACCAGAATCACAATGGATGGGATAAAGTTTGTCCTCCTCCTCCTCCTCCTCCCCGAGCGCGAAAATTTCGTCCTGCGTTCGTATATTTCCAACTTTTATTGCGGCACGCCTTATTTCTATTTCCCTTTGTTTTTCAGTGACTTAGATAACAATTTAATTGTATCTTTTCCAGGAAGCAGTGATTTTATGCTATCCAATAGCTCGCGAAACATTTGGGAACGTTAACGCGTATAAGTGTCCGTTCCATATGTAGTTAGTTATAGGCGGTATTCGTTGAAAAGTTTAGCGGTCAATTTTTCCGCTTGGCAACGCTGGAAACGGCCACAGACAAGGCCGATGCGCCACGGACACAGCGCGGCTGGGCTACTGCGGCTGCACGCCGAAGAAAAAAGAAACACCGGTGTGCGTCATCTGCTCCGTTCCAATCCGATTCTAAATGGTGGCGTCAACAGAGATGTTATTAATCGCACTCACATTGAACTCGAGGCAATACTTTGCGTTCGCTGAGGTATATTTTGCAACGGGAAACACAGACATGTGTTTCACAGTTGTGCTTAGCATGGACAAGTACCGCCATCCCACGGAGCTCGACATAACGAGTGCCGGCGCACTCGCACGGTTGCATGGAGGAGAAGAGGGATGCCTGATATGCGGGCCGTGCGCACAACGTCGCCTAGCAACAGACGCTTGGCCACAGATATGGCGGCGCACACCGGCTATACAATATAAGCACGTGAAATATTAGATGAAGCAGAGTAGAAACACTGGGTGATAAACTACGCTGCTATAACTGTGTTTGGGGACCCTCTTTGTTACCAAATTTAATGCGCACTAATGTGTATTTACCGCCTGCTAGCCAGCATGCTAACAATTGCTGCTCGTACGCCACAGCAGCATGTAATCCGCTCGCTTAGTGTGGGCTTTTCAAGATTCAATAACTACGCTTCGTATCTGCAAGAAAAAGAGAGAGAAGAAGAATCCGCGGGAGAATGCAAAGCCTTGAACACACACTTCCCAGACGTGTCAACCTGCGGCTCGGCAGCAAGGCAGCAGCATTTTATCGGCGCCCCGTTTTATTTGGAGGCTTCCCTCTACTATAATACTTATGCATGACTTTGTTGCAGCGTGTAGTATAATATACATGCAAAGAACGTTATGGCAAAGTTTCGTTCATGGGCGCTGAAGGTGGTGAGCGCGGCGGGACCGACCCAGAGTTGCGCGAGTCTGCCGTGGCTAGCGCTGTGGTTGCCCGGCAAACTTCGCTGTCCGGAGCCTATGCAACGGCCCAAAGTTAGGCCTAACGTTATGCTTTGGGGTCTATAACACCGTCAACTAGTGCCCACAGCTTAACATACAGTGAGTTTGACGTTGTTGGACACGTTGTTTGGCTTATAAGATTAGGGTTAACAAACATTACAGCTAAATATAGGCCTAAAAACATTCACCATTACAGCTGCATGCATGCCATAACAAACTCACAGCTGATTCACCAATTTTGCTGCAACTGTAACATGCACACCCAAAATCCTCAATACAACTCGGGGTGATTGGCCAGTGACAGTGACAGCTGCGGTAAGAGGCTCACTACCATAATCCACTGATGGCGTCTTGAGGGTCTCTTAATTTTTATTGGCGAAAATGAACGATAACTCAAAATCATTGGGATTTGAAATAATGTTATAATTAACTGTTGATCTGAAGCAGTGGTTTTTAACCACAAAATAGTATTAAAACCAGCATAAGCTTAGCAACGGTCGTTTATTTTGTATGCTAAATATGCAGGAAGCGTGAACTTGCAAAAAAAAAAAAACGTTAATGAAGAATGCACATAGTCATTCCGCCGCAAACACAGGCAAGAATCACTACAAGCATTTGAAAACATTTGCACTGAAATGGCGACTATGGAGACACCGATGCCTGCCGCGCCTCCCCTGCCCTAGCGGTAGCGTTATGTATTTTTCCCGCTCACCAAAAGCCGCACTACTCAATTGTTGCTTCGAGCATATGCGAGGTAAATTTGAGCCAGCTGTTTGAGAGTTTTCCCAGTAAGTATGGTTTTAGTAGAGTGAACTAGAATATTCTAGTTCACTGTAGTTTTAGCTAGAGTGGGTGGTTTGAGCTTACTGTTGACGCATCTTGGCGGTCACCACTTCGCCACGAATTTTGTTATCCCGTTTGCAGAAGTCAGTCATTTCAAGGGTAATGCCTGCAAAGAAGGGATGAGTAGCTGTAAAGAATCTTTGTTACTCAGCCTAGCCAACAGGCAACGCTAGACCGTAACGAATGGTTCCCAACATGCCGCATGCACGTGAAGAATATTTGAAGCCAATTACATTCTGCTACGTCGGGCACCGGCATTTCTCTGCCTCCTGTCGCATCCGATTCTTCGGGCGCCTTCGAACTGTTGAGTTGGTTGATTTCTGGGAGCATATTATATATTACATAACGGCATCAATTTCATATCAAGGAATGGTTAACAACCGCGTTTTTGTTTCCTCACGCGCAAAAATATACACAAAAAAGTTCTCACCGTTTCGAGTCGTGCGCTGTAATCAAGCGTTCAAGAACAGCGCATTAGAATATCGTAGTCGTTTAACTGCTGCGAATAAAATCTACTCATACTTTACCATTTCATTTCCTAAGGCCAGTGTTTGTTGCATCGTGATTTCCAAGGATTTTTGTCGCAGTTCTTCGAGAACTTCAAAAGGATCCCCGTCTCCCCAGTCATCAGTTGACGATCCCTAAAAAAACGAAGTGCATGACAGCACGTTTCGCAAGCTTTTTCACGTATTATAATAGTGTTTGCAATAGAGTTGATTTACATTGAATATATTAAACTTACGCTTGAAGGATTCTGCGACATTTCAGACCGAAAGCTGACGGTTACAACTTATGGCGGTACGGAGGCGGACGGGCGGACTGCACGCTGCACGTACGGACTGAGCGAGAAAACGCGGAGCTGCAGAATCGTCTGCCTATCTGGTCATCTCAATTTTCCTCCGAGTTGAGTTACAAGAAATAGGCATCAAATTATGTGTATGTATGAAGAAAATTAACTTTACTTGTAGCATTTTAATATTTAATGCGTTTCATGTCCTCCAGACGAAAATGGGAAATTGTGTGCAGCCATCGCCTCCTGTATTTTTACAGGAGGCGATGGTGCAGCTAGAGTGTACTAGAACTCTTCTAGTACACTCTAGTGCAGCACTCATGCATGTGCAGGCGATTTGACGGGTTATATCTATTTTGCCTTTGCCGTTGTACTACAGGTCGATTTTGCGATTCCGTGCCGCAACTACTGTTATTTTCAAGCTTGCCATATTATTTTTTCCTAGCAGTTACTTCTTTCATTTTTTTTACAGCAAGATTATCTCTCTCTCGGCAGCATAGAAACTCTATGCTCGGCAGTTCTCAAAAATAAGCCTTCTGCTATTCAGAGCTCTGCTGCTATTGACCTTAGTTTGTTTGCGTGAGGCTCCTCAGAAATAGAAAGAAGGCATTGCTTGACACAAGGTTCTTAAAACGTAAAACAAAGCGCGAAAAAAAAAAAGCAGGCATGGTCATTTACTCTGTGTTTGTTTTCACTTTGTGTAAATGCACCACCCTGGCCCTTATAACTTGTCTTGAATAGGCATCTTGAAACGCTTGTGTGAGCGAATAATTTGTTATGGTGGAATTTAGCTGCATTAAAAAGCATGTTTTGCAATGCTTCAAATTTAACGATGCCTCCATGGCTTTGCCTGCATTGATCGGGAAATTCTGTAAATGCTTAGCACTTATGCAGTACAAGGCCTGCAGTTTTTAACGAAAACTAATTAATCCTCCTGCAAAAATCAAATTTGAGGGTTTTACGCATTCAAGCTATAAATAGGCTATCAGGCTCACCGTAAAAAAGGGACAAGAAGAGAGCGGAGTGGGTCAGGGAACAAACGCATGTTAAGGACATATTAGTAGAAATTAAGAAGAAGAAAGGGACGTGGGCAGGGCATGTAATGCAAAGGCAACATAACCGTTGGTCATTAAGGGTAGCAGAGTGGATCCCTAGAGAAGGCAAGCGTTGAAGGGGGCGGCAGAAAGTTAGGTGGGTAGGTGAGATCAAGAAGTTTGCAGGGATAAATTGGTTGCAGTTAGCACAGGTCCGGGATAATTGGAGATGAATGGGAGAGGCCTTTGCCCTGCAGTGGGCGTAGATAGGCTGGTGGTGATGATGATGATGAAGTTTGACCACCTGAGGATGTTTAATGTGTGGCGCAATGTTGACCCACCATTTTTTTTATCAAAGCCACCTCCCCGTGCTTGGCAGCACAACGCATTAGCCACAGAGCTACCGCAGCAGGCATTAACCAATCGGTGGTTGATGTCAAACAGCGGTCTTGTGCATGACTCACTGGTAGCTGTGAACGTAATTTGGCAGGGATCCATCTGGTTGGGAAGTTACGACTGAGAAATATAATTACAGACTTCAACCAAAAGTACAATAAACGGAGAACCTGACGTTTCAGAACCAGCTAATTTCCTTCCTCAGGGGTGACTGGGGCCATGCTGCCATGGTGCCTTCTTTAAGCGCAGTTGGTCGTACATAGGTTTCCACTGCAGAATGCAGCCATATTCATGTACAATACACGACAAATGAAACGCGAACACGAAAATATTAATCAGAACGCGCAAATAGCGCAATTTCTTTTCTTACAAATCAAAATCACGCGTGGCTTGGTTACAAAAACAAAGTCCAGAAATGTAGCTTTCCAAATATACCAACAGCGCACCATTATTAGGTCTCAATGAACAGTATTTTTCAATTTTGCTTGTTCTGATTCATATTTTCGTGTTCGCGTTTCATTTGCCACGTACTGTAGACAGACGGGTGAGTTCGAAGGGAGTGATTCAGTTTGTGGAGTTCAACGAATGTGCCATGACTCAAGTAGAAGTCTTCGTCCAGTTGGCTTTGTTCTCAAGGATGGTGGTTCCGGCGAAGTCAGTTTTGTGGTCGGCTGTCTCGCAGTGGTTGGTGACAACGCTCTGCTCTCGAATTTGTTTCCAAATGTCATTCTTGCTTTGCTAAATTGTTTACGGTAGATTTGTTGTCTCACCAATGTATGAAGAGTGGCACTGGGCACGGGGGCATTTTATTCTTTGTTGCATAGTGTTTAGGTAGTATAACACCCGGTGTAGAATACTGGATAACTGAAACAAGCAGTACCATTAGTTTTAGTGATAGAACCAGCTTAACGATACTCAAGAGCTGAAATTTATCTTTTCAGAAGCAAGTCCTCTGCAGAAGTTATTACAAGCATTTGTTTAATGCATTTACAAACCTGTCTTATCATTTGCTTCGGAACAAAACTTTGGCAAGATCTGTCAACGCTATTTTTCAACTCATGATGTGCGGTGTCATGAATCGTAGTGGAGGAGTGTACGGGGTGGCAATACCTGCTTTCACATTCTTGGAATTATCTTGTGTTCCTACTATGAGATAACAAAACTTGTTGCTGAGCTAGTTGGTACATACTTTAAGAAAGACGAAAACGCGGCGCAAACTAGACGTGGACGAAGAAAACAAGGTAAGACATATACAGACGCCCACAAGCAAGAAACAAAACGGAAAGGGAGGTGATCGAGGCGGTTTTTATCAAAAGAACAGGCGACAAGTGTGTCGGCACGCCGTCACTAGCGTCAAGTGACAAAGAAATGCCATTCCTAAATCACAGCGTGTAGTTTAGCACGCGCAGTTGTCCTTCCCTCTTTTCAGTTTTGGTCTGCGCCTTGAATGCACGCACGCGCTATTGGACCATTTTGATTGCTCTTGAGGCTGAAGTAGATAGGTTGTCATTCTTTCAGCAGTGTTGTACTTATTCATTTTAGCCATTGTCAACACCTTTTACACCTGTTAGCATGATTATACCTTGGTTGATTTTTTTGTTTATTGTTGTTTCTGTTTAGATAAGTCATGTATAAATTCGTGTGGTTTCCTTTAAATAAACAGTTGGAAGTTGGCGCCTGTATATGTCTTACCTTGTTTTCTTCGTCCACGTCTAGTTTGCGCGCTTTCTTCTTTCTTAAACTGCTATGAGAGCCATGTTTGCATTTACGGAACTGTAATTTGCCTGCAGAAGCCAGTTTGTTTCTATACTGAGGGGCCCTTTCATTTCGTATGCAAGAGCTAATAAAAAATATGCTTCCAACATTATTTTTTATCACGAAATTGAAGCAGTGCTCAGTGCACATAAAATGAGACTTTTACGAAATTCATTTTCTAGCTGCGAGGTTATGGCAATGGTTTGTCAATACCTCCTTTGTTATTAAAGTTTGTGTTCCTGCATTTTACATTGTTTCTGTACTAGCAGGTTGTAAATTTGAAGAATAAAATACCTCTTTTCTGCACTTACCTTGAAGTAGGGTTTGCATAACAATTAACCAAATGCCATCTAGTAACTACCATGTGGTGAAGGCTGCACATTCCTACCATCAAAAGGCTGCTGCAGGAGTAACGGTTTCATTAATAGCGCATGCACACAACCAAAAAAGGAAGCGGTGGTGAGCAATGTAGTGGGAATGAGTGATAAACACTAATCCACGGATAGTGATTGCAGATGCCCATATAAAGGTAACCATCGTGCCAGCGCACATTAGCAGGAAAACAAAAAATTGGAGAGCTTGGTGTTCAAGCTAACACTGAAGATAGGCTAGCTAAATTCGTTCAATAAGACTTCAGGTCATTTTCGACGACCGTCAGTGCAATGATGCAGCATTCTTCTCACGTGGCAGATGTGGGTTCCTGAACTGCCCTTCTCTACTGTCTTTCCACAATCCTCCAACCCCTTAGTTTGGTGACCATTACAAACGCACGCATTCTGAACGCTCCTCGTGCAACTCGTGAACTCACAAACACGAGTGAAACGCGAGTGAAATTTCAGTGCTTGATGCAGAAGCACCACACATGTGAAACCACAAAGTCTACGGTCACCAGTGAATGCTACTGATTGCGTGGACACAATTTCACAGCAAAATTGGGCAACAATGCTCGTGTCCGGCAAGTACATTTCGCAACACAAAACTTTCAGTTAGCATATCTTTGCTTGCCACCTTTACGTAATTCCTTTGCATTGAAAAAGAATTCACGTGTGTGAGCCTTGGTGAGGATTCTCAAGTGAGTACTGCTAGAGAAGCAACCACAAAAAATAGACCGATGTTCACTCAGACACACGCTTCACATGCAAAAACAAAAACAAGTACTGACGAAGAGGACAACAGCCAACGCGGGTAACAAAAATAAGCGCTGATCTCAGCGTATGTATTGCGCATAGCAGTCCAATTCACTAGAACTAGTACACACAGTTCGCTACGGCTCGTTTGCCGCACGCGTCCCCCGCAGCCACCGTCTTGCAGCGCTCACAGCCACGCTGAAGTTGCTCAGGGCTGGGTGCATGCGCGACGCTTGCAGCAGGAGGCTGCCGGCTTCTGCCAACATGCCGGCATCCGTGAGGCTCTTCACGGCCGCGTCAATACTGAAGTGCTTATCCGCACAGTCGCGGCTGGCAATGAGGTGCTCGACAACTGGCTGATACAAGGCCGTGGACGCCACATCCGGGAGCAGCTTCAGCTGCAGGATTCTGTTCAGCACCGTTTCGTCGTAGTCGCACTCTAAAACCTGCGGAAAAGGCACAGAAGAGAGAGGCTGTTCACATTTATCGATCTTGGGCGTTTAGTGTGCCAAAGTTACAGCTGGGCTATGAGGCGCGCCACAGTTGAGGGCTCTGGATTAATTATGACCACGTGGAGATCTTTACTGCGCACTGAAATCTCGACAGGCTGTTCACATTTCACAGTTATAAAGGGGAAATGACACCGACTTGCTAAGGCAATGAAATTACAGTTGAACCTAGATGTAACGAACCTCCGGGTAACAAATTCCTGGATTTAATGACGTTTTTCGACTCCCCTTTGCCAGCCCTATTGAAACCCGTGTGTTCACGACCTTCATGTAACCAAGGCGTTGCGACGGTTAACCTTAATATGACGAGCTCGCTACGCTGACCAGCCATTTTTTTTTTTTTTTCCTGAAAAATCGGCTGGAGAGATGCACTAATTCAGCGAACTTCGCCCGCACCGCAAACTACCGTGTGTTTTAAGTGTGAGTGTGGTGTCGATTAGGTGCTAGGCCTGCCTGCCGGCGCGTAGTTGCGTGTCTCCGCTGCCATCTGTGGTGTTGGTTCATCGGTGACGAGTTCCGCTGCCAGACAATGAAAAGTTTTGTCTCCTCAAGACAAGCTCGCAATTTTAAATGCAGTCTCCACCGGCGAGAAAGAAGAATGTCACTGCCCGGTACAGTGTCCCAGCTACTAGCACGCTCTCAACAATTTTGAGGGCGGCAAAGAGCATCAAGTTTGCGAAAAGGCGCCCAGTTTGGTCCTTGAAATGAGTTAATTTGTGAATATGAGAATGAGTGACCTTGCTTTTTTGGCATGCAGTGTAGTGACACTAAGTTTGTGGGAGAGCAGGAGGCGCAACTCACAGTTTTTTCACTGTGAAATAAATCATTTACGGGCGAGTTTACCATCCCTGGTGTCTAGCATTTTGGTTTCGTTTCTGCTTTATTCACGCGAGTATTAACTCGAAATCTGAATGTAACGAAAATCTGCATGTAACGAAAAATTGCGAATTTTTGTCAACTTCGTTACATCCAGGTTTAACTGTACGTGAAAGAAAGGTGCGCAACTTCGTTGTATGATGCACCATCTACAGTGTTATTTATCTCTTAGGAATTTTTCAGCCAGAACAGCCAACCTGAACACTGACAAATGAATGAACTGTTGAACCTTATTAGTATATCGAATTCATGAAAAAAAAAAGAAAAAGTGCAGTGCTTTAGTGACTCTCAAGGCAAATAAGACTGAGCAATGCTGGAGGTATTACACAATATGGTAGAAGTTAAGGGCTGACGTTTTTGGTGCGTGGGACACACGAGGCCTCATCTCACTTTTGCATTCAGATTCTAAAGAGTCGCACGAGGAAACGGGGTCCTGCTCTGTATGAGAGATTGCGTCATCTCATCTTGGCCCCCTCAGAAAAACGAAAAAAAAAGTGGCATCAGGCACGTCATCCCTTCTAGCTAATGGAATGACGTGGATGTGTTGTTATAAGCAACTACTGCTGCTGCGAGTGGTATATTAAAATTTGTATTCACAACGCTCTAATCTACCGGTAGAGGCAAACCTGCTTAGGCACTTCAGTGGTTCTTTAGCTCATGCTAGCGACAATTTTGCCTAATTGTACCAAATTCTGAACAAGAAATTGTCCTTAGCACACAAATTTATTTTACTTTCACTGCCATGAGCTTCTTTACATTTAAAAAAAATGTTTCATTAAATCACGGCTAAATGGGATTCAATGGGCACAAAGTTAACCTTGTTCCTTGGTCATAATAAGGTCTTCCTTATAATTAAACTCGCCATATTGAAAATTAACTGTTCTCAGCAATAAAGAACACCCATTAATGTGTTTTCTATATGCAGCCTGTCTCAATGCGATGTTTTGGGAGTAGAAGAAAAATACAGATATAAAAAGCTAGTTTCTAGACAGGGACCCACTGCGGTGGCTTTGTGGTGCTTGTTATTGCAGGCTTACCCACGCAGGATGTGGGTTTGATCCTGGCCTGGGCAGCTGCTTTTCTGATGGAGGTGAAAAGCAAAAAGCACGAGTGTGTTGAGATTTTGGCGCAAGTTTAAGATCCCCCGGTGGCCCAATGTAATTCGGATCCCTCCGGTATGGCATGCCTCACAGCCTAGGAGTAGCTTCGGCGCATTAAACCCCACAGTCAACCAGTTTCTAGGTAGGATCAGAATGGCAGTGCATGTTACCGGACCTACCTGGCCAACAGCTCTGAGGAATGCAATGGCATCTTTGTGGAGCTCAGTGTGATCTGTCTGGAGAGATGACCTCAGCGTGTGGAGCATGCTGTTTTTCCTCTGGAACTCGCCGAGAACATAGCGGCAGCACTGCAACAAACGGAAGCCAGAACACGCTGCTCAGTTATTTTATTCCACTAGAGTGACCATCATTCCCTGGGGTCCCAAAACAGGGCTTTGGGGTGGGTAGGGCATTTGAAAGATTCGAATGAAACTGCATGCGCCATGCATTCTGCCTAGCCATTGAACAAATAGTACTTTCATTATTTTGGTACATGTACCTTGTTGGTCTTGGCTGTGCTCTGTACATATTTAAGACTTTTTGTATCTACAATGCGCCTTTTTTAACTGGTGTTTGCAATTAGCAGTGTTCGAAGCATTGCTTGCATGTCAAGTCCTTTGCCTTGAGCATGATTATTGCCTTTACTGTGCTCACCAGGAGCCTACACTTCATTGACACAGAACACACCCTTTCCAGTGGCATGTGCCAGGCAAGCAAGCACATGGAGTACTCGATGCGAGATTCTATATTTTCACACAGTACATAATATATTCTTTAAAATGCTGAAGGTGTTCCAGCTATCTGGTAAACTAGTTTCGTTTAGGGCACTTCCATGCATTGATATTTTCAATTTTTCAACTGCTCTTGCTTTCGTTGTGTTGCGCAGCCATCTTGGATTCTGCGGTGGGCCCATTTCTTTGGGGATCTAATGCTGTAAAAGCGGGATGGAACATTGCTCCAAGAAAATATACTGGACACCAAGACTTAACACCATAAAGCACGGGTCAGCAACCTGCAGCCTGCGGGACAGCATTATGCGACCTCCTGTACATGTTCCCTCCTTCCACTTGCCACTTCCTACTTGAAGGTCGACATGGCAGCTTTGAGCTCAAATGTGGTTAGACAGGAACAAAAAAAGATTGCTTCCACTTGGCATTGTCCCCAATCTTCACACTTGGCGAGACAACGTCTTCACTTCCTTTCTTTGCACAGGTCCAAAAAAAGGGAATAAAACTTCAAAATAAACATAATTTCTATTCCAGCTTTGCACATCATTGCCAATTTGCCGAATTTTTTTCTTTTTAGCTCAGTCCCCTTCACCCCCCCCACCATGTCAGCTTCACGCAACTCGGTCCTCCGCCTCAAAAGGTTGCCTGCCTTGCCTAAATTTAGTATGTCTTGTCACCTTACATCAGATACTTTTAACTTAGTGCTGGAAATTTTGTTTAGCTTGGTTTGTGTGCCTCAATAAACACATATAAGCAAACTTCTTGACAAAGAACATGTGCTGGCCAAAATGTTACTTCTCTAAATATATACAATTCTGCGTACTTGTTACAAAAAAAAAAAAAAAAAAAAAAGAAAAGACTGCACAACAAAATTTTAGCAAACCTCACACAATGCAGCAGTTATTTAAAATACCGTCGACTCTGGATAATTTGAAGTCACTTAATTGGAATGTTTGGTTAATTGGAAGTGGTGTTCTGGTCCCGGCAATTTTACACGCAATTCAACAGACGAAATCGCTCAATAATTCAAAGCTAAAACGAAATATATCCGTTAACTGAAAGTGTTTTCGAATAAAAATCATCGAACTGGTCGACCGTCATATCGGGATAAAATTCAAAATTTTGAAGTGCAAAAACACCGGCGTGGTCTGCACTATGTCGGCCCCATTGCAACTGGGACAGCGCACAGTTGTAAAGCGGAAAGTCAGCTGCGACTTGCACAACTGTACGCATCTTTCTATTTTCAGGTCCTGAACTTTCCTTTTTGCGCACAGTGTTGTGTCACCGTTTTGCATTGTGACCACTTCAGGCTTCAAATTTAGCAATAAGTCTGAAACGTAAGAGCAAACCGAGTCGTACGCTCAAACTTCTGACGAAATTCGAGATTCTAAAAAATATGAAGAAGGAAGATGTGTTGCGGACTAGTGGCAATGCTGTAATTGTGCTTTCCGTTTAATTGGAGGTTCGGTTATAATTTGAAGTTTTTTGCAGTCCCCGTTGGACTTCGTAATGGGAGTCGACTGTATTTCAGTTATTTTAGAATTATTTATTACGAATCCTAATGCGAAACGACGTTTGATTTGATGTGAAGATGGCGTGGCGATGACATTTGACAGCTTTAACACAAAAGTTGAAAACCGAAATGACCACTCTCATTTGAAGTTGTGATGTGCGACTGAAATTTTAAACAACCTTCATGCAATGTAAATCAGATAGGCCACCTCATGTTGAAACAAAACTATATTACCGTTTTTGCACATCAGCACTTTACGTTAAAAAAAATAAGGAGAAGATGGGAAGAGGAAGCAACGGCACAGTTACTCACCAATAAATTAAGGTTGCAATTCTTGACTGCGGCCAAAAAAAGGCTTTCCGCTGCATCCAAGGTGGAGCTGTTGTCGGAACTATGAAGTAGACGGCTTAACAACTGGGTCCAAGGATTCTTTTCTGGGTCCCTAGACAACCACATTTGGATGCAAAAAAGGGGAGGAAAAAAAAAGAGGAAAGCATATGCATGAATGCCTTAAGCAGGGTAACCCTTTTGGCCCGGGTGTCCTAAATTTAGGACATTACCAAAAATTCTTCCAGCAATTTTATAACAAAACCAAAACACCTAGTTTTCTGGGAAATAGTTCTTCAAAGATGTCTCTTTCGATAGATATCACCATTTTTCATTTTTTTGCAACAGCTGAATGATAGAAAGAGGAAGGCATTGCAGTGAAGACCAGGCTGATGTCGAGGTGACCCCAAGGACAAAGTCCTGGTTTGATGACATGGCTGTAATTCTAAAAATACTTGCACTACCAGCTGTATTTCTTGTATGTGGCGCAGTGCTTTCTAAAATTTAAAAAAGCAAGTAAAAAATATGTTTCTGCCAGAATTTAAATTTTTAATTGCCTGATAACCTAATTAGATGTCATGCTTGCAAATCGCTAATTACTCGCATCACAAACTAAAGCACAGAATGCACCCTAGAACAACTGTTTTATGGTCTCAACAGTGTATAAACCGGGCACAAATAAAGAAAATGTGCAGTAATGAACGAGGCACACATAATAAAAAGAAGCACACATTGTGCAAAAAGCAAAACAAAACGTGAATGCAGTTCTTCCGTGGCCGCCATCTCGAATGTCAGTTCTGATTCAAGCAAGCGCTTCTCCTGTACTAAGGCTCACCTATCTCAAGATCTGAGGGTGAAAGGGAAATGGGAGAGCTGAGTGGGGAGGGCTTGATTGGGATACGCTACATTGGTACATGGTGTTCCAAATATAGAACCAAAACTGCACAAACGGTGTCTCTATAACCTAGCATTTCTTTTACGGGAAACGTGGCAGTTATAACAAAAAACTGCACTTTGACAGCTTTCCCCATGCCTGTGCAGTTGTTGCAACCACAACAGCAACCACAACAGCAACCACCCCAACCAACAACATTCACACTAATAAAAGTGGAAGGCACCGTACAGCTCTTCTGTTGACTCCAGGGGATCCCCAGACTGCAGAAGCTTGCCAAGGACAACAAAGCTCGACTCTGAGCTGCAGCGCGGAAGCAGCTCGTCGAACATGGCCTGCCTCGCGTCATTGTCCAGCTCAGTGCATTCATCCACCTGCACGAATCCATATCAAGCATGTACCCTCCCTCTCGTCGTATTCAGTCATTGAATCCCTGCTCTAACACACTTTCTCTACTGAACACATCTTCCTTTCCTCTCCTTTCCTTTGTTTCTTCTGCACCCCGCTAGGGTTGCCACCTTTCCCCGGGAAAAAAAAAAAAAAAAAACTTTGGGGGGAGGGGGGGGGGTTATATAGTTTTATTTGTGTTGAAAAAAGACGCCATGTTTTTGACATGCACTGTCATTTATTGTAGCGTTTTCTTAGAGAGAAATCAACATAACGTTTGTGCTGAAAGTGATTGGGAGCTTGGTTATTGCTCTGTATGTGCTTCACTGAAAAGTAACCGCAATTGCTGACTGCGGCGGCAGCATTTCATTGTTTTGTTCCTCCCTTAGGTCCCCCTCCAGCTCAAGCAGCGCCCTCTCCCGTGTGTTTTCTCTGCTCGTGTGTCTTTGTGCAGCGCGTCGACATATATCTATCGTCTTAGTTGTTGAATTAATGCTTATAAAGCGCCAAACGGACATAATCACGGCACGAGGGCCAAAAAACAGGCCAATGACGGCCAGTTTTAAGTATGGACCGGCAACCGGCCCGCTGTTAAAAAAAACCAGTCGGGCTGGTCCAAAACCGAGCAGGTGGCAACCCTACACCACGCTAAAGGCATCATGTTGTTTGTGGGCACTTATCAAACAAACAAACAAACGAATAAATAAATAAATAAATAAACATCGACAAGTTACTTTTACACAACTGGTGCAGCGGATTGCGCCGAAGTCTGTTCAAGGAGACAACTTCAAAGATGCCCACAGCCCTCCTACAATCAGCACGGCACCAAAGACTGGAACCCAAACAAAAACCAAACCAAAAAGAAACAGGCCACACAAAGCTAAAGGAATTCAGGTACCTACCGAACATGATAGGATAAACTCAAAACTTATGGGACGAACAGGAGGAAGACACTACACAGAGCATTTTGTCTCGCCTTTTTTGCGCATTTTATAATGCCAGACGAACTAGCCCCTCCGACTGCTTTGACATACCTAACCATACATGGTTTCTCAAAGTGGGTTCTGCGGACCCTAGGGGTTCCGCAGGCCCCTCCTCGCGGTGCCGCGAGCCATTGGTAAATTTTCCCTCATTCCGCACTCGCCAACTAACTTAGGTGGCGAACCTAAGGACCTCCAATCTAAGGACCTCCACCACTCATGCTTGACTGTCAGTAAGCACATCTCAGTGCATAACACAAAGGCGCGAGCTGCGCAATAAATCTCGCCAGCAGATTGTAGCCAGCCAGACTCTGAAAACGGGCAGCCTTACCCCCATGCGCATTTGTCCTGTTTGGAGATAGGTGCCGCTAGCGTACGCACTCGCACAAAGTCGACATTCACAGCAATAAATTCAAAAGCAAGCAAGCTTGCTTCCTTTTGAATTTATTGCACGTGAGTGTAGCGTGAACGGAATGAAAAATGGCGAGGAGGGGTTCCTTGGCACTTAACGGAGCTTAGCAGGGTTCCCTGGGATTAACATGCCTGAGAACCCCTGCCGTAGAACATATACAAAGTCAGAAGTTTGGCCAAGGTTTACACTGCACTGATAATGGTATTGGTAGGGAGTAAGAAAATCAATACATTAAATGATTAGTTGGCAAATTAATGGCCACTTCCTACATTGCAATACAAGGTTCTGAAGTAAGTGTCTCAGTTCATTATGCAAGTATTTCCTCTTAGAGCCCATTTGAAGATTAATCTGAGCTTATAACAATCTGAGTCTTCCTCTTGCACTAAAGTTGTTTACAGGAACAATTCATGAAAATAAAAATTGAAGGGGACACTAAGAAAACTTTAATGATTTTTTTTTTGGTGTGCAAGTATTTTCTTTAATTAAAGAGACCATGCAGACAGAATGCAACTTTGGTTCATTCAAAAGATTGCCTTGTTAGATTAACACTGACACCACTTTTAATGCACACTTCGCTCAAATAAGCTACACAATTAGGAAAAATGGGAATGCCCACGCGACCCACTAGCTCATTTCCTGCAACAGAACCTATGATGTCATATGTGCCCAGCTGTGCGATTGGCTGAGGCCGGTAAAAGCAAATGCAAATTAGGCACGGCTGATAAGCTTGCCGAACGAGCCATTTGCACATAAATGAAATGCATATTCATTTTACAGCAGTAAGAATGGTGCGGTAGACAATGAAAGTTACGAATATACACGTAAGCATAGAAGTACCGATGCGCACTGCTGTTGGTGCTGTTGGTGCTGTTGGTACTGGGTGCACTGCGCTTGTTTTAAATGCACAGCACACCGCCGCTTGGAAGTTGTCTTACACGACACTGGCTGATTCGCATAAACGATGTTTTCTTACGTGACCTTACGATTCTTACGATTACTTTCTACAGTAATAGAAACAAGCCAGGTGCAAATACGGTCAAAAACAGAGCAACGGCGGACAACGGTTCGTGGATGAGTATAGTAGCGCCGCCTCGGAGGGCTGACAGCAAGCAAGGCTGCGGAGTCGAGTGACGCAGTGGAAGTTCGTTTGAGTAGGCGCACTTATGACTTCATTGCTGACGTTACAAAAACACATGATTTGGCTGGAGAATTAAGATTTTAATCTAAATTGAATAATTTCTCAGAGAATACGGCATCACTTGCTGCCAGACAAGCGCTGGGGGCACTATAAAACACGAAATAGTTCGTATAAAACACACTTGTATTTTGTCTGCATGGCCCCTTTAAGGGTGCTGCAAAAATATAGTTTTGAATTAACTAGAACATGGCCTTCTTTTGTGTCAATTAGTGGAGAACCTCATGCCACTTAGCAGAGGTTGTAATTACAGTTGCTGCTATGCAGTAAATGCAATCCTTTACTTCACTACAATTTTACAACTTCATTTCAGCACATGAGCACTGCACATAAGCACAGTGCTTAATAAAAAAAAGCAGTAGATGATTATCTACAGTCACAAAACCGTAACTGCCCCGTTAAGTAGATAAGGCACTGTGCTGCTGAGGACGAGGTCACATGCGCAATTTTGAATGGCGTGGCAGCATTTCTGAGGGGACAGACAAACACTTTGGCTGTAGGTGTAAGATTTCAATGTTCATTAAAGAATAATAGTTGCTGCAAGTGGAAACACATTTTGTTTGCGAAAAATTGGCATCTACATGACAAATATGTGGAAAGACTCTGTTAAGAAATACATGCATGCATGCTTCTGATAGACAAAACACTTCTTTCCTGTTTCCTTCTACGGGAGTAACAGACCGACTTGTTAAAAAAAAAACTAGTCTTCTTTTTTGTGTTACGTATACATTAAAATTATTCCCACTGGTTGTAGTTCACGCACAGCATTAGACAACAACAAGAACAAAAAAATGAGTAATTTAAATGGCACACTCACCTCGTAGTCCGGCCATTCAGACCATATCAGTGTCTGAACTCGAAGCACCAGTAGGAGACTCTCATCTTCGGTGCTCAGGATGACATTCTGAAATTCGCGTGATGTAACTGGCGTGAGCATGTGAAAGACCTAGCAGATCGAGTCTTAACTTCTACAACTTGGCTACAAAGGACGGCATCTTTGAACAGCTAGTGGTAACTTTTTTCCACAGTGACAGGTTGATCGTGGTTAATTGATACAGGCTTTGTTACACAGATGCAATAGGTGCTTTCCAGCAAAAAAAAAAAAATGTGATGTGCAGCAAACAGAATGAAAAAAAAAAAGAAGGGGAAATAAGCACAGCTAAGCCGCTTGAGATTGCATGCCCAGCATGCACTTGTGATCTTGTTAAACACACCGAAAAACATAGGACAGCCAGTAGAAATGCCACAGTCAAGGAAGACGACCTATGAGGTGAGTGGCAATGGCCTCTTTTTCTTTTCTTCTTATTACTTTTTGTTTTGCATGTTAAGAGTGCTCAGCTCTGACACCGACTTCAAAAGGTTGGAACGTCGAAAGAAGCAACAATTTTTACATTCGTGCACTGGAAAGGTTGCCTGGCTTGCTTAAGGAACAAGATCTGAATAAACTGTGGGAATGCCATTCCCAATGAAATGCTTACGTGCTTGAACACCTGTAGTAAGATGAAGAAAAGGAGAACAAACCCCTGAGGTTTCAAATGCGTGCAACTTGCATGCAGTAATCATCCAGTCCATTCACACTTTGGAATTTCACAAGCAGTGACAGATGTTGGCAACGGAACGAGAAGCGCTTCAGGTGGATCAGTAAAAAGCTGCCTCAATACAGTTGGTACTAACTCTGTGGGATAATTTTTGCCACTAAAAGGGAATGTAAGCACTAGCTGCAATGCTTTCATAACTTCACAAAGTCAATAGATTATGCCTATATTTTTTCTTCAGAGGGCAGAGCTTAAGGCAATAGTAGAGATCTACCATGCACTACAAGCATGCTTATCCCTTATTGGTTAATGTGACTGATTAAAAAGTGCAGGAAAAAACAAAGAAAACACTGGCTCAAACTGTGTGATGCACTGATGTTGTCCAACATCAGAAACTCGGCCACGGGAGCTCATGCACTCACCTTTTCAAGTATTTCCAGCACCTTGAGGCGCACATGAATTGCCACACTGCTGTCAAGGCAGAAAGGCCGCAGCAGGTCGAGCACCATGTCCCCAACAAACATGTCCTCGCTTATGGGGGAAAGGAAAAATGCACGCACAAACAAAAAGAATCAAATGCAATTCGTTTACAACAAGAAAACACATATCATAGGTTTTTTGCACGCTGAAACTTTGGTAATGGAAGAAGCACCAGAAGTCCCACAGGGGCCATACAGGAGTCATTGCATATGGCAAGGAAACAAACTGAAACATGCCAGCTGACTTGCTTGTGGGCACACGAGAAAGAGCAACGAAAACTACCATGTGTCTTTGCGAGAATTAAGCGGGACTTTTAGTGGTGGTAATGGAAGAAGCATCAAAAGTACCACAGGAGCCATACAGGAGTCATTGCATATGGCAAGGAAACATACTGTAACATGCCAGCTGACTTGCTTGAGGGCACAGGAGAAAGAGCAAAGAAAACTGCCATGTGTCTTTGCGAGAATTAAGTGGGGCTTTTGGTGGAGAAAAAACATTGTCCTTTTATGTGGAAAACTGCTTATTTTGTCCCAATCTTCACGCTGGTAACAAGCAAAATGAGGAATGGGACCACAATCTGGGTCCTTGTTTGCAATGGAGATGCCCCCATTACAACATTTTCCAAGTGCTTTATTAATGCTTCCAGTAACAAAACGAACACTGCTGCTTGTTTCAGCAGTTTATCACTAAGCCCCTGCACCAACTAAACAAAAATGTATAACCAAGCTCAGTTACACTTCCACTAGAAACACAACACAGCACGTTTAAGTCCAAATTGAGGCATGATGTGCTGAAGCTACACTTGGGCAGTCGGGCACACCATAGCACAAGGTTATGGATGTTGTTCACAACCCACAAGTATCAAGTGCATGTTTATAGCTTAGCTGAAGTTATTTTCATAAAATTTGGAGGGGGGAAAACGAAGAAAAGCAAATTAAAACTTGTTGAAAACAGTGTCGTTACAAAGATGACCAACAATCTTGTTCAGATCGTTTTTGAGTGAGATGCACTTGCCTTTCATCAAGCACTTGCCGAAGTATTCGTTCAAGCACTTCTTCCGGCGTCAGGACGTCAAAGACACTGTGGAGCTTCTTGTCAGGATTCCTGAAGAAATGAATCGAATGTGCACGGCTTTAAAAACCATACAGGCAGCGACCACAGTGTTCTGTAATGCCTTTGAAGTTGCAGTTCCTGCTAACACAATACACCTATGTTTGCAAGCACTGGCGCTCTTTCACACCTAAGTACTGAAGGCAAAGAAAAGAAAAAAAAGAAAGAAAAAAAAAAGATAGAGAGGCTGCAGTAGTAACACTGTCTGTAGTGGAGGGCTACAATTAATTCAGACCACATTAGATCATCCAGTGCACACCAAAGTGGGCATTCCAGTTTTTCACCTCTCCCTCATGACATGACAAATGTATGATGGCGAGGATTTTTTGAAAACAACAGCAGGAGGTGAACTGCAATTAACAAAAAATTTATCTTGAACAACAACTACCGTATTTACTCGCGTAATGAATTCACCTTTTCTCCAGAAAATTCGGCATAAATTTGGGGGGAGGGTTCATTATGCGGGAAAAAAATTGCAACAGTTTCAAAGGTTGAAATTTCATACAATAAAGTTGCTAAGAGAAGCAATGTCAGAGCCTTGCCATTTTCGTAAAACCACGTTGGTAATTATGTAATCAAATTTCTTTTTTATTCGCAACATGCTAGTGGGTCCCTACTCGCCACGGAGCTGTCCTCCTTACTAAAGCCGCTTGCCGCCTCACATTTGTTGTTGGCCCACAGCGCACCGTCTTGCGTGCCATCAAGGCACTCCAAAACTTCTTTTCCGACACCGGGAAACTTCCCTTCTTTGGACCCATGAGACACACGGCAATCCCTGTTCCCTGCCCAAAAACCTCGTTTTCACCCATAGCGCACAGGAAGCCCAGCCGCGCGGTTTCCATGTGCATCAACGCATGCTCCACCGCCTTCAGTTTAAATCCGGCTGTGTAGCTTATGTACTGGCCTATGTGCTAAACAACACGAAGATGTATGACAAGCACCAGCAGTTCACGAGTTTCGAACGCTTATGACTATCTAAACTGCTTGGCTTTCGAAGCCTCTGGGTTACACCGCGACGACAGCCGCTATGACGGAACGCCGTGTGGCTCTACTTGGGTCCAGCGAGTGAGCTACGACGACAAGGCGAGCCCCTAAAGTGCTCTGCACTTAAAAAAAGGGAGAAACCGCCGCCGACCTGAGCTGCTCAGAGGCTAGGAGGATGGCGTCCGAGTAGATGTCCGTGGGCTGCTTGTCCACCGTGTTGGGAGGGCAGCAGGAGAGCAGAGACGGAAGGAGTCCCGGCATGTGTTCCAGCATGGCACAACGCAGCAGCATGGCTTCCAGCTGTCACGGGAAAATAAGGGGGCGAAGGAATGTAAGCAAAGCCTGTAATTTAATAAAGACTACACTACTTTCAATGCCATCTGCTGTACGGTTAACACACTGTCAACACTGCATGCTAAGGCTTCTACGTCACCCCACCTTCACAGTTTTTGTATCCAGGCACAATGTGCTACTCATCATACTGAAAAAGTTACAGTAGTATGACAGGCTTAAAAAGCACTCCCGATGGCAATACTACAGCAAAACGATGCATTCCAACTGGCTTTAGATAGAATGTCTCTAGAGGAATCCCCACGGTATGGATAAAAAAACGCAGACTGCCTGTCACAAACAAAAAAAGTTATGCAGCTGGCAATGTTTCACCAACAAAACAACATTGTTCTAGTTGAATACTCAAGACTGCTACATCACTGCCTGTCTTTTAAGCAGTCATTATGCTATTCGTTTTAATGAAGTGGCAACTTGCAGGCTCATCTTTGAAACACGTTCCTATTCTGAGCTAAGACTGATTTCTTGCAACACTGTCCCTAGCTTTTGTTCTGGTTAGCCTAGACACATTAGAAGGAAGGAACAGCCAAGTTCCAATTCCCAAGCTAGGCAAATGTTCCGTTCGGTTGGGAAACTTTGAGGCTGTAGAGCTGTCTTTGGTCCAGCTTTCAGTTGGACATGGGTAGATGTTGATAATGTTCTATTCTCCATTTATGTAAGCTGCTTGTATCAAGACTTGCAGCAGAGACTTCAGTCAGACTACATTTGCCTGCAAAACAAACTTTGACCTACCGTACTCTTGATGGCATTTGTGATGGCCTTCATTAGGCGATAAAAACGACAAAGATGACAAATTTCAACTACACTTAGCAGAGTAAACACACAAATGTGTTAACTAACACAAAGTTTGTCGAAAACAAGTCCACGACTGCAAGATCGTCAAAGGATAATCACACTGGCAGCTACTGGAACAAAACAAGATAGTAGTGTAAATTGCTCAAAACCACATGGAAAGAAAGCAGGGTTCGTACAGGCTTCAAAAGCAAAAATTCAAGGGTTTTCAAGGACTTTCAAGGACCACAAAACACATTTTCAAGGTACCCGTCTAATGTTTTATCTGGGATTATTTATAACTTTTCCAACACAATGCAAAAGTTTTTTATTGCACAATATCTAAGCACATTAGTGCACATTTAGATAGGTGCTAACGGGTTCGTAAATGCTCCCCCAGCTTCATTTTTTTATTTCATGGCTGGTATTTAGAGGTTTTTCTTTTTTCTTGGTGTTTTGCTGAGACTAATTGATTTCAAAACTTAGTTAATGCTGCGTGCAGCTCCTGCTTTGTCAGCAAGAGTATCAGCTGAAATTAAATCGAGCTAGTGTTGCTTCAAGGCAGGATGAACTATGTACACGTCCACCATTTTCACGTAAAAGCAAACGTCGATGGAGCGTATGAGGAACAGCAAACATGCAATGAGCAACCGTCCATAGACTAGATGGAAGATGCAAGATAGAGAACAGAAGCTGGCTTTCACTGGATTGTATCGTGATATAGATTGGATTGACAAGTGCCTGCTCCCAATGTTGCCTCGTAATAATGAGAATCCACAACTCGTAATTTCACACAATACACTGAAACTTGATTGTTGCAATGTTTTATTACATTTGTTAACACCTAAAATCCACGACAAACACTTTAAATTCTTGTGAAAAGACAGGGCCATTGATTCTCTCCGGAAAAATCAAGGGTTTTCAAGGACCATTTAAAAATTCCAGGACTTTCCAGGCCTTGAAATTGACACTTCTAAATTCAAGGGTTTTCAAGGTTTTCAAGGACGTGTGCGAACCCTGGAAAGTCACAAGGAACACCATACAAAGGCATTCATTGTGGGAATGGCTACGCGATAAAGCCAAATCTTCAGAGGCCTTCAGTCGAGGATAGCTACTGACACAACAGACAACTGACACAGCCTTTATGCTTTGCCAACCTACCTTTTCAGGAATGCCCCGCGAGAGCTCAAACTCGATGGCATAGCTCTGAATCACAGGGTTGCTTGGGTCGACTGCTTCATCTAAGACACCGTCCTCGATTCTTTGCAGGTGTGACAGGTAGCCCTGGAGCGTCTTTGCTGCATCACTCCACTCCTCTTTTGATCCCCTAAGAACAAACACCCAAGGGCACAAAATCAAACATCGGCCCCTACTCAAGTGTGTGCACCTCAGTCACACAATGCCAACGGAAGCACCAGCGGCACCCAACTTTTCCGTATTTACTGTATGCCCCTTCAAATATTTTCCTGGGCTCGCTAACCACCTCAAAATTACGTGCTCTACATTAGAAACCTTGCTTGAACCAAGCGCTGAATAAATGGTACAGTGAAAGCTCGTTACTTTGAACTTGAAGGGGACCATAAAATATATCGAATTCAGCGGAGTTCAAATTAGCGGGCAGAATGAATGAATGAATGAATGCTGCTAGAATGAATGGACATCGCGTCGCACTGCACGGGCAGAACACAAAGAAGCCACCTCTGAACTCGTTATCGCGAATTAGGTGCTACTGCACATTTGTGGCAGGTGATTTTGCAAATAATGTTCATGGAGCTTGAATTGCGAACAAAATTAATTTATCAGCCAGTTTGTTACACGCTAGAAACAGGCACCGACAGGCATTCATGTGAGCCGCAAGCCGTAATGTTGAAATTACAACGCTGTTTATGCTCGAAAACACGTTTATTTACATGGCAGGGTAGGGGCAATCAAAATTAAAAGTAATTGGTTGATTACTTTTAGTTTTGGGCTGACTTCTTCTGCGAGGAGCGATGGAAACCGGGGGATACCAGTTTCAATTAATCACCCTGGATACTGCGCGTTCGAATTATCGGTAGTTTTCCCCCCCTGAAATATACAGGGCTGTGCCGAAACCAGGGCTTCAGTTCGAATTAGCTGTAAGTTCGAATTAACCGAGTTTGAAATAATGAGCTTTTACTGTATTGACTAAACTTCAAAGTGGAAGCCCCCCTTACTAGCACTGATTATCCTACAGAGGCACCCTTTCTAAGGTTGTCTCTTCACGTTGTGGCACTTTATTATTACGTTATTTTACACTAACAAGCCACTTAGCATTATCAATCATGCAGTTATAACAAATTCAGCGCAGCCTGGTGCAGTTGTCAAAACGATAAGCTGTCACTAAGCTCTGGCAGCGAGCATTAATTTGTGCCCCACACTCTAACCAAGTCCTACAGCTTTGAGGTTGGGCTCTGTGAAAGGGCAAACTTTGCCAGAGATTGTTAGTTATATGCACAGAGTTACAATTAAGAACCCCCAAAAACATGCCAGTTAGCTGGCGTACAAGTTCTGCCAGTTATGAAAGTTCCTGTTGTCTTCAGGCCGCCTGCCACTGTGAATAAATTAAAGCCGTTCCACTCAATGTGAAAGCTGTCAGAAGTGCAGAGCAGTGATTCGCCATTACGGGCTGCAGCGCCGTTCTCCGTTCACTGTTACCACCAAATGCAATTCCAATTTCCTGCTTTCACAGTGCTTGTGCGCCCCCTGCCTGAAACTGCGCCGGCGGGAGTTCTGTTCTCTTTGTGCTTTTCTCCCCGCATGTGCCGGCGTTCACTGCCACATTTTGCGTTTACTATCGTAAGAACCAACCCAACGGGTGTCCTTAACTAAAGGAACGTGGGCGCTGCCGGCTAATTACGTATATTTTTTCTCAAATGTACCTACAGTTTTCTTTGCGCTAAACAACAGGAAGATGTATGACAAGCGCCAGTGTTTCACGAGTTTCGAATGCTTATGACTATATGAACCGCTTGGCTTTCGAAGCCTCTGGGGTACGCCGCAAACAACCGCGTTACCCCGGGACGCCGCCTTGGTGCTCTATATACTTGGGTCGAGCGAGCGAGCTAGGATGACAAGACGAGCGCCTAAAGTGCTCTGCACTTAATAGACAAGGTGCTACCATTAAATGAAGCTTGTGATGAGCCCATGACATAATGAGTTCCCAATCTACCTGCATTGCCAACAATCACCACAGTTTGCAGAGCAAATTAATGGTTTCCGGTTACCTTCTATACTAGGTCCATCGATGTCGTGCACACTTTTTCATGGGGCATATGAATCAAGAAAGCTAGTTACTAGCCTTGCTTCAAAATTTGCCAATACACTTATAATATATAAGTGATGGCGTACACTACCTCAGCTGCTGTACCAATTTGCAGGGCTGACATGCCTACTTACGTTTTGGCCATTTTCTGGTCTTGACTCTGCTTGGCCATTTTCAGGCACTGCTTCACCACATCCAAGCGTATCCGCCGACTCACCTGCATGGACAAGATGTGCCTTTAAAATGTAGCCAGAGCCCAATTCTGATGCCCAATAAGAGGAAACACTTTCAGTAACGACAGAAATCGTTCTTTCCAGGATGTTGTCCTTCTGTGCCAATGTACTTCAACTTCAGAGACTGAGTAATAAATTGCACAATCACGTACTTTGTTACATTTAAATATGCATAACTCCTAATGGCATTAGGTAAGCCTGTAACTTCATTAACGAGGATTTCATTTTACTGAATTTCATCATATCGAGGTTTAACACTAATCCTGGTCCCTGCCTCTGTAAGGTATGGAAATGCTTAAAAAACAGTGAGGTAACCTCAGTAAGTGCCCAGTTAGTCATTTATGCCCCAGTTATGCCGACCAGGTGACCACAGGAAAACAATCTCTTTGAAGAAGAAGAAGAAAAAGGCTATTTTTCAGCAGACATTGTTACAATTCCTGCTGAAGGGGCAGGAGCTAAAGGCACTGAGTTCCTGACGAGGGCTCCTGACCCTTAGCTTAGATTGACCCCCACAAATGTACACAAACTTACTTGTTCAACTGAGTCCTTGTCGAATGCGACCGATTCAACAAACTTGATGAGGTCGGGTGGAGACAGGTTGTCAAGGTAGGTTCGGCATACTTCAAAATGCTTCCCCCACTCAGCCTTGGAAGGGAAAATGAGAAGTGTTAGTGAGCTGACAGCAGGAAAAATTTCTCTGTGGCTAAACACAAAGGCAGCTCCACATATCGCATCATATTTACGTTTTTGTTTGCACTGGACGCGTATTAACAAAAAACTTCCAACTGGCTTCCACGCACAAACTTCCACACAATTGGCTCTTGTTAATCTGACATAGGTGGGAACTCAAAAGTGTGGTCCAATTAAGTGAAAAAATCAAATTAACCACAGTTGAAATACATATGTAGCTTTATAACTGAATGAAACCTGTAAATTTATTCAAAAAAGGTGATTAACGCATGTGCTACACGGCTGTTTCAAAGGCCTTCCGAAGGCCTTTGAACCAATTGTCTGTGGAGTGCCCAATTGTAAATACATAGGGCGCACTTGTTATAACAGTGTTCAACTGTCAATTGAAGTTTGCCATGCAGCACGGGCATAAATCAATTTCACCAAGGCCAGACGAACAAGATTCGACTGAAGTCGGAAGCAATGACACTGTGAAGTGCTTATTGAACTACGAATTCTAGACGCGAAGCACCCAATTCTTACTAATTGTACTAGTGCAGGCCTAGCTAATTTCCACCCAAATTGCTACTTTTTCTCGCAAAGGATTGCCAAACTAGACCCCAGTACCGCACGCCATACACAGAGTTGTTGAGTGCTTATACTTCATCACAAGGTGAGGTCATCGCACATGAAATTACCATGGTCAGCGCTCGACCTTCTGCCTTTGACAGAAACAGCTTGGAGGCCCACGTGCAGTAGACAGAGGAAGAGGTCAAACGGCTGCCATCCTATGAGAAAAAAAAAAAAAGAGCAATAGGGAGTATCTGTCACTGCGAGATTTGTGTCAGCCACCAAGACAAAGAGGGAAGCAGTGGCAGCCAGCATGTCTTCGCTCATAAAATTTGTAATGCATGCAAGAAGGATGAGCTCATTTTTATGGCTATTGACATCTATTTTATTTTTGTCACAGGTAAGCAAGAACTGTTTGAAAACCATCCTCAGTTCATCTACTGTAGCCTAAGTCTACCTATGGTAAATCACAGGCTCCGGGAATAAAAGTACCGTATTTACTCGCATAATCCTCGCACTTTTTTTTCGGAAAAGTCAATGCGAAGATAGGGGTGCGAGAATTATGCGGGGGGAAAAAATCCGGTGCACAGTGTTGCCAATTTGCCTTCTGCCAGTCCAGCTAAATGTAGCGGTCGTTTTTTGTATATGTAAGCTCAGTGTTGCCAACCGCAGCTATTTCTTTTTATTTTATTATTTACAACGTAAACAGTCTCCCGTTGATCAGCGATCATGAAATTGCCGCCTTTGCTTTCTGGCGCGCGCCCTGTCTCGTCGTCGTCACGTGCGTGCCCTACTCCAGTAACGCACGTTGAAGTTGGTGACGCCGAAGTGCCTGCCTGTGGCGCGGTTGCCGTGTTCGATCGCGTACTCTATCGTTTTCAATTTGAAAGCGGCATTGTAGCTGGCGTTCTTCCCAATGGCGAAGCGGCACCAAGCACAAAACAAAGAGATCAAAAAGTTCTCAAAATGGCAGCGAGCTATCCACCACTGACGCGAGTGACTGCTGCTGCTCAACGACGGCGACACGACGACACGACAGAGGGCTGCGCGAATGCCGTTTAGTTGCGCACACGCGAAACCGGCTCAAGGACAGTGTGAGTAGCGTGTTAGGGCGCCTGTTAGGGAGTAGCCATGCAGGTTGTTAGGGCGCCTGGATGACCTTGGATACACAGCGCTCTCCGCCGAACGGAGAGGCGGCGGGGGAGGGCGTGCGTTGGAGATCGCGTGCACCATGCGGGTTTCGCGAGCAGGCAACTTTCGCCGCTGCAAAGTTGGGGGTGCGAGGATTATGCGAGGAACCAAAAAATCCAAGTTTTCGTGGCTCACATTAGGGGTGCGAGGATTACGCGAGTGCGAGGATTACGCGAGTAAATACGGTAGTTCTTCTTTACTATGTTTTTTTTTTTCATAGCACTTGGGCCCTAATAACACTTGCCAATGCTTGACCTGAACCCTTTTACTGACTTGCGATTATACCTAATCTCCCCAAATTCTCCGGTGTCTTTATAATCATTACACCTCTAAAAAGATACCCTCCTACTACAGTTGCGTCAATGTTTGATTTAATTGATTGCAGGGTTTAACGCACCAACACAATGCAGGCGATGAGGCACGCCGTAGTGGAGGGCTCCAGATTAATTTTGACCACCTGGGGATCTTTAATGTGCGCTGAAACCTCGTACACACGGGCGTTTTTGTTTTTCTCCTCCATCAGAAAAGCGGCCGCCGCGGCCGGGAATTGAACCCACGTCCTCATGCTCAGCAGCGCAATGGTGTAGCCACTGAGCCACCGCGGTGGGTTGCTGCCTCAATGTTACTTCATGACAACCAGACAATGGGAAACAAGTACTATGTCCTTTGTGTTGCTGTCTGTTTTTAGCATAGCTACAGAAAAGACGCGCGTCTGACTGGGACTCAGCTCTTCCACTCGCCATAAGGCATAAGTAAGTAAAGGGATGGCATGTTAGTAGATACTCACTCGGCAAGGAATGCTAGGAGCCAGCTCTGAAATGGCTTGAACGCTGTCCTCATTAACAAACTTGTTCAGGACAACAAGAGGTGACTGCCCCGGCTCAAACAACGCCTTGTAATCTAGTCCTAAAAAGAGCACAATGAGAAAAATGCGGTCAATGGGACATAGGGGAAAAAAAGACAACCACACATCTTGCCATGCTGCAAATGTCCCCGCGCACAACTTGCCCCCTTTTTTCTAATGAGCTTTTTTTTTTTTTTTTGCTATTGTTAAAATCAATCTAAGGTGTATTCTGAATTAAAAGAACATTGGTTTTATTTCAGTTTTGTATTGACACCTCATCTCAAACACGCTTGAGGTTTCTGAGGCATTGCATAAAGTGAACATGTATGACCAATGCCAGTGGTTTTAGCAGTTTGTAACCATTTGCCTATACAGTAGGTTAAGACGAACTTGGTTAAGACGAACGACACTTTTGCTCTCTTGTAACATCCACCATGCGAAAAACCTCCGCTAGACGAATTTCTGATAATACCAACACACCAGCACCCTCTATCGATGGGTCCAGGAACCGCCTCACCGGCGGTTCCCAGACCACCGATAGAGGGCGCAGCAGTCTTGCAGAGTGGGCTAAGGCAGGGAGAGAGAAGGAAGCCTCCTGCCGCTGATGTTTAGCTGGCGATTCCTTTGTGTGAGCCATAGAATTTGCCCAGCGATGGTGCTGCCGACACAAGAGAACCACAGCTCAGCTGTTTGACCAGATTACACACAGGGTGGAACTGGATTTAATTTCGCAACGTTACTCTTTAGGAGCTGACTCAGGGTTCACTCGGCTCTCTCTCAGCTCATGAAGGAAAGGCAGCATGCTCTTTGAAGTGCTCATTTATATCGCGGCAAAGCAGCGGGGTGGAAAGAGGGGCGCAAGAGCCCGGATACGCGAGACGGAAATTCCAGCTTTAATTATTCTCCCGCCTTTTTGCCAGGAAAAGTTACCTCTTTAATCGGGTACGTGGGTCTTTGATCGAAAACGTTATTTTTGGAGTTATGATGATGAAAATTAGGGGACATATGTAGTTTCTCATTCTCATTGTAGATATAAAATTTGTTTTTGCGTAAAATGACTATAGTCAAATTTATTTGGATTTCTGTATTTTATTTTTTGACAGCCTTTTTAAAAAAAACTCCTGGAGGGATGCAGCTGAACAAGGTGCCAGTGAACTGTGCACAAATCAAGCAGTGCAATAAGACTAACATCATCATTCTATCTGGTCTGTAGCAGAAGTTACGACCATTTGAAGTTTAGGCCTGGAAGGCAAAATCGCTTTTTCTGGCTCCCAACTTTCAAGCCCAAACTTCACACGATCATAACTTCTGCTACAGACCAGATAGAATGATGATGTTAGTCTTATTGCACTCCTTGATTTGTGCACAGTTCACTGGTACCTTGTTCAGCTGCATCCCTCCAGGAGTTTTTTTTAAAAAGGCTGCCAAAAAACCAAATATAAAAATCGAAATAAATTTGAATACATATAGTCATTTTATACAAAAACAAGTTGTACATCTACGATCAGAATAAGAAACTACATAAACTCTATAATCTTAATGATCATTCCTGTAAAAATAAATATTTTTGGTTTAAGACCAGTGAGCCCCCTTAATTAAATGTGCCCATACCAGGACAGGCCGTGCGAAGCTTCCCCAGGAGTTTGAGATGCTTGGCAGGTGTCAGCCCCAAATCGTCGACAGACGCACTGGCGCACTTTTCGAGGAGCTGGTAGAAGAACACCATGCTGCTGTGGTCGGATCCATCGAGCGATGGATATATACGGCTCAGCAGCTTCTCCCTTAGGGGCTCTGGCTTGGACAGCAGGACCTCCAGCATGCCATCGGTGCGCAGCCGTTCTTCCACCTCAGCCACTCCGCTGCAATGAGTTTCCGGCCCCCTTAGGACTTGTACTTGAGCTGGGCGAAACCTCCGCCATAACATTTCAAAGCAGGAGCACCACAGAACACTTCACAGTAGCCAAAAAAAAAAAAAAAAAGAAACTGCACAGCGTGAAGTGCAAACTAACAACAACCCCAGTAAAGCATCACCACAAGAGACACTGATACAAGAGACACTCAGTTATAAGAAACATTTGAAAATGGATTCTCGGTTTGTCTCCCAATGTTCACCGTGTTTGCAACATCTCATCCCAGAGGTCCCTAGAGTAGAGTCTTCACCATTTAGAAGAGACACAATGGAAAAGGTACCTTAACCCTTTCAGCCGATATTTTTATTTTGAGCAAAACAATGTTTTCTGTGTGTTTTCTTAAAGTTTAGGGTCCCTTAGGCCCCTCAACAAAGAATAGAGCTGGAAGTGCAAGTAATTAGATTTATTAATGAGACAATTAATTAGGACATCTAGCAATTAAAAATTTTCTGTTTAGCAGAGACATCACTTTTGCATATTTTCTTAAACTTTATGACTACACGAACCTGCAAACAAATAATCAGCTTTGTAATGCACGCATTTTTAGATTTACAAGCATGGGAATAAAACTGAGACTGCCAGTTTTATCACCCTCAATGTCGTAATTTCGTCTTCACCGGAGCTTCTTCCTTTTCATAGCAAAAAGCTCCACTAAAATGAAATAACAGTGATGTTTATTGCAATAGGCATCAATGAAGAACAATCCCACCAAAAACTAGCAGTTTTGGTTTCGTTCTCTACGCGCTAGAGGAACTTTTATGTGATGGCATCAACTGACACCACCAGGGCCGGAAGGGTTAGTAAATGAAGGATCCTGTGCACAAGTTCCTTGAAGTTGAAGCAGGGGCTTGCCTCCAAGAGACTGCAGAGGTTCCAGAATATTTTGAAAAGTTTGTGTCTGCAAATGTGACCCTGTTCCCATGAGATCATGCGATTCTCATGCAACTAAAGGGCCTCCCAGCGGGTGAACCAGATGAGGATTACAATGAGGACATTGCAGGGCAGGGAGTGTTAGCAGTTGAGGCTGACAAACATCAGAGAGCACTGTGACAGTACTGTGAGCGACAGGCAGGTTCACAGGGTGAGGTGCTTTACCCCTAAAAGTTGGGAAGGAAGCTAATACAATCTGCAGTCACTGAAACTACTATGACTTCTTTAGGACCCACTGAGCAATTTCTTGTATAGACATTTAAACCCACTTTGGTGCTAAGCTACATAAAGTGGAATACAGTCGAACCCTGCTACAACAAACTCCGCTTCAACGAAATTTCCGCTTCAACGAAATATTTCCAATTCCCGATCAGTTAGCCATAGAAGTCAATGCAACAAAGTCCTCGCCACAACCAACCATTTCTGGCTTGCTTTCGCTTCAACAATCTTTTCACTCATGGGGGCTGGGTCTGAACATTCATTTCATTTTCTGAACATTCAAGGATCCCGTTTCCTTTTCATTACATTTATGCGCATGTCATCTCGTAACAATGCCGCAATGTGTAAATTTGCACTCTGCAGCGCAAGCTCCCATCCTAATACACAATAAGCCTTTACACATTTTGTGCTTGTACAGTGAAAGCAGCACTATATCGCCCACTTGCACACCAATGATGAGAGACATGATCCTACCCTGCAGAACAAGTTTTTCTCTAATGTTAGAGCGATATACTTGTGCAAGCAGAATGCACACACCCAGTCCCTAAATTTTGGCACGCTACATAAGCCAGTGCTGCCCCTGACAAAGTGGTCACAAGACCACAATGCAATGATTATGGTAACACGTGAATTGAGAAAGGAAATTAGAATAAAGGCATGCACCTTCAATTCCAGAGGCATCTGGTTTGCCTTATGTCCCCTTCCTGACTGAAGGTAGAAGCTCTGGTTTGAGACACACAGCTCAGCAGTGCAATGACGGAGTTGCGATAGTGCAACTGCTTCTGCGCTGCTTACCAGACTGAAATTGAGCTCACTACTTTGTTTTGAGTGAACGCCATGAACAGTGTACTCCATGTCCTTACTGTATGCTACGCACCTGCGCGGTAGCAGGTGACATCCCGACACATTCAACAATGTCAACACATTTGCAGAGCTGACATGTGCAGCAGGTAGCCACTGATAAAAATCTAGACAGCCTGAAAGGCATGAATGTTAAGTTCACAATAGATGCCAGCTTACAATGTAAAATTGGAAGATCTACACAATTGTTATTGCACTTAAACCACTTCCTCACTAAGTTTTATGTTGATGCTACTGAGCAAAAAGGTCTCATTAAGTCTGAAATCCTAAAAAAATTATTATCTAGATGTCCAAGTGTCACAAAATGAATAATTTAATGATGTCCAAAAAACCAAGAGGTAATTAGGTGCTCAAGTACTACCTGAGAATGTAGAACAAACAGCGTAAGAATGGGACGAAGAAGTGACACAGGACAACCGGCTGGCCTGGTCTGAGACCAGATTAAGGGGGGACGCCTCACCATCCTTCAGAGAAGAGAAACTCCAGATGACAAGCGTAGACGTCCCACACAGCAATGTTGTATCGCTTCGCCAAAGACACGGCCACTTGCAGGGCTTCCTGGTCCAGTGTGCTGCAGACGACAAGGAAATGGAAACTTCTGTCAATAAAGCACTGTTTTTCGACGACTGCGAATGTGTGACAACAGCCAAGTGAAACAGATGCCAATGACAACATTCAGCCGGCTACCCCTAGTAGAAAATTGGCTGCGATTACAATACTGCCTAATGCGATATTTGGGCACAGCACAGCAGTGTGCTGAGGCAGCACTCCCTCGCAGGTTCTCGACAGCAGCTATGGTGAGCCTCTGCGGCGGTGGCCTGAACTGCATCTTAAGTGAATGCACATGATAGACACCGCACGCCCCCCTCCTCATTTTCGCCAAGCGTTGCGCCGTCAAGCGCCTCATGCAGGCACAGCATACTGCTCCCTACCCTCCCCTACCGCACACTTTCGGAGAGCACTGGCTCGCGCCGCCACGGTGAACCACCCTCCCCTCTTGATTTCGCGACACTCTCCTCCTCTCTTTTCTTTCACTCGTCAGTCTTTCCATCGTTCGTTTTTTCTTTCACTTGTTGGTCTTCCCATCGTTCGCTTGGTCAGGACGCCGGCGACGCGGCTCAGCCCAGGGATGGGTGACAAAGAGCTGCGCCCTAAAACAGTTTGCTTCACTGCAGTACCCATCGCTGTGCTGTGGTGTGTCCTTCACGGAGTCTTTGTGCAGCATTGCTCCTATTCGTGCACCTCCACACGTGCGTAGTGCTTCCCCGTAGCAGTTGCCACCAGGCAGTGGTGCACCCTTTACAGGGGAACCCCACTTCTCTGATTTTCTAAGTGCACGGCATTGAGCACACAGGGGTGTGGCCGCTACTTGAGAACGAAAATCTCTATCAGCAGGGGAAGAAGCAAACTACTTTCCACCAAAAGCGACAGCCTCTGCGAGCCTGTCTCGTGCTTTCGAAGCTCATTAACACCCCTGCTACTACTGGCAGGATCAGTATAGTTGCTTGTTACCAAACACTTTGCTGCACAGTGCCCCATGTGACGTACGATGCCACTGCGTGTGCTATTCTACTGAGCTCCTGCTAAAAGGAGCACGCCATTTGGGATCTGTGGCCACGAGGTAAGAGTTCAGGGTGCTGGTGCTAACGGCCTGGGTTCGAGCCCGAACAGGTCTACTTTTTAATTTTTCTATTGCTTTTCTTTTTTCTAAACTGAATTCTATGCTTTGCTTTTGTTAATAATGGTGAGCTGGTACATTTTAGGTCGCTTTGGGCTCAGGTCGGAGCCTATGAGTATGTTTAATTACCATTCTGCATTGTGTGCTGTGCAGCGAAGCATGTGGAAATAGAGCTTTGATCAGGTGTTTTTGATCAATATTATCCAACAAATCTGCAATGACAGTTCTTAACAAATCCATGGTATTTTGAGGTTGCTGGTTGGTGTTTTTCCAACAATGCCTCGCACAGTAGAGTTCATGGACACCTGTCAGCTGTTAATTAGCCATGAGAAGTGTTTTTTCCAGTAGTCACTGACGTGCGATGAAAATGAAAACTCTCTTCTCACGTCATAGGTGCTGTACTGAATGCTTTGCGTACAACACTGTGATGAGTCGCTATTAGCAGACACGGTCATGAGCGCGTGCATTGCACATGCACAAATGCAGACGCACTGCAGACTTCGATTTCGCCGAAGTTACAGCTCACTCCATATTCCGAGCCAACCCAGAAATATAAAATGTACTTATTTATTGTGTCGTTTTGGCTTCAAAATACACTGAAGTTCATTTTCATTATAACGGACCTGTATGTTCTTATACTTTGAAAACTGCCCTCCCATAACATCGGCAGCCGCACCGCATGAACAGTGGAACCACAATTACCCACCTCCTACTAATGTGAAGACTCGCTTATTCTATAAAAAACTGCTTTTTAAGTGCCGAGCACTTTAGGGGCTCGCCTTGTTGTCGTAGCTTGCTGTAACAGCCGATGTCAAATGACTGCCGGAATCAGGCAGTGCTGCAAGATAACGGACCCAAGTAGAGCCCGGTGTTCTGTCATAGGGTGTCCCGCAGATGCTTCTAAAACCAAGTAAATAGTCATAACTGTTCGAAACTCTCGAAACGCTGGCACTTGTCATACATCTCCCGTTGTTTAACCCTTTTGCTAAAGCTGGAAAATTGTCGCGGATCAGTCGCGGACGCTCCAGGCACCATGGCAGGTAGCCTTGACGTTGGGTAACTGCGTAGTAGCGCTTAATATGAATTTCGCGATGCAGAAACGAAACCGAAACTGTTGTAAACTGTTCGCGAATGGTCCTGGGGTAAGTAGAACTACCACAGAACTTAGAACAACGTGCGCAAAGGCAATAAAACTGCCTAAAATCATAAAGTAGCTTTGCAACCAGGCACTGCTTGACATTTTCAGCCGATTTCTATGATTATTACTGTCAGAGCGCGAACCTGACGATTGAAAATCGTTTGCTGGTTCACCATTCATGCCCTGATAGCAAAAAACAAACACTGGTGCAGAGTAATTATGAGTGGCACACATTCTTCGTTGGTAACAGTGACGCACGATGACCACGCCCCTTTTTTTTACCCCGGTGATTCAAAAGCGTGTAAAAAATCACGCTCCCGTTGCAAAAATGAAAACAAAACTGATTTTGGAAGGCCATTTTCTGAACTAACTCCGAACAGCTTTACTTGTTCTAGCAACGCCTGGAACGCTATGAAAAGGCGCTCCCAAAGTATCGATCAAATTGATCGATTTTGATAGGCGCAGTAGCGAAAGAGTTAACGAGAAGAAAAAAAAAAAAAAAAAAAAAGAAGCTGCAGCTACATTTGACGCAAAATATATGTAATTAACAAGCAGCACCCACGTTCATTTAGTTCGGAACGCTCGTTGGGTTTATTTTTGCAATAGTAACCGAAAAAAAAGTGGCAGTCCAACGTCGGCACATGGGGGAGGAAAAGCAAGCACAAAAAGAACAGAACTCTCGCTGGCGCAGTTTCAGGCAGGGGGCGCGCGAGCTCTACGGAGGTGGGAAATTTGAATTGCTTTGGGTAGTAGCAGTGAGCAGATAACGGCGCTACAGCCCATTATGGCGAATCACTTTCTCTGCACTTCCGTCAGCTTTCGTGTTGAGTGGAGCGGCTTTAATTTTTTAAAACAATGCCAGTACAGGTTGTGCCACCCCCACAAGCCCCCACAGGCCCCCCCCTTTTTTTTGTATACAGATGGCCGTTACGAAATGTTCCTCCAGGCATGCATGCACGCAACACTGCGCACTCACAGGGCCATCCCCAGGATAGTCTCGGCCTTGTAGTTGTCGTCCTCGGTGAAGCGCTCCACGTCGATGCTCCCCCCTTGTTTTTTGAGCAGCTCGGCTTGAGCCAAGTCTGCCTGGAGTTGGCAGAACTTCGAGGCCAGCTTGGCACAGGCAAGCACCTCACTGGGCAGCGCATCGGTGTTCTTGCTCGAGGCCTGCGAAAAAGCGCAGCATGTAAGCCCTTCTAGCAGCTTCCTTTCCATACCTACTCAGCTCGCTACGTGTTTACTGTATGGTTGCATAAACGCTACTACTCTTGGCAACACCACAATGAGTCCACAGTGTGCTTACTGCCCAGTTACATAGACTGTGCTAGTCCACACACTGTTCACACGTATCGAAAGGCACAACATCAGAAACACGTACGAATTAGCACAAGGAAGGCAAATACAAGCACTGAGTGTCAACTGAAGAAAGTTGAAGTGCAGGGCAGTAACCAGGGAAGGGCAGTTAGTATGTCTGTCTTTCATCAACGCCATAAACATTATTTAGCAGATGGTCAGTACTTGAGTTTTCTTTTTTTTTTTTTTTTTTTACTTCAGCCACATCGTTGTTTTTTGTGCTGTTGCTTTCAGTTTGATTCACGACCTACTAGCTCGACAATATCTGTTAATGTTTACTTTCCCTTAATTTTTTATAGTTCTTTCTTGCGGCTTAAAAACTTTGTGCATGTGTGGTCTGTGAAGTTTTGCATTAGTGACCAACTAAGTTGACCAAATTAAGCTTTGATAAAAATCCCGCAGGTCAAGCATGGCCATACGGTACGGTTAAAACTTGGTCGGTACCTCTGCTTGCAACAGACACCTGTGCCCATCGTACCTTAGAGGAGAGAATTCGGTTGGGTTTGTGCTCACCTCCTGACATTTTTATTTTTCTGCTTAGATGAACTTCACTAGAGAAGCAAATCTTTGTAAAGTGTTGAAGCATTGCCAGCTTAAGGTGAGGACCCTATATGAGTTACCTTCTTATAGTGGTGTGGACCTGGAATTTCCAGGTTTTATCATCTTGCTAGCAGCTGCTGATCTGCGAACTGCAGGATGAAGGCTATGAGAAAGCATAGCCATGTTTGTGTGTGGTGACTGAACATAATCACTTGTTTCCCATTTTCCAATGTAAATGCCAAGGTACAAAATGCAGTAGGATACAGCATAGTGCATGTTTTCCACACTACACATTAACGGCAGTAGACTGCCGTTTACGCAACTTGAACTTCCCGGTGCCACCCCACTGAGTACCTCTTTGACAACTTGAGGGCCGTCAAGACGAAGCAGCCGGACCGCATCAGAGGGGTCGAGGGCGATGAGAACGGCCAGTGAGAAGAAGTAGGATGCGATGCTCAGCACCATGGGCGTACTGGGCAGGTTGAGGAAGAACTCTTCCACCTGGTCCAACTGCAGAGAAGGGCTGGCTGTGATTCAAATCGCGGATGCCGGGAAACCGCATTCGCGTAGCAACAGGGCTTGAACGACTGGAAATGGTGAATACCTTTCTCGAGCTAAGCTTCAGCAATGATAAGTTCGCATTTATGCAAGGAGCAGCATTCCACCAACTACTATAAAGACTCAGTTGTGATGTGCAGTAAGAAGTAACAAGACAAAGAGAGCCCTTGTCTTCAAACTATTTCAAAGACAAGAATGTATGGATGGCGAACTGCAGCTTAACTACACATCATCTCCAAGAAATTATTAGTGATGGCATTGCTCACCACGATGCATGCAAAGTTCAGTACAAACACAGTAGAACAGCAGGAAAATAAGGAGCTGGCTCCCTATGCATTTTGGTACATGCAGATAAGCTCATCATAGCCTAAACGTACACAACTGGAAATCCCCTTTTGGTTTTGTTACTGCACTGGACAGCAGTACAGAACACCAAAAGAAAACAACCAGGTAACAACAGGTCAGGAAGGAATGTGAAATTTCTCCAATAAACCCATCGTCTCCTTACTAAAAAATGCTTGCATTTAAAGATCTGGAAGCAAGTCCGCATTGTGGGCCAAGGGACGATGTTAGCAACAGCACACTGCACTCACATGCCTAACGCCAAACAGGCAACACATGGCCAGAAGAGTGTCCTCTGGGAACAGGCCCTTGGCCAGGCCCAAGAGAATGGAGCCACGGCTTTCTGCAAAAGACAGGAAAGCTCCTAAGCAGCACCTTGCCACAACTGTAACTTGTCACGAAAAGGGCATCGTGGCTGCAATGAGGCTGGAGGAAAGGGAATAAAACATGAATGCATGGACGAAGAGAGGAAAGATGCAAGCTAAAGTTGCTGTTGACTTGAGTCTAGTGTTCACAGAAGCAATTCCAGCTCAGTGGTGGACCCAGAGTGGCTTTGGGAGGAAGGCCACTTACTATAGGGTTAGCAGAGCTCACTGCCCCGCTCCACTGGCCTTGGGGCCAGCACTGACTCAGCTAAGGGGGGGGACACTGGTCCTAAAACAACTTCTTTTAATTTTCAAGTAAACTTCGTGAAACTTGTCAGCTTTGCTGCTTCCCCCCCCCCCTTATTTCAAATATGCTATTCTTTTTTGAGTCAGTCAATTAGTTACCAAGATAATTAGACATAATTAGTCATTCTTGAGGAACAATAGACAAAACAGTGTTGGAAATAAGACTGTAATCTTTATATTTTCCAGTACTATGAACCCTGGTTAGTGCAATAAGAGAGTCGAATTTTTTGATGCATTGCTTGGAACTAATTTTACAGATCATTAAACGTTGGTGGCACCAGTGGAAAGGAACAATTTTGGGTGTCCATTAGAAACACCAAAGTTTAATGAGCTGTAAAATTAGTTTCATGTGATGCATAAAAAAAACTGCTTCGATTATTGCATTCACCAGGGTTCATATTATCGGAAAATATAAATATTACAGTTTTATGACCAACACTGCTTCGTCTATTGTTGCTCCAAAAATTACTAATTATCTTTAATTATCTTGGGATATAATTGACTTACTAAAAAAATAATGCCATATTTTAAATCAGTGGAAAAAAATCAGCAAGACTGACAAGTTTCACAGAGTTTACTTGAAAATTAAAAGAAATTGTTTTTAAGAGCCATGTCCCCTTAATGACCGTTCCAAAGGCAGTGGGCCTATGCCATAACTGTGACAGTTGGAAAAGGCATCTGAAGGCCTAAAGATGCTGTATGCAGTCAAGCTTATTATAACAGCCCGCATTACACAACTAACTCCCCTTTGTTATGAATAAAGGTGGTTCCCCAACTAAAACGAATCTGCATTAAACTGTCCCATGTTTTTTTTTTTTTTTTTTTATAAACTGGCACAGAAAGATGGACAAGCCAAGCTTACCATATGAGCACTGGGCTGAAGGGGACTTGTCGTCAATTGCCTCGGCAATCATGGATGCTCTGAGGACGTTGAAAAGGTCGGCCAAGACAGGACTCCAGTTGAGGCCATCACATTTGTCATACGACAGGCTGTACTGTAGTTTGAGGGAGCCGCAATTAAAAAGGTGCACACAAGTAATTTAAAATGAAAATTAAAATTAGTACTCCTTTCCCTCAGGCAGGCGTACAAATGAAAACGCATCAGTTACTAAAGAATGAAGACTCATGCAACAAATCAGCAGGTTTTTCTAGCCAGGTTGTAGCAGGGTGCTTACTTTGCCAACGTATGCATTGCTGAAAACAGACTGGTAGAATGCCGGGACAGCAAAGAGCTTGAGATCGTTGTTGGAGCGCACTGTAGATGCTGTTCTCTGGACTGGACGTTCGTGCTTGACACTCGTCAGGTTCCTGCATGGCCACAAGAGCAGCAAGGTAAGCATACAAGTCACATATCAGTTTTTAAAAGGAATCAATGCATATAAATAATTGCAATATTACCTGACGTTCAGTGCAGGGCCGTACCCAGAGGGGGGGTTTGGGGGTTCGAACCCCTCACGAAATCTTTTCCAGGCAGCACGTAAGCAATACTTCCTGTTGCTTTCAGCAAAACTACCCCCTTCCCAAAATCCATACCCCCCTTCTCCTGAAAAAAATTTCTGCCTACGGCCCTGGTTCGGTGCATGCTGCATTGAACATTCTAGACAAAGAAGGCCACCATGCACCAAACCAATTGCCCCACAAGGATGAATATTAGTGAGAAGGTGTCAGGTCACAAGACAAAATTTCTGCGCACAGTAGTAGTGGTCACTTTTGCATTTCTCCCAGCAAAACAAAATTCTGAACATGTGATCCAAATTTTCCTTACTTTATCCCACACGAGTAACGTAGATGGTACAATGCTAGGCGGGCTGGATGTTCTTGCTTAAAAAAAACGTGGCCGAAGAAAAAAAAATTAAAGCCGTCCCACTCAATGTGAAAGCTGTTGGAAATACAGAGCAGTGATTCGCCATAAGGGGCAGTGGCGCCATTATCCGCTCACTGCTACCACCCATCACGCTCTTTGCCTCCCTGTCTCATTCCTCTCCTGATGAATTCAACAGAGGTTTGTCCAACGCATTTCAAATTTCCCGCCTTTGCAGTGCTCGCGCACCCCCTGCCTGTAACTGCAACAAGCATTCCTAACTAAATGAACGCGGGCGCTGCTGGTTAATTTGTATATTTTGCCTCAAATGTACCTGCAGTTTTCTTTGCGCTAAACAATGGGGAGATGTATGACAAGCGCCAGCGGTTCACGAGTTTCAAATGTTTATGACTGTATGAACTGCTTGGCTTTCGAAGCCGCTGTGGGAAACCGTGACAACGGAACGCCGTGTGGCTCTACTTGGGTCCAGCGAGCGAGCTACGACGACAAGGCGAGCCCCTAAAGTGCTCGGCACTTAAAAAAAGAAGTAGGGTATTTTACTACCTGGAAATAGAGTGAACCAAGTTTGCACTAATAGAACTACTATGTACGCTTAACTATTGTGATATGTACATCTCACTCCTTGGCTGATGCCATAGGTAACATTATTGTAGTCTTTGGTAGGTATCGCATAAATAAACTTTTCACTCAAGATGACAGAAGACAGAAAGGAGGCCACACCTGACGGTGCTCTTCCAGAAGTCTGCGCTGCCCAGGGTGGTCAGCATGGAGCGCGTCTTCCCCGCTGTCTTCCCAACAAAGCTCCACGAGCTCCCCTGCTGCTGGCTCCCATCTGGTTTCACCGAGCTCCCACGGTCTCGAGTGGGTGGCCCCTTGCTCTCCTCGGGCACTGGCGTCTTTTATTTTAACAGCAAGGAGAAAATAACCATAAGACTAGAGGAAATTCACTTTTCCTCTGAGCAGTACACCGCCTGAACCATTATAACAACTGGAAATGTTTCCTTTGCCAAGTACAGGGAACGCTAACCACTTTTATCCAAATTGCAAACCACTTAGCTCTGGGCACGTGAGTAACTTCACAATGCGGCCAATCTCTCTGAGTAGGTAAGCTCGTTTTGGCCAATCTTGGCCGATTTCCCTTAGTGGGTATGCTCAGCATTTTCTTGGTATTTTTAGCTGTGGACATGAAAAATAATGACTTGCCAAACAGCTTTATAAATGCACATAAATACGATGTGATACGTAATACTATGACATCACTGCTCCGTGGTATTACAGCACATCACTCTATTCCACAAAGACAGTGACCAGAGATGGCCCTTACTGGCTCCTTGCTGGAGCCACTCGAGAGCTCCTCCTGGGGAAGGTCTAGCTGCTGGTAGATCTCCTGGAGCTCCAACATCTGGGCAGCCCTGAGCAGTTTGTCCACGGCCGTGTCGGGGCAGTAGCAGAGGGAGAAGGCCAGCAGCTTCTGCCTACGTGGTTTGGGGGAGACGAGGGGCACAGAAAGGAGGAGAACGGCAAGGAAAAACAGAATGTAAATGTACCGTCACTTCAACAGAGTAACAAATGCTGCATAAGTGGTAGAGAGAGAGAGAGAGAATAGAAGAAAAAAGGGTACGTTACCGAGCCGCAAGGTTTTGAAACTCGGCGCACTCCCCGAGGTTCTGGCACACTTTCCAACCTTCCGAGTGGCTCCCCGCCATGATCTGTTGGCAGACCTCATAGCAGTGGCTGTAGTCTGCGTCCTGAGCAGGGGAGGAACAAAGTTGTTGTACACAAGGGCAATTGCTTCCAAAGACAAATTTTAGACTAGCCCTGCTTAAGTCAACAATATGCGCTCTCCCCACCCCATTTATTTCCCTTAAAAAAAAAAAAAAAAAGAGAAAAAGTGGTAAGAGGGCAGTCCAGGTTTCTGCTGGCTGCGTGCGAGGAACTCACCTGGTTTCAAAACAAATTCTGAACTCTGTAATTTAAACATCCATAATGCATCCAAATATGGATTGTGAACCGTGTTTTGGTGTATTTATTCACGTCAGAGTATTACATTCGCTCATGCTCAGCAGCCTTTTCAATTTTCAGCACTACGGTTCCATGACAGAACATCTGCACAGTTTGAGTTGCACCTTTCTCTGTCAACAAACACACCATTGAACAAGGTGTTGACAAACGTTTAAAAGACAGAGCTGAACAGGGTAAACAACTGTGGAGGGAAACGTACCTCGAAGGCAGTGTCTGCAAGCAAGGACAACACGGCCCCTTCCCGCCTCGCCACATCTTCGCCATACAGGTGCAGCAGTTCAGCCAGCTTGAGCAGCTGCGCAAGTCAAAAGTGACGGATGCAGCAAGCTCAACTTTTTTAGACTGCCGTGTTACTCCCCGTTTTCCATTTGAAAAGAAATCTTTTGAAAATTTTACCAAGCGGGAACATAAATGTCCCCAAATTCTGAATGGCCAGCAAAGGGCACTACACTACATCCCTATGAATGACTGCATGCTACATTTGTGTTTCCCAATCTTGGGGAAACACAAATATACTAATTTAATGCACTACTGCAGGTTACACGTGCTTGCACTTATGTGGGAGAAAACAACAACAACACAGGTCTGATCTGCAGCAAATGTTTGCTCTAGATCGTAATCCTTGTTAAGTGGCCCGATTACTTAATATTGAAAATAAATGCATGTTTTAATGGACTGTCCCTGGTTACTGTAAACTGCAAGTAGAGATAAAGGCTTGCACAGACCAAAAAAATCTAAGTAGCACAGAAGCTAGCAATTAGTATTTGTAATAAGCACGTCTGTGTGTGTGGCAGGACACGCTTTGGCAAGTATTAGAGCCAGAACAATGACTCCACCTTTCAAATGCCGGATAGTACTTTTCTCATGAACAACTTGAACACCAAGATTTCACTGTTTAAATAATTGGGAAAAAAATATTTTTAACTGAGATCAACCACACCAAATTTCAAGACATTATGTATAGTACTTATAACCTTCTGCCTGATCTGGCGTTTCGTTACAAATGCTGAACAGGGCGCTTTTGGCATGTTTATCCATCATTACTTTAAATTTATTCATATTTATTTTTAGCCTCACAGCCTTGCTTTCTGAATTTAGTTCCTCAAGCATTTTTTGCAGGTGTTCTGCAGGTGTTCTGCAGGTGTTCTGCAGGTGTCTGCAAACCTCAACATTGGCTCTTTAAAAGGCTGAATTCTGTGTGCTATAAACCATTGGTGCTAAGGTTAAAAGAGAAAACTTATAAAAAAAGGCACTTCCCAATGACCTTGAGTGGTTAGAAAAAATTCACAAGAATCTCACCTTGCTGGACTGTTTGTAGGCCTTTGGTGTCTGGAGCAGGGCTTGCCTAACCAGCTCCATTTTATCACAGTGTCGAGCTAGAACAAGAAACACGACAATGAAAAAGGTGCCACTGATATAATAAAGCACAAATCTTAGATAATCACTGCAGGAGCCCAACACCTACAGATGCTTTGCTGCCACATGTGCTTAGGTCGCTTTCCAAAGGTACTGGGTATCAGACACAAATTTTTCTTGTGCGCAACTTCACCTTCTTTGCGTCTTACATCCTTCTTTAATACTTTATTGCTTGATGGCTTTACACAAGCCCCTTAATTTGTGTACTATAGCAAAAGAAAAAAAAATGTGGTGTTAATGATTGTGAAAATTGGCTTTAATTTATTGTCAGTCACAAGAGGCGAACATTATGGTCCTGAAGGCATGCAATCATCTATCCTTTTTCATTCTTTCTTTTTTTAACATCATGAGCTATAAAACAAAGGCTGTGCCTTAGTTCGGTGCTGTCCTGTCTCAACCGCCTTGTTTTTTTGTTCCAGCCCAATGCTTCACAGTCTATGATGTAAGCAAGAGAGAAAACCACTCCTTCCTTGTCCCTTCGCCTTTCTCTGCCTCATTCCTTTGCGCTTCCTCATCACTGACAGGGTTTGAACTAACTGCCTTAAAAACATGAACTTGTGAGTTTAACTCCATTAAGGGAGTACACTGCTTTAAAACAGCTTCCTTTAATTTTTAAGTAAACTCTGTGAAACTTGTCAGTCATGCTGCTTTCCCCCCCACTGATTTCAAATATGCCAGTTCCCAAGGTTATTTGAGATAATTAGCCATTTTTGGAAGAACAATAAATAGACAAAACAGTGTTGGTCACAAAACTGTAATCTTTACATTTTCGAATGTTATGAACCCTGGAGAATGGAATGAGAAGTGGTTTTTGGATGCATAGCTTGGAACTAATTTTACAGATCATTAAATTTTGGTGGCACCAGTGGCAAGGTACCATTTCGAACACCCATTTCAAACACCAAGGTTTAATGAGCTACAAAAGTAGTTCCAAGCGATGCATCAAGAAACTGCTTCTCTTTATGCATTCACCAGGGTTCATAGTGTATTGGAAAATGTAAAGATTATAGTTTTGCGACCAACACTGTTTTGTCTATTGTTCTTCCAAAAATAGCTAATTCGCTCTAATTATCTTGGGAACTAATTGACTGGCTCAAAAATATTGGCATATTTAAAATCAGTGGGGAAAAGGCTGAAAATTAAAGGAAGCTGCTTTAAGAGCAGTGTCTTCCCTTAAGCAACATGTTGTCTTACAAGTTGTCTGCACATACGTCTCAAGACAAAAAAAGAGCGAGAGGAAAGCTGTGGTAAAAAAATAGCTGAAGCAGCACTGTACGGCAGGAGTAGCAAGCCGTCTGAAAAAATTACCTTGGACAGGGAGTGTGCCGACTTTGAACTGACTCAGTAGTGGCAGGGCTGACAGAAAGTCCAGCTCTGCTTTCACTTCCGGAAGTCGGCTGTCTAGGATCTGCAAGCATGCTCTGTGGGCAGAACAAGTTTCAAGAAAGTTCAATGCTGTTCCAACATCCAAAAAAGTTTACTGCAAAATCAAAACATGAAAAAAAAGTATAGATGAAAGTGCTCAAGCTTATGCCTTTATCCATTACAAGCAAGAAACTTTCCCTGCACATGTGCCATAATTCTTGTTGGTGCTAATGTGAAGAGCACTAACTCTAGTATTTTATGACATATAAACAAGGTATGTTAAAAACTTTTCTGTTACACCTCCATCTTTCCACCAAAAAGAGTAATCTTTGCTGGTCTGGTACACGATACAGCAACTTTTGTTACGCAGAATAAATATTACAGCTTACATATATTTAAATCAGTTTACCCTGCCTTTGTTAGGTGCAGCATTTGCAGTAACTAATTCTTATAGTACTAAATTTCTGCATACATGAATGAGGATGGCATAGTAGCAGTGTAGTATTGACGATGTGCACTGCAATACAGTGACGAATGTAGCTTGCACAAGTGAACAGGCAGTCTCACAGCAGTCTAATCATAACGAAATTTATAACGAGCTTTGCTTACGTCAGCACTCCTGAAAAGCTTCCTTAGTTTCAGAAGAGTTCCAGCAACGAGTTAGATATGGTAGCTACAGTTTGTTGGCAGGATTTATTGATTCTACTAAGCATGAACACATTTTTCGTAACCATGCAAAACTTTTTGGAAGACCTTATAGAACCAAATTTCATAGCATGGTTTATTTAAATAGGACAGCCAGTTTTGTACCTATTTCTGAATCCCACACCCTTGCTTGGCTCAAAGGTCCATAATATGTATCTGGCTAGGGATCGAGGCAATGTAAAAACCATATTACAGGGCAAATGAAAGTGCACTCTGTGCCCGTTACAACGGACCCTCTTAATCAGGAAAGAAATGTCCGCTGTATCCGAAGAATGCAGTATCCGATCGGGGGGGTGCGAAGGGGGGGGGGGGGGGGGGGTATATGAGCATAAAGTGGGAACTTTGACCAGTATTGCATATATATGCTACAAAAAATTTGTTCTTTTCACACCCCTGCAGCATCTCTGCACAGCGTTCACGCGGTGGAAATAATCGCCAAATGCTGTTTTCGAAGATCAGCACCGACACTTTGAAAAGGCCTAGCACATGCAATCGAGTGCGTAGAGACACACGCTAAGCTGAGCAAATAAAACGACAATGCAACTAGAAGAAATTACTCACCAGCTATAAAAATCATTCATGGCCAGCAGAATTAGCCAGGCACTTTTCAAACCCTTCATGACAAATCAGCCTTACCCAAGACCATTCATCAAACAATTCGGATCGCTGCCTGACATTTTTCAAGGCCGCTTCCGTTTTTTTTAATTATCATAGTCTGGTCAGTAAAACGGCTGATATGAAATAATCTGATGAAGGACAGCTGTAAAATCGAAAGTTAGACTAGTTGGACTCTGCACAGCCAGTGGTAGATTGCACACAATGGATGGGAACCATCCCCTTGCTTGAGGCATTTCTTACTTTTTTTATCGAATGGAACAGGAACGATGCATGTGTGGGAATGATAAATGCTGAAATTCACTGAACCGAAGTTCTTTATTACATTAAAAAACTCTGACAAGGGCAGACTCGACCTCCGGGTGTGCCACTTAGCGTATTCAAAAGGGCTGTTCTTCAATTTCACCGGAGTTGTGTTTTTTGGCAGCATCCTTGTTCTTGACAGCCTAGCGGATCGTCTGCTTAGACAGACCCATACTTCTGGTGAATGTAGTGGACGCGCATTTCACGGCGCGCTGAAGGCACGTTTCTCACGCTCGCTCGGGCGGCGGTTCGCGTTACCGGACCCGCCGGATGTACGCCGCTTGAGCTATCGTGTTCCACGCCTGCGCCGCCGCGCCATCGGGGACCGGGGGGGGGGGGGGGGGGCTTCTTTTCTCTTCGCTTTAATAAAGGCACTTGAGTTCCAGCAACCGGTCGTTGTGGTCGCTTTCATCGTCGCTCGTCAGCCGACGAGACAGTGAAGGCCGCCTATTTTTCGCTATGTTCAACATTGGTTATGCTTGGTGTATAAGACAGTGAAACTACATACCCTGTTGCTGGCCGGGGAGAAAAAAGAAGAAAAAAAGGCTACTAGCACTGGCTTGGCTTCGTTGTGCCAATGACCTGTTCTGTGCCGACAATTTCGCCAGACATCTGTTGTAGCTGGTAGTCTGCTATAGCAGGGTTCATTATGAGCAGAGTGCATTGCACTTAAAATACATGGGGAGCACAAGTCCACTGTTGCCGGATCCGCTGTAATGAGCAATGACTGTACAGGCAATGGAGATGACTTCTGCCACAGCCCGTTCAAGGCTTGATTCAGGGTTTCACATACCAAGGTTATGAGGAGTGCCACAGTGCAGCACCACAAATTAATCCAGACCCCATTAGTATGTCTAATTTGAGCTAAAATTGTGTACCCATGGACATCTGTGCACCTGGCTGTTAGTAGGAGGTGGTCAGCCACGAGGGCCACGCCCACAACGGCCACACCGGTTCCAGGCCTCTTTTGCTGGGCACCCACCGTGCCAGTGGAATGCAGGGGTCCGTGTGAGAGGCGGCCGAGTCCACGTACTCCCTGGCCGCCGAGAGAACCAGCTCCACGGAGGTCTCGTAGGGCAGGCTGTGCGGGTGCTTGGGCTTGGAGGTGGGCTCCCGGTGGCACACCAGAAGCTTCGATGCTGAGCCAATGAACTCGCGGTTCCCGGAGCCCAGAAGCGCTTGGGCCACTATCTGGCAAGTGGGGGTGAGCAGATCGAAGGGAGGAGGAGGGGGGGTGGTAAGAGCATTGAGATCACGTCCTAGTTCCTGTCTGCCATCTGGCAAATGGGGCAATGTTACAAATGAGAAAGGCATACAAGGCAGCACAAAAAAACATCACCCATTCACTGCACTGACTGCCCTTTGCAGTAGGCTGTGTGTAAATTACATGGTGTTGTTTTCCATTTACTGTGTAGCAGGTGATACATACTGATTGGAGTTGCCCTTGAAGTCCTGATAGTGAGTATTCCAGGTCAGCTGAAGTAGCTGGGGTGACAGCTTCAGAGCAATACTAGTATCTGTGTGATTGTACTCATGACCCTAAACAAACCTTCCTCTGCTTGAGAAGTTTCGAGGAAGCTGTGCAGCTGTCCTTTCTTTAAATTGTTTGGTTGCATCTGGGCGAGGCTAATTACTTCCTTCTATGCTACAGCTTCATCAACACCCTATTCTTGTGTAGTGTACCAAATTTTCTATCTCTCTCTATTTATACCAGCCCGTTTCTATGACCTTTACCTTTGTCCTTGCAAGGAATCAAAATCCCCCTTTTCCCAGCAAAGGAACCTCGATCACACTGTATTATAATTCAATTCTAACTCTCTCTATCTAGCTATGTAGAAGCAGACGACAGTGTGTTCATCACACATGATCGTCCCAAGGCATGGGATAAAAAGCAACACAAAAAGAGGAGAACTTGGGTCGAGCGCTAGTTCTGTGTACGTCTCCCTTTGTCTTGTGTTTCGCACTACATTTTGCTACACACGCACAAAAGAATAAAGAACAGCCTAGTTCTGATGCGTTCTAAATCCCTCTTTGCCTGTTGCCCTGTGTTCCACACTGTGCCCTATCATGAGTACCAATAAAGGTTCACCAACCGACTAAATTCATTGGCAAAGATGTCCCTTTGGCCCGATTCTCCCCAACTGCGTGCACACAATTCCAGTGTCTATGGTAAACTGTGAACACAATGAACTAACTCCTACTACGTGTAGTTCAACTCCTCCTATGTGTAGTTCAACACTGCTTTGGGGACATCCTTACACACTGTGCCTTTGGCTGAACACCACATCTTATAGTGCTGCCACGTATCACTCTGGAGTGAACACTGCCTTGGGATGCGAGGCCTGGCAATATTGGCATGCCTGCTTTTTCCAATGGGAGCCAGGTGAGCGAAGCCCACCCCAGGCCAAACTTCAGCGATACCTAGTCTCTCGTCGACCCCGACTCAAAACTGGATGCCCTTTTTTAATCAGTGCTGTTAACTCTTGTTATTCCCCATAAATGGTGAATCTTTTTTTCTCACTTGCATTGTACCATGGCACAACGTAGTTGCTTTGATGCCACAAGGTAAAGTCCTGCCCACACTAAAAAAAACTGCGTGTTACCACGTAAGAAGTCACGCTGTTCTTCAGGTGTTTATACATTTCGCTACTTCCCCAGTATTTACCTTCACACAGTCGGATGGTGTCATGCTCTTAAAGACGGTCTTCTGAAACTGCAGCATGTCATCCAGAAAAGTGCTCCATTCATTCTCAGAGAGGGGAGGAGACCTAAAGGACAGAAAAGCACTGCTTCAGTGGTGAGTCCACATGCATTTATTATAAAAAGCAGTTGTACTGCATTCAAGTGCGACCCCTACTACTGAACCCGAAAGATTGAAGAAGAGATATGCAGTTCCAACTTATACTCAATGCAGTTGCATTTTCAGCAGGGGTTGCATAATTTCATACAGCTACTACAGAATGAAAAAAGACTGTCCTCTTAAAGCCTGTTATTTTTAAGAATGATGCAATTCTACTACTTCTTGTGTGCATAGATCTAACTATGGTGCATCACTATCTGACCTCTGAATAATGACAGTACGAGCAACAAATTCTGGTAACAATGGAGCCCTATTAGAATAATGCAGCCTAAAGGGAAAGCAACGACACAATAAAAGATATTCCCGATTCCAAAGTGTAAATGAACTGTTTAATTAAGAGTGCTCTAATAATGAAGTACAGCATAACTGCTGAGCTTCCAATATAGCACATATGCGTCCAGTCTTTACATGTTGCCCGCAAGAACTTTTTTTTTTTTTTTTCATTAATAAGAAAGGTGCTTGTAGCAATGAGCCAAAGATCGTGCTATCGTAACAGATTGGAGTTTGAACAGGTAGTAAAACAAAGCTGGGTGACTTTAAAAACGTTTTAAAGCACACGCAGAAATCGTTCTAGCTTGATACGTATGTTGCTCGAAGGGGGCAACTCGTTAATCAAACAAGGCTCCAAATATACATACATTCCTTGCAAACAAAACAATTTGCGGCATAAGTACATTTACTATTACTGCAAAGACAAAATGCTTTCCAGTTCACAAATGACAATAAGCAGAAATGGAGGGCAGGGTTCGATTCACTCGCCTTTTTATGGCAGACGACGTGATCTTCTTCAGGAAAAGCTCCAGTTTTTCTGCATCATCTGCACTCTCCGCAAGAGCCTTCACACAAACCTTGGCCCCGTAGCGCTGGACACACTCCGCTACTCTGTAAGGGCATAGAAACAAATCCTTTATGAGAAAACTGTTACAAGTACAAAGTTAGATAAGACCCAGTGAAACCAGGGGGAAATAGAAAATTTCTAGTGAAACCAGGATTTTTATTCAAACGAGATGCATAAGAACTGTGCACAGCTCACTGTTAGGGAATAACAGCAGCCAGCTAAAAGGCAAAGTTTGTAGAAAAATTTTCTACGTTTTAGCGGCACTTTTTTACGCTGAGCAAATAACCTTTTTCGTTATTACAAAATACCACGAACAGTCATCAATAAACAAAATGACTTACTCAATGTATTTTTCTAGGGTGTCCAACTCATCGTGTAGCCGTCTTAGATCCTTGTTTTCACTTTCCCCACTGCAAGGAAGCAAATGACCACAATACAAATTGTTCATAAAAATAAATGGGTGTAAAACGAGAGAGGGCCTTACTTCACAGTCCCCAGGAGTCACTTTGTTATATAGAGCGTAGTTTGCAAAGTTGCGCACAAAATCTGCCCTAAGCTCAAAAATCATAACAAAGTTTTACTGATCTTAGGTTATTTGTTTCTGCTTCAAAAAAAAAAAAAGGGGACGATGCTAACTACCATCCTTACTTTTTTAAACTCGAGTCAGTAGTGACCAAGTAGAAAAGCAAATAGCAAACACCTGAAAACTTGAACAGTCAATACTAAAAAAACAAGCAGTTGCTACAACAAAACTACAGTGTAGACCGCTCATAACGTAATCCGCACCATAAGCGGTATTGCTCCATAAACAAAACATGTTTGAATCCAACCACATCACAACCTACCTTTCAGTAATTCTTTGTTTACCATCACTCAAATAAACGGCACTTAAAAACAGAAGCACTCTCTTTATTTCATCTGCTTTTTTTCCACATCAGGCGCTGCTGCACTCAGCAAGGCTATAAATGGGACTAGTTGGTTGTACATGCTGCTGGTTGTACATACATGTTGGTTGTACATGATTTAGGTGTGCTGGACGAAATCAGCGCGATTCGCTATGTCGATGATTTCCTTCTTTGTTTCCCCTTTCACAGAAGGGCTAGTGTTGATAGGAAAAAATAGTTCCGCTGTTCAACAAGGCATTTCAAAGGCCCAAATTTGCATTTGAGTAGGCAGAACAGTCGATCATTAGATTTTTGGACCTCTAGATACTGGAAGGTGCTAGCCACACATACTGGGGATACATGACTAGAGGGGACAAGGACTTGATGAGATACGATTCAGAGTATCAGGAAATCTTGTGCACACAAGATTCTGTTCAGTCTCAGTGTTCAAGTAGACAGGTTAAGGGCAAGCAGGTTTCCTGACATTCTCTTAGCGGCAGTAACTGAAAAAGCGTTACAGACAGTGTTGAAGAAGGACAGGACAGAGGAAGGTAAGCAGTCAAAGAAGAAAAGACGGCCACATGGTTATGCGGCTCTACCGTTTGGTTCTACCGTGAATCTGCGATTCTACCGTGAATGTAGGGTTCTATCGTACATTCATAAAGTGGCACATCGGTCAAAAAAGATAGCTGGCAGAGACATGAGCTTCCAGATGTTTCCAAAGAATGTAAAAAAGAGATAGTCTATCATCTGCCATTGCCATGCAGAAAGTGCTATATTGGACAATTGGGCCGTTGTGTCAATACAAGACTTAGAGAGCATAAGAACAACTGCAAGCAGATTACACCCCCAGAGAGGTTTGCTGATCATTGCCATCATTGATGTCAGTGCCCCAACATCCCAGATTTTGCTAAGAAAAGCGTAATCGGCCGCACAAAGGAAAAGATCAAAATGGAGATTTTGGAAGCTTTCACACCGCCAGTGGCCCCCACAGATAGCGAGGTCAAGATGCTAGCGCATGCACAGAGGAGCTGAGAGGATAGAAGTTGGGATGGGTTTCCACCATCTTGCTATCACAATCATATCATTCGGATTATGTACCAGACACAGTTTTCTGGATATTATACTCGGTGACAACTTCAGAACGGCACCGGAAGTTGCCGCTGTGCCTTATCACCGTAGCCGGATGTTTCTCCGCGAGGCGCAAGTAGGGCGTTACTGGGAATATTTTGAATATGACGTGAGCCGTTCCCGTGATTTTTTGGACTTAATATGCTTACAAACGACTCCAGTGACGACAAACAAACTGCGTGAGGCAAGGCAGACGATATCACGCATTCATAGCAAACCCCTTTCAAAACGTGCGCGCACTGACGTCATGGGTCCGGCGCTTTGGCGGAGTGATGCACTACATGAGGTGGTGCCGTTCTTGAGTTGTAACTGAGTATAGTGTGTGTTGCGAAGAATTAAATCAGTAGTGCACGCTGCCCTGTCTCTGCATGTTGTTCATTTCGGTTTTTGTACTAAATCACTGCGATTCAGCAGTATGCTGTTGCACTGTCTTACAAACCGTGAGCACGGCTTATAACTTCCTTTGCACTTTGAGGGAGCACGTGTGCATTTGCGTCTAGAAGAAGAGATGCTGCAGGGAGGGAAAAACACAGGCTTAGGCCGGTGGGGCAATGTGATAAGAACAGAGGAGGAAGAGGAGGAATAACATTTATGGGACAACGTGACAAGAACAGAAAAGGGAGAGGAGAAATAACATTTATCTCTTTTTCAAAAGGAAGAGGAGGGGGGAAAGGAGATTGGGAGGTCGCTTCTGTCCAGGCCGCTTTTAGGACCCCCAGCAGCCCATGCCCAAGAGATCAGGTACTCCTGATCCTTGAGCTGGAAGCTGGTCAGCCTATGCTCCCACTGCTCCGATGTGGGTGATGGGATTGGGTTGGGATGTTTTACGCACTCCCACACAAGGTGGTAGGTCGTGTTTGGTGTATTGCATGTTGCGCAGTTGTAGGAAAAAAATTACACCATCTCCCCGAAGGGAACTATGTGGTGATGCATGTGGGGATCCTTTGTATCCCCCTCTCCCCCTCCCGCGAGCGCGACCTTCAAGCGAGCGCGCTTTCTCGCGCCGCCGTGACGTCACCTCGCGGGCCAACGCGCCGGCGGGCACCAACTGCCCTGCCGCCGCTGCCGCCGCTGCCGCCGCTGCCGCCGCTGCCGCCGCTGCCGCTCCTCCTCACCCGGGAACCTGCCTCCTCTCCTTGGCGCCTTATAACCGCGACGCGCATGTTTCGCGGGTCTCTCTCGGGGATCGCTCTTTTGGCTCGGAAAGGAGATGGAGGATAGAGTGTAGGGAACGCGAGGGATCGCGGCTCGTCCGCACCAGGCACCTTCACCGCCACCTGTCCGGAGCGGGGCCCCTGACCCCAATCGGACGCGCGAGGTAGGCTAGTCCAACCTCACCGGCAGCCCCCGTGTCGCCTCAGCCGTCGGGCCCGCTTGAGGCCCGGCCTTGAGGCACGCGTCAGTACAGTGTAGTTCTTAACCCTGTCTTGACATTATTATGCGCTGCACCACTCGACCAATAAACTCCCTAGTTCGTCCTGGCCCTTCGGAGCCTGTTGTCGCCTTTGTCGGTGGGTCGAACCCATTGCGGCGTCTCCCTCATGGACGCCGCGAACCTCTCTGGGGCATTTTCGATGGGTCATTATCACTGGGCATGGGCCCAGTGATAATGGTATAAGATGACCGTGTATGTTTTCGGAACTGAGTGGCTGGCGGAGGCGATTAGAGTAGATCATAGGCCTCTGTTGGGGATGCCTGCTATAAAATGTCGTGGGCAGCAGCATGAGCCGGCTCACTTCCGGGGAGGGAGGCAAGGCTGGGCGTCCAAACAATGCGAATGGTTGGTAGAGTTTTGGCATGTTGTAGGAGCTGGATTTCTTTTTTCACCCCACCTAGCATCCGTGATGCCGAAGGCGGTTGTTATCAGCACAACATACAGGCAGTGGAAACGCCCCGCGTCACGGTTTGCTTTCTCCAGATGCTTGAAAAGGGAAAGGACGGTTGCTTATCTGCGCACCGCCCTAACAGAAATAAATTATCACACGTGGGTTAAGGAGGAGGGAGAGTTGCTTACTATCTTCCGAGGTGCACCAAGACATGGCCCGCTGTATAGCCGACTGTGCCCGCTCTATTGCCCCGAAACCCATTGGAGCAGCCCATTCAGTGGGGGCGCCAAGTTCCCAGGTTTTTTGATGGCTATGCCGATGCGAACTGCTGTTTCAAGCAGAGGTGAACTGAAATGCACCTCCACGTCATCTGCTACGCAAAGGCGTCTTCCTGCTACCAACTGCCCTGCCGCCTCTCCTCGGCGCCTTATAACCGCGACGCGCACGTTTCGCGGGTCTCTCTCGGGGATCGCTCTTTTGGCTCGGAAAGGAGATGGAGGATAGAGTGTAGGGAACGCGAGGGATCGCGGCTCGTCCGCACCAGGCACCTTCACCGCCACCTGTCCGAGCTCGCAAAACGGCGAGCTCGGACTTCGCAAGCCAATATTAAAGACCGAAGCTCTATACGTGGCGTCGCAGAATTACTGAACGGTGTTTAGTATACTGTTCCTGCCAGCACGCCCGCTGTTTTGGTTTCACTACAGAAGCTTCACAACAAAATGTATACATGTCCTCACGGTTGTCACTGCGATTAGAGCCAGCTGACTTTTCCCTCGCTCTATAAGAGTCGATAAGTCAGAAATGATGATGCTTGATTAAGTGTTTAGTGATAATTGATGCCGGGCTGCTGCTAAAGAACGATGAATTCAAGCTTCAGCTCAGCATTTAAGGGCTCCTATATAAGCTTAGGATAAACACTCAGCATGCACTTAGCTCGTTTTTCTCTCTACTTCTCTCTGCTACACTCATTCTTCTATCACCAATCACATACTGAATAACCGATCAATTCCCAGTGGGTCACAAACCCACTACTGAACTCGCCCGTAACATTTCTGGATGAATCGAGTGACCCGCAGAAAAAAAATTTTCCGCATTAAATTATTTACGAACGAACAAGGTAGCTCGAGGAAGACTGCCTCTTTCGTAATTACCACTGTCAAGGTCTAGCATCACCCTAGCCACTTACTAGTTCATTTTATTTCTGGCCTCGTTACTTTTTATATCTTTTTTTTGTTCGAACAGGAGTTGCCCGTCAGTGCTTTTTTTCATTACTTCCTTTCTACATACTAGAGCCAGAGCCCCCTTCATACAACACGTTTTCGCGTTTGCAAAGGGCCTTGACAACTTTTTTTTTAAACAACCCATTTTTGCCAGGTGGGCAGACAAATGTTGACCATGCCTTTGCCAACACAGGAGAACCTGGGAATAGGGCGCCACCAGAGAGAACGGCACTGAGCAGGCACAAAGGCGTTATACAGGAGGCTATGGCCAAGAGTAAGGGCAACAGCACCTGTGATTATCACGTGAGTGCAAACTAAACACGCAAACTAAAGGGCGCCCGCCTGTTTCTTTTCTGCGTCTAAGTTAGAGGAGAGCAAGGAGCGTGCACTGCATCGGATGGCTGATTCCATCTTTTCTCCTTCTTGTGACCCTAAAACAATGCCCCAGCTTCACTGGTCGATCAGCAGACCCGCCAGCAAACGGCACTATAAACGGTATTAAGCTTCAGGCAACCGTGTTTAAAGCGGTATGGTTATGCATTGAGTTCTATGGGAGGGTAGCCGGTGGTCACAAAAACCTACGCCATATCCGGCCCCGCACTATAAGCGATTACGTTATAAATGGTCTACACTGTATTTCACAAGAGTGGAAACTCGCAAATGCATGCAGGAACTACCAGCCAATGGTTGCTAGCCTGGTAAGCCTAATTTCTTGCTCTCATTATGATAACTACTGCTCGGCTAGGCACAAGGAAAGAGTAGTCAGAAGCTTCATGGAGACAAACCACTCACACTGCTCCCCGCTGTGGAATGCACTTGACGATCCGCACAATGTGGTCCAGCTGGTCCTCTCTGTGAAAAGGTGTAGAGTCCACAACAGCTGTGACATCAAGCTTTCAGCCATAAAAAGAGACAGATTTTTCCCCAAAGGGGTTTATCCTGTGTTCTACAATAAAGCAGGAAAAAACAAAATGACAAGATGGCCAGCCCGCCTCATACCAACCTTTGACAGCTGCGGATGCACGCCAAGGCCAGTTCAGTAAGTTCGTGGGCGTCTTGCAGTATCCTGTCGGGATCCTTCGAAGAGAGATGGGAGAAATTCACAACCATCATCATCATCATCATCATGTCTCGTGAAACATTGGGTATGCTCGACAAACAGTATCACAGAAGACACTGTCGCTTATCCCAGTTGGCCAGTGCAAGGTCAACGCACCAAACAGCTGTGTAGCTATAACCGGCACAGTGCACGCAGTACACACTGGTGCTTCTATGTCTGCGTGTTCGTTCGTAACATCCACTGTTTAACCAACCTATCTTATGGCTATAAATAGAATTTGCATTAAATTTAAGCGGAAATAGCTTGTTTTGCAAGCTTAAAACCCCTGTTTAATTTGCACTGGATTTTGTCAGCTGCAGTCAATCGCACAGCTGCCCATAATAAGGTTTTTGTGCACGGCCATCCTCTTTTTCCCAATTATATAGCTTATTGGAGTGAAGTTTGCGCTAAAAGTGGTGTCGGTGTTATTCTAACGAGGCAATCTTTTGAATAATGAACCAAACTTGCATTTTATCTGCATGGTCCCTTTTAAGAAAGGGGCAAGCCCAAGAAAAGCCAAGTGAAAGCTAGTGAAGACTGTTTCCGCTGTTTCCTGTCTTCACATCTCAATTGCAAAGGCGGCCAAATTTTTTCTGCTACTGAGATATCTTTCTATGCACCAAATTGTAGTGATATCTTTCATTGACATAATTGTTTCGTTGCATCTAATTTTATTTAGGAATTTCAGAACCATAAACAGTACTGTGCATGCCTCTGATCGTCTGCTCACTGCAGAGTGCAGACGACCCCAGCTAAAAGCGGCGTGCAAACAGACGGCACTTATTTTTCTCTTTTGATTAAAAAAAAAAATATCCAGGAAAGAAAAGCAAGCGAAAAAGTAATCTTACAATAACAAGTTATTAAAACAGCAGTTTAATTCTTAGAAATGCCCCAATGGTAATTGCAGTGAATGCGCTGACAGGGCACTGTGGAAGCTGTTTTTCACACGTTTTCTTCACTGTGGCGACACAGCGTTGTAATGAAAAACTGGCCCGTACAGCAGACAGCCAAAATTTCTGGGGACTACGGCCTAGCCACTTCCACTACATTGCAGTTAGCCCTTCCATGAGTGGCGAGGCCTAAATACCTCGAGGTTGGAGTGCTCGAAGACCTGCACACAGGGTGCCAGGTCTTCCTTGGCCTTCTCGGAGAGGAACTCCCCGAGGAGGTGACGGCGGCTGCCAGGCAAAGCCCGCTCACATCGATTCACAAACGGCAGCAGCCAGTCATGCACGCACAGGACGAACTTGCTGTCCGTGCTCTGTGGGGGGAAGACAAACAAACAAAAGTGAGCATGAGAAAGCTAAGCAGTGTTAAATACGGCCTTTATCGTCTCTTTGCCCGGAGGCACGTTCATCATCTCCACGACACGCTCCAAATGAAACCTGACTGCCCAATCGAGCATGGGGGAGAACAAGGTGACGGCGGCACAAGCCAGACGGCCGGGCAGGAAAAGAACATCTCGCACGCGCCGGGAGAGTCGAGATGCGAGCGGCGTAAGGTGCAGCCGCAAGGTAATGCCTTCTTTTCCCTTTCAGAGCGACGCACCTTGAGGGTGAGCCCGCCTGAGCCCGGTGGATCAGCTGGACTACAGGGACAGAACATTAAAAAAACCCCATTGCATACTCCTGTCGGTTGCCTTTGTCATGCCTGCCCTCCACTTCGGCACCGTAGACATGCCAGCCACGTGCAAAGGATTGCCCTAGTGGATTTCCCCATTTGTGGACTGCCAGTGGATTGCCCCAAAACATGAGATCGACTCTGTCAAGAGTCCGTAAGGCTTGAGGATGAGCAGTCACACAGAAAAGTCACAGGCAGCAGGGAGGATTTTGTTGGTGCATGAGACTGCACCCTAATAACATAACTAGGGCAGGATATAATGGCAGTAAAAATGGAGTTCCTGCCAGTGGGCAGGCGAACGGCTCACACGTGCTGCCCCTGTACTTACACCCAGTGATTCTGGAAAGGGCAGAGGTATAGAGATAAAAAACATAGCACTGAGCAGAACAAACTTTTGCTAGTGGCACCCTAAGGGCATAACATTTCATTTCGAGATGGTTTCCCAGCCACAAAGTAAAGTAACAGGAAGCAATGCTTTCTGAGGGGACACCAGGTTCAGCTTTCTCTCTACATTCCGATCAGGAAGCAGCATTTACGTATTTCCAGCAGCACTGCACATGCGCGCATGTTTTTTTTGTTAGCATGGACAGGGGTCTTGTTTGAATAGCCATAGCCTCATATATACACTGGGCTGCAAAAACAAGCCACAAGGTGGTAGGTCACTCGAGAAAATACCTTTTTTGAGCTTAAAATCAGCTGTTGAAGTCATGCTGCATTAAATTTCATCGACAGCTCTCATTACAATGGTGAATTTTTTTTTTGCTACCGCTATATCTGCCTCGTATTCATCAAAGTAGATGGCACGTTTAATTGCATGGTGAACATACTCCTACATTAGCCATTTGAATTTTGAATTTTCTTAACCCACACGCAATAGAAGCAAAAGTCATGTCTTACGAAATGCCACCATGTAGTTTTGCTTAATTAAACCCAACTGCTCTCTCGTCCTTACCTCTTGTGTGGCTTGTGTGTTTCTGGGGGTACAATGTCCATAGTCTGACGCCCTTTGATGCAGCAACACGATGCAATGATGACTCGATTAACAGGCCTTTGCACAGTCTAGCTGGTAGATATTACTTTTCCTGATGGTTGCTGTTTTTGACAGTTGCTGTTATCACAGCCAGTGACTAATAAAAACACCAAACCTGGCTATAGCATGACAATCGCTTTGTGTGCAAGCTTGTTAATCAAGACGGTGTTGTGCAAGGTTTAATTTTTGAACGACCATAGTGCGGGCACTTACGGCAACCGAGGGTAGACAACTCCACACATAGGAAGCCTCCAGATATTATAAGAGTATTCTCTTCCTAGTTTAGAGTAGTCTGTAATCCACAGTGGAACTTCTTATACAGTAACTGTCTGGTTACAACTTGTTTTCTTTCTTGTTTCTAACCCATCTTTAACTCTGAATTAGCAGCCACGACTTCATCTGGCCCCAGAGGTGTGAGCTTTGTGCAATAAGTAATAAAACTGGTTCCTGGTTTTGCAAGGGGGTGCAAAGTTGGAATTGCAGGTCAAGAAAATGTGGTGCAAAAGATTTTAGAGAGTAGAAGAGTGCAATAATTATGCAAATGACCATGGTACTGGCAGACATGGCAGTGTTTTGCTGATAAGAAGTTTTTCTGAACCTGATGCCTAGATTTTGTTATGCCAGCCACTCTGATGGCGGATTTTACAGGATTTCCCCAAAACTGCTATCCCAAAAGCAGCAATGATAATTACACACTGCGGCTTGAATGAGATGCCAGCACTTGGTGCACAATGGGTAATAGTATTAAGCAATGGTTGCTGCTTATTTACGGCCAATAACGAGTGCAACTGTCAGCTCGCAGTAATATATTTTTGGTAGAGAACTGCAGACTAACAGCAACCTCCTTCAGGCCAATAAGTCCTTCCTTCACAACATTGATGCCACTTTCATCAAGGCTCAGAAAAGGTGCTAACGCATGCCACAACGGAAGGCATGCGTAGAAGTGGGGGACAGATGGTAAACGCTGCCAATGAAACAGGCAAATCATGTGGCTCTTGACAGCAAGCTCCAAGTTTGTCCTTTTGCTGAGCAACATTTCAATACAGCCGTGTGCATTAATCTGGTCGCTCAAGAAAACTATCAGCCATCGATGGAGCACGAAAGGCACAGCCCCACCCCCTCTTTCTCCAGCACTTGCCATGCTCATCAGGAGCCGGATCTTCTCGCTGTCCGACATCTGCTCCAGCTGGACAAGGGTCAGGGGTCGGCTGATCCGGCACTCGTACACCAGTGTCTCCAGGGTGAGAAGGTCTCCATACAGCGTGCCCAACCCCTGCAGCAGGCAAGGAGGAGCGGTTAGCAGCCTTTAGAAGACAGAAAGAAGGTAACCCCCCCCCCCCCCCCCCCCCTTTGACCAGCTTCTACTATATCTTATAGATTGTGGCATAAGTGCAATTTGTCTTGTACACCCCTGGCAGAAGGTGGTGTCACTGTGCTGGTGTACAAAAATGGGACCTCTGAAAGTATGGAAGCAGTACTGCAGGGTGAAGAGAGGGCTGCAAATAAAAGTTCTTTTTGTATCCCGCTGATAATATAGGTTGTATTCACTGGCAAGGCACGCATGCAGGCAACCATGTGAGTGCGCTGTTGCTGGTAAAGTGGGGCTCTGCGGGACGGCAGTACTTGTCCATGCTAAGCACACGATTCGTGTTGGACGTTCCAAACTCTACCCCACCGAATGCAAAGTAATGCCTCAACTCCAATGTGAGTGCTATTAATAACATCTCTGTTGACACCACCGTTGAGAATCGGGTTGAAGCGGAGCGGGTGACGCACGCCGGTGTTTTTTTTCTCTCTGCCGTGCGGGTGCAGTGGCATAAGCCGCACCATGTCCGTGGTGCAGCGGCCATGTCCGTGGCCGTTTCCACTGTTCCCAAGTGAAGAAACTGACAGCTAAACTTTTCAATGAATACCACCTATAGAGTGAAGACGGAAGTGGTAACTATGGCCTGGTTCAAATTGTCAAGTCCTGTACAGTCAGAAACGCTCACCGTGCATTACCAGCAGCTAGGAGGCTGATCCTGGAGTAGCAGGTTTTCGTTGTCAGTTACGTTAAACACAGTGATAATTATTGACTGCCACAAAGCTTATACACTAGCATTCGAGCGTTTGGACTGACCCTGAACACGCCATTATTAGGTTCATCGCTTACTAACCATACAGGCAGCTTTTGATAAACATAACTTAGATGAAACTTCCAGGTGAGATCACTGTTCAAGGCTTGGCCCAAATATTTTACGAAGAAGGTATACAGTCTACTAACTTCCAGGCAGAAGATCACTTCAATTGTGCGAACACATAGGCTGCATTTTCAATGCTTAGTATCCATTACATTTCCTGCGAACTCTAATCGACAGCATTTTTTGCCGCAATCTAGAACTATTCCAAAATTTAGGCACTGAGTGCATACTCTTTGATCCTACTACGTTAAAGATGAAAAAAAAAAAAAAAAAAAGAAGAAGACAGGCTTTAATAAAGGTAAGCAATGATGTCATTGCTGAAAGGCTGGTTGGAACCGAATACACTTGAATAGCTTTCTAAAGAAGAGAAGTAACCTCGACGTTGCTCAGGCAGGCAATCTTGATCAGATCCAGAGCATTCTCCACAAGTGAGCTCATCTCCTCAATCTCGTGGGCTCGCTCAGAATACCACTGCGTCAGCATTTCACAGGTCAGCTTTTCCGTCCTGTAAAGAAAGAAAGAAAAAGAGTAATTTCAAACCAGACTCATGCTGTAAGGAAGACAGCATAGCTCAGACCTTGCTATTGCTGTTCTGTATCACGGAATACTCTCAGTCTTAGTTCTCACACTGCTGAACACTTGCACAAAGCACAGACTCTCCAAAATGCTGTACACCGTGGCTTCAACTGCCCGAAGTGAAAAACTGCCAGGGCATTCTTGACCCTTGGTAGTTCAACATATTTTCAACATCCTTTCACCATTTTTTTCACAATGCCCTTCCTAACATTGTATAATAAGGTGAATTTAACTTTACACAACAAACTGATTGCTTTATTTGCGTTTGTATTAGTGTCTCATTGCTTTTGTTATTTACCTGATTTTTTTATTTATCTGAATTTATCACATAACAAACTGATTGCATTATTTGCGTTTGTATTATAACTGACAGCTTTTTTATTTTTTGCATCGTAAAATTGTAACCACTCCCCTTTGTAATGCCGTCTGGTCCTGAGGGTAAATAAAAAAAAATGCAGTATGCTTTGATGCATAATTTTCCTAACAGAATGCTTCTGGTCCCCAAAAAAAGCCTGCAAGGTTAAAAGCCACAAATTTCAAACAGCCACGTTTTAGCTCAGAGCAAGCCGGACGTAGCTCACGTAGCTTGAGGCAGGTTCCCAAGATTACCTTTATACCCATTAAGAAGAAAAACTGCCTGCTGGAATTGCCAGAAGCGCAGCTAATAGATGTGGCTGATAATATTGGAGTAAATGGAATGCTTCTGGCTTACAAGGAGAGAAAAATTTGTCGAAAAGTTTACCACAACCGGCATAAAAAATAAACAATTCGTTCATAGTTCACAGCTTCACCAGATCGCAGTGTACAACACAGCTCCCTCTTCGTTCCTCGTAAGTCAAGGGTTGTTCTTCGTCTCCCCAATACACGATAATGTGGGACCACTCACCACCACTTTTGCAGCTGAGGATTGTCGTCGTAAAAGTCCTTGTTGAACGAATCCCACACAGCCACCATGGGGGCCCTGGATGAAGGAACAGAAAACAATTTGTAACCAATAAGTTGTGGAGACCACAATCGTCAAGGAATAATGCTCAAAAGAAGTGATGTGCATCCCCAGGCAGTGGCCCTTACTCCTGCAACTTTTCTTCGCACCAGTCCCTCTCCCTGAGTTCTTCCAGTTTCCAGGGCACAACTTCACGCGTGCCTTCTCCTGTGACTCTGAAAAAAGAAACCACAAACTGCACTAAGAAAACAATGCGAGAGACTGTAAATTTACTTGGTCAGACTGTTCAGGTTTAAGCCATTTTTTTCTATGCAAAAAAATAGAATCGCTCTTTGACTGGGCTGAGGATTAGCACCAGCACCTGAGTGCCATTTGGGCATGGGATGCCTGCTCCAAACAAATATTGGATCTAAAATCCATGGTGCTATGGCAATAACTGAGCATGTTTAAAAATAATTTTCTGAGCAAACTACTTCATTGTTTGTGCTCAAACTTTATACGAAGGATGCATTTCCTGATCTATTTTCACCAATGAGACCCACTGGCCATCATGACCCTGCCCATATGGTCACCCGCTCTCTCATAGATGGTCACTGGCTCTCCTTGGCGAAATTCGTTTTTATTCGTTTTCTGAATGAGTAGGTAAGAGTCACGACTGTTCTTAATGTTACGCAAAATGGACCACAAATGCAGCCTTTGCATAAAGCTTAAATGCCAACAATGAAGCAGTTAGCGCAGTAAATTTTTTTGAAGATGCTCGTTTATTATCGGAACACCCCCTATACGGCGAAAGCCATAAATCATGCACACACCCATTTACAGAAGCATGCTGTTTCTTCAAATCACCTGTCTTGCGGTAGAATTACACTGAGGCTGGAGGCATCTCAACTGTTTGTACTGACTTTGAGAGGGGTGATTGCATTTACTCTGCCTTAAATTGATACAGTGAAAGCTCGTTAATTCAAACTTTAATCATTCGAATTTATGGATAATTCGAACTGTTAGATTTGGTTCGGCTGAGCTCCCATACAAGTCTATGTATCATAAAGCCTGTTAATTTGAGCGTGGGTAGGTTCGGAAACAAATAATTCGAACTACGCGCCACCAAACCGGCAGCTTGGGGCCTGGCCCACGGCTAGAGAAATGCGCCCGCTGCCAATACGCGAGGCTGTGTCTGCTCCGGAAAAGAAAGAAGAATGGAGAGAAAAGTTAAATCGGGCAAAAGCAATCTAAATAATCCATGGCGGACCTTTTTGCTAGAAGTTTCTAGATGATTTCAGGGTATGGGGTGTAAGTGGCATTGGCATCACTACTGAGTTCAGGGTAGACGGAGTAAGTGGTATCACTTACGCCCCATACCCTCTAGGACCTGTCGCTGGAAAAAATCACGAGAAGGAGGTGGACGAAGTGCCAGTGCGGCCATTGCTCGGAAGTACTGACCGGATGGAATGCCACCCATCCCTTTTCCAGTCTTGCAGTACTATTTGTGAAAAGGAGGCCTTCCTGTACATTCGCCCGTTAGAGAAAAAAAGGTGCTGGCTTCTGCATTCAAAGATAACAGGCATGCTTCAGTCACGGACTTTGTCAAGCAAATTAATTGCTGACATGCTCTACTTCTGCTAATCGCACTGTACAGCTTTCGCTCTTCCCTTTCGTTATTTTGAACTTTCATTAATTCGAACTGTGTGGGGTCCCCTGCAAGTCAAACTAACGAGTTTTTTACTGTATACGTACCATAAGAGTTTACACTTATGCCTCAGCACTTGCACGCCCCATCTTTGCAGAATTTTGGTCTCTTCAGCCCTTTCACTTAGACATTTCTGGTAGCCCTACTGTCATAACACAGGTTGCACTTGTGCTGAGACAGTGAGACGAGGACACCCAAATTAAACTGTCTCTTCCCTGCTAAATTCCAGTTGTGTTTTAGCCTAGCTCCATCGTTAGAAGTGCAAACATTACAGGCAGTTCAGTCACCTGCTACAGCTGAAAAACACGAGCAGAGCGGATCCTCATTGGACACGAGCAGCGTACAACAAGAAGTACTGGGCGAAAAACAAGCAACTGCCGTGCCCACCTGGCCTCTGGCAGGCAGCTGGCGTACTGCGACGGGGGCAGGGTCTCGGGGAAGTTGCTGAGCACGGTGAGCCAGTGGGGCAGGGTGGCTGGCCCAGCATAGGTGAACAGGGTGGACACGGCCGTGGCGTTGCCTTCCTGGGCAAAGGAGAGGGCCGCCTCGAGCGGCGGCTGGCACCGGAAGCCCTCGAAGAAAGACGCTTCAAACTTCTCGGGGGATAGCGCCAGCCCTTCCTGGATCTGTCGGGAGAAAGAAGGCTGTGGCTGTTTCCGCTGCTCAAATGGCCAGCCAGCAAGACACAAGCTGTAGGTAGGAGCTGTAAATGCGAGGGGGAGGAGTAGAAGAAGGGAGTGGGAAACTGCATGCGTTCAGATATTAGTAAAAATATATCTGTGCATGCCTGCACAGAGTGCCCTGGCTTGCTGGTAACTACTGTGCCTCTGGTTGAGGCCAGGGCATATCCTCCTCCTCCCTCTGCATCACATTTGCATGCCCTTGAGCTACACAATTCTGGATAACTCTCTTTCATTACAGTGCCATAGGCAATCGGACACGGAGTTTCCGATGATTTCAAACCTCCCGCAAAAAACTCAAAACAGCACCTTGCAGACAACTACCACCATCTGGAGCATTCACTGGAAACTCATTTTTCAGCAGTTTGTTCCGTTTGTTAACATTCCACATGAGAAGGCCGCGATGTGAGAGAAATTTGAACCGAAGGTAGCTACGACTTGGGCGAGACTGGTGTGCACTTCACGCTGCGCTCCGCAAAGGCTGCCTACCCTCACAGGGACTTTAGCAGCTGCTGCTGCTGAATTTTCTGATCCCAGCAGCAGTGATGACTCCCGCAATGACGTGAGATCATCAGATTCTAACTACAATGCAGAAGATATTTGAGTACACACACACACCCCCTTTTCGCCTCTGGATCCTGTACAACACCAGCCGAAAAGGATGAAGAAGAGAAGGAACAGCAAGATCTATGAAAAACAAAGGCACAAGGCAGAACAAACGTTGCAATGCTCCACTAGCAATGTTTACAGGGTTGCTTCCTGCCGTCGCGTGACTGCTTCGCTGAATGGCGCAGCCGTCACAGCCGCTATAATTACGGGCCTCCAAAACATGACGTACAAGATCGATGTATATATTGAATGATAGCTAAGAAACCTAGGAACAACTTGTATATTTCAGACTTCCTGAAATAATTTTCTGGCTTAGAATAATCGCCTATTCCTGTTGTGTCTATACTGTATTGTGCATTTTTTCTGTTTATTTGACAACTAAGCTTTGAATAATTGTAGCTCTCACAAAGCTGCTGTTATGCATTTGAAAGGGAAAATTTCAAAAAGAAAGGGAAATTTCACGTGTAACAATGCTAAATGCGACCAGTTTCCCAAAGAAAAAAAAATTTTGTGAAAGCACTCAAAATCGGACATTTTTCCGCCGTAACGAAAGAGTTAAACAGCTGCAGCAAAAAGAGAGAGCAGCCTGTTTCATCCAACCTCTAACACAAAGGCCAGGACACAGGAGGCGACTATGGAGGCAGTACAACCAAAGCTTTTCAGTCAGGAGCACAAGTGCTTAAAGGAACCCTTTAATGGTCAATGAAACATCAGTGTTGAAAGTTTGAAGTTCATTTGGTGAATTACAATGAATATAGTTATCCTCCTCGCATGAGTAGATTGTAAGCTTGGAAAAGTAGCCCTGCCCACCTTTTTCTGTTTTCTGTTTTATGCAGGGGCCTAAAAAACAATGAATGCTACTTAAAATGAACACTTCAATTAAACATGCACATACAAAAAGCCAGAACATATTAACCACCCGCTGCTCCTAACACCACCAGAATAGAACTCTACTGCTTGCAGCCTACTAGTGATGTTGTGCTCATTAGTATGCCTTCAAATGCGCACCTCATACATGGTCAGTCTGTCCAGGTAGACCAGGAGCTTTAGCCGACACTCGCAGAGCCAACGCTGGTCCAGTGTGAGGCTGAAAGAGTAAAAAAGAATGGCAGGGCAACTTTTAAGGGGCAGCCAGCAATAACGAAAAAAAGCAAAGTTGGAAAATGAAACCCCTGCATCTACAGTACCTGATACTACAAATGAGTTCGCTGGAACTAAAAGTTGCATGACCTTCGTGTGATCAGCCTCAGATGAACAGAAAGATCACAAAAATGCACCCAACCACAAGTAAACTTCCTCCTTTGCAAGAACTCCCGGGATCACACTGGAATAGTAACATCAATGCCAGACTTCCTGGTTGAAACCTTGTCCTCCCTTTGACACTCGGGGGGTTACCAACAACATGCTGCCATAGTAACCCTTTATCTTTCCATCACCTGTCTCATGCAGCACGCCAGGGCATCACAGCGACCGGCCACTGGGCTCTAAAGCGAGCACAACAAAACCAACGCAAGTCTTCTGTCAACAGGTGATGCCATAAAACATGTACACAACTACAAGACGTGCTGCACTGAAAGTATTAAACACGCGCTTACGGCACTTTGTAAAAAGACACTTCAATGCCCCAAAGATAAAATTGTCTGTTGAAGTCCAAATGATTAAAAAAAAAAGGACCATCTTAACAAACATGAAACATGAGGAGAAACAAAGCATGCAGTGTATAAGTGTATTCAAAGATTGTAAGTCTCTCTCTTACCACACGGCGTGCGCTGATATATGCGACATCCCAATTACAAGGACGGAGGAGAAGTGAAATTTCGAAACGGAGAACGGCGAATTTTAAAATTAAGGCGAGTACAGAACGAAATAGAAGCAAGCAAGCACGAATGAAAAACAAGTGTCTCAGTGTGTTCTTTTAGTATGCACTTTTGCCTATGGAGATGAAACGTTCTAGCGCGAGGCATTAGAAAACGAGTGTCCCGGTGTTTTAGTACCGTGATCACGTGAGAATACGACGACGAATGACGATGACGACATGAGACGCCGACAGACCGAGCCTCTAGGGTGCTTAGCCCCTAAAAAAACCCTGTTCTAAGCTAATACAGTCGAATCCCGCTACAAAAAAATTGACGGGACATGCAAAAAATTTCGTTGAACCGAAAATTCGTTCCGGCAAAATCTGCCCCGACACACCACGGAAGGGCAAGAAAAAAAGCCCAGGATATTTCCGCATCACTGGCACCATAATACAATGTTTAGAAAAAGGAGTGACGCGCAGTAATGTCGTGTTTAGTCAGATAACAAACATACCAATGGTTATCTGTTTTTTTTTTTACCAGCACGCAAAGAGTGCAATACTGAGGAGGAGGGGAGAGGTGAAGAAGTGCAGAAATGCAGGCGCAAAGCGTATTGCTGTACAACAAGGCCGCGTTTCCACCGAGCTGATTACTTGCAGATAGCTGCTAGGCAGTTGGAAGCCCCCCTCTCGCTTGTGGCAGCAACGACGCCGTTATATTATCCTCTAAATGGGCACGGCAGCAACTTACCTGGGCAGGCAAGCCGCGCGCCCTCGCATTTATCGCGACCGCGCGCTCGCGACTAAGATAGGATGACGCGGGTTCAAGATTAAACACGAAAACATTATGCTTTTGACTTTGAAGAATTCTAGAAGCAAAACTGCAAGGACAGCTGCTCACAACACATACATGACGGTGCTGCACCAGCAGCAGAGCACATTCGCGCAGCTCCGGCTTGGCGAACATGGCTTGCGCCTCATGTAAAGACGGCCCACTGCATCGTTATCACCATCAAACAATGCCGTCCACCTATGAGTTTGTTTTTGTTTTGGGTAGCAGTGTGGGTGCACCGCGCATGTTTTCAGTGAAACTAAGCGTCCTGAATGTATAAAAAGTTACAGATAGCTCGTGCTATGCTTATTTTATTGTACCATAATGGTTCAAACCCAGCCCAAATCATCAAAAGTTTCGTTGAAGCAAAAGCAAGCCAGACAAATGGTTCGTTGAGGCGAGGACTTTGTTGCATTGACTTCTATGGCTAGCTGACGGGGAATTGGAAATATTTCGTTGAAGCGGAAATTTCGTTGAAGCGGACTTCGTTGTAGCGGACTTCGTTGTAGCGGGATTAGACTGTAATGCCATTCTTGTCACGCCTGAACCTATCCATGGCACATTTGACAGAGACCAGTAAAACTTAGTGCATATAAATATGGAACATCATAAGCTTCAAAACAAGTCAATGCTGACAAAACAGGTTGTATGCAGTAAAATGTGAACAGATAAAAAGTAATTTTTTTGAACATACAGCACTTGGGTATATACAAAATTACAAGATATCATGACAGCGAAACGACAAATGGTTGGCAATAAACTCGACTGAAATAAGGTTCCTAGATTCAAAGTATTATTTCTGAGGACAATTCTCCTCATGCAACTCGAAATTTACTTTGACAATCTGCCTTGTGTTCGCATCTCCGACAGTCAGTGCTGTGCAGGCTGTTACGTTTGTTTCAGCGACGTACACCACACAAAAGGGCAATGTACAGCACACAGACAACTAGGCTCAAGAATAACGAGCACGCATACATTCGGCAAATGTGTGCATTAGACCAGGACTCCAGCCCTTAATCTAAAGCCTGTGTCTGTTTTGGATTGAGAATTGGAGTCCTAATTAAATAATGTTGCCCCTTGGATGCATTAAAGGAGCTAGTACTATTATTTTTTCCTGGCAGTAAACATACCAAAATCCAAAGAATAGCTTTGCTAAAGCACTGCACTTTCATAACATGCGAAAATGTTGCTGTCCATTGACTGTTATATGAACAACTGTTGGTCATGATTCGCTGCTGTCGCCAATCACTCACAAGACGTGTGGTATTCGTGCCAGGCAGACCCCACTTTGCACGTGGCTTGGTGGGCAGTGATTGATCGTCAATGATTTGTTGTTGAATGATGACAAATAAAATGGTTACAACATGTGGCGCATTCATGGCACATGTCGATGAAACTAAATCAATTACTCCTTTAGCTATTATTGATTGCCATCAGCATTTTTCTGATGCAATTAGAAAAACCGGTAGCTAGCTGTGGCAACCACGGAAACACTCATGGCTGCACAGTACACTGTGATGGTGCAGATATTGCTGCAAACCATGCATTGGATTTGTTTATTTATGTTTTTGCCTTTACCACCCGGCTGCGCTGAACGGTGTTATCTGTGTCCCAAGTGAAGCGCTTGTTCCATTTCTTCTTTCTGATGCCGCACGGATTATCTCATTTGATAGGGAGAATGTTTTGCCCTGATGCCACAAGCCTAGAGTAGTCTTCTTTTATCTACAGTGTTCTCAATGCAATTTGACGGTTTGAGAAACACCCGCACAGAAAGACAAATACCTGCAGAGCAGACGCCGCGGCATTCGATTTGCCAACACTCACCTGCGCGCGTCACTCTGTTGACTGCTGCTTCGCCACTTGTGTATTCTTTGAGTTGTCAGGGGAGCTCAAGTTCACTCCAATAAACTTGGTTTCCCTTCAAGACAACTGCGTCATCTATGGCTTTGTGACAATATGCTAAATGTGAGGGTGGCTGTATGCCTTTCAAGTTTTGCTGCTTTTCAGCGGTGCCGACAATCAGGACAAAATGCACACAGGCCTCGAGAGTAACTAAACTTGCTGGATTTCTACCATGCTGGTTCAGCAGAATTGCTGCGCAGAGTTGACATGCACAGCAGAGAGGGGGACTGACTTTGTCAGCGCAAAAATGATGTAGTGTGAGGATGACCGTGTGCCAATAAAACTGCACCTCTACCATGATCGTGCAACAGAATTTCTGTGCAGAGTTGAGAAGTTGAGAGTTGACAGAGGGGCACCCACTTGTCAAAGTCCACCTTGGCAAGCCACTCCTGCCTCCAGGCCTGCTCCACCGTCTTCTGTTTCTCGGCCCGCTGCCGCTCAGTGAGGTCTCTGTCCTCGTACAAGTTGTCGTACACTGGCGGCTTGCTCAGGATGAATCTAGTGCAAGGGAAGAGAGTAGCGAGATGCAGTGCCAACCAGCAGGAATCGTAACAGGGTTCCCCACAACCCATACTGAAATAGGCGCTAATGACTCAAAGAAACGCCGATCGTTGTTGGACACTTTTTGTCGGCATGCAGTGTTACAAAGTCGATCAATAAGTCCCCACTGTATGTGCTGCTTGGTTGAGCTCTGTGGCTTGCCATGTAGCAGCATGCTTAAGCTAAGCTCGTGTGTACCAGCCTGTGTTTTGTGCATGCACCCTGGCTGTTTGCTACCTTGTTGTGTCAAGTCCCAGCAGAAACTTTCAGCTTCCCTGGGGCTTAATTTTCCTGTGCAGTGACAGTGCGCTAATGGAAGGATCCAACCCTGCCATTAGGGCTGGCTTGCTAAGACACAGTGTAAGGACTGGGCAGACTGTTTCGCCTTTGCTTGGCTGCACAGCACAAGCCATTTTTGCACTCCTCCTTACCCTAAGGTTAGTAAGTCCAGAGACAACACCTTGGTTCAGTTGTTGGAACAAAAAGGAGGTTGCCTTGGTCTCGCACAAAACTCCGAAATGGTAGCAGAGATGAAATCATGCCATACTCTCGCCCCAAAAGCATTTCAAACGAAAAGAATGCCAGGAATTCTGCCTTAAAAGGCAAAAAAAAAAAAAAAAAGTCTGAAATTGACAGCCAGAACTTAGCACCACAGACGAGCCTTACCCCAACTTTCAAGCTGCTTTTTGAAGCTCAGTGTGATAAGTCACGACAGTTCACCGGTTTTGTGTTCACTTGTCTTTACATTGCCATCAACTTGCGGAAAGTGACATGCATCCAACTATAAAATGCCACAGCAGCAACAGTGCGAGAAAGTATGCAGTGAGGTAGCGCTGCACTCATACGGCAATGCTCTCTGCAGCAGCTTAGATTCCCCCTGCTTCACAGCACAACTAAGTCAGCAGTATCACTTCTGGCAACTTCCATAAACCGCTTCAAGTAAAGCCAAGGTACAGGCGCGACCACTGCTAAAGGTAACACGGAACATGTGGCCGCGCTCCACGGAAGGGGGACACTGCTCTTGAAACAGCTTCCTTTAATTTCTAAGTAAACTCAGTCAAACTTGCCAGACTTGCTGCATTTTTTCCTCTTATTTCAAATATGCCATCACTTTTTGAGTAAGTCAATTAGTTGCCAAGATAATTAGAGATATGTAGTCATTTTGGAGGAACAATAGACAAAACAGTGTAAGCCCTAAAACTGTAATCTTTACATTTTCCAGTACAATGAACCCTGGTGAGTGTAATAAGAGAGTCAGTTCTTGATGAACCCCTTGGAACTAATTTTATAGCTCACTAAACCAGTGGCGAGGAACCATTTCGAATGCCCATTTCAAACACCAAAGTTTAATGAGCTGTAAAATTAGTTCCAAGGGGTTCATCAAGAACCGACTCTCTTATTGCACTCACCAGGGTTGATAGTACTGGAAAATATAGAGATTACAGTTTTATGGCCAACACTGTTTTGTCTATTGTTCCACCAAAAATGACTAAATATCTCTCAATATCTTGGCAACTAACTGACTTACTCAAAAAGTGATGGCGTATTTAAAATCAGACGAAAAAAGGAAGCAAGACTGGCGATTTTCACAGAGTTTACTTAGAAATTAAGACATTGCTTTAAGAGCCACGTCCCCCCTAAAGCGCCAGGATGGCACCGTGGGAATCTTGCGGCACATGCGCAATAAATGCCAGAGACGGAGGTAGCTCCGCATCAACTGCAATGATTCCTCCCACTACGGGGGTGTGACCCCAGTGCCAATGCAGGAATCTTGCGGCACATACTAGTACCTCTACAAGTGCTACCTCTAACAGAAGCCGTGCCTGTGCATGCTACAAGCGAAGACTTGGACACCACTGCTTTGCGCTGAGCAGACCGACTCTGCGTTTCACGTTGCCGTACCTGCCATCGTCGGTGCCCTGCCCACACGCCACCAGGGCCTCCACGTCCGTGCCCTGGAGGCCAAACTCAAGGAGCCGACGAGCTGCCTCCAAGCTCTCGGGGACCCTCTCCAGGCACTCGTGCAGGACCCACGTGCACTTCTTGATCTTGCTCTGGGGGCACGTGGGGATGAAACACGAAGGACAAAAGCATGATGTGAGCAACAAAAGAAAGTGTAAAAATAAAACAGTGAGCAATTATGTGCAGTGCTATGCCACTGAGTTTAGACTTCTTTTCACACATACACGCACACAAGAAAACTACTGACAAAGTTTATATGTACCAAGTGTGGAAAATGCTAACCAGAGGATAATTTTCTCCACCGAGTATCGTGAGGTAAGTATGGAGGTAACAGGCAGCGAGATTCTGTAATTACGTCGCAAGCCATATTTCAACGAAACCCACCATACCTAATTAGAAGCCAATGTGCTTTATACATCTGCCTCTTATGCTTGCTGCACGTGAGAGCTTCTTTTTAAATGGATAAATGAAACTGACTTTGCTACGATATTTTCAAAAAATTGAAGAGCCGCATTTATTAGCTGTGTGCAAATATTTAAGTTTCAAATTTGAATAGAACAACTTTAAGCCTGCCATTATTAAGCACCCACTTGGAAAGTGTGCACAGAGAAACCTCAACACCTTTTTGCAAGCAAAATATTCACGTAGTTGTGCTCACGATTTTCGTGTCTTACTTCTGTGGAGTCTTGATATAACAAAATAGTGGTTATAGAAAACAAATTTTTTTATTCCCGCTGACTTAATTATAACCAGTCTCAACAGCATTCAATAATCAATGCTACTATTTGGAACTATCCATTTCAAGCTGAAATTTCAGCATTTGTCTATTTCTAGCGTTTACCAACATGAAACTACCTATATGCCCCACTTGCACACACTCCCTTTCTACATACAGATTAACTACTTCCCCAAAGCATACTAGCTACTTCCCCAAAGCATACTAGCTGAAAGTTATAAACAGAGCTGAAACCCTGACTAAAGAATTACGAGTGCTTATTGGAAATGAAATGTAATGCACCTGGGTGAAGCAAACCTGCCCACCACCCCAACTACGTAATAACAAAAAAAAAAAAAGAAAAACTTGAACAGCATTTGCTAGTATGTAGCAATTTTTGTCACTTCCCTAATACATATTCAGCTACAGCCATGGCATGCACTGAGCAACACGTACCAAGTAGTCCTGAATGGCTGCCACTGATGCTGACGACTTGCGCCACTGGCGCTGGTAGACCAGGTCAGAATCCAAGCCATAAGTACGGGCCAAAGCCAGAGCTTCCCCATATTCTTCAGCATCTATCTGCAGGTGTGTTGAAGCAGGGTTCTATCAGCACTTTTCCCGCTTGCATGTACCACTCAATACTGAATGGCATCATTTTTCAGCATACAGAACATCCAGGAGTCCTTTTCAGAACCTAAACCCTTCGTTTAACTGTTAATACTCGTACAAGAATATGGCTGCATCCTATCAAATCTATAGAGCTCCCATTTTCATGTAGGCCAGAAATGTCATAAAGAACACCTGTAAACACCTGTTTTCTGTTTCCATCTTCTTTAATGTGAAAGTTTGCTCTAAACCATAACTACAGATATGCAAGGGTTCCCGTCTGGCGAAGGAAAGCAAGAAGAGGCCATTTTTCCCCTCTCAATTTTTAACGACGTTAACCCATGAATGTACTAGTTTACCAAAAATCTACTAATGTACAAGCCTTGCAAGGTAAGAACCTGTCAAGGTGACTAACATAATAAGGGGCAACAAAATAACTAGTTATCATTTCTTATATTACACACAAAAACAATCAAAGTTTTGCAATCTATGCTTACACAACCTGAAGTTTAGCTACACTGTATAGACAGAAGTTGGCAGCAATACCCACACAAAAATGCAGCTTGAAAGGGACAAACAGGTGAAGGAAAAAGAAGGACAATATTTACCTTGGCTGCAAACAGCTCTTCAGGTGTCGTCGACTTCACACACAGCAGGCGATAGTACTTCGTAATAATTCTGTGAAGAGAGGAGATACAAGAAATGCAACATGGTCTAAGGACCGAACGTTTATTTTGTGACAGTTGACTGCCAGGATCTGCTGTCTCCATCATTTTTTTTTTTTCACACCAGCGATCCATCACCCGTCAGCACAACATCACTGATGGTAAATTGAGCCCTGTCTTAATTTACTCCAACATGTTCATTTCTATTCGAATTAACCTGATTTTTTATTCCACCCAGAAGGCAGCCTAACTCTCACTTCAAAATATCTGAATAGTATTAATATTCCGAATGAAGTGAATATAGAATAATGTATTGTATGACTGAATATCTGAAAGAAAAAAAATATTTGCACGTCTACTGTGAACTGTTGACGTATCACAGGCTGCATCTGGGGTACACAGACGCTACTTTGGGAGCACTTTAGCTCCACATAGCCTCTTTTTTTACAAGGATGACGCAGGAAACATCATTTGGCTCAAATTGGCGCACCAATGAAAAAGCACTGCTACAAATGCTTTTGCAACTCAAGGGACAAAGGTCATTGCATGTGACAGGCCATAATCGAGTTTTGTAATGATAACTCCACCAATGCAATGTGGTGCCTTCACTAGAGAGGAAGAAAGAAGGAAAAAGACCAGAAACCGCAATGAAGGGAAAAAAAAAAAAAAGAGTAAACGGAAAAGTGCTTGTTAAGCTCCAGTCTCCTCTACCACACAGCACGTGGTGGGCTTTGGAGCACTTTGTGGGGCAGGGGGAAAGTGCGGGCCCTCACATGGGCTTCTTCCGGGGTGGCGCAAACCGCTCGCTGTCAGTGACGTAGTAGAGGGCGTGCCGCACCACACGGCCCGCCCTGCTGGCCCCAGAAGTCACCGAGGACTCCTCGTCGCTGCTCTCCCCTCCGTCGGCAAGGTTGGTCACCGCCTTGGCACCCGCAAACTGCCACTCACACTGCATGAGCACAGGGGGAGCAACAGTATCGGACCTGCCAGCACTACTCCGTGCCACCACACTACTTTGTAGGCTAGCTGGCTTCTACGGTGTAGTAACTTCAAAAGCTACATGCAATGCTTGGATACCTTCGCCGTAACTTTTAGTCTGCTCCTGTTTCCCTAAAGATACTTTTGTACACAACTTTGGTAAGATATAAATTTGAATACGCTGCACCAATATGGGATCCTGGCACTGAAATTGTAATCAAACCTCTTGAACTCGTTCAAAACAGCGCTGCAAGATTTATTACAGGCAATTACGGTAGAGCATCCAGTACAACATCCATGAAAAATACTTTGCACTTGCCTCAGCTCGCGCATTGTCGTCAGTATTTTCGTCTTTGTTTATTTAATAGAATATACTATCACAATCTCTACTTGCATTCCATCTTGGTTTCTGTGCGTTCATATGTTTCTGCCGGCATTGATCACCGTCATAAAGTTGCAAATCATGTCCTGTCGAACAAAATCTTGTTCTCAGTCCTTCATTCCTGGCACAGCATATGACTGGAACCACCTTACCGGACCAATCGCTGACATTGAAAACCATCACCTGTTTCGCATAACTTCAGCTAACATTGTTACTTTAGCAACCACATAGACCTGTTATACACTACCTTTTTGCTGCATTGTATGATCTGTTTTTTTGCGTTTGTAACCCACTCTCCTCTGTAACGCCTCTGGCCTTGAGGATAAAATAAATGAAATGAACTGAAATGAAATGCAAACCAGAGCATATGGAAGAGCCAAGGCCAGTAAAGAGCGAACCGGGTAACATAGGCACCGGAAGAGTGTTAATGGAAACAAGGTCCAAGAGCTCTGAAAGAATGACTAGCACATGCATCAAAGTTCATATGCAACACAAAAAAATATGCAACTTCAACAGAAGAAAGCCGTGTTAGTCTAATGACTGAAATTCATTTTAAAGCTTGGTTTCTCAAAAACATGAACCAAACCCATAAGTACTTTGTTAAGATACTTGTATTGCCCCATTTTGAATACCCAAACCTCTGCGATGTCTACATAAAGTGGCACAATTGATGCGCTAAACACAATGCCAAAACTACCGGCAGAAAGGTGTGACAGGAGGGAACATACTAAAGTCGAATCTGACTATATTAAGCCCATTTACATCGAACTATCCTGTACATCGAACTATTTCTGGGCACGGTATATTTACCATCAGAATATATTGCAGAAATTGCACTTTTCTCAAACGAAAATGCCAGCGACTCCCGATATATCGAACGACAATGACGTAGACATGCCCCCCCCCCCACAAATTGGCTTTCCCTCGCGATAGGGGAGAAATTCTGCCAGCACACCCTAAAAGTGGTTCAGCCCAGCCGCCCATGGGCAGCAGACAGATTTTCCCCATCGCTCTCCATATCATGACTGTCATCGACACCGCCATGCAAAAAATGACCTTGGCCCGCCTGCCGCGCTTGCTCAGCCGGACAATCGCAGATGAGTTGTTGCCATGCTTTTCTTGTTTGTTGTGTTAGCATTGTTAGCACATTGTGGGCTTTCTTCCAAAGTGTAGCTGTGGTGGCTATTGCTAAAGGGACTAAATAAAGGCTTTTAGAGGCTCTAGCTAATGCAAAGTAGCAAAATTTTCCTCTCGTGAAGCTGGCAATCATAAACACAGTCGAACGCGTTGAGAAGTCGGACATCCCCGCGACACACCCTCAGTGCGATCTTGAGGAATAAGGTGAGATTGTTGGCAGGGAGCTTAACACTTTCGTGACCGCGCCTATTCCCATCGATAGTATGTTATCGATGAATATAAATTCAAATTTTGGAGCTCTCCAAGCGCTTCTGCACGGCTATCGCCATCCAAAGAATGAAGGAGGAAGTACTTTCGAGTTTCTTTTCTACGCCCTGGGGGGGGATTTTTGAATGTCCTTCACCGGCGGGGAGGCGAGCTCACGTGGTTTCGATTATGGCGTTGTCGACGCTCGCCGATGCACGGCGAATTTCATTCCGATGAATCTGAGCGAAAATCTTTGGATGATGCTAGCAGCACAGACAAGGAAGAAAATACAGTTATTTTGACCTTGTTGGAAAACATTGTGACTAAAACTTTTCTATTTCTTAAAGGAGCCATGAAGAGAAAACACAAGTTTGGTTCATTCGAAACATTGTCTCCTTAGAATCATACTGATACCACTTTTAACGTAAACTTCGCTCAAATAAGCTACATAATTAGGAAAAACGGGAATGGTCATGCGACCCACCAGCTCATTTCCCGCAACAGAACCTATGATGTCACATGAGCTAAGCTCTGCGATTGGCGGAGGCTGGCAGAAGCAGGCGCAAATTAGGTAGAGCTTACAAACTAGACGAACGAGCGATTTGCGCTTAAATTTAGGTCACATTCTTTACAAAGCAATAAGAATGATGGGACAAACAGTGGAAGTTACGAAAGCACATGTAAACATAGAAGTACTGATGCGTTCTGCTGTTCGTACTGCGCACAGCATGCTTGGTTTAGCTGCACAGCACTACGGGGCTTGGGGTTGTCGCAGACGACACTGGCCGATTGACGCAAGCAACGGTGTCTTTCGTTACCCCATTTGTCGAGCGAGCACTGTTTCAGGGAACGAATATCTTCTCCCAGAACAAAAACAAGCCAGGTTTAAATGCGGGCAAAAACAAACCAAACGCCTGCCACGGTATGGTGGCGCCATCTAGGTTACGGAACGTAAAGAAACGCGGGAACAAACCAACACCGCTGTACAGGGTGGAGACAACCTTTGAACGGTCCCGTGCCGCCGCAATTGGGCCAACGGGCTCAACGCGTTATTCTTTTCGTTTCCCACGAGACCTAGCAACGCGAAACAGACAATATGATTCAAACTTCTTCAGTAAACCGCGTTGCGGCGATAATTTTAGCGCGGTTTTGACACAATGACTTGCTTCGGCGGCGAGCGAGCAACCGAAAATGGCGGCGCCAGCTATACGTGTCTCTACCCTGTACGGCGGATGCGTGAATGAAGGTATTCTAGGCTGCAGAGCGGTCGGTTCCTGTGATGTCATTTGGGACCACGAAAACGCACGATTGAGCGGGAAAATCAAAATTTCAACCTAAATTGTTTAATTTCTCAGTGAATAAAGCACCGTTTGTATCCGGACAAGCGCTGGGGGCACTATAAAACACGAAATCTTTCGAATAAAACCAACTTGCATTTTCTCTTCATGGCTCCTTTAAGTATTCTCTCTCTCTCTTTAATAACTGATCACTAAAAAAAAATAACATGGAAGCTTGTCTACAAACACCCCAATGCACATCTTTCTAAAACTACTAAGCACTAATAACTAGAGAGTACAGCACCAGTTTAAAACCTTTAATATTTCCTCCTTTGAAAGATCAAAGGAACAGCAGAATCAGCTTCCTGATGAGTTACTCATGAATGAAAAGTAGTCATTTCCAATTTTGTAATGCCACTCCCCACTATGACACCGTTAGATAAGAAAGGTTCTTCCTCTATAAAGAAAAAATTGTCCATTATCTTGCTTTTGAGCCATAGAACTGGCAGAAAACAAAGTCCCCAAGATTACAATGTCACCAACAGAAAGAAATGCACACATATAAATCGCTGGGCTGTCGTACAGATGCTGATCTGCGCATTCTTTCATCTGACTGTCATCTGCCATAAAAGTGCATAGCACAATAAGAGACAATGAAGACTTGGTTAGTCAGGAAACAGATCAAACCTCAAGGGTCAGGAACCCCCGGTCGAAGAGCCCAGACACTTGTGGTGAGAACTCAAACCACTCAGGGCTCTCGCCCAGAAGGTTTCGCCGAGACGACAGGGAGACCACCTTGACTGCTCCGGAGTGGTGGGCCAGGATAAGGCACTAAAGATTGTAAAAAAAAAAAAAAAAAAAAAAGGGGGGGGGGGGGGGGGGGGTAAGATGCAACATTGCGAAAGTGCAGGCAAGCACAGGTTCGAAAGCCCATGTTCGTGCATTGGACAACAAAGATGTTTTGGAGGCTGTAGCCCTGCTTATAATTGCGCACAACCTGTTGTCCAGAAAGGCAAAACTATAAACGGTGATGTCAAAATGCAAACAAAATTCTCTTCCATGCCAATAGGGTAGAGTGAGGACCTTAATTAAATGTGCAAAATGTTAAATGTGTAGAAAAAACACGTGGCTGTTCCCATTCTCTCATACCATACACACTATTAAGTATAGTATGAAAGAATAGGCCCTTTAGCACTTCTGTAGATTCAGTCATTAACCCTTTGTGGCCCATTGTCAGGCTATGCCCGACATGGGTGTTTAAAGTTAAATTTCACGGTTTTTCTCACTGCGATGTGCCTGCATCCTTTGTATACATGATGGGCCACCTCTTGAGGCATAGGTGAACTTTGTTGAAGTTTTTTCCTCTTTTCACTGGGGTGCAGCACAACGTTCAGCACGCTAATTCTGGATTCCAGAGCGTTTTCACGTGCGTGCTGTTTGCTGAGGAGTGTGGCCGCTTCCTCATAGAGTGCATTCTACAAGGGTGCACTTAGCGAAAGCGATGATGACTTCAGTGAGGAAGAGAACTGCGTGCCTCCATCAGTTAGTGATGACAGTGATTCGACAGAAGCCAGTGATGAAGACCACGACGGAGGTGGAGACAGCACCTTGCGGATCATTACTCTGTGAGCTACGCCTTTTGTCGAAAGACATTGAAATGGTGGCGAAAGCTTTTTGTCTAGCATCTAGAGGTTTTCATAGTTCTCATTTTTATTCAGAGGCACACGCAGCAGCAGCATCATGGTGAAAATGAGCAGGGAAACCTGCAGTACTGCCGCCGCAACCTCATCCAACAGCTGGTGGGTGATCTGAGGGCTCGAGCCGAAAATGGGGGCCCGTCTGCACATGTGGGGTGCGAGTAAAGGCTAGATGGGACGAGCCATTTCATTTACAAACTCCCAGGCCGAAGCAACAAGGACTGCGTTTGTAGTGACAGAAAAACAAAAGGAGGCAGGAGGGAAACTACGTTGCTCTGCAAAGCCTGCAGTAACAATCGTGGCCTGCACCCAGGAGAATGCTTTCAGCGGTTCCACACGCTGCTCAAATATCGGTAAAGGAGTTGCAAGCAGAATGCAAGAGAAAAAATAAATATCCCGTGAGTTTCTCTTGCGCAGTTCATGTTTTTCTTTGCAGTGCAGGAAACTGGCAAAATAGCTGCGGCCCAGAACGGCTGGAAATTGGGTAAAAGCTCCGGACTGCAACCCTTAACAGATCTTACTTACAGAAAAAGATTTCAATGCATTGTATTTGGTGTTAACCCACTGAAGCAATGAGCTGTTCTGCAGCTGTGTCATAGCATAGGGCTTCAGATTGACTGAGTCCCCCCCCAAATAGACCAGGGGGCACTAAACACCGTGCACTTTAGACATTTTCCTCCTGTTTGCTTCACCAAGAATACAACCACTGTAGTCCCCAATGGAAATAGTAAAATTGAACATAGCAGCCAAAAATGCCTCAGCCACTAGTATCCCAGCACTGGCTGGCGTTCCAGATTTGGTATATTGCAAACATTAACTTATGACATACAACACAATCTAGTCACAGCAGCCCTGGGCTAAGATGTGAGCTTAACAAGACCAAAGACACGGAATTTGACCCGAACAAAGTGTGTGCAGTAAGGAGAAAGGAGCTGCTGTGCGCCCAGTCACCTCGTTGGACCACCAGTTGATGTCGCAGATGGTGAGCTGCGATGACTCTGGGCGCAGGGACAGGTAGCGACGCCTGCCCAGCTCGTGGGCCTGGGGATTCAGGTGGTCAAACTTGGGCTGCAAGCAGAGCAAGGCGTGGCTGGGGTGAGAGAGCAGGCTTTGTTCCTCGTGTAACACGAGCACTAGGTCAGTTTGCGGAATTTCGACCCTTTGACTGAAACGTTATTTTTAAACTGCAATTAACAAATGCTGAAATTTAAAGGAACGTTCAACAAAATTGTCTGCACAAAATAAGGCATCCAAAAATGAGGAGTAAAGGGACCCTGAAGCGAATCTGTCAAAGTGTCAACTGTGGCTGCAATGTGCTGTTTTATACTCATGTAATCCATTATATGACTATCTAGCAGGAGCCCGGAGCCTTTGTTTATCTGCAATGAGTGGAAAATTAGAAAAATCCCTACGACGTTTGCAGCTGTTGCACCAGCTACTGTCATGGCATCCCACTGGTTTGAGATGTGTTCTAATGCCATCGTATCCTTCAAAATACCGCTTTTCACCCATTTCTAGGTGAATACCGACTTTTTGTATGTTCATGCACAGTTTGCGCAGATTAAGTATGCTACTAGCCCACTACATTTAGCACTGTAGTCTCCCCACAGCCAAAGTCAGCAAATAGGCAAAGAGGATGCGCAAGGTAAGCGGCCCTTTCCAATACCCTTTTATAGTTAAAAAATGTGCGTGAGCTGGCCAGAAGAACTTACAATATGGCCTAAGTATTTCATACTCTAATCAGGTAAGGTAATTAGACAATGTTTACAACTCACATAAGTGTGCTCCCAGAAAACTGCTAGCATAAGTAATAGCTTCAGATGGATGCATGCGGACTAAAGAAATTCATTTTTGGTAACAGACGAGTGCTCTATAAGAGCATGAAGGATCTGGACTCATTAAAAAAAAGAACAAGGTTGGAAATATAAAAACAATAAAACACCATTTCTTTCTTTTTTTTTTTTTTCTCTACAGAGAATTGAAAAAGAAAAAGAAAACTGTAGGGAAAAAGTGGGCGCACCATCCAATATCGAAGTCAGAAATTCGGAGTAGCAGCCCTTTGCAGAAATCAACCTTTCCTTTTCTACATCTTATCTCTTTTTGAGTGGGAGACATAAACATCAAGAAGAAAGTGTTGCATGAATACCAAAAATGAAAACAAAAAAGAATTGCATGTTGCAGTTGGGAACAGTGAAAAAAAAAAGAAAAAAAAAGGGGACCAAACAACGAAAAAAACGAAACAAAATGAAACAGCACTTGTCCTGTTTCTTCCGTTACCCCATCTTTAGTCCTCATTTTTTTTGCGCTGTTCTGCACCATGCAAATACACCTAATTAGCCCCCTCACATGCTGCACTTGATTGCGAAACTAGCATGTCATGTAATGGCAACTGTCAGCCCAGCACTAGAGAAAACTGCCTCTACGACGACCGCGAATGTGCCAGGGCACCTCGTACCAGATCTTCCAGCTGCCAGAGGCAGATCCTCATGAGTGAAGGGATGGTCCACACGGAGAGCGCTCCCGATGTGTGCGCGGCGGCCATCTTGGTTCCCGATGGAGAGATGCTCAGGTGGTACACTGTGTCCTGCATCGCAGCATGTGACCACAACCCACACATCAAACCGTGACTCTTTACAAGCCTGAACAAACAGAGAGACTAAATGAACAATGCCTGAAGCAACAAAATTTCTGCGAAATTGCACAGACTGCATGCAGTTTGCATATTTCAAAATAAGATCACAAATATGTCAGAGATAATAAAAATCCAACTCTTTGTTTGTGTCAACTGGAATGACGAAAAGACACTTTGTGCTCAAGAGGTCATGTTGCATATGATCGTGCAGAGAGGGGTATGCTCCAAAAAATATTTACCAATCATTAAAGTTGGAATTTCGCTACTCACTTCCCATGTGAAGATACATTGCAGGTCTATTCGGACACTGTTCATAGTAAATACACGCGTATTTTTTTGTATGTTCATAATAAAGTTCAATTTTGTTTGCCTCTACCAGTTTTCACAAAAGTTCCTTTTGGTTGAATTTTTTAAAATTTGAACATGGCTGTCATGTTATAAATCACAGTTTTCATTTTCCTTCCAAAAAAGATTCTTTTAAAGACGGTAGTCTTTCTTGGGCTAGTTAAACCCAGAAATTTTGGTCTCTCTGTATGTCTGTCTGTCTGTCTGTCTGTCTGTGACTCGATTGAGCCTCCCGGCCAAAGCAAAGTAGATATTGCACAATAGTCTTATATACTCACAGCCAAAGGTAAACGTCTAAGCGCGGTTGATATGTTCATACTTGTCAACTTTGTAGAACGAGAACAAGACTTTACGCAAATATAAGACAGGAAATTAGTACACAAGGGATGTTTACAGTGTTTCTTTATTTAAAAAATTCATGGATGCTTGGTTTTTCGATAGCAAATGATATTCTACATCTACTGCAGAAAACCACCGCCTGCTGTTGCCCGCGCCACTTCCAGGCGGCGGAAAACCGGAAAACACCGGTGTAGTGCACCGGAAAACACCGGTGTAATGCACACAGTGGGAATCACAAAGATCTCTCAACTGATCTTTGTTTACTAAGGGTAGCCACTCACCACAGTAGTTAGTGTCACAGCAGTGTTTTTGTATCTCCAGGGAATTTTCCGTTAAACTGCATTCGTTCCACAGCTTCACAGTGTTTCTTTTTCCAGTGATAGCAACACTCCATCACCCCCCCTTCCAAAAAGAAAGTAACTGCTTCTCTAATCTAATACTGTAAAAAACCTACGCTGATATAGCGAATGATATTCAATTTCAGCTGAGTGCATGCATGCTAAATAGTGTTCTTAAAGTTCCCATATTTCCTATTGTCTGCAATGCATGCCTTCAACGTATTCAATGGCATGGAAGAATCAAGTTCATACTTTTCATGTCAGATTTGATAATACAAGTACGAAGATAAAGTTAACTGCACAACTAGCCCTACCAGCAGTGTGTGCTAATCAAAAAGTGGGCAGCAGCAAACTTTGTTTATCAGGCAGAAACGAGCCAACAGCTCAGCACTTACCTCAGAGTGCTTGTAGTAGAGGCTCATCTTTTGCAGAAAACGCCTTGGGTTTAGGCGCTGTGGAGGAAAGAATTGTGACGTGTGACATGCCGATCAAGCATGAGATAAATGAAATGAAAGCGCCTATCAAAAGTACAGAACACCGAGCAATGTTGGACCATCCATCTTTATTGCGGCTGAAATGCCTCTCACAGTCGCACCATAAATAACCTTGCTACCGCTACATAATAAGGTTCTGACAGTCACACCTACGCATGCAGGTTTATGAACAAGATTCAGCAGGAAAAAAACGGAAAGTTTCACTCATTCAACTTAACTGATTAGTTCTTCATCAGGTTACTGAGATTAAAGAACAGTAAACGCAAATATGCATTAAGGCCGTTGCATCAACCTGAAGTGATTTTTTTTTTAATTCTTGGACTAAGAGGAAACCAAGAGCACAGTGCACACCAACAGATTTGCCTACAGGTAGGGATGCGTGAATATTGAGATTTTTTAACACGAATTGAATGTGAATAAGGGGAAAAACTGCCTTCAAATATCAAATCAAATATCACATGGGTGTGTAGTAATTAAAAGGTGCAAAACAAAGTTTTTGTTACCTTGGTGTAATCGCTGTACATTCCCACTCACTTTGAAAATGGGTGGCATAAAAGAACGTCCCGGTTATACCATTCTTTATTTGAATGCAATGTAATAGCAGAGTCCGTCAATGCTTTTCTGGTCGTGAAACTTCGCCGTCACGCTATGGGAGAGCTTCGTACGCTGCTCAGGGAGGCCGCGCCGCGGCGCTGGCGTTGATCGGGGGGCAGCCGGCAAAGCGGTCGGAGGGGAGTACGGCGCGTAGCAGACGCTCCTTGCGGTGTTAGCAGGACTCGTGGGGACTTCTAAAAAATCAAGCACAGATAGCAGTCGGCAGTTTTGAGCGTGCGTTCTGCCGCATACGGCTTCCCTGCAAGGGCTGCAATCCTGACGGCTTCGTTTTGTAGCCACAATTGAAGGCACAACTACCAACATTTCGTTTCTATCCGGAAAAGTGCCGCCAACACGTACGCAAGTTCTGCCGCGTACGGCTGAAAGCGCGCTGCAGCGGCAGCGGCCCGATGCCCTCCGTAGGATACCTAGAACAGACCGCTGTACAGGGTGGAGACACCCTTTGAACGATCCCGTGCCGCCCCTATTGGGTCGATGTGCTCAACGCGCTGTTCTTTTCGTTTCCCACAAGACGCAGGAACGCGATACAGATACGATGGTTCAAACTTCGCTAGTAAACCGCGTTGTGGTGATACTTACAGTGCGGTTTTGTTACAATGACTTGCTGCGGCGGCGAGCGAGCGAACCAAAATGGCGGCGCAACGCATACGTGTCTCCACTCTGTACGGCGGACGCGCGTCAATGTAGGTACTCTAGCCCTCCGATCTGCGGCGGCGCCTCTTGCGGGAGCCTTTGTCCTCAAACAAAACTCGGCCGGGAGTTTCATGACCAGAAAAGCATTGACGGACTCTGGTAATAGTCAGAAATTGAAAGGCAACCTTCGGTCAAAGTGGGTCAAGTGGTGTTTAGGCCTAGGCCGTACAGCAGCCGGGGTGGTCATGGCCAATGCCATGCGATCGGTCACCCTCGCCGGCGTAGTGTGTAACAGGGCGTACTTGTATGTGCACTTACGCCGATTGTCCATAATTACGGGTCGATGTAGTCGGGCCCTTAGGAGAATGTGTAGCACACATACAATTCATTACTTCCAGAAATATTTGCCACTTTTCTAAACTATTCGGTCACTGCTGATTATTCGGGAACTTTCGAAAGTGCATTTCTCGAATCGAATACGCTTTGAATAAGAGAGATATTTGATTTGTATTCGAAGTTTTGAATATTCACACACGCCTACCTGCAGATAAAACATGCAACAGGTACATTACAGCCGTTCGTCTGTTGAGTGATGAGGCTCCATACTCTGGTTATATAGTACCACTTATAATTCTGAGCACTAGCAGGGGCCACCTAAAATGGCTAGCTGAGCAGACCACCACTGCCAAAGCTTTCTACTGCAAATATTTCAGCTTTCCAGTGTATCCCGCTGGCCGGAAATTGTGCACCGTACGGATGCCGCAACACAACAGACCTGCATGTCCTGGGTGATAGTGGCGACCAGCTTGTAGTGGGGGTAGTCGGACAGAAAGCGCCAGGCCGTGATGCCAAACTCCAGGGCCGAGTTGCGGCTGCTGCTGTCCGACTGGAGCAGCGGTGCGCGGCCCGCCACAAACAGGACCTGGTGCGAGGGGTGGTACTGGACGCTCGTGACCCCCTTCGAGTAGAATGACGACAGGTTCACGCTGTGGTTGTCCCGGTAGCCATCTGACGGGCTGTCGGGGGGGGGGGTGGGGGGAAATGGAAGTGGGTGAGAGAAGGGCTCGCAGCCAATGGTAACCACAACATTAACCACGATCATAAACATCCAGATCAGACACAGACTGCGTGATATGTGACATGGAATGTAGTGCCTAAAAAGTATCCGGTTGCGCTGTAAATATTGAAATGCAGTCAAGGATAGATTTGTTGAGGGGGCTATCCAGACAGAGATGGAAAAAACGCCCACATAATCTGGCAGCCTGAAAATTTGAATGCAGAAGGGCTCCACAATGTTATGTTATAGCTTATTAAAAAAAAAAAAAAAAAGCAGGCGGGTCAAAATTATTAGATGGTAAAAAACATCAGTGACCGAAAAATTGGCAACTGTGCGGGAATATTTTAGCACCCAACTAACTCAAAGGGACACTAAAGGGTGGAAACAAGTTGGCCTGTATCGATGGATTACGTGCTGAGAATCTGAATACACACCATTCTCGCAACTAGCAGTTGTTTAATAAGAAAGAAAATCCCAGGAACGTGAAAACAAAGGACAACGCCCCGTACGCATTTGGTACTATGGTTTCTGATAGCACAAAAGGGGTGAACGGTGAAAGCTCACTGGAGAAGCATCTATAAACCTTTCCTTTAAAAAAAAAAAAAAAAGTTTTGAAGTGGTTGAGCATGTGAAATAAACGTAAATCAAAGCTTTCTGCAAGCTTATCGTAGCCAAAAAACACAGAGCACAGCTTTTATACACTGCGAGGCAGACTGCTTCCCTCGCCATCGTCAGCCATCATGCTTTTTCGATTTCAAAAAGCATTGGTGTGCAACTAGCAAAGTCATTAACCTACGAGGATGAGTGCCTGAGCTTCTGCAAGAGATACAGCTGGCAGGGAGAGCTAAAGCGCCTTCACTAGAATTGGCAGAAGGAACAAGATGCACTGCAGGTGGTTAAGCGAGCCGCCCGAGCTTCTAATCTCTTGCTCTCCGCACGCGGTGAAGGTGTAGAAGGAGGAGGAGTAACACTTTATTTAAAATAATGCTATCTGTGAAGTGCACCCGATTCGAACATAATCGCCTGTGAAATGAACTTCCTGCGAGTGGTTAGCTGACCGATCCACCCATTCATCTTGAGCCGCCGTTAATAATCCGTAAAGCGTGCATCGCTCTGCCCTTGTTATGTTTGAGCCAGGGGTAGCGTGGGCTACGACAAATGGCGACACGGCTGCCGTGATAAGTGTTTACTATTTCACGCTGGGTTCGCACCGTGTGAGAGAAGATAATATGAGATGCTGTGATCGCCAAATGAGGTGAAATAAAGGCGCATTCCTGATGGCGCCAGCCGGGCGCTCGGGACGCCGCACTTGATATTCAAAATGGTGCTTGTTGCTTCCAAAGAGGCTTCGCTGGCAGTAGGTGGGCACAGTGGCCACTCGAGCATTTAAAAGCGGTTCCCACTCTGTTGGCGAAAATTCATAAGCAATGAATCCTTGGGCAGAGAAACAAGCCGTAGTTCACCATGGCTTGGAGACGTAAAAACTACCGCTGCCAGCGTTTACACTCTAGACTGCAGCGGCGCTGCCGGTGCTTCGCTCCTGGTTTGCGTCGATTGGCTACGTCACGAAAAAATGAAAGGGAAGTGGGTGAGAGAAATGTCAGCTTTGCTTGCTTATTTCTCAGCAAATAAGGCATCGTTGCTCGTCGAACAAAAGCCGCGAGAGCTTAAAAATGTTTGATCTTTCAGTTAAAACGAAATTTCACTCGGCCTTTAGTGTCCCTTTAAAAGCACTGCCACACGTTCAGCACAGTATTTCTCCCAGCAAAATCACAGCTCCCGTCGCTGGCACCACAGCGAATTGTTAATCAAGTGCAGTCACATCAGAATGAAGATGGAATAAGGAGGGTAGCATTGTTTCAAAACATTTCCTTTCCTTTCTTTTTTTTCTGAAAGAAATAATTGGTTTTATTCTCACACCCCGTCAGCTTCCTCGTTCTCCTATTTCTCGTTCTTTTCTTTGCATCGTTCTCTCCCACACCTTTGGTATCACTGTCCAATAGTTTTCTGAATTAACGTTATAGCCCGGTTAAAGCTAGGTTACGTCTGTTTTTCTCTATTGATGTGTGCAGAAGTGGAGGGGAATTAGGGCAGCTATTTCTAATGTCACGTTCTCCAAGGCCTGGATCTCCACAATTTAAGACAAACTTAAACACAGTGCAGTGGGAAGTGGTGCAAAAAATGCAGAGGCAGGAAGCAGCAAGGAAAAAAAGGTTTGTTGGTACCTGAGAAGGTAGCTCTTGAGCTGGCCCCTGTAGTTGACAGCTATCAACTCGTATGACCTGTAATAAAAAAAAGTAGCGGCATTTTGCACAAGAAAATATGCCTGCACCAAGGGGTCAATGTGGGCAGAAAAAAACTACCATTACAACGTCAGCTGGAATGCATAAAAATGCAACATCTAAGGGTTATACTAGAGCTGCGTGGTGCTTTTGAACAGAAAAAGACAGTGTTTCTTAGGACGTATCCCACTTAAGGCACAAAAACTGTCGTCTTTTCTTAGCCACACACCTGCCAAAACACTCAGAAAGCAGGATGTGGTGAAAAAGAGCAGGGAGAGAGCGTACCACTGCGTCTTGTGAACCCTGGCCTCGGTGAACAGAATGCCAGCCATGGCATAGCTCAGGTCATGCAGGACGCCTTCTATTTGCACCACTGGCTGCAATGAGGGAAAGGGAAAGAAACAGAAGGGATGTAACGAGTGCTGATCAAAGTAAAATGATGGACAAATGTTAGCAAAATGACTATTTAAGACGAATTTGTTCCTATCTCAAATTACCCGTTGACTGTAAATTCAGACTACAATGCTTCTCTCAGCACAATTCCCAGGATCAACGAAATGTGCACAGCTATACCACAAATCTGCACAATATTTATTTATTCTCATAATTCAAAACTGGTATTTTATTCCGTGGCTAAAAGGATATACTTTCTTATAAACTTTCAACATTGCTGTGCTATATAGTTATAACATTTAATAGCTCATAGCAGCTGAATATTCATTTATTTTCTGCTGGTTGGTCTGCTCTGGTGAACTCTTGTACTGTTGTTCTAGTTCGGTGCCAGATGTCGCGCCAAATGGCGTGATTTTTCTAAGTTACTTTGCCCAATCCTTCTTTCAGCTTTCCTTTCTATCAGTTTAGTCCAAAGCTACTTTGCACAATCCTCCTGTCAGCCTGCCCTTCTGTAAGTTTGATATGCAAACTCAGTAATATGGCTAAAACATTTCCTAACACAGACATGCAGTGACCAATGGGCACTCCTGTCAATAAACAGTGACATAGTTAAAGCTCAAGCGAGCAACTTGTGGTTTCAAATTTCTGCTCCCAACACGCCGACAACATGCAGTCACAACCAAATGTCCGCTCGCAACAGATTTCTTTGCCCTCACCTCTGGGATGTGGAACAGGGAGCTTCCCACGGTGTCAAAGAACTCAATGCGCCCTGTGCTGAGGGCCACCGCAAGAAAGCTGCAGTCCGGAGACCAGGCAATGCGTCTCCACTGAGGCATGGGATCGTGTGGGACTGTGCAAGTCAGAGGAGGAGGAGGAGAGAATTTCTTAGAAAACGGGTTGCCACTCCTACAAACTTGGGGTCGAGCACAAGGCAGGCAAAGTGGCGTTAACGGTAATTACACCCAAAGCTGTGTAACTGGGATTTTTCTTTGGCGGTAGGTAAATTATTGGGCTGACGTATTCGACTGACAGAGTACATTGATAAAGGTTGTCTAGCAGGGCATTAGTAGACAAACATGCTAAACGTCCTTTATTCGAGCTTGTTTTTTAGCTGCTTATAAGAATTGCCTAACCACATTTTAACTGGACAAGTGCATGAACATGCTGGCAGCTAATCTTAGTAAAATGTACCAGCCCATAGAGGACGAGCGATGTGGCCCTTGGCTTGCTCATGTAAATGAAGCAGTGAGGAATGGGGTAACGAACATTTCAACAACAACCTTGGCTCATCAGCTCGCACAATCTTGGGCAAGAGTGTACAGCCAGGTGTTTTTGTTTCGCTATACAGAACCAATTCCCACAGAGCACTATTACGACATACGCTAGTTACAAACAACTGCAAAACAAAGCAAGACAAAGCGCCTCCACAGCAGTTACACTCTGACCGAGTTCACTTGAATCGAATTGATCAACCGAATTGAACTGGTCATGCATGGGATAGGTGCCATTCCAAAGGCCCCAGAATTCTTGACAGCAACTTTATGTTACCGGGCTGTGCAATCAGACATGGGCAGCTTTTGTTCCAGAAGGCCCGTTGTTGTTCTCTATCCCTTTGCACCCATTGACGCATATTTCCTCCCAAATATTGTTGTCCCCCCCACAGAAAGGCTGCACCCCGATGGTTTAGAAGCCACTCGATGTTGAAGTCCTCCACCATTGTACGCCATCTCCCAGAACAATTGGCTGCTGTGAGCATGGCATGGCAGCCTTATCACCCTGTGAAGCAGCAGTCATTCACTCCTTCAGATAAGGTATTGCTCCTGTTCTTTGCACCTGTGGGCTGGGTGATGGTTGCACCAAACTCTCTTGAAATATGCACACTGCACTGTTTATGCCATTTTGTCTCCTTTTTTCCACGCCTTGAAACTAAGTACACAGCAATAGTAAACTAATGCCCACTTGCACGTGCAACGTGAAGCTTCACTGAATAATTTGACTGATTGTGGGGTTAAACATGCCGAAGCTGAATATTTTGGTTGCAGAGAATAGTGGCACCCTGTGTAACTTATGCACGGCACCCAGTTCACTCGAGCTGTTCCCATTAACTTCCATGCTTGCATTGTTATACATGACACCAGTCATGTAACACCCACCATGCCCGCACAGGCTGTGCATCATGCTGTACTGGTTTATTACCTAGGTGCACAAAAGTGACTACTAAGTAAACAAAGTGATTTTCAGAATTTCCCAAGCTCATGTATTTTTCTATACTTCACTTCTTTGTCAGGATATGCAGAGGTGCCTAAAATAGGCTCGACGAATATGCGCCTGCAGAATACTATCAGCAGCGTGCGAGAGTGGCATATGTAGCAATCTTTAGAACAGACGTCCTTACAAGACTCAGTATGCATGCCCCAACTGCATAAAAAACTGTACACTGTGCAGCTACATTGTTTAGTATTTGTTAGTTCCGTTGCTATAGCTTATAGGCAGTATTCATTGAAAAGTTTAGCTGTCAATTTCCTCGCTTGGCAACACTGGAAATGGACACAGACATGGCGCAGCTTCTGTCACTGCGCCTGCACGCCGAAGAAGAAAAAACACCACCGTATGTCGTCAGCTCCGCTTCAACCCAATTCTCATTGGCGGTGTCAACAGAAATGCTATTAATCGCGCTCACATTGGGGTCGAGGCATTACTTTTTGTTCGGTGGGGTTCGTCCAACGCAAATCATGTGCTTAGCACAGACAAGTTCGCCATCCCACAGAGCCCGACGTAACCAGTGACGGCACACTCACATGGTTGCCTGCATGCGTGCCTCGCCAGTGAATACAGGCTATATATGTCTCGTTTTGGAAATAAAATTTCTGGAAGTAGCGCATGTCTCTGTCCTTCACACCCTTCGTCGAAATATTTTTGTGCTTAAAAGTCTTGATTATGTACAAAAAAGCTACGATTGACTTATGCAGAAGTTCGCTTACCAATTCCACGTCCAATGACGGTTGCGTAGTCGTCCCTCGAAGACCTGGGCAAGGCAAGTCAAACTTTCAGATGAGCAAAATACACAGAAAAAGAGGCTAATTTTGTTTTCGTGTAACTCACCTGATCTCCACACTTTGATCTTGTAGAATGGCCAAAACTTTGCCATCTCTGAAACAAGAGAGAGAAGGCAGGATAACAGCTGTGGAATGTGAGCGCAACATTGCATCAGGATAATGAGGCACTCACTGGCAGTCTTGCAGAAGCCGGATCATAAAGGGACCATAAATACAAAGTAGGTACAGCTTTGTTTATTTTGAAACAACTGGCCTTAGGTAACTTACTCAATTAAATTTAAGGGGGAGTACTAGAAACATACATAGTTACCACTGTGTCAACTGCGTGTTAGCATTCCAGTGATACTATCAAACAACTGGACGCACCACTTGGCGGTGGCTTTGGTTGGTAGTGGGCAATCGTACAAACCAGATCATGTGACATCATGGGGATCCAGTAAAAAAATTATCTGGTGAGTTGCACCTGATTCACCTGTTTTCTTAATTATCTAGATTGTTTGTTTGAAGTTTGGATAAAAATTTGCATCACTCTTTTTCATATAAAGTACAAGACACTATGCTGTATGTAGAGTAACTAAGGAATTCATCATACTAGCGAACATTAACGCAGAGACAAAGGTAAAGAGGAGATGAAACACACGCTAGAACTTCAACTCAGTTTATGCAGCAGAAACACGGAAAACATCTATATGTACGTTTGCACATTAGTACGTTTGCACGGGGAAAGGTGCGTCAGTCCATTGTCCTTGGCACTGGCCGCAAAGGAAATGGTTTTTTGGAGAGGGGGAGTAGGTTGTGCATGGGCGAGGGGTGATAGCTGCACACATGTGTAGGTTTAATTTACGCCGTGTGATATCAGCCGGCACTGTGATGTGGCTTTGCGATATGAGCAAGTGTGACGTGTGCAATACTATTTTGTTTGTTTTCACTGTATTTTCACCCTTTCCACGTTTCATGTACATATAGACGTTTTCCATGTTTCTGCTGCATAAACTGAGTTGAAGTTCTAGCGTGTGTTTCGTCTTCTCTTTGCCTTTGTCTCTGTGTTAATGTTCGCTGGTACGATGAATTCCTTAGTTAGTAACCAAATCGCCCAACTTAGCGCTTTAGTTGTATGCGGAGACTGAGCTCATAGCTGTCTTGAGTGGCAAGTGGTGCACCACTGTCCGGGCTAATGCACCTAGCAGCAGCGAGCAAGGACAGCTGAATGAGGTAAAATAGAGAGGAAAGGTTGACATAGATTGCAGGCCAATCGTAAGCATATGGTAACCGCATTTTAGCCTACAGCTATGCTCCGTATCAAGAAGTAAATGGAGCTAGTCAAAACCTTCAACAATGAGCCAGATTTTTTAGGTGAATTTCCTTTTGTCATTCCCTCGTGATTCTCCTAGGCTTTATCGTGCTCTATCTGATCGTCAAACTGCAGGCCAAAATCTGCAGGAAACTGTCGCAAAGAAAAAGGAGAAAGAATTGTTCAGCCGAACGTCTGGAAACTGGCTGCATGGAACAATAGTTGATAAGGACAAAAAGTTTTGCAAAGCGCAGAAACTGGGGGTATTACTGGCAGCCTTTTTAGGAAAGTGGGGAATTACAAGAATCTAAAGTAAGGAAGTCTGGCTGATGCATGCACAAAATGCGAGTACGAAGGAAATCTTTTGGCAAGGTAATATGATCCCCTTCAAACATGACCATCTGACAGCACCTGATAATTGTGAATTCAACGGCCATTGGTTTCAATGACCACGAAAATGGCCACTGACGGGGCACGAATGTCCAGGCTGAGAGTAATGGCATACCTCCACGTTTTATGCATGCCCTACATGCATGTCTCCACCTTTTTCTTGGAAAAAGCAAAAGTAAAGCAGAAGGGCGATCCAAGCTTAGGAATTCCTCGTTATCCTTCTGGTTTGTGAAGATATCGCACTGGGTTTTGCTCTAATAGTTAGCGCATACAAACGCCCAAACACTTCTAGGATACACTTAAAAACAGTGATTCCAGAACAAATGTCATAATGATATTTCTTGTTTATCTTAAAGGGACACTGAAGTCCCAATACACGTTGCTCTAGATTTATAGATTAGTTTACTGAGAACACAAATACACCCCTCTTATGCGCAGATTTTTTAAAAAATAAAGTGGAAAATAGTGAAAACGTGAAGAGAGGTGTCGTCGCCACTGGCTACACTGCGCAAATTACGCTGGAAGTGGCTGAAATTGCGTGACAAATATTTTAGCAATACACCTGCACAAGTTCATAAAAATGTAACGGGACATTTTCATGGTGTCATGTTTGAACATCAAAGAACAAAGAAAAAGCTAGAAACAATATCTAGGAGCCGAGCCGATAGATCACTCAATGACCCCGAACGCCAGCAAGCTTGTTTCAGTTTTGATGCAATACCTGGTGCAATACTTGGCCAGATAATTGTGCGACCCCTGCACAGTACTGCGTGCATAGCCACTTTTATTATGACCCTCAGTTTACTTTTGCTGCACAAAAAAAATATAAGAAAAAACACAGGAAAGCTTATTTTGGCTAAAATCAGTATTTTGAAGTATATAGATGGTATTCACTGAAAAGTTTAGCAGTCAATTTCTTTGCTTGACAACACTAAAAACGGCCATGTCTGTGCCACTGTGCCCGCACCTCGCAGGAAAGAAACACTGAAGTGCGTCATCTGCCCCCTTTCAACCTGATTCTCGGAGGTGTTGTTAAGATATCTTATTACTCGCTCTTCCATTGGAGTTGAGGCCTTGGTGGGGGCATTTTGAAACATCAAACACACATCGTGTGCTCAGCATGGACAAGTACCGCCATCTCGCGCAGCCGTACGCAACCAGTGACGGCGCACACACATGGTTGCCCGCATGCGTGTCCCACCAGTGAATGCAACCCATACGCAACGTCTGGCGTACGCAACACGTTCCCTGGCTACCACTGGATGGCGCTACTCGTCCACACTTGCGGCGACCCTGCTATGCGAGAAGGTGTGCTGCACACGAGTGGTTGGTTTGAAGCCAACCGTCACGCAGCCTAAAAAGGACAGTATGCTTTCCTTCAACAAAGCGTCAATACTGATCACTGGTCCCATGAAAATTTTTTTTTAGTGGACCGGAGCAGCAGAGGACGTGGGAGTTCGGCAAAGCACAACTGATTTGACAAAAACTGACAAAATTGCTCAGTACGTGGTAGTGTTGTGTTCAACTGCTTTTATACTGTTATACACCACTGCTGCCTCACTTGCTTTCAATTTGTTGTGACACAAACAGCGGCTGCAGCAGCCGGTGCGAATCGCTGCGAGGGAATTGATCACAAAATTGCTGCGAGGGAAATGAGGAAGGGAAATGCGATGTTTGATGAGCGATTTCTCAGCAATTAAGGCATCTTTCTGCACCGAATCAAGGCCAAAATGGCTATGGAAAGGTCAGACTTCCGTTTGAAACGAACTTTCTGGTTGTCTTCAGTGTCCTTTTAATAAGAACGAAGAAAATGACCGTTTCTCCACAAGCCTTTGAGCGTACAAGCTCGCCACGAAAGAGTAATCACACATGGATGCATCAAAGCTGATTTTCACTCACCCTCCCACAACGAAATGCCAGTCCATGTGAAAGGAGCGGAGCCTCTGAACGGCGGGCGGGATGCCCGACATCGAGGTGGTCAGCGACCCAAGCCAGCCCCAGATTCCTGTATTAGGGGCGTAGAGTAGAGTTATGAGTTGCGCAATCTACGTTTCTTTAATGTGTACGAGTACTCAAGGTAAACGAACTGCACTTTACCGAAGCCTTTTGCATCTTCCGATCTCTCGACAGCAGCCCTACTCTAGAATGAATAAAAACGAACATGAGACCCCAAAATCAAGCAGGCACACTTTTTTTCTCAACAATGAGCATTTTCGCGTTTCGTTCGTTTGTAAACGTGGTACGTATGTCTGAACGCAACATTACCGGACCCTGTAGACCGCTATACTACGATTTGTTTCGCATAGCAGCATAGCGAAAACAAATAACATCCAACGACTATGCAGGTAACAAATGTATAGGCCATGTGCCTCGCTACGATAAAACACACAATACAATATTGACACCCAAGCTCAGCCGTTAAACAACTTTCCAAAGCAAAATAAATGCAGCTTCTAAATTGCTTGCAGATTCCTACGAGGTCTTAGAGCCTGATATACCTACGACGGGTGGGTAAGGTGCAGATATTATCAGTTTAAAACGGCATGTCAAACATCATTACACAGAGAATTGAGAGCACAGCATTCGGTCAAGGTCTGAAGTCATTTTTGAGGCCCTATCCCAGTGGCAGCGTCTTACAAACTGCTGAGAGGCGCGGGAATGAACTCACAAGTATTTCAGGCTCCTGTTGCCATTCAGAGTACGTCAGCAGCTCGTAAAGAATATTGTTTTCAGTTTCCATTCTGCTCTCATTCGAGCTGTTTACAAGTGCATCTGCCATCGTGGATCGTCTGGTACCGGCGAACGTTGCCAGCCGCATGTCCGATTTTCGTTAGATGCAGCCGGGAAGCACCCTCGTTCAGTTTGGTTCTTGTTCTGAATGCACGGGTTCTGAATGCACGTGCGCGCGTCAGTTTCGGCAAGCTGGCAAACGACCACGCTGTGAACTCGGGCGCGCACGGTTGCGGACGAGGATGCTGGGAGTGTTTTATTGAGCCCTAGGTAAGCGAATTTTAAAAGTCAGAGGACACCTAAGCACTTAATTGTCATAGGTTGTTAATGCGACAGTCTTTAGTCCGTTTGCGTAGACGTTTTGCGTATTCATGGTCGTGTTGTTCAAGGGCTTCGCAATCCTACTGCTTGATATTTTTCTTCGGGGCCTGCTTTAATGCTTTCGAATGGCTTAGATCCATCCCTTACACGTTGTACGCGCGTTTATGCTGCCGTGTAAAGGGAAAGTTGCGGCGATGGTTAATTTCCCGGCAGCTAGCGAACAGCTAGCTGCCGGGAAGTTCACTGTTCGCTTGGATGCGTTTTTACGCTCCCTTACTTCATCTGCGTAGTACTGGCGTAGACGGCCATGCTTTCTGATGAACCGTTTCATGACTTCCGAAGTCTACGCCGACGGTTTCAGGAAGTAAAGAGATTTAAGGAAGTCACGTGGTTCCACGTACAGCTCGGGTTCATTAGGGGCGAAGCCCCTTAGGGGCTCGGGCTGTCGGCGTCTCTTGTCATGGTCGTCGTTTCAAGTCCCGGTACTAAAACACCGGGACACTCGTCTTCCAACATTTCGCACTAGACCATCCCCCGTGAAAATGGAAAGAGCATTTCTAGCAAGAAATCATAATTTCCAGCTTCATTTCTGACTATAGATTATTAGATTCTAGCTGGAATCGACAACTTTCTAACTAGAAAAATTCTTTGTCTAGCTAGAAACGATTATTTCCAGCTTGCGGTTTTTTTCCTTCTAGCTGGACTGACAAATGCTAGCTAGAAGTAAATCTCAATCCAGCTAGAAATGAACTAGAAACTGAATTTCTAGCTAGAAATTCTGCTATTTCTAGCTAGAAATCTGCTATTTCTAGCTAGAAATCTGCTATTTCTAGCTAGAATTTTGCCCTTTCTAGCTAGAATATTTCTAGCTAGAAGAAATTTCTGGTTCAATAATCCAGCTAGAAAAAAAAACATTTATTTTCACCTGGTACGCTTCGTGCTTCAAAGACACGAGACTTTTACAGCAAAGCTGTATACCTCCACCCCCCAACGGTTTCATCTCCGTGGGCAAAAACGCCAAGGCGCCAAGAATACACTTATACACTGCATGATTCGCCCCTCCCCAGGTTTCACGTTAGTGGATGACCCGGGATTTTTTATCTGCCATCAGTACTGGTCCTCCGGGGAGAGGCTATCGTGCGGATTCCCAGCGTTTAGGACATAGAAAGAAAATGGTATTAATTGGGATGGCAGAACCACACGAGATGGGCTGTGCTGGTGGGGAACAGTGGCAGAGGTAGGAGACGAAGGTGCGAGAAATGAAATAGGTAGCGGCATGTAATCGGCGCCACGTTCGAACCTCGTGGTTAGAGCGATTAACTATAATTATTGTTAAATTGGTTGCAGCCTGCTACGCACTACGTTTAGGCGTTTGCGATCTGAAACGTTGGTGTTAAGTTCGAAAGCACACGCAGCCTCATCACTTCCTCTGCATTGCGCCCGTTACACCAAGCTGCGGCGACCAGCAGACGGAGAGGTGAGTCATCGCAGATCCACACTGAGCTGTTGCATCACAATATCGCTTCAGGTCCACGAGGGACTCGCTCGAGTGCGCTGTGGGCATTCGATATTCCAAGGGATTGCGCAACACTGCGTAACCTACAATGCCAGTGTATGGTGTGTGCGTTATGACGCATTCGCGGGTGGCGCGATGATTGCACCACAGTGGCAAAGCGCTAGCACATTGCAGAGGATTCGAGCAATTCGGAGTAACCCGAAGAATGAGGCAAGGAATGCTCAAGACCGCAAGCGACGAATGATCACCTTGAGAGAGGCGGTTTTGCACCGGATAATTGGCCGGAAGAAATACGGGCGGACATTTTGACTGCAGGCCAATCGGAAGTTTGCGAAAGGGAAATTTCTATTCTTCGACAGGGCTGCAAAGAGTCCCGTGTATTTAGGTATATAAAACCTCTCGTAAATAGATTGTATATAGCAGGAGACGCACTAAACATTCTCTTCTCTCAGATGTCGTAGTTGTCTCATCCTAAAAAGGTGCCAGCAGATGACGAGTTCGTCTTCATTCCCCATTTCAGCAGCATCCATCTGCTGCTCCACCAGCAAGCGAACGAGAAAGAACAGAAGGGGAGAACGTGACTGTTGGTTTCCATGTTCCTGTTCCCCCGAAGAAAGACAAAAATGAACAAAAACAAGCAGAAGGTCTTGGGGTTTGCGTTCACATCATAGGCGTGCGCACAGAGGGGCCAGGGGGGGCGGCCGCCCCCCCTAATCATCTGAAGGGGGGCGCCAAAGTTGCCCCATACCTTGCCGATGTAACATATGAAAGTAAAAATTTATGCTCAGAAATATTTTGTATGTTGCAATTCCATCGCATTGAAATAAAAATTTTATAACCATCCCTCTTTGCACTGCGTTCGGACCGCTAGGCCTTCAGTGAGAAGAGGCGCAGCGTAAGACTTTGCCCCCCCTAATCCAGAACTCTGCGCACGCCTATGGTTCACATTATCTGGAAGTTTTACATGCGAAGCATCTCATGCTCTGGGCTGTGTCCCTCCCTCCCTCGTGGTCGTTGTCGTTGTCCGCCGTCCGCAACTTACTGCGCATGCGCGTCTCTTTAGCCCCGTCAGCGTTGGGCTGACGTCAGCGCAGTCCACTGTAAAAAGAAATAGTTAGGCGGCGCCCGGTTTCGATCCCACGACTTTCTGGCCGCAAAGGGAGGTGCGCTACAAACCGAGACGGGAGCATGTGCTACGAACGCACCTTATGTCCTTCACTCATTCAAACTACGTCAAGAAGCTACTGATACAACGAAGGCACGTGAAGCTGAACGTCAACGGAAACCACGAACTGTAAACTAATGGGAACTTAGTCGACCCCATGGCTGCTTCGCATACTACTCAGGGTTCCCCTACGGGAAGATGGTGTAATTTTTAAAATTTTGATTTATATGCCAGTGCATGTATTTTTTACAGTGAAGCTGTTTGTGGCTGGGGTTTCGTGTATTTCTCATGCGCGTGACCAGAAACCTCTCCATATATGTGTCTTCGAAGCTCGAAGCTATCCCTAGTGCGAGGCGTTCGCGCTTGTTTGTGTGCTTGCTGTTTTAACTCGACAAGTTGTCGTTCTCTGGCCACTTTGAATTTCACTCCTCCTCCACTCTTCACTCCTCGATGCGGGCCGCACATCGTCCAGACTCCCGAGGAGCAACGCGCGTATACGAAGAGCGACGACAGGAACAGAGACGAGATTACCATCGCCGCAAGCGGGCAGCAAACAGCAAAGAAGATCGTGCAGAAAGCGCGAACGCATGCGACAAGTTGACGACCAACGTCGCGGGCCGGGCGGAGAACGCATGACAAACCCTCAGGTAGCGAGCTGATAAAGAAAACCCTAATTGGGCATATGCTAAACTCAACAGGCACTTCCTAAACCGACAGTTCGGGTATAGTTGTGTGGTGTATTATCGGTTGGCGGTGGCTCGACAAAACTTTGCAATGCGCGTGATACTGCAAAACGGTCTCGTGCGCTGCAAGTGTTACCGGACTCCTTCCGTGACGCCGGCGACGTATAAAAGAAAAGAAAGGGCCCATCTCCCCGCGAGGGAGACTCGAGTAAATGCGTCGCATAGGGGGTGGGTGTATTGCGTTAACGTTTAGTGTTTGGGGAGTTGGTGGTAGTGAATGCGTTTTATCAGCAGCTTCTTGACGTAGTTTGAATGAGTCAAGGATATAAGGCGCGTTCGTAGCCTTTCATTTTGTGTCGGCTTTGTGGCGCACTGGGAAGAGCACCATGTACCTCGCGTTCCGCCCACAGGTAGTGAATGCGTTGTATCAGCAGCTTCTTGACGTAGTTTGAATGAGTCAAGGATATAAGGCGCGTTCGTAGCCTTCCATTCTGTGTCGGCTTTGTGGCGCAGTGGGTAGAGCACCATGTACCTTGCGTTCCGCCCGCAGGGTCGTGGGATCGAAACCAGGCGCCGGTAAGTATTATTTTTTTATATAGTGTAGGGGGAGGGGTGCGGACCTGTTGTTGAGAGCGAGGAGGGTAGTGTGATGCGGGAGAGGAGGAGTGGGGGAGAGGGCGCACCTGGAACGGCTGTTGCGGACGCCGAGGCACGCCAACGCCGGGTGACATCGTGAGTTAAAGAAATGCTCTGCATTTAAAATATAAAGGTGCACAAACGGGTACGTCTACACAACCCCCGCCCTCTCCCCGACCTCAGACAATCGCCCAAGACTGAATGACGTTGAGGCACGGCTAGTAGCAGCCAACGATGTTCAAAATTCTGCGTCACCTCAGCTTCGCTGTTCGTCTACCGTCTCAGGGGGGAACGGTTCATACTATAGTTTTATTTTACTTTTTTTAATGCAGAGCATTTCTTTAACTCACGATGTCACCCGGCGTTGTCGGCGTGCCTCGGCGTCCGCAACAGCCGTTCCAGGTGCGCCCTCTCCCCCACTCCTCCTCTCCCGCATCACGCTACCCTCCTCGCTCTCAACAACAGGTCCGCACCCCTCCCCCTATACTATATCAAAAAATAATACTTACCGGCGCCTGGTTTCGATCCCACGACCCTGCGGGCGGAACGCAAGGTACATGGTGCTCTACCCACTGCGCCACAAAGCCGACACAGAATGGAAGGCTACGAACGCGCCTTATATCCTTGACTCATTCAAACTACGTCAAAAAGCTGCTGATACAACGCATTCACTACGACCAACTCCCCAAACACTAAACGTTAACGCAATACACCCACCCCCTATGCGACGCATTTACTCGAGTCCCCCTCGCGGGGATATGGGCCCTTTTTTTCATCTTTTTTCTTGTTTCATGTTCTTTCACTATTATTTTATTTGTTCAGCTCCTCCTACAATGCAGTTGTGTGTACGCCACTGGGAGGGGGCAGTGGATGCCGAGTCGCCTGCCCTCTGACGTGAACCTTTGCAGTACAGTTCACGGGCAGCGGCATGTGCCGCATCATTAATTATGGAGGTGTGTGCACGTGCCCGCTCTATCTGGGTGAAGGGGGTGTCGTGAGGAATCGAAGGATCTTGAGAGCGTGGTTCGGGTACTGGCAGGGGTGGTAGCTGTCAGGGCTGTGGCGGTTGCTTATTTTTTTGCGGTTGCTGGGTTGGGTAAAGTGGCTGAGGTTATAGTGTGGCCCTGAGAAGTCAATGGTTGCTAGGGTGGCATGAGGGTGGAACTTTAGCGAGTGACGTCTAGCCCTAGAGTAAGAACACCTGGGTGGCCCCCTCAGCGCAAGAAGCCGCGTGCTTTCGCTGCTCGGGTGGCCCGCTGGATCAGGCTTCCGTGGTCCTGCGGGCCCGAGCTGGTCAGCGCTTATTCTCGTTGCTCGGGGGTGAGTGAGTGGAGTCGTGAGGAGTGGGCTGGGCAGGGGAGTACAAGGTTAGGGGTGGCGGCTGGGGTGTTGCGGTCAGGGCGATTGTTGGTGAAACTGAGAAGTGGCGGTTATAGAACCACTATAAAAAATTGGGGTAGATGTGCAAAAGGATGTGGTGCCGTTTTATAATATATTCATTGTTCATTTGGAGACGTCGCGAGATGTGAGCTTCGTTGGTAAGTGCGGAGTGAATGTGGATAAGGCCATTTTTAGCGGGCGTGTTGGCGGTGGGAGAAGTTATCGGAGTAGGTGACTGGTAATGGGTGCAACGTGACTGTTTTACTCGTCCAGCCTCGCAGTGAGTGCTTCGCAGCGGAATTCGCGGGCCTCAGTGTGGGCTGCAGCGTACGACATTGTGAATAGAGAAATTTTATGACACTTATTCGAATAGGAGTAACTAGACGAAAACGTTATGCAACAGGCTCCAGGGCATTTGCAATGAAAGCGACTCGCAAAATTTGTTTGAGGTCCGAGAGTGTACTGAACGGGTATTTATAAATATAGGTACAAAAGAAGGTTTTAATTGTCTCAACTGCAGTTCACGCTTTACATGAGAAGAAATAAAAGCTTGATGCCACCAAAAAAGGTTTCAATCTGCTGCAACGGGCTGGAAATGGAACACATCCCGGACCTTTTGTACGCAGATGACAAAGTACTGCCGGTAGACAACGAACACTGGCGCTAAAGGATCACAGATATGTTCGGTGAAGAAGCCCCTATATCTTGTATTCACTGGCGAGGCACGCATGTAGGCAACCATGTGAGTGCGCCGTCACTGGTTACGTCGGGCTCAGCGGGATGGCGGTGCTTGTCCGTAGCACATGATCTGTGTTGGGCGTTCCAAACTCTACCCCACCGAACGCAAAGCAATGCTCGAGTCCAATGTGAGTGCGACTAATAACATCTCGGTTGACCACCATGTAGAATCAGGTTGAAACGGAACAGACGGTGCACGCTGGTGTTTTTTTTTTCTTCGGCGTGCGGGGGCCGTGGCACAAGCCGCGCCATGTCCGTGGCGCATCGGCCATGTCCGTGGCCGTTTATATTGTTGTCAAGCGAAGAAATTGACAGCTAAACTTTTCAATTAATACCACCTATAGGATTATATTTTCGCACATAAAAATGAACTGTTTTGTTTTTCAACAATAGCGCTCGTAACGCATAACTATTAGTTCAACCAGAAACAACATTACATGTAACGAAATACAGATATCCGGTCGCATGGGTAAATGAAGGCGGGGCCTACGTAAAAGCGAACTGATCAGAACAGCAAAAAAAAAAAAAAAAAAAAAAAAATCGCCCCGATAATGAAATGCAGAGCACTATGCGAATCTAACAAATATGAATTAAAGTAATCTGGAAGGAAGTAATGGTAGTGGCTCTCACTTTCTTAAACGCAGTACCGTAGGTACAATCAAAGATCCAATAGGAGGTAGAATTGAACGTGAGGGCGCTAAATAGATTTACATTAAGAGCACACAGTAAAATAGCAAGTGCGGCAGTACAGGCCTGGAGACATGGTGAGCCTCCTTTGAACTCACAGAAGCGCAGATCAAATTATGCTAAGTTTTGAAAAATGACTAGAAACAAGCACGAGTATACAACTGCGGCAAGAGTTTAACGGTATCTTTATAATGAAAAGTGCTAACGCGCAGTGAAAAAAAAAAAAGACCCAAACAAAGTATACGAAACTTGGAAGCGGAGGAGAAGTGCTCAAGGAGACTAAAAAGAAAGTGACAGAATCAGATAACCAATTGAGAAAAAGAACGGAACCAAGGAAATCCTTTGATATCTGCAGAATCGGGGGAAGAGGAATCAGAAGAGAAAAGTCCCGTTATAATACGAATCAACAAATGCGTTGATTTTTGAAGACCGGGTTGATTGCTAGCGGGCAAAGACGCTTATCCGCGGCGGGTGCGGGAGGATTGTGTGTCGATTGCGGGAATAAGAAACTTGAGATCATCAAATACATTTGAACAGCCCCATATTTGTTTGCTAGGGTATAACTATAACCATACCACGTTCAATTAAGATGATTCGCTCGGAAGTATGTTAAGACGCTTACTAAAATTGAGTTTAGTTTTTTGCACTTGCTTGGACAGCGTCCAGTTCGACAAACAGAAATTAAAGAAATCCAATTCCACAATGCGATTCCATTAAAAAGAGGACCAGCCGACGACCGCGCGTATTGAGAAAGTGCTGTTGTGCAAGTAGTCTTGCGAAAATGGCCCTCTTTTAAATGGCAAGAGAGTGAGGAGGAAAGCGTAGGAGGAACGTCCGCATTTTCCTGATCGTGCTATCGCATAGACGACCACTTCAGTAATTATTTATGGTCCAGGGCTAAGCAGTATTGCGATAAAGAAGCATCGCGATAGCGTATACTTGAGTATGTCTGTACTTCTGTATCGAGATACATTAGGCAAATGTACTTGTATTTCCAAATTAAATACTTTTAAGCTGCAGCGATTGAATAGCGATACTCTACCAGTCTTAAGAATCTCGTTTTCATAGTTCCTGAAATGATCTGACGTGTTTATATCGCGCGGTATTCGACACGCGGTTTTTGAGACAGGAATTGCCTTCGATACTGCTACACTCTTTTCATTTGGGAGCTGTCGACTAATGCTATGTTCAGACTACCTACGCGAAAGCCATATCGGGATCTATGGACGTAAAAAAAAATAAAAAAAACAGCGTGTCACGCAGTTTGGTTGGCTGAGACGTGAAATGACGTCTTTCTTTAAAGGTACTACGACAGTTGCGGCAGCAGTCTGAACCCGGCCTTACCCGTGCCCCGATCATCTTTCGTATGCTTCATAATCCAGTAAAAAAATATCGCCATGATCGAGGACACGGATGGTGAAGGGGGTACTAAGGTAGGGGTAACGGTGAAGTTGGTACACTTATTTGCAAATAAGTACCAACTTTGTGCCGAAACCAAGTTTGTGCTGGAACATGTTCCAGCACAAACTTAGGCTGATCCACGCGGCAGAAAGACGTCTGTGCACGTTAACGAGCCATGTGAGCTGAGAAAAACCACAATCCTTCTGAGAAGGCGGTGTTGCTCAAGTGAAATTTTATGCCCCTTTATCATCAGCAAATCCATCTTACGCACGATTGCAGCTCATATTGGTTGGAAATTCATTTAGGTGACTAATCGAGTCACATTTTTGCCTTGTACTACACACTGATTGATTGAAAATATCTTTATTCAAAACAAAAGAAAAATTCCCCCGCATTTCCCCGAGGGGGAGAATGTGAAAGTGCGAATGCACGGTTGTCGGCCCGCTTGCGGCGCTTGCGCTCGGCCCCCGCAGCCCACCGCCTCGCCGCCTTCTCTTCCATCTCTTCCATCGGGTTTGTAGTATCACGTGTACACCACGCAGTTATCAAGCCGCTATAACGCCGCTGAGTCGCCAACGCACGCCGCTGACGACGTAGTCTGAATGCGTTAAAGATATAAGGCGCGTCACTAACACTTATATCAGCGTCGCGTCCGTGGCTTGGTCGGTAGAGCGTCGCGCTGCGGCCGCAAAGTCCTCGGATCGAAACCTGGCGCCGGATGCTGTTTCTTTTTAAGAGCGAATGCTCTTTATAAGCGACCCCAAACCATCCACCGGCGGCGGCGGCGGCGTCGGCGGCGTCCGCAGTGCTCCTCTACATTTAAAAAAGAAACAGCATCCGGCGCCAGGTTTCGATCCGAGGACTTTGCGGCCGCAGCGCGACGCGCTACCGACTAAGCCACGGAAGCCACGCTGATAACAGTGTGAGTAACGCGCCTTATATCTTTAACGCATTCAAACTACGTCGTCAGCGGCGTGCGTTGGCGACTCAGCGGCGTTATAGCGGCTTGATAACTGCGTGGTGTACACGTGATACTACAAACCCGATGGAAGAGATGGAAGAGAAGGCGGCGAGGCGGTGGGCTGCGGGGGCCGAGCGCAAGCGCCGCAAGCGGGCCGACAACCGTGCATTCGCACTTTCACATTCTCCCCCTCGGGGAAATGCGGGGGAATTTTTTTAAATATAGAGGAGCACTGCGGACGCCGCCGCCGCCGCCGGCGGTGGATGGTTTGGGGTCGCTTATAAAGTGCATTCGCACTTTTTAAGTGCATTCGCACTTAAAAAGAGGGAGGAAAGAAGGCGGCTATCCCAATTCCGGGATTCCACTGGCCTCCATCGCCGCTATGGCTTTCTCTACCAGCCATCGCTGGCAGGCAGGGTCATCGCTGCGCAGGGTGGCCTCCCGCTGCTCCCTTGAGGTGTTTGTGAGTGGGTGTACTGTTGGTATGTACTGGCATGCCCACACTGTGTGGTACGCGTCCGCCCTCTCCCGGCAGTGCGGGTACCAGCAGTGTAGTCTAGCCAGTGTGGGTAATGTGTCTGTCTGTAATCTCCTGAGAATGTGACCGTCGCGTATACATCGCGGAATTGAAAGACATATTTCCGAATAATCACTCTGCCTAAAATATTAAAAACGATTCGCATTTTTGCAGCTGTGTTGTCGAATAATTTCCAGTGTGTTCGCAGAGGTACCCCGGAAACGTCTCGTCAAAGAGAAATGCATCTCCGTATCTGTATTTTATGCGTAGTTTGTTGCCATTTGAAGGCGTTTCTTATCGTATAATCGCGGTCCGAGCAGGCCCTTTCATTGCAAGCCGAACAAAATGGCCCCAAAGTTTTGATTTGCGGTGGAAATAGCGCATTTTCGCATACACACGAGCACATGGGTAACATCCCCGAGCGGGAACTAAGCGTAACTTCGCTAGAATACGCACATGCCTGATGACGGGTGCTTTTGTAGCGTGAGCTACACTGGCCAACGTTGAGCAGTTTCGCGTGGCTCCTGGAGAGCCGTGCTGCGCATGCGCGAGGAGCAGTGACGTCAGACGGCGCACAGAATGTTGCTCGCTGCACGGCGTGTCTCACACACCCCACGCGCCCAGCGTCTCCGCCTACCTCTGCTCCGCACGTGGCGGCCCGGTCCACTTGATGATCATGCGTGGGGTGGCCGGGTACGAAACCGATGGCTCGTTAGTTGCAGCAACACCGGCGTGCGCCTGTGAAACCAGCTTAGCTCTGGGGCGATTGGTAACGCTGCGCCGGGGCCGCTTGATAAATATACATGTGTCACATAACGAGTGTACCATGTGGGTGTCATTGAAGCAGCAGTAAGCATGATAATCAAGCTAATCCTAGACACCAGGAAAGCTAAGAATAACCAGCTGAACCTTAGCTCACGCTACGTATATCCTGGCATAGCCGAGCTAAGCCACTGCTAATATTTTCCAGTGACTTTCTGGGGCAGATTTGGGTCTTGGATTGGGCCGTTTGTGTTGACCAGGATTTCTTTTTCTTTTTTTGAGCCAGGAAAGTCGTCCAGTACGAAAAAGGGGGGGGGGGTGATGAAGGAAGCATGAAAGGTCCTCGAGTTGGAGCCCTACAATATAATATGTGGAGAGTACGGTTGGTTTCTGCCTAGAAGCTCGCTCGTAAAAGATTGTAGCGCGTCACCGTGGACGTTAAAGCGAAGTGTATACCGTGGAATGCACTCATATTCGCAGTACCTCCTGCAGTGAAATATTTTTTGCAAGTCTCTGCAGGGTGGCATGGATCGGTTCGTCAGTCCAGAGATCGCTAAGTTTAGTACAAGTAGTAGTAAAACTAGTTGAGCAAATAGGCATACTTTTTTTCAGCTATGTAAATGAAGAATGTTCACAAGAAGTTTACTGGACAAACATGAACTTTCGGCTAACTTTATTATATTTGTTTGCAGTCTTGTTTGGTAACTTTATTGTTTGCTAACTTTATTATGTTTGTTTACAAGAAGAGGGGTCCTCTTCTTGTTGTCCCTGGTCAGTTTCCGCGCTGTGAAGCCCATGGATTACCAACTAGTCGGCACCCTCACGTTTTATAATGTAAAGCACAACATACAAAGTGCACTTTTCGCTCACACGTCAACGAATCTTTTGATGCTGCGCACTCTCGCCAAGATAAGTAGACATAAAATAAAGACCACGAATGAAACTATCGCAAACCTAGCCAACCGCTTCACAAGTAGGATTGAAGAAATTATATCTCACTGCTTTGGAGATCGATCGATCTATAACTGACTTTCCGGTCAGTGACACATCGATCTATATGCATAGCAGCGAGATGCAATTTCGCAAATCCGATTTGCAGAGTGGCTGCTTGGGTTTGTAATGGCATTACACCTTATTTTACTTTCTACCTTCACGAATGAAGCTGCGCACGAGCAAAGGAACTTCTTCCTGGAGAAATATTTGCATGTCGGTACGTTTGATCAAGTTAGTGGAGAGTTCCTGGTTATTCTGTATTTTCCTTGGGACCCTTTCCAGTTTGCGAACGCCTGTGTATCCGTAAAAAATACCCTGTGCCCCAACGTCACACGTGTTTTCTTTTTAACTGAAAGTTGATAATTGAAGCCGCTACTGAAGGCCTTTGGCTCAACAGAGGTGGCTTCGGTTGCATACTGAAGAAACCTAGTCAGGAAGAAAGAAGGAAAAGGTATAAGTTCAAAAAACTTTTTTTTGCAAGTTAGCAATTAAGCCGTTATTTCTGAACCATGCATCATTGTTATACCCATATTTTTTGTAATAAGATTTACGATGTTGTGTAAACCGTGTTTAGTCAATAAAACCATGTCGCCAGCATACCGGTGAACTGGGAATGCTTGAATTATTGCCGGGTAATTGTTCATGCATATGCATCGAGTATTAAAGGGGACAGTAAGGATCCTTGCGGAACACCAGATTTTAAGATTAACTTGCTACATTGCATGTGCAAGATGATCGATGACACGACCTCAAAACGTTCACAAAACATACGACGTTGAAGTGACCATGCAGTGAAACACAGAACGTACAATTTGTGCAGTAAAACGTTATGAAGTGCCAAACGCCTTTGCAAGATCGAAAACAGCGCACTGCTAATGAAGGCTTTCACCATAAAAGATCTGGCGTCAGTCGCATACACAATGGTCATACGCGTATAAGATAGAAAACAGGCAAAAGACTGCTCGGAATGACGCCAGATTTCTGAAGGGGGGTCCTTTGGACAAATCATATAATTAGATAGTATGCCGTACATATTTTCGTTTGGATTGATTGATGCTATGACCTAACCCCACACGTCGCTCGGGGTACCCGCTGGGCTATTTTTTCCCGGCGAGTACTCCGAGTGACGTGTTGGGTTGAGTGATGTGACGACTTCCTCTTCAGCTGTGTCTAAAGCGAGTTTATGACTGATAATAAATTCAGTTTTATCGGGGGCCTCAAGGAACCCACCATTGTGGCTCAGTGGCTATGGCGCTGTGCTGCTAAGCCCAAGGACGCTGGTTCGATTCCCGGCCGCGTTGGCTGCTTTTCTGACGGAGGCGAAAAGCGAAAAAAAACAAAAAAAAGACCGGGCCATCTCCACTAACGTGAAACCAGGTGAGGTGCGAAGCATGCAGTGCATTTAATGATTGTACATCTCTCTCTTGCCAGACGGCGCGCGTTGATATACGCGACACCCCAATTACGAGGACGGCGGAGAAGGGAAATTTGAAACGGAGAACTGCAAATTTTAAAGTAAAAGCGAGTACGGAGCGAAATAGAAGCAAGCACACAAGCGCGAACGAGAAACGAGTGTCCCAGTTAGTATGCGCTTTTGCCCATGGAGATGAAACGTTCTAGCGCGGGGCGTTGGAGAACAAGTGTCCTGGTGTTTTAGTACCGTGCCCACATGAGAATACGACGTCGAACGACGACGACGACATGAGACGCCGACAGCCCAGGCCCCTAAGGTGCTTCGCCCCTAAAAATCTCTACCTGGAGAAACGTCTCACCCCTGCAGCCAGAGTTCGAGGAGCGCGAACGAAGGGCACTGATGCCCGACGCCTTTATGCTGCCAATACGCGTGATTCTCACGTTGTTACACAAAAACGAACGCGAATTATCATTAGCGGAACGAATAGCTGCTCACCGCAAGAGCGGGACACCGTTCTGGAGCAGCGTCGATATAGAGAGAAAAGCTTCTTTATTGAGCTAAGTTTGGGTGGAGTGGTTTCTCATTTCAGGTAACCATGTGTTGTCCCTGTTCGGCCGGCCCTGTCGACCAGTGTTGCGGAATGGGCGTCCCCATTCCATTCCAATTCCATTCCGAGGAATTATAACTTTTCTTCATTCCATTCTATTCAATTCCTCGGAATGACAGAAGTTAGCCCATTCCCATTCCTGGAATTGACAGGAAGTTCAATTCCATTCCTTTAATTCCTCAACGTAAAAACTACGTCAGGTGCTCTAACGAGTTGCAGAGGAACGCAACATGAATCTGATGTTATCATACGGGTAGAATACTGCAAAAGTATGCAAAATGTGTCGCTTGTAACCAAAGTTTAGAGGTGGTAGCAGGTTGGTGACATATCTCGTGCAGAACAACTACCCAATGCAAAAAATTAGCGCCCCTTCCTAACGAAAGCAGAGAGAAGCGCGAAAGCTAAAAGTGCGTCCAACTTTCTCTGAAAGTGCGTCTAACCGATCGTCAAATCATCAGACACCCAAACCGCAAGCGAAGAACGAACCCATACAACGATTTTTCGCGCACTAAGTAAACGCAGCTACGAACGATCTAAATGCACACCGTTAAGTGGTTTATGAGATAAGGGATTACTATTGTACTCCTTCATGATCGACGCATGTGTTGTCTTATTTAGAACCGTTCGTTTATGCGATTTTCAAGTTAGTATTTTGACACAATGCAAGCACAGTTTCTGAGCGAGAGCGAGAGAGAGACGAAATCTGTGGCCCCCGGTTTCACGCACGCGCCGTGTGTGCAGAGACCTTGTCAGAGCTTTTCGGTCGCGCAAGCAGTCTAAAGGGTAATGAATTAAGGTTTGCGACCGAGTGCGATCTGCCCCACTAAAAAAGCTTTAGCTTTAAAAAGGGGCAGTGTCACACTGCTCCTTTTTGCATAATAAGAACAGGGATCCCACTACTTATTATAGTATTCGCATGTTAACATGTTTTAACGGTTTGTTCTTGCGGGACGCGAGGTGAAGCAGCTATTACGTTGATGTCCGCTTTTTCCGTTTTCTTGCACAGTCTCTGGCGTGCTATGTTGCTATGTGCATTGCGTGCCGTCATACCAGCGTAATTAGTATGCTGTGGATAACTGATTGATTGTAGGGTTTAACGCGCCGACGCAACGCAGGCGATGAGGCGCACCGTAGTGGAGGGCTCCGTATTAATTTTGACCACATGGGGATCTTTAACGTGCCCCGAAATCTCGTACACACGGGCGTTCTTGCTTTTCGACTCCCCCAGAAAAGCGGTCGCCGCGGCCGGGGAATCGAACCCGCGTCCTTGGGCTTAGCCTCATTTCCCCTCGCGTTTTTGGCGTGGCGCTAGCTTCCCGAAAGAAAAGACGCCGTTGTCGTTACGTCTTATGAGTAAACGGAAGCTGCAAGCACCCTTTGCGGCACCCTTTGCGTGCCACCCATCCCCCGGCACATGCATCCTGAGCACAATCAGGAACGACGGCTCGCCAGAGCCAAGGCACTCACGGCGACACACGCGATGGACACCGGAGCATACTACGTGGACGTAGCCAAGTACCCGGACCGGCCCAACACGTACGCCGCGGCGGTGGTAGCAGCCACCACCGGGGCGCTGTACACGGCTGGCAGCGTCAGGGCCAAGAGCACGGACCAGGCCGAAGAGATGGCGATCGCCTTAGCCCTTACGAACCCAGAGTGCACCACAGTCATCAGTGACGCTAGACAGGCGATCTCGCACTACGCTACGAATAGTGTCTCCCTCAGTGTTGTGAGGGTGTGCGGGGCCCTACTCCCCAGACGATCATCGGTGACTATTAAGTGGTTCCCGGCGCACGCCGGCCCGTTGAGCACGGGCGAGAACCGCAACGAGGAGGCGGACCGGGCGGCACGCGCGTTCACCAGCCGCGGCGCGAGCCCGAGCCCCCAACTTGCGGCGGAGGAAGACGACGAGGTGGTGCCACTCACCACCTACAAGGACACCCTGGAGTGGTACCGGACTAACCGCCGGACGCTACCCCCACCCCACCCTAAGCTGACGCGACGCGAAGCAGTGGTGTTTAGGCAGCTGCAAACACGTGCGCTGATGACTCCAGTAATAGCTAAACACATATGCCCGGAGGTGTACCCCAGTGATGTGTGTGTGATGTGCAAGAAGGACAGGGCCACGGCGGCCCACATCCTGTGGGACTGCAGAAGACACCCGAGCGAGGCCAGTGCAGCAGAGACGTTCCCGCCGTACCTTGTCAGTGCGGCGGCGTGCAAAGACTACGTCATACAACACATGGCCGTCCAGCAAGTGTCGGACGCCCTCGAGCTTCAACGCCCGAAAGTGTCACCCCCACCCGGGGGTAGGCATGAGTAGGTGACGGAAGCCGATTGGCCGGCTGACACGACGTGAGGCCGCGTCGCGTTTGCAGGACAAATAAAGATGTTTTCTCTCTCTTCTCTTTGCGGCATATGAATGAGAAACAAAATTATTATGGTGCGTTTCGGTTGAGAAGCTGGTTGAAAAAATCTTTCCAGGGGGAGTTTTTCATCCAGGAGCAAGAGGCCCCTTTCCCCCGCGATGCGGCTTCATTGCTATACATCGGTAGGATGAAGTGAGGACACTCCTTTGTCCATAATTCAGTTAGCATTTTAGTTCTAAAATGTGCGTTTAAGGCTCGTCTCTTTTCTTTAGCGTTCTCAGTCTTCTATTTATATGGACGTGCACATCGGTGAGTGCCTTGATCATTGTGAGTGCCTTGGCTTGTATCGAATGGATTTTTCCTGCGGCCGCGAATGTGCTACCATAGTGCTGAACTTGATTACTCATAGCGGCGTTTTAAATCAGAGTTTCCGGATGTTGCGAGTTTTCTGTGATTAAAGGAGTGAGTGACACCAAATTTGTGTATTTCGGTCTTTTGGGTCCGTAGTGTTCGTACTACCCCATTAAACATAACGCACGAGTTAAGAGTGGCCGAAGTGCTGGCCATTGTGATTTACAGCGCCATTCATGGCATCAGTTTCGGTTTCGGCCGCTGAGAGCCCGGGAGCAAGCGCGGGGGTTCTACGGTGGCCATGACGTCACACTTTCTGTTCAAGCCACAAGGCAACCTTTCACGAGCTGAAGGGAAGTACGCTGCCAGACAAGCAGAATCATTTGGTTCTTCATCTACACGTCTCAATTTTTTGCGTTTTTGTGAGCTACTTTCAAGCAAGGGAAAAACTTCTGGTGAGCAAGTATTGCCTTTCTTGCACTGCGTGAAGTAACTGCTTACAAACAACCAATAGCCGGGAATCGAACCCGCGACCTCGTGCTCAACAGCGCAACGCTGCTGGGGATAACTCACAGTCATGTCGCGCGGAGCTTGCTCACATGTACACGCTTTCAAAGTGCTTACTTGAATTATTTCAAGAAATAACAGCCTTGAGCACTAATGCTACTGTACCAACGCGAGAGACGGGAGGGCAGCGGCACAGAACACCGTTCACAGTTCTTGCAATCACCGTACGAAAGTCGCGACCACTTCCACGTTCACCTCCACTGCGCTTGTTTATTGTCCTTGAACTACCTCAGACCAATGCGCTCAAAACGGGACATTATTTATGAACCCCTCATTTAAAGGAAGCGAACCACACCGTGACGGGAGCCCTGTCAAAATAAAGAAGTCTAGTGAGGCAGTTTGTGTCCATGAAAGCGGAGCCAATATGTACGAGGACCTGATCAAAATTTTGAAATGAGATCTTCCTACCTAAATAGTGGCGATGCTCCAACTTTCAAGCCGACGACTAAGGCTTCAGTAATCAGGTATGTTTGTACCCAGGCGTAAAGGGCATGTGCACACAAGGACAAAAACCAAACCATAAATAAGTTTGGCACGACTGGAGGAGAGGGCCGCACATTGCTTTTGAAGCAAACCGCGGTGTCGCACTGCTGAGAGCTGGCAAAGCACTCGCAAATAGGGGCGCTATTGGAGCCGCAGCTATTGCAAACAAACGCCTTTCAGCAGCTGTGTGTTCTGCATTGCCGTATAGCACGAGGACGCGGGTTCGATTCCTGGCCGCGGTGGCCGCTTTTCTGGTGCAGGCGAAAAGCAAAAACGCACGCGTGTGTACGAGATTTCGGAACACGTTGAAGATCCCCAGGTGGTCAAAATTAATCCGGAGCCCTCCGCTACGCCGCACCTCATCGCCTGCGTTGCGTCAGAGCGTTAAACCTGACAATCAATCGATCAATCAATCAATGCATTGTCTAAAAATATCTAGTGTAATGGTATATCCCAGCTGCCCACTACCAGAGCTTGGAGGTAGAAAGCTCAGTAACATATCCGAAGCCCACTTCTTACGCTCACATTGGCTGGTGCCGGGCACGAAAATTCATCACCCACAATTTTTTTCTGCCTTTATTTTGATTTGCTGAAGCCCCGGGGCCCCATTGCAACACACGGACAGACGGTCGACAATTTGGCCCGTATTCCCGCGACATGCGGCTTGCAAGCTGCAATGCTACTCACTGCGCGCTCGGTACGGAGGGTGGAAGGAGAACGCCAAGCAGACTCGCTGTTTCATGCTTCACACGCGAACGCTTTGTATTGTTAGCTCCAGGATTACGCAGCAACAGCTTGCGGTGAGAAACACCGCGGCTTCTGCTTCTGGATGCTATTCCCCGCCTACTGGCCTGGCCACAGTGCGCCTGCCATTGAGACGCCGGTCTGCCATTGGCGCCACGGAGTGTTGTAAAGATGAAGCTATGCCTCAAAAAGCCTTCCGAAGCACGAAGAGCCGACCTAGCGGAGCCACCGGCCATGCGCGCTTGCGCTATAGTGTCTAAAATATACTTCTAGGCACTATACTTGCGCGACTCGAAGTTCATTTTCAAGCGCGCTGAGGCAGGCTGAGCGGATTCAGTTTCTTTAGATGCCGGGTATGCGTTCTCGTTTTCGTCGCCGCTGCTCCCTTTAAGATATACTAACGCAGTCGTCGCCACAGACTACTTAAGTAGCCAGAAGGCTCCAGCGATGGTAACACCGTCGTCTGAAAATCACCATTCCATTCCCATTCCATTCCGGGCAAAAGGAGCCTAATTCCATTCCCATTCCATTCCTCCAAGCGTCGTCCTCATTCCATTCCCATTCCATTCCGGCATCTTGAAAAGGTGGAATGAATCCGGAGTCATTCCGATTCCGGAATGGCAACTCCGCAACACTGCTGTCGACACGCAGAAGTTGATCTTGAGGGGGGAGCTGGACAGCAGTATCTCCCACAGCTAAGGGGTAGGGGAAGAAAAGGGGCCGGCAGGTCTGGATTTTCGGCGCACTCCCATATTATGTTCTGTAGAGTGCCTGGTTGAGTACAAAATTAACATTGCGCGTCGAATTTGCATGACAAATGCATCCTTACTGGATGGGGAAACGTGTTTGTCTGTATTACTCTCAGTGTGGTTTCTTTGTTTTTTGTGAGCTCTGGGTGTGATGTCGAGAATGTTCTTCTACCGAGCCTGTAGCGTAGAGTTGTTTCGTGAAAGGTTGTAAGCGGTGTGGGTTCCGGTGTCTCCTCCGCGGCCCGGTGGACGAGATCTCGGGCCGTGACATGGGCGTGCCCGTGGCCTCTCATGGAGAAGTGGGCCGGCGTCCACACAATTGAGACCTTCCTGTCCGGCCTGTCCGGCTTGACGCAACGCATCCTTTCAAGGATGCGTAGCGTCACGGGTGCCACCCATCCCGACATCAAGCTACGGCAGGCCTCTTGTGAGTTCGTGACAATAGTCATGGTTTGGTTTGTGTGAGGGCGAGAGCGATGACAATTTCTTCTGTTTCTTTGCGCCACTTGTAATCAAACTACGTCCTCCTCTTAGGTTTCCATGTTTATTCTCTGCCGGAACGAGCTCTACGCATTTTCTTCCTCCGCTTTCAGTCGGCGGCCGTCCTCCTAAGTTTGGTAGTAGATTGGCCGGTGACTTTGCTCTCAACTTCTGCTTCGCAATGTTTCACGCCTCTACACTATGTATCAGGGTTCCACTGTACTACACAGCCCCAGAATTCACAAAAAGTAACTAAGTATCACTTTGGCTTTTTGATACTTTTCGGTGCCTTAACACGTTTCAAGAACCAAACTTATGCTGAAAGGGCGCCTTTTCGCGAACTCCATGCTCTTTTCTGCAGACAAAATTGTTGAAGGGATGCTATAGCTGCAGGACACTGTACCGGGCGGGGACGTTCTTCTTTTTCACCGGAGGAGACAGCATTTAAAATTCCGAGCTTGTCTTGAAAAGAGAAATCCTTTCGTATTCCGGCAGCAGAAAGCATCCACAAACCCATATACCACAGACATCAGGGGACACACGCGACTACACGCAGACAGGCAGGCATAGCACATAACCGACACCGCACTTACACGTGGAAACGCACGAGAGATGGCGGTGCGGGCGAAATTCGCTAAATTATAGCATTTCGCCAGCCGATTTTTCAGAAAAAGGGCATGAAACCGTGACTCGGCAGCGTAGCGAATTCGTTACATTCAGGTTAACCGTCGCAACTCTTTCGTTGCACGGAGGTCGCAAACACATGGGCTTCAATGAAGGTGGAAATGGGGAATTGAAAAACTTCGTTAAATCCAGGAATTCGTTACATACAGATTCGTTACATCCAGGTTTAACTGTATTTGATGTAGCCTTCATGTTGAATGGTAGGGTCCTTGCTTTCTATCGTGAATTCACATACGTATGGGGAGGGTCTGCGACTGCTGCGTGGGTTTGCGGTTTCGAGGCGATCAATGCGGATGGTGAGACGCTCCTCTTCTGGCTTAAGGGCCTGTACATCCTGCTTCAACCCCCCTTGTACGCCATGGTTTGTAGCAGCGCCGATGGGTGGAACGAATAGAAAAATTTCCCCGACCTAACCTCCTAACCCGGTGCCAGCGCCTGCGACTGAGTCTGGTTCTCAAACGTCGACATGGTTCATGATTCATGGTGTCTACTACCAAACCAAGAAAACTTCGCATCACGTAGCGCTCAACTGGAATTGTGGCTGCCTTATTTTTATTTATATTATCAAACGTAAGACGAAACGAAGAGAAGGAGAACAAAAATATGAAGCTACGGACGCGAACAATGGGACACGTATGCGACACTAGAACTGACAATGACGCGAGTGCCACGTGCGCTAAAAATACGTGTTGGGCATTCTCCGCGGGCGTGCGCTATCCGGAGGGCTGGACACGGAGGCCATCTCGCTCGACCGACAAGTCAACAAGCTCTGCATCCCAATGGTGCAATGAGAGCCGCCAGCAATGATATGTCTTCCTCGTCAACGATTCCCCGTGCTGCTTTGACCTCGGGCGCGCTAAACCTAGCCTGACTAATTTAACGAATGAATAAACGGCCGCCAGCGCCATGCGCCTCTGGCAATTAGCAAGTCCGGTTGAGCTTTCAACGAGTTTGCGTGGAATCGGGGAAAGTTTGGTGAAGAGACGAGGAAGTCTGACCGACCGGGCTTTACGGGCGAAGCGTCCACCCGTGTTATGTACACAACACGCCCCCGCGAAAGTGCTCTGTGATACATAGGAGCCTGACTGAATTTTCAAGCGGACTCATGCCTTGAGCAACTTTTATAGCGTGCACAACACTCGCTTATTCCTTAACCTTTAAGAATTTATCCGGCGAGCACAGTGCGCCAGGTTTTGCATGCGAGAGCGCAAATGCGGGTCCTTGAGAAAACCGCCGTGATCCTCCGGAAGTCTCGGCCGTTTAAATTTTTGAACGCGTAAAGAAGTGGTTCGCTATAGTAGGGGCGGACCTCGTCAGATCGGCAGAGTTGTTCATGCAACTATATCGGCCACTGTCGTTCCTAGCCAATGCTGAGCAGTTCACTTCGTCGGTAAAAAGTTTCAGCAAGGATGTCGTTTCACCCGCTGTGCAGGCGAAGGTGCATTTTTTATTGTACAGTGTGTAATGGGGGCCTGGTCGACAGCGAACAATTTTTGCCAGTATGACCGTTGTGACGCATCGTAATGATGATGATAAAAATAAAACAAATTGGCCGCGTATCTGCTCTCTTCCCGGCAAACGTCGTCGAAAGTCGTCTGCTACCCTCGCCATGTAAGTGCCTCTCTTGCCTCCCCCTCCCACCTCTCATGGTCTTTTCACCCTTTTTGACCATCCCACCATAAACACAGAGGAGATTTGTTAAAGTCAATTCAATTTTTCCGCGTTCCACCACTCGATTCAATCTTTCCGCGTTACGCTGCTTACGCCATCTACTGGAACCTCTTGTTACTGTAGAACTTGGAATTCTGCCACAAGGCCCAGGCTCGCTCGAGCGGTTTTTGCATTTTCGGGTGGCAACATTGTTTTCCAGGCGTATTTTTTATTTCCATCGCAGAAATCAAGCAGCCATGTATATTTAATGAAAAGAACACAGCGAATACCACTTATGCATTGCTCTCTGCCCTCAAATATGCTTAATGTATTCTTATTCCGAGCAATGTTGACAAGTATGACATGTGTTAACAGATTTAGTGGTCAGAGAAAGTTTCGCCAGTATAAACCTATAATTCAAGTAATCTTTTAACTTTTGGCCAGAAGGCTAATCGAGTGACATACATAGACACGTGCGTACATACATACATACATACATACATACATACATACATACATACATACATACATACATACATACATACATACATACATACATACATACATACATACATACATACATACATACATACATACATACATACATACATACATACATACATACATACATGCGTACACACGTACGTACGTACGTACAGACAGACAGACAGACAGACAGACAGATAGACCAAACTTTCCTGGTTTAAAAGAAGCCCAAGAAGGACTCTCGTCTTTAATATCTGCCGTCTCCCACACACCTATCATACGTGAAGATCACGCGGCCTGGCGACGCCATGACGGTACGCATCTCTCGCTGCGCGCTTCAGCCCTAATTATGCGTATGGTCTCCGCAGCGATATAAGACCAAAGTTTGGGATCTGCCGGTATACAGTTCCGAAACATGCGCTCCGCGTCTGCTGGACAGAAGTGAATCGCAAACAGGGACATGCTTTATACAGGGAAATTTAATTGCATAAGCAATTCTATGCGGACTCAAGGAGAAAACATGTATGTCCGACTGGAACGCTTGATGTGCCACCCTTTCGCCGCGTAAGGAAATGCAATAGTTGAAAAAAGAAGTATAGACAGGCGTACATCAGTTGGTTAGAAATGAAGGTTGACTCTAAGAAGTAATTTCTCTGTTTGAACGCAGGCATCTCACGTACTACGCCAACAGTTTACTCTTGTGAGCAACCAAATAGATGTTCGTGTCTGCCGCATTTCGCAGTCACTGCAACGCGGTGCCGTGGTTGGTCAAGTGACAGGAAATAGCACTCGCTGTGCAGCCCTGTGGGCGCTTGGGTTCGCAACTACAGTAGACTCTCGTTAAAGGGGCCATGAAGACAAAATACAAGTTTTGTTCATTAGAAAGACTGCTTTGTCTCGAGAACAATGACACAAATTTCATCGCGAACTTCGAAAAAATAACGGAGATATTAAAAAAAAAATCATGTGGATCAGTGGCGACTCCCTAGCCACTTTCCGGCAACTTTTTTATGACGTCACAGAATCTTGTTTGTGAGATTGGCGGCCGCCGAACTAACCCATCGCAAAGACGCATGACTCGACGATTGTAGTGGGGCCTCTAGTTCCGTTTGATCGCATCACTTGAATGCTAACGTGCAGCTAACGCACTGAAAATTAGGTTTTCAGTGCTGGCCCATATGACGTCACTCCTGCCCATAACGCGTCACTGTAGCACGAAATTTGAAAGTTTTTAACGCGAAAGTGTTTTATGCCGGGGTACACAAACCTCACCGATGTCATATCCGTCACAGAACTGACATCACCAGAAAAAGTTCCACTGGAGCAGCGGCGCTAGGATTCGAGCCCACGATCAGTCTGGTCGCAACGGGAGGTGTACGACGCTCTGTCAACTGAGCCATGTCAACGCGCCCTATGTCCTTCTCTCTAATATCTTCATTCAGATGGTGCTGCCGTCTAGGAGAGGTGAAGCGAAGTAGTGTGTCATGACGCGAAATGAGAGCCCATAGTTGGCGCCTCGACAGGGCAGCGTATCCGCCCTCCGCCTATGTGGAACGCCGCTCAGCTTGTAAAACGGCGCCACCGAGTTCCAGCAGGACGTCGCCCGCCAAGCACACCCACAAGACTGCTGCCGACCAGCAAATCATGCTCCCGTCGCTGTAGCGGACCGTGACTTCACCAAACGATTCGTTGAAAACCTGTTCAGTTTCGTTCGCACGGTTGGCGAGCACCTGGGGTTTCAGTAGGATTTACGCAATGCTCCGGCGCGTGTAATCCAGTGTCTAATGTTGATGCGTCTAACGGTGCCATACCGACGAAATATAAATAGCGATGTGCAAGTTCATATCCTTGCACAATTAACATTCAAATGCTCCTGTGAAGGCACATTTAACTTTCGTGTTTTACCGATTCCTATCCAAGAAGGATCAACCACATTTTTTTAATACCTCTTATGTTTTTCCGGTTAATAAATGCTGAGCGATGCACTAAAGCCTAGTTATTTCAAATGAAACAAAGTTGTGTTTTGTCTCATGGCCCGGTTCCGATGAACTCGGTTAAGACGAATTTCATTGTTTTAAGGCGAAAAACACTTCTGCTCTCTTGCAACGTGCACAATGAAAAAGAAAAACACCCGTCTAAAACAAATTTCTGATAATACGAACAAATTTACAAGGTCCCTTCGAGTTCGTCTAACGGGAGTTCACTGGAAATATCAACGCGGCGTTCCAAGTAGGGTGGCGACGTTTACGCGGGAGGAAGAGGCGCGACGGCTCAGTGCGCGCGTGCGTTTACGGCATCGGTACACCTTGAACCACCGTTCACATAGTTAGGGCAGCTGGAACTTAGGGTGCCTCGATTCACGTGTCCGCCGTACATGCTGGAGACACGTATGCGTTGGCGCCGCCATTTTGGGTCACTCGCTCGCCGCCGCAGCAAGTCATTGTATCAAAACCGCCCTAAAATTATCGCCGCAACGCGGTTTACTGGCGAAGTTTGAATAATCTTATCTGTTTGCGTTGCTGGGTTTCGCGGGAAACGAAAAGAACAACGCGTTGACCACGTTGACCCAAATGCGGCGGCACGGGACCGTTAGGGTGTCGCCACCCTGTGCGGCAGCGCTGGCATCGAGGCACCCTTCTGGGAATGATAACGTGGCCGAGAGTGTTCCGCTTCTTGCGTTATCCCCACTGCAATGGCGCCGAGGCGATAGCAGTCACTCACTGAAACTGAAGGTGACTGAAGATGAAGTGAAATAAACGCAAGGATGACAAAACAAGAGACGGTGTACATAAACTAAAAATTAATGCTGTATTTGCCTAGTTTACAAATCACTCGACTCTCCGCTTCATTCACGCTTAGCTCCTCTGGAAGTTTCGGATTATGCGTGAAGAGATTGCTACCAATTGCGATCTCTCCGCCTTCTTTTGCTAGTCTGAATAACATTTCTTCATTGTAACTGCGCTCCTACTTCGCTATTATACCGAACACAGGAGCACATGACGACAAATAGCTAAATACACCTAGCAAATGCTTACGCATTATTCGGATAAGTCTCAGAAGAGTTCCTGACTGTTTCTTCTACATTTCAAGTACCAGAACAGATCCTGTAAATGTGTCGTTTTACAGGAGTGAAGCCGGGAACGTTGCGTCCCAAAGTTAACATCATCTTTTCTATTTAACGTTTCTTTCACTTCCCACACAACCCGTATAAACTTGTATGAACCGTTTTCAACTTTCTAGAGCGTTTATTCTTCTGTGGTCCGTAGCAGGACCTTACCGGGACCATAGAGAGTAGGCAGTTTTAGCATATCGTTACCGTGTTTATGTTACCGTTTACCGTGTTTGCGGGAGTAGACTGCGCAACGCGAGAGTTACTGCGAACGGTAACTTATACCGGCACAGGCTTCAGCGTCACCAGCGCTTCCGGTAACACGGTAAACGGTAACGCAAACACGGTAACGATATGCTAAAACTGCCTAGTAATTCGCGCGAGTGGTAACGAACTCGGACCGAACACTCCGAACATCTTTTGATTCGACTCATTGTCCGCAAATGTCCTTCCTTTCAGCATGCTGGACGTAGCAAGCGGTGGGGGTCGTTTGCCCGCATCATTTTCTGTGGGTTGCTTGTCTATAGCTGCGGCACGATCGAATAGGCCAGTTCGAACTTTGAATTATATATGGCAAATAACCTTGACTTGTTGCTCACGAATCCACAATTTTTATTTCCATACTCTGAAGTAAGCAGAATAGTAAATTCGTTGAGAAAAACGCCGCGCTATAGCACAGCGCTCCAGCGTGTGTTGTTTTCTTTCTTCTCACTAAAATGAGGCACGTGCGTCCCACAACAAGCACGGGCTTTTCAATTTATGGCGATCACTCAAAAGTGACACCGTAGTATAGCAAAAAACTCGCAATGTAGGGCAGCAGCCTTTCGCTACTCGACAAAGAGGATGACGCGAGCACGAACGAACTCGATCATCTAAAACTTGCGTGCCCTCTTCGATATGTCTTCAAGAGATGGGTGCGTGCTGCCCGGGCGCACTCAACACCCACCGACAAAGCATTGGCTAAGCACAAACTCGGTCACCTGTTGGAGATAAGAGAAGGAGAAGAACGTTTTTCGAAACAACGTGCGTGCCGTCATTGGTTGTAGCAAAATGTAACCTATAGGTTTACATTGACTTTTGATGGGAACGCGGTTTCGCTTTCGCGATACGGGCGGAAGGTGGGGGGTGCCTTGTCGATTGCGTTATGTATTCAGCGAGGAGCCAGTTTTCACCGACAGAGTTCCGGGGCCAACGGAAGGATGGAAAGTACATGCGCATGCATAAGTATAATGTGTTTATCGGGGGGGTTCAGGTATTATTAACATAGCGCTACCGCATTGCTCTTAAGAGCATATCGGTCCCGTTTGGGGCGTTTGTTGCTGTCGCAGAAACTGAATGTCACCGCACCGCCACTAAAGTTCATCGATCAGGTTTCGACTGCGGTTTGCTGTAGATGAAAACAAGCTTCCTTCCGTGGCTGAAACAGTCTTTTTTCGACAACAAATGCGTAGGCAACATTTGCGTCAACGCTTACTACCGGGGTATTCAACAGAGCTCAATTCAAACAGTACGATATGAATGGTTCGAAAAATTTGAGGAAGCAGAGTTGCTGCATGCGGGTAGTACCGATTTAGCAATGGAGTAAATGGGCCTGCTCCTTCTCCGGCTCGATTAACTCTACAAATTAGAAGCGTTCCGTTGGAAAAGAAGAAGCACGGATATTTTTTTGGCCCTTTTTACATCTTCTCATGCGACAGCTGTTTAACTAAAGAATTACAATACGGGCGTTACGACCTGGCATGTTAAAAGACGCTGGGACGAATTATTTTTGAATGACATGCACGCTTTGCATTTCAGTAACCGAAAAATTCTAGACGATTTCGGCATTGAGACACGGTCTATCAGCGAATATTCGTGTGGTGTTTGATTAGGGCAGGAGGCGCAGCGTTTTGAGCCCTCTATGCTCATTTCAGCCTTGACACTACCAGGGGCGGTATTCTCGTAACTGTCCCCTTTGAAAACGTCCCTTTTGCGTCCCTTTCATCGTGACGTACTTCCGGTTAAGCAGTGGGCCTTTGATTCAAATACCGTAACTGTTCTTGCAAACGCATTTTAAAGAAGTGAAACCGTATCAGAATATCTTTTATGTGTTTTTTGTTCCGCGAGCGAATCAACAATAAGGCGACGAAAAATCGTCTGCTCCAAATCGTCTGCTCCGAGTAGCCACGGCTCATAGCTCCGCCGTGCTTGTAAGGCGTCACATCCGGGTGTTCGCTTTTAGCCAATCAGGGCTCGCTCGAAAGGGACACTTTTGAAAGGGACACAAAAGGGACAAAACACGGGAATACCGCCCCAGAGCTGTTGCGTCGATGCCACGCGGAATTGCGTCTTTAGGGGTACAGTAGCCGACCGTTTTTTCGGACTACAAAACTTCGGACTTGCTGGATATTCCGAATTTTCTTTAGTAACCGCCAGTTGTCCCACAGGAGTAATGACTAACGGATTTTCCGAACTGCTCTTCTATTCGGAATAGTTTTCGTTCCCCTCCAGGTCAGAAAAAATGGGTCGGCTACTGTAGACGCGGCGTCAAAACCGGAAGTGACCGAATTTCCGATTACGGCGTCACCATATAATGACGTAAATTTAGGTCGCGCCGGTGCGTTTTAAAGTTTGTGCAGCCATTCATACCCGTCATAATGACACATTTCGGAAGACTGGCCTTGAAGCTACTATGTGGTCGCCGTGGGGTGGCGTCTTTACGCAACCCCACGGGGCCACGTGGCTCATGGGGCAGCGTCCAGTAACTCATGGACATGAACGCTGGGATTCGGGCCCACTTGTAGATTAACCCATTATTTGCATCAGCTGACATTCTTGTTCAGCTTGTCTATAACGCTGGCTGTGGCTCGAAGCTTTTAAGGCGTAAACATTGAGTTCCCCTTTCAGCGAAAAAGCGCTCTTGTTGTAATTGTAGTTGTCCAGTGAAGAAAATGACTACCGCTGTAAAGAGTAAATTAAAAAAAAAAGCACACGTGTGATTCGATGGGATCTTAATCTGGGCCTGCATGGTGCTCTACCAGTTGTGCTGTCTACGCAGATTGCGAGCGCAGAACAAAACTTGTCGTCGCTGTCGTTCAGTTCAGTTCAGTAAAACTTTACTGAGGTTGGGGAATGGATTAAATGGAGAAACTTGGGTGGATTCCTCATGGTTCCTTTCTTCGTGGCACGTATACCCACTCGGGGGATCGGCCAGGAACCGGAAGCTTCGAGGGGCGATGTGCCCCGCTTCGCAAAATTCACAAAAGCATCAATTTGAATCGCAAAACTTGTAGACTAATGCGTGCCGCGTGACGGCTGAACGTGATGGCACGTGAGTAGAACGGGTGCACACCAGCGGCGCAGAACCCTGATTCTAGAGAAGTTGTGGCGTATGCCAGTCTGCGCGCTGACGTTATGCGGACCTTAAGATGAAGGAGTGACGGCCGAAGAAGGAAGGAAGGCTTTGAACGAAATGAAAGGGGGGCAAGCACCTGGTGAAGATCAGATAACAGCAGACCTTTTGTAGTATGACGGGGTACTAGTAAAACTGGCAAACCTGCACACGCAATGCCTAATGACCGCGAGTGTACCAGAATCTTGGAAGAATGCGAACATCATCATAATCCATAAGAAAGGTGACATGAAGGACTTGAAAAATTACAGGCCGATCAGCTTACTGTCCGTCGTATACAAGGTACTTACCAAGGTAATTTCTAACAGAATTTCTGCCACCTTAGATTTTAGTCAATCTAAAGGACAAGCAGGGTTTCGTAAGGGCTATTCAACAATGAACCATATTCACATGATCAATCTCGTGATAGAGAAGTGCGCGGAGTATGCTGAACCCCTATATGTAGCCTTCATAGATTATGAGAAAGCATCCTACCGCTGGGCACACCACTCCACGCTCTGTCCGTACCTTTCCCCTTCTTTTCCTGTTTTCCTCTTTTCCCTCATTGTTCCCCTTTCACCCGTGCAGGATAGCATACTAGGCCGTAGCTTGGTTAACATTCCTGCCTTTCCTTTACTTTTTCTCTCTCTCTTTTGACATGGTCGAAACCTCAGCAGTCACTCAGGTATTACGTAACCAGGGTGTAGACGAGCATTATGTAAAAATACTAGAGGATATTTACAATGGGTCCACAGCTACCATCATCCTCCATAAGGAGAGCATAAAATACCTATAAGGGAGGGCGTCAGACAAGGATACGATCTCTCCAATGTTATTCACAGCATGTTTACAAGACGTATTCAGAACATTAGATTGGGAACAGTTGGGAGTAAGGGTTAAGGGAGAATACCTCAGTAACCTCAGATTTGCTGATGACGTTGCCTTGCTAAGTAACTCGGGGGGACGAATTGCCAAGCACGCTTACCGCACTGGACAAACAGAGTAGAACCGTGGGTATGAAAATTAATACGCAGAAAACTAAAGTAATGATCAATAACCTCGGGACAGCACAGCAGTTTGAGATAGGTGGCGAGGCAGTGGAAGTGGTAAGCGAATATATCTACTTAGGCCAAGTTGTGACCCCAGATCCCAACCATGAGGCAAAGATAATTAGAAGGATCAGAATGAGGTGGGGTGCATATGGCAGACATTCTCAGATAATGAATAGTAGACTACCATTGTCCCTGAAGAAGAAAGTGTATGACAGCTGCATCTCACCGGTACTCACCTACGGGGCAGAAACTTGGAGGCTCACTAAGAGGGTTCAACTTAAATTGAGGACGACTCAGCGAGCAATGGAACGGAAGATGATAGGTGTAAAATTAAGGATTAAGGGACAAGAAGAGAGCACAGTGGATCAGGGAACAAACGCCTGTTAAGGACATATTAGTAGAAATTAAGAAGAAGAAATGGGCGTCGGCAGGGCATGTAATGCGCAGGCAAGATAACCGTTGGTCATTAAGGGTAACAGAGTGGATCCCTAGACAAGGCAAGCGTGGCAGAGGGCGGCAGAAAGTTAGATGGGGAGATGAGATCAGGAAGTTTGCGGGGATAAATTGGTCGCAGTTGGCACAGGACCGGGGTAATTGGAGATTAATTGGCGAGGCCTTTGCCCTGCAGTGGGTGTAGACAGGCTGGTGGTGATGATGATGATGATGATGAAGACGATGGAACAAAAGCGATGGAAGATACACATGCACAGTGTAGCAGAGAAGAAGACGGATGAAGTAATTCGCGCTTAAAGGGATCCTGCAACACTTTCGATAAACGCTTTCACTTTTTCCTTCGCGTCTGGAAGCACTGCGAAAGCTATACCGTTATCGCCAGCACGCAGCGGCACCATTGTGCGATTTTCTCGTCGCTCGTCGCACCAGATACGCCTTCCGTTTCTGCTTCGTTTTTGTGGCTTTATTTTTAAAGTTGCTATCGAAAAGCGTTCATTGCTGCAACTGAAGGAAAACCGGCCAACAGCCGCTACATGGCCTCAGCGACGTAATTCGGGCCGTCGAAGAACGATAAGGCCGGGAAAAAGAGAAAAATCTTTTGAGCGAATTTCCAAGTTATCTGATGGGCATAGAGCAGTAATTTTTGGCTGAGGTATACTTTGCGACCCCATAATCTAAGTTGATTGATTGTGGGGTTTAACTCGCCGACGCAACGCAGGCGATGAGGCGCGCCGTAGTGGAGGGCTCCGGATTAATTTTGACCACCTGGGGATCTTTATCCCAAGTAGCACCAAAACATTAGAAGAACGTATTTTTTTTGTTTGGTGCTAACGTTAGAGCAATGTTCTTAATGTCATTTTTTTTAAATGTTTAACTAATGTTATCAAAAACGTTACAGTAATGTTTTGTCAAACATTATTTAAACGTCCACAAAACATTTTTACAACATATTATTAATGTTAGTGTTACATTTCCCTAACGTTGCAGCGAACAAGCTAATAACGTTCAAAAAACGTTTAAAAACAATGTAAAACGTTACATCACATTTCGCCAAACGTTATGCGAACAGTAAGAAAGCATTTCTACAACATATAAATACTTTTGGAGTTACGTTTACCTAACGTTGCAGAAGCACCCTACAAAAACATTTTAAGAACAACTAAAAAACGTTACAGTAACGTTTCGTCAAACATTATTGGAACTGTGAGGAAGCATTTCGACAACATGGTAATTATGTTGGATTTACATTTACTTAACGTTGCAGAAAACATGCTTGAAACAATCTTTTAACGTTGCAAAACCTTTTCAGAATGTGGACCAGGAACGTTACAGTGACGTTTTGCCAAACGTGTGGAATGTGTATCGTGGAGCATTGTTTCTGTTATCCACGTTTGCCGGTTACGATATATTTTAAAGCATTTTCAAAATAACAAGGAAAAGTGAAATTTCAAATAAAATTTTATTTTATTTTTGCATGGTTACAACATTTTTTTTATTTACATTCCATTGCTGCTGCTGTGCAGAAGAGGAGGCTCCATCCAGGGGCTGGCTGCGTCTGTGTGGAAAAAGCAAACAATTCTACTTCAGTACGCTGCGGCAGTAGGCGGCTTTTGCGCGAAAAAGTAGTCGCCGCCTAAGGATTTGTTTAGTTAACGAGCGCACACACGCACACACACGCACATGCACACACGCACGCACTAAAAGGAGAGTAACTGAACAAGCAGCTACGCAGCAACTCGTGCTAACCATATGACCAGAAGAAAGCAAGCGCACAAAATTTTGGGTCACCTGACTCCCAACTTGAATCTCCCGAGTCAGTAACCTATACAGGTTAGTGACTATTCGTCAAAGTCGCTCGCTAGCGGAGAGTTGTGTCTTCTGCATGGTTCATGTATTTTTATTAGGCAGAGATTAGGATGAAAATCATTTAAATATAAATGCACTATTAAATTTTGAGAATATTAGTTTATTGCTTACCTTGTGGGTTCCTGTAAGCCCAATATTCGCAAAGTGGATCCAGTCACCAATGATGTGGCCCGCTATCGACTGTGACCTGCGTCACACCAGCAGCAGCTGGAAAGCATAGGGCGCGACTAGTTATGGGCTGCATAGCAGTTCATAAATTGAACTACTAAAACAAATCAAAATACGCTCTCAGAAATTTTCTACTCACCAAATACTATTCGGGAACGGATACTAACCTCTCGGACCTTTTTCTTCTTTTCTTCCTGTCCAACTGTATATAGATGACCGCTACCTCAATCGAAACAACCCATCTGAAAATTCGCTTGGTTGTAGCAGCGACGTTTGCTCCTCCAGTCCGGCAGATCTTTCACCTAAAAAAGAACACAAAGTGCTACAGAGGTATTACAGATGGTTCACACAAAAGAAACACCCATTAAACACGAATGTGTATAATGGTCCAAGTTTACTTACGTAATAAAGGGAACCAAAGTGGGAACTCATAAACGAACAACTTCGATCCTAGTCTTTCTCAGCACTGAAAAGAGTTGTGTGACATGTTTAATACATGCTTGGAACAGGCTAGGGGAAGAAAGGAGGAAGAATTTGAGCATTTTACAACAACCCGGGCATTCTTTTTTTTTTTTTTTTTTGCACGAATGCAGGAAGGTTCTGTTTTTCAGTCAAAGCCATGCGTATCATTGCAGCCACTAAATTTGTTAGCGTTCACTTTAACCATGGTTTTTGTTTTTTCACGCTCGGCGTTGTTACCTCGTCATATGAAACGCACCCTGTTATTCATCACTGCTGAACATTTACAGGATTTTTCAAAAGTTGGGAAGAGCGCCTGGAACCACGGCTGTAAAAGCCTTTGATTCAAGCTTTTCGAAACCGCACCACCGATGAACAGTACTAGAACTAGCCTTTTTGCTCGAAGCATGTCGGTTTTATTTCGGCGAACGACGGCTGTGCATGATCAATGCGGCCCCAATGAAAGCGTGTTGGTTCCAAACTTCTGATAAAGTGCGCGCAGTAGGCAAAATTCTGTATCCAGAGTGACCTCTTTTGGGCGGAACGGTTCCCTTTAGAGGGAGTGGGTGATCGCTAGCATGACCAAGTACCTCCCACACCTCTTAACCTCAATTCCCCCCTTCGGATCTTTATCGGCTTAGTTGAAAGTGGCACCTGCCCTGGTCATTCCAGCTCCTGTTGTGCTGTGCGTTATCGATTGAATTCGCTTTTCCATTTTGATTCGCTAAACCCGCTAGCCATTTACACAATATTTACTTACCAGTTTCTATGGTCTCGGTATTGGCACTCATCGTCGATGAACTCCGCGGCTTTCCCGGTTTGAGGGTATCTTGAAAACCATAGCCTGCAATGAAAGTGACTTCGACTCTTTACCAGCTGCTATTTACCAGCCTTTTGGGGTGCATTTCTCACAACTCAAGAACGCGCTATGCTGCTTTAATGCATTTCAAAAATGTAAGTCGCAAACGAACGCATGTACTCGAACAGCGCACTTTTTCCCACCCTCTGTGACACCTTCAGCCCTCAAAGTGCCCCTTTCTAACAAAGTTGGCTATATAGTCACGCAGGTTGTCTGGTTGCTTACTCGCCAGCGAAGAAAGCTACGACAAAAGGCTCAGGTTTGCAGCTTTTAACAATATATCTCAGAAGTCTGACGAACTTTTTGCGATAGGTACACCGTCATACCGTCTAAGTTAACCAGCGGCAAAATAGGCTACCAAGGGGTGCATTCTGACCTGTTCGTTTGCATTTGTATCGACTACATTCCGAAGTAGCTGCACTGGCTGCATCCCCCCCCCCTTTTTTTTTCACGTTAAGGAACCCCGGCGTTCCCAACATAATTATCGCATCGCCAGGCAATTAGGGGCAATTGTAATGCTTTTTTTTTTCAAAATTTCGCACAGCGAACTAACGTGACACGCACATTATTTTGTTTCGCGTGCCCAAGCCGCTACCTCACTTGCCCGGCTGAAGTGAAGATCATTCGAGTGTGGGCGAGGTTAGTTATCCGAATTCACTTTGCTTTGCACAAAGCGCGCAAAAATCGTTTCCAACAAAAATCGTTTCCATGCAACGTACCCGTAACATCGATTCTTTCATCAATACTGCCTACTATATAGTTCAAAGGCCCGTTCACACTTGCGACGATGAGACGCGATTTCGGAAACTTTTGCCGCCCGGCGATCCGTTTTGTCGTTCGGTCTCGGCCAATTTGTCGCCACGACAGAAATCGCGTTGTTCGTCGCAAGTGTGCACGGGCCTATAAGCAAGAAAATACTCACGAGTTGCTCCTGCACACCTTCCTTGTATGTCGCTTACATTGCCCAAACGCCGCCTCTGGCGCTTCGTTTTGAATATCCAGCGATAAACGGGTCTCGGTTGGACGGACCACGGAGAAAGATATAACACCATCGAGCAGGCTACGACTGAACAAGCATGCGCTTGCGCATATACTTACGCCTACAACTGCAGTGTTCCAGGTAAACGATCCGGTGTAACGACTGGAGCTGGGTGCGCACGGGGTCGGCAGTGGCGAGAAAAGACCCCTTGAGCCCTTGCCCTTTTTTCTTTCCCTCTCATATGGGGCGAGAAGGCAGTGGATCTCCAAGCAACTTTCCGCAGCCGCTGTCTGCGGCTGAAACCTGTCTGAATGAACAAAAAGCCGTGGGGGGATGCTACACAAAGGAACGTCGCACAATGCGCCAGGAAACTTCTCCACCCGCCCTTGGGGACAGCGCCGCGAAGTTCGCCTTTTACATCGCAAAGTGAAGACAGCCTTACCTGCTCGTCTCAACGAACAGAATGAAGAGGACTCGCGAACAAGATTGACTTTGAACGAGACTGATCGTGATGCCCGGATCAAGGAACGCTTCATAACCAAACATGAAATACGAGTGGTGTAGGGAGAAAATTTGTAAAAAACACCGGTGGCATTTTTTTTGTAAACTAGAACTTAAACGTTTTGATTCACTAGTCAGAAATATCATGCTTCGATGAAAAAAAAATTGTGGGCAACTTAACCAGTCCGGCTGGTGCGTACGGAATAACTGTGTGGTCACATAACTACAAAAAAGGGTTTTTTTTTTTTTTTTCGTACATGTATGCTTTAAACAAGCGAGTTACCCCTGCAGCCTTGAGCACTATTAGCGAACACGATTACGTAATTTCTCGCCTGATCGCCGATAAAGCATGCCTTCGCCAGGAATGCCTTCGCACATGGAGTCCATCTCCCCCCCCCCCCCCCCCCCCTTCTTCCTCCCCCGTTAAACGGCTCCGAAAATTACATAGTCTCACGACTAGAAATAATAGGATATCATTTCACAGTAAATCACGGAATATTACGCAAATTACGGGATATTACGGCTAGAAACTGCTCTTTCTAATGTTTTCTAAAATGTTTTCTGAGTGAATCTAGAGCAATCTCTCCCCTGCCCAAAAAACCACAACTTAATAGGAAATAAACCGCAACGAGTAAAATAAATCTGCTTTATAATAGGTGTTGCTTGAAGTGTGTTAAAGAAAAACCTAACAATGGACACAAATCGTAAGATAAACTTTTGAAACGCGGCATTAATATAATAAAAAAATTCAGTAAGTGCAGTAAATAGTCATTCACGACATATGATTTACCAAAATCAAAATACAACAATACGTTCAAAGCAAATAAGGTATACAAGAACCAGACCGAAGTAGGTGGCTAGTACCAACAAATATATTTTACATGACCTGCTCGAGACAGCTAGCGCACCGCTGGCGTTGTCTTATTACCGCTGTTTCCAGAAAACTGCACGTGCACTGCTTGCGTACTCAAACGCTTCGTCGTCGTTTTCTACCGTCGTTGTCTTCTTCCATCGTGGCACGTTAGGAGCACACTACGAGTAACCATATCTGTTCTTCAAAATGTTTTCGCATCGAAATGCCTTTGAACCGAGAAGTCCGTGCATCGGAAAGCCCGTGCGCCGAAACGCACGTGCTTCACCGAAATGTCCCAGACCCCGTCATAACAGTAACAGGGAGACACTGAGATCGGATGATTCGTTTCAAATTAGCTCGATGGCATAGGCGCCAACAAAGTGGGCGCTGAAAAGCTCGATCCCCCCCCCCCCCCCCTCTTCCCTCACCCTCCCCTTTTTTCGAGGGCTTCGTGTCCTTACGCCGCACACGATGATGGGAAAAATATGGGTACGCAGCTTTTCAACAACAAACGCAACTCAAGGTTTTAAACGAAGTTCGCGTAATTGGAGGCTAAACATCGCGCTTCGGCTGATTATAAGGACTCGAATACTTCCTAATCGTCTTGCCCTTGCCTGTGAGAAGAATTCGGGCTTTGAGTTAGCACAATGTCTGCAAGGCACAAAATGGGAAAAAAGGAGTCATTTCAATTACATTTGAACCAGGATGTAACTAACTTCCATGTGACGAATTCCTGGATTTAACAAAGTTTTTTCAAATCCCCATTGCTAGCCTCATTGAAAACGATGCGTTTTCGACATGACCTCTATATAACGAAGGCATGGCAACAGTTACACCTTCATGTAACGAATTCGCTACGCTGATGAGCCATCGTTTCTTGCACTTTTTCTGAAAAATTGGCTGGAGATATGCACTAATTTAGCGAACATTGCACGCGCTGCAAACTACCGTGTGTTTCCAATGTGAGTGTGGTGTCGCTTAGGTGCTAGGCCCAACTGTCGGTGAGTATATTTGCGCGTCTCCACTGATTTCTGAGGTGTAGGTTCGTTGGTGATGAGTTCTGCTACTAGAAAACAAAAAGATTTGTCTTTTCAAGACAAGCTCGCAATTTCAGGTGCCGTCTCCGCAGGCAAGTAGGATCAACGTTGTCGTTCGGTACAGCATCCCAGCTAGCACCTTCTCAAAAAGTTTGAGTGCACAATTAAATAGCATCAAGTTCGCGAAAAGGCGCCCTTTCAGCACACGTTTGCTCCTTGAAACTGGTTAAAGCAGCGAAGAGTGTCAAAAGGCAAAATTGATAGTTACGTTACGCTTGCGAATACAGGGGTATAAGTGACCTTGATTCTTTGGACTGCCGTGTACTGAAAAACTTCGTGGAAAAGCAGAAGCCGCAAATAGAGCATTTTTTTCACTCTGAAATAAATTCTTGAAGGGAGAGTTCACTGTCCCTGATGTCAAGTATTCTGATTTAGTTTCGGCTTCATTTACGGGTGCCTTAAATCGAAACTTGCATATAATGAAAACCTGCATGTAACGAAAATTTTGAATTTTTATCAACTTCTTTACATACAGGTTTAACTGTATGCGTAACTCTATATTTCGACGTGGTGCGTGCTTTTACACGGCGGATAAACCTAGGCTTGCATCAAAATTGACGAATTGATTACGTCTGCCGCAAAGGGAAGTTTTCAAAGTTTCAATTTCGTCGCCTAAATATTTTTATGAAGTTTCATCAAAGGTAATACAGTTGTCAAACATTACAGCTTTTGCAGTGAATTAACAACACCGCAGCAGCAGACATCAAAATATTTAGGCAGCAATCGTGCCGCCAGCGCAGCGCTATGGGGAGGAATTGGAGCGACAGCGGAGTGCAGTTTATATACGTAGATGTTAAAAGTTGAAATCCACTCTAGAAATGCAGTTATGCGGCTACAAAGGAAGGCTGTACAGCTTGGTTAGATACTTCGCAAGGGTCCCGGTGCTTGATTTCACCTAGGGTCCACCGCCCATCGACATCATGCAGTCGATTTCCCGACTAAACTTATAACCAGGAGGCTAGCCGTTTGTAGCGCGAGCGTGAGCGTAGGGTATCATCGATAGTGAGCACTTACGCGCTCGTATAGGCTCAAGGCAGGAGCATGGATATATGGTTAGCAACCGCCACCAAAGTGTTACAGAGAGGAAGACGTGAAACGAAGATGTATTTACAAGGCGTATTTACACCCGCCTTGGTGGCTCAGTGGCTAAGGCGTTGTGCTGCTGGGCACGAGGACGCTGGTTCGATTCCCGGCCGCTGCGGCCGCTTTTCCGATGGAGGCGAAAAGCAAAAACGCCCGTGCGTACGAGATTTAGGCGCACGTTACAGATCCCCAGGTGGTCAAAATTAATCCGGAGCCCTTCACTACGACGCGCCTCATCGCCTGCGTTGCATCGGCGCGTTAAACCCTACAATCCATCAACCAACAAGGCGTATTTACAGAACAGAAGGCCCCGCGCAGACCAAGAACGCCAGAGCTTCGGCTTCTTCCTTTTCAATACCTGTACACCTCAGAGTCGATCTGAGCGCGCCCAGCGTGTTGTTTTGGCTACAATTTAGCACACGTGCGAGCAGGCTAGGCACTGGCGTTCGTGTCTTCTTCCTCTGTGGCTGATGCACCATAACAATGCTGTTGTACTTTATATGGCTAATGTGAAACAAAATAACGCGAAACTGCGGTGTCGCAGTCTCGCGTTGCATGCGCAGGGCAACTCTGGCTTTCACTGTAGGTGTGAGTTCGTTACAGATCTACCAAATCATCCAATGGGTGTTAATTCGATCGCCGCATTGATAAGAAGCAGCTCTCGCATTTTTGTTTTCTGCTTCAATGGCGCAGAATTTGCGGTGCAAACGTGACAGGAATGTAAAAATTACACATAACACTGTCAATTCCTATTCATTTTTTTCTATTCCTATTCATTCCTAGTCATTCATTCATTCATTCATTCATTCATTCATTCATTCATTCATTCATTCATTCATTCATTCATTCATTCATTCATCCATTCATTCATTCATCCTAGTCATTCATTCCTAATCAATCCTAGTCAATTCCTAAAATAAATTTAACTTCATATGATGCTTACTGAAAATAGTTAAAAGCATGCTTTCGTGTATATTTGAAGTAACCTGCATTTGACTTGCAAATCGTTGTTTCCCGGCAACAAGTGTATTTCTCGATGACGCAAAACACCTTCTGCTGCTCTGTGCTGTCGCTCTTTCTTGCGCTCGGTGCAGATGACAGAAAAGAAAAATACCAGGCAGCCTCACGCCGGAATACAAGACACAAGAACAGGCTTTTGCCGCACTTCCCCTGCAGGTCTTGAGAGGGGGAGCAAGCCCCCACCCGCCGCGCGCACCCGCATGATACACGCCTTGCAAAACGAGGGGAGCGGCGGTGGGCAACAATAGGACTGGTCATAAATGGCACCGGTTGTTGACGGAGCTATTCCTCTGAGGGAACAAAAGGCAACTGAGGGGAAAGCGGCCTTGCCTGAGAAATGTTTCGCGCGGACTCGCAGCGGCCAAAACCACAACTGATGACACGATTGGCGCTGTAATTTATCCTCCTCAACACGTTGGCTTGCCCATGTCCTGGGCTGGGCTGGGCTCATAACACAAAATGAACACGCACGCATACACACTTACAACATTTGTCTCAGCACATCTCCGGCGGCGTCAAAATGCAGTCAAGCACTGAAATAATGTGGCTGCGATTTTTAAAAGCATTGGCGTAGCCAGGATTTTATATCGGATTGGGGGGGGGGGGGGGGGGTTTGAGCCGCCAGAGCTGCTCAAACGAGCTGGAAGTTGGCCGCGGAAGACACGCCAAAGATAGCAGAATCGGTGGCGACACGCCGACAGCACGAGATGCAAAGTTCTATATATGTGAAATAAGGAAATAACCCGAAATATCCCCCCCCCCCTTTAATATGTCAAAATGGTGAAGAGGGAGCCAGAAGAACCGACCGGTACGTGCTGGAGCCTGGAAGCGTTATCTGGCGCGTGCGATTCACGTTCGCGCGAATCACCCGTCCTGGATGACCCCCCCCCCCCCCCTCCCCACTTCCCGAGAAATTTCGGGGGGAGGACTTGATTTGACCCCCTGTACCCCTGAAGACTTTGGTAAAAGCCAGTTGTATTGTGCAATTAGTTTGAACATTTCGCTAATGCTTCAAGCATAACATCACCCTGCCGTTGTAACATAAATGTTATACTTATGTTCAGATTTATTATGTTACCTGACAGTATTACCTCGAGCATTTTAATAACGTTAAATTTCTAAAATTACTTCAACGTTATGCCTTGAACATTGTAATAATGTTGCAATAAAGATGTTACCTATAACGTTGCTTTGCGGGTACTTCTTAGCATTATAATAATGTTTACATTTTTACATCCCATTAATGTTCTGCCGTGAACATGCCCTGAACGTTATTATAATGTTTCAATTTGTACATTACTTTAACGTTGAGTCCTGAGCATTTTAATAACGTTACCATTTCTAACATTGGTGATAAGTTGTTTCCTGAACATGTCCTGAACGTTATTAAAATGTTTGTATATTTACATTACTTTAATGTTGAGTATGATCATTGTAATAACATTAGTATTTCTAACATTGGTTTTAAGTTGTTTCCTAAACGTTAAATAAATGTTGGGAACAAAACGTTAACATACATGTTGGTTTTCAACGTAAAAATAACGTTTCTAACATAACATAAACATTGAATGTTTTTTTTTAAACGTTACATAAACATTGCCTCGTAACATTTAACGTTATTTAAACTTTCGCAACTTCCAGATAACGTTATTCTAATGTTCTGTGCTACTTGGGATCGTGCGCCGAAATCTCGTACACACGGGCGTTTTTGCTTTTCGCCTCCATCAGAAAAGCGGCCGCCGCGGCCGGGAATCGAACCCGCGACCTCGCCCATAATCTAAGTACTGTGTGTGTTGGGTGGCTACGCTCTGCAAGCATTTAAGATTTCAAAAAAGCTGGAAAAAGTGTTGTAGGGACCCTTTAAAGACGAAAAAACAAAGGAAAACGAAAAAAAAAACGACGCAAGCGCGATGTAGCAGTAAATAAGTTGGTAATATGTATCGCCAGGCTTTGGCCTTCAAAGCCCGTACTCAGACTCGAGCGACTCGAGGAATTTCCTTTTGCACGCGGCTACCTGGACTGAGGAGGCCACCCAGCTTCTCTAAATTTAGAAAATAAATGTTTATCCCTCCTTCTCAGCGGGCCCCACCCAGTAGGGCGCTTTTCCACACGTTTTTACGTTTCTCCTCCTTTGAACGCCACGCAATCTTGCTGATCATTTGATGGGGTGCAGTTAGCTCCCGTCGAAGACCGTGAAGACGACGACGAAAACGGTACATTTTAAATGCTCGAGCACTAGCATGCGTTCTCAACGAGAAATCATGTATGTCCATCTGTGGCGCTTGATGTGCCGCACTTTCGCCGCATAGAGAAATTCTTATAATAAAAGGCCCTATGCGGCCTTCGTGTTCTCACGTTAAAACCCCTTGTATCGTTCCTAAAACACTGTGTTCCCACCAACGCGTTTGCGTACAGCAGCGAATCCGACGCTAAGGGAGATTGAGGTATACCTATCCGTAGGGATACATGGGGTCTCTGGACGCATTTAATAAGGCGCTAGGCCGTTGCATGTCTTCCTAGCAATGCATGGGTGTAGACTAGTGAAACAAGCTTCAAATGAGCTCTGCGTATAGCGTTACATAGGGTTGTTACACGGGGTCTTATAGAGGGATTTAGCAGCAACAAGAACAAACGAAGAAACCCCTAGGGCCTTCATGCTATGACATCAGAGTGCCTACATCCCCACTTAAAAGTTTCCTACCGGCAATACATTTATGTATAGTAGTCAAGCCAACTTTTAGACGGGACAGCGGCTTACACAATTATCCGACAATCCCAGTTTGGAAGTTTCTGCAAAATGGTCTTTTTTATCTGGTCGGATGTTTTGACGCCTGCCGGCGACGGACACACAAATTCCCAACAGCCTCGCCCTTATAGTTAGAGGATCCTCCGTAGCATGCATGTTGCTCCCTCTGGAGTTGATGTTGGGAAACCTGGCCACCCGGCAAGTCGTTTAAAGGGACACTGAAGTGAATTTGTCAAGCTCCCGTTTTTGCTTGCACTGCGTAGACTGGCTCAAATTAGCACACTTTTCATCGTTTATCCGGTTGACAAATCGGTAGTTATTTTACAAAGCGCGAAAGAAGAAAAACTACCATGCGCGGTTTGCGGCGGCCGCACCAACTAAGGCTGTGACGTTGGGAGGAGGGGCGCCGTGATTGGACGATGCCCAAGGTTAGCAATCACACAAGTTTCGGTTTCGGTTTCGGTTCTGTAAAACATAACCAATGGCGTTGTTGGATGGGCATTCTCAATATCTCAGTAATCATCGTACCGCGCTTCTGCCATGTTGTAGGCTGTAAAATGCACAAGATAAGCCTCCCAGCACGGCTTGTAGTCGTAGCATTCACTAGCCGAGACCTACGCAGTGTATGAACGCCCTCCGCGTACCCGCAGACGCCCAAATGTCATGCGCTTTTCCCCCATATTTGGAGCTTGCCTCCCTCATGCCTGTATCGTAATAAGCGTGTTCGCACCAGGCCAAGGGTCTGTTCATTCTGGCCTGTGCCCACTGCCTGCAAGCAGTCGGTGCTTATGGCAACAGCACGCCAACGAGAACTCGCTAGCGCGCCAGTGCCAGCCTGCGCGCGTTTTGTGAACTAGTTCGTGTAGCCATGAACGTTGCGGCCCCAAAAAAGGTGAACTCAATATAGAAAACATCGGCGGAAAACAAAAAAGTTAACTTACAAAAAAAAAAGCACGTACCCGCGGGGATTCGAACTCGTGACTTGCAAAACATTTGCGGTAACATACCTAGCGCACCAGACCGCTGAGCCACGGAGCCTTTTTTTTTTTTTATTACATGGAAAAATACGCTCGGACGTTGCAATACGACGAATACAAGCAAACAAAATTATACCCTGAAGTTATGAGAAGCAAATATACATCAAAATTCAGGCAAACACACACAAGCGTTCAAAAGAGGGAACCAGTCAGGTGGTTGATCAAGCGAACTATACACACTATGTACAAATGCCACAGTTTCTCGGAAATAAGACTTAGTTGATCTTGGTGGCTCAGCATGCCTATCACATAAGCGGCATCGCCACAGACTGTACAAACCAATCAACACGAACATGTCATAAGGTGGCTCACCAGGATAGTCGAATGGCAAAAATCGGATAGAGAAAGGCGTAATATCCATGTCTTTTTTGAGCGTTCGCTGTAGAATGTCCCAGAAAAAGACAGCATCTCTGCAGTCTACAAAGCAGTGATCAATTGTCTCTGGTCGAGTACAGAGCCGACAGTCTGTCGACCAAGCTATAAACAGACCCCGATCTTTCATCCAAGTTTTAACAGGGAGCGTGCCAGTGTGTAATTTGAAGAAAAATGTTTTAACACCTGGCGGAACACACATTTTACACACTCTATTGAGGACATCCTGGTACGGACACTGTAGGTACAGAACACGATATAGAGGTGTGGGAAAAAGCCCAGAAACCAGGGCATCAGAAATAGACTCGCGCGTAGCAGTAAATATGTACTCAAGGCTAAACCGAGCCTGTAAGAAGCGAATTGTGTCAACCACTTCTTTGAGGAAACCTCGCGGGCTTCGGGATGCGTCCACAGACAGCGAAGACACCACAATATCTGGGAGAAAATGTGCAAGACGTATTTGCAGTACAGCTTTCAAAAAAGGATGTTGAACATCTCGAAAGTAGAATAAACGAGAAAGAAGCTGCCAAAGAAACAGGTGAACAAGCCCCAGTCCCCCTCGCACAACCGGAAGAAAAAGGTTATCTCGACGCATTGGCTCACTACGCGAACACCAAATGAAGGTTGCAAAAATCCGGTGAAAAGCCTGGATCTTGAGTCGTGAGCAATGTAACACCTGTAGGACATAAAGAAAACGGGTCACAAGGAACGTGTTACACGCCCGAGCACGAGAAAAGATGGACAGCTGCCGTCCCCGCCAGTCATTCACTTGGCGCTGTAGCTTCACCGCCTGCTCCGACCAATGCGAGTCAGTATTGCGAAACTGCGAGAGGGGTACTCCTAAATAAGTTAGGTCTCTATTCCAATTGATTCCGGCGAAACGATCGGGTGTGGTTCCCCATTCTCCTAACCAAAATCCGCAGCTTTTCTCGAAATTCAGGGCCGCACCTGAAACCTCGCAAAATTCTTGTGTAATGGCAAGAGCATTCTCCACACTGGCCTTGTCAGTACAAAATAAAGCGACATCATCGGCATATGCTAAAATTTTCACTTCGAAGGACGATAGCGTGAACCCTCTAACATTATTGTCCTCTATTATGCGCATGCACAATGGTTCCAGATATAAGCAAAACAGGAGTGGTGATAATGGGCACCCTTGACGAACCGATGAAAGAAGGTGGATTGGTTGGGTTAGTCGATTGTTGACTATCACTATTGTCGAGCCATTAGCATAACATATTTGAATACCTTCGGTAAGCCAAGATCCTGCGTTCACATGCTGTAGAGCACGAAACAGAAATTGGTGACTGACGCGATCGAATGCCTTTGCCAAATCTAGTTGTACTAAGGCTACCTGGGCTGACGTACCCGAAACACACTCCAATATAGACCTTGCTATGTGTATGTTAGTTTGAATAGATCGCCCACGGATGCCACATGTCTGATGGTCACGAACTAGTAGCTCAATCACATTTTGAAGACGGTTGGCCAAAATCTTAGCGAAGACTTTATAATCTACATTACATAAGGAAATGGGACGATATCCTTCTACTTTACGCAGTTTGTCAGGATCATTACTTTTGGGGATTAGAACAGTGTGGCCTTCGTACAGCGTAGGTGGAAGAAATCCAGTCTTGTAAGCCTCGCGGTAAACCTCAAGTAAAAATGGAGCCAGCAGAGAACAGAATGTGTGGTAAAATTCTGCAGTGAGACCATCAGGTCCCGGGGTTTTGCCTTTCGACAATGATTCAATGCTAGACACCAATTCTTGAATGCCAATCTCCTGGTCAATGGATTCACACTCGTCCTGGTTTAATTTGGGCAGCAAACTAATGAATTTGTCAATGGAGTCCTCGCTCACTGCTCTTTTGGGAGTTTGGAATACAGTTCTATAGTAATCGACGAAGGCCATCATTATCACAGTAGTGTCATCAGTAATTTTCTCTTTATACTCAATTTCATGTATTTGTTTAGACAGAGCATGACGGCGCTCATCACCTAGTGACCGGCGACACGGTTGCACTTCAGCAAAGCGCTGTGATCTCGCTCGCACTAGTGCTCCCCGGTATTTCTCAACATCAAAAGCCTGTAGCTGTGCCTTGACATTCCGAATGTCATCCATATATTGACCTGGACATCGGCCTTCAAGTTCATAAAGTTCTCTCAACAATTTATTTAGGTGATTTATGTTGTTTTTCTTTTCAAACGTCATCACTGTAGCCTCTTCAATTGCCGTGACTTTCACTTCTTGCTTAAATAATTCCCACCGTGCGAGCATTGGCAGATCATAGCGATTTCTTGCATTTTGCATAATTTCTGGCACACGATTTAAAAAGGGCTGATGGGATAGTGAAGAATTATTAAATTTCCACAATTCCCAATTCAGGCGACGACTCCGACACTGTTGGCTACCATGCGCAGCAGATACAAGGCAATGATCGCTAAAAAATACCGGATGAACAGAGTAGCTATGGACACACGGTAAAGAATCTAAAGAAACATAAATACGGTCTAGCCTAGCGTGAGAGGCTCCCTGAAAATGTGTAAAACGATTTTGCAGTCGGACATTTTCTCCTATGTCACAAAGGTGAAAGTCACAAGCAATGTTTTCCAATGTTTTGGCGCTTAAGTCCGATCGTTGGTGCTCACATGACCTGTCACTCGGGTTACACACACAGTTAAAATCCCCTAAGACCATTAAGTGGTGGTTAGTACGCAGGTGACTCTGTAATGACAGGAAATATTCTTCCCGTTCGCGAGGTTACGACGGTGCATAAACGACAATAAATCTCCATGACTGTCCCGCGATCATTAGGTCACATACGATAAGGCGTCCCTCCGAATCAGTGGATACAAATTCCACACAGCATTGGAGGCGCTTGTTTAGAAAGAGCATGCACCCAGCAGATAACCCTTTGGCGTGGCTAACGCACACTTCGTACTCTGATTGAAAAGGAGCTAGAGCTTCCGCAGTCCCTTCATCCGACTGAATTTTTGTTTCTTGAATGGCCAATATATCAAGCTTCCAACCCCGCATTAGGTGAAGAAGCTGGCCTTGACGCCTCTTGTTGCGTAAGCCACGGACATTTAACGTTCCAAACTGAAAAGAAAGAGCTCCCACCATGACAACCTACAGCAGTACTGTAGCGTCTCTACCGCGCCTACCCACAGTTCCGTCAGGATCTGGAGGCCGGGCAGCAGGACGGCGACCAGTAGTTGCACTTTCCGTAGCCGGGGAGGCAGCCAAAGCTGCCCCTGATGATGATGCAGGGTCGGCAACTAGAGGAGCCTCTGAGCTTATGAGGCCTGTATCGCAGGAGGATGTGGCACCCGGCGCCAAAGCCGTCGATAGCACCGCCGAAGCAGCAGGAGCAGGATCCGAAGCATCCCTGGCAAGGAACTTCTTCGCCTGCTTCGTCTCCATGACCACTGGTTTTCCACCCGAAGCCTCAGCTTCATCAAGGGGCGCAGGTCGCTTTTTGGTACCAATGTCAAGTTCCATTTCTTCATTCTCCGTCGACGGTGGTCGATCCAGGTAAGGTGGCGACTCGGCCCATGTTGCAGGCAAGACCGCAGCGTTAGCGCCCCCTCCTTGATCTTCAGGTGGTACCAAACGGGACGCATTCTCCGTGGGCACCGCAGGAGCCCTATCTTCTCGCCGCTGCTCCGCAACAGCTTCCCCTGAAGAATCCACGACCTCACTCGCATCCATGATGTGAGATGAAACAGTGTCATCTTCCGCTTCGCGACCCGAACGAAGCTTGTCTGCGTAGGTTTGCACACACGCTGATGACAAGTGGCCGTAACGGTGGCATTTCTTGCAACGCGGAGTCTTGCACTGCCTCCTTATGTGGCCTACCCTATTGCAGCGCAAGCAGAGTGGCGGACGCCCAGGAATCAAGATGAGAGACTGTTGACCGTAGACGTCCAGTAGGTGCGGCAGCGAGTTGACTGAGATTCCATCCTTCAGAGTGAATGACACGTCTCTGTTGGTCATCTGCCAAGCCTCCATGCCATCACACCGCCACATTTCTCTTGTGATAGACTGAACCGTGCCATACGGTTCCAGCGCTTCTACAATTCGGCGTTGCTCTATGTGCGGGGAAAGCCAAAGAAGCTTCATTTTGATATTCCTGCCCTCAGGATCAATGACCAGGCACTTGAGGCCTTTGACCGCAAGTTCGCCTCGTTCTACTAGCTTTTGTTTCGCTGCACCGTTGACGCATGTGACAAGCCACAAGTGACTCATCTGATATTGACCACAAGCAAGAATGTCCTTGGTGTCTAGAACGGCAAGCAAAGCATCGCGAAAGTCCGGGGCACGGTACGGTCGGCCAGACAGGTCAGCATGCAAGAACACGGAGTTTAGAACGGTGTTACCAGAAGGCAGACGGGGAAGTACGACCTTGTAGGTTCCGGAATCGTCAGATGACGCAACTTGAGTACCTCGGCCCAAGGCCGATGCGCTGTTTCCAGCAGAATGCATTGCAAACGTGGCCGTAGCAGCCGTCGTCGTCTTCTTCTGAGCCACGGAGCCGGACGCGAAGGCCTTGCTAATATAGGGTATATATTGTACAACCAGTTGACACTTTTATTTAGTTTTGGCATTTCAAGCAGCTTAGGTGACTGTTTGTTGTACTGCGATCGTGCAGTAAGCGTCGCCCGAGTTTCCACAGTAGCTCACGTCTAGCAATTGCATTTCGTAGACGGAAAAGCGTTCGCAGATGCGTAGTCGTGCTGCTGACCGCTGTGCTTGTTCGCCCAGCGCAAAAAAGTGCTTCCCGCGCCCTAGTTTTACGCTGTACGGTAAAAATATCAGTTGATTTTATTTCCTTAGTACCTATATTGACTTCGCTGACTCTTCTCCCGCCTTCAAGAGGCCTTATATTTTCCTACTGGCGTACCAGTCAGCGAAGCGTCGCATGTGCGCTTGTGCAGCGCTTGTGTGAAGCGACCTTGACTTGGAGCTAGATACAGTGTACAAACAAACCAAGTAAAGAAAGGCACATTCTTCCATTCACAAACGTGTCCTGGCTTCGTTTCAACTAAGCGAACGAATTGCGACCAGGCAATTTTTTGTTAACCTCCTTGATTGCGACGACCCGCCGGCGGCCGGCGGACGAAACGCTAGGCCGACTGACTCTGTCGGCCGGGGAGCCGTGCAGTAGCGCAGCCGTGGCGCAGCCAATTGCCAGCTCATCCCCTCCTGACGTCACATGAAAATGCCACAGAAAATGGGCGAGCTTAAAGAGAGGAAGACAGCATTTTCGAATTAGTTTTTCTACTAAATAAAATCGCGTAAACGCGCCTATAGAGTGGTCGAAACATGGCCTGGGGACTCCGGACTACAATTTGCGCTAGTAATCCCGCAATGTTTACATATCACTTCAGTGTCCCTTTAAGTTCGGTCCTATGGCACCAATTTTCAAAACAAACATATTGGCGAAGGGTAGAAAGTAATTACAGCGAGGGTGCCTCCTTATCTGACGCCCTTGCTGGTAAGGGCCGGTCCAAAGTGTTCGGAACTCAATACGCGTCCACGGTCAATAAATTTGATCGCTTGGTGGAAAAACGGTGTTCTAGCTGACGAGAAAAAGAGGGTACGTTTCTGGGATGCATTTCTGTTTGGTGTTACTTTTGAATTGTTATTTAGTTTTTTTCAGCGGAACTGTTGTACAAGTTCGGTGTTGCAGAAAAAAATACCAATAAAATTCGGAACGCTCGTGAGTGCGTGCCTCGCGGCGACCGCTTTGCGCTCCCGGCACGCGCAGCGCCATCGTCAAGCGCTACCGCGCATGTAATGCTTGGCATGAGGAACACGGCGATACCGATGAATATGACGATGACTACAACTAGCACAGTGCAAAGAAACGCCTCAACATGTAAATAAACAATTTCAAACTTGTATACAAATTACTGGTGATGCGCCCTTCAGTAATCACGTAGAAAGAAATCCGGCAGCTTCGCTATGCTTCAAGCCTTGCGCGACGTAGCGCAAGCTGCGCCAGTTGAGTTGGTAGAAGTCTACAATGCTGAGGATGACTTTGCATCCCCCACTCGCCTCGAAGAAGACGGCGACCTCTTCGATGCATATGACGACGATTACTAGCAGCGCAACTATGCAAATAAACAGTGATACTGAAACTTAACTATGTGTCCGGCAATGATCACCTACAACAGCTTCGCCATTCAAACGCGTGAGTGCAAGGTTCCCTGAATTTTACCCTACCACGCAGCTTCTGCATGCAGTTCGTCGCAGGACATGGCTCCAACGTCGACGGGAGTCGTTAACATGAATGCGGACCAGTAAGCTCGCAACCTGCGGTCGAACTTCGTGTTGCAAACGAGCAACGATAACAGTGCGCGTCCGCGACATCAAGACGGTACTAAAACGGAGATAACGAGACGTATTTCGTAACGCGCCACCGGTATAGGTCGTCACACCGCAGTCGTCGCAATACACGACACGCGACCACGAATGAGCCGCGAAGAGCGCGCGGAGGGATTAGTTTCGTCACTCCCGCATCGCCTCGTACGTGCTATTTATATATGCACCGCGCAATGTCCGTGGAAAGCGATATGCGAGAGCGTAATATCGCGGGAACGCATAGGAACCAAAAATGCGCCGACCGATCGAAGCGACGGCCGCCGCTGCCTAATATGTGCCAGACACGCTATCATAAGCCACGTCGTGTAAAGCTGCCTCATCTTCGACGATTCGGCTGTTTGTCAGTGTCAGCAGCCGCATTAAAAAGGCACCGGCGGCTGATTTAGAAATAACTGCAACCGAACGACGCCTGCATTCGGGCACCTGGTTCGCTCGGCTCTGTGGCCGCACGGGTTTGTGCGTGTGTGCGTGTGTACTCCAAATGCCGGTGTCAGCAGCCAAAGCTCCGATTTATCGACTCGTAGCGTTTCACGTTGATAGCAGCTGCGGCCATCAATCATGCGTGGAAGGCGATCGAGATCCGCGGGCTCCCGCGACATTCCTATCTTTCTTACTGTGGTACAGTTTACATTTTTGCATGCTTGGATCCGTCGCAGTGAAGTGTACGCTCCGGCCGTTTTCAAGAATGCACGGAGAGGTTCCCGGAGAGTGGGAGGGGGCCTTGCAACAAGGGAGGTTCAGTTTCACCGAGCTGACAGATGAAGGGAAAGGCGGGGCGAAGCATAAATCTCTGTTTAAAAAAAAGAGAAACCAAAACTGCCGTAAAGAATGCAGCCACGAGAAGCGCATATCAGCTTGTCAGTGCAACTAGCTGCATAACGGACGAATTGTTTTAAAATACGTTGGGAGAATATTAGAGGGAAGGAATTCTGCTTTGACTGAAGAGGTAATGCCTGGTATAAACAGCGCAGGTGGGTGAACAACTTGGCCGCTCAAGCCGGGTAAGCGGAAGCTAGATCACGACAGTATTTTTTTTTTTATTGCGAAAGCACTACTACCCGCTTCGCGGCAAATTCGTTGGGGTCGCTTGGGAAACAACGCATGGGTAGTTAGTACTCTATTTAACGGCGATTTCGTTTAAGAAGCCTCCTTAATGAAGCCTCCTGCATTTTCCGATTGATGACTCGCTTGCGTGAAGGTCAATACTTCGCAGTGGGGGTGCCATGTGAACACGGCGGTCCCACGTTGGGCCTAACTTCACACTTCGAGGTCTAACGTTGTCCACCGGTACCCACAGCACAACGCACAATGAGAGTGACGTCGTGAGGCACGTCGTGAGGCTCAACTTGCAGGTTGCCTAACTTTAATCCGAAGCATAAGACATTGGGCCTATGGTCATGCTGCGAACTATAGGCACGTTGCACCGGACAGGGGCCGGTGTGAGCGCAGCACTTTTCCTATTAAAGTTGTCTCTAGCGCACGCATCGGTAAAGGAGTGGCGATTGTTCGACCCGTTACTGCCTGCAGCATGCATGCCGGGCCAACGAGCTATGGGGTTGACACTGTGACACGGTGTAAAGAAAGACGGTCATCATGAATGCATCAGTTTCTCCCTGCCATTTGTATTATCTGCAATCTGGCTGGTCGGCTACAATATCAACCGCTAACGTATTTTCGTCTATGCCACTTAAACTGTTCGTTCTTCTCGGCCTTGTTATCATGACGTTACCTTAGATGCCTTCTTTGTGTGGGCACCCGCGTGTGACTCGTGATAATCACGGCTGTTGCCGTCTAGGACAGGGCGCCCACACTTGCGTAATATGAATGCTACAAACCGAGCCCGTGATATGCGTGGCATCTTTACTACAAGAAATGACCCCCCGAACCACCAGGATATAGAAAACGGCGCTGCTGCTTGCGAGGCAAACATCAGCGCAACGTGCCTATAGCGTCGTGAACCGGTACCCACGAGTTCAAGCGCAAGACATCAAAACGAAACTTTAGGCCTAAGCCGCGCCTACCTGAAAGTTGCTGTTGGCAATTTAGTGAGAGAGAGGGGGGAGGGAGGGAGAGAGGGAGGGAAGGGGAGGGAGAGGGAGAGGGAGAAAAGCAAACGGAAAGGCCGAGAGGTTATCCAGGCTTAGAGCCCGGATTGCTACTCGACACTGGGGAAGGGGTGTGCAGGGGATAAAAGAGAGGGCCGGCAAAAAAGAGGAGAAAAGAGCTGGGCCGCGCACACACTTTAGTCCCTTTGCGGGCACTATAGATTTTCCATTAAGCCTGTGTCCTTCATAAAACGCAAAAAAATTACACCATCTTCCCGTAGGGGAACCCTGTATGCGAAGCAGCCATGGGGTCGACTGAAGTTTACATTAGTTTTCAGTTCGTCGTTTCCGTTGACGTTCAGCTTCGCGTGCCTTCGTTGTATCAGTAGCTTCTTGACGTAGTTTGAATGAGTGAAGGACATAAGGCGCGTTCGTAGCACATGCTCTAGTCTCGGTTTGTAGCGCAGTGGGAAGAGCGCCACGTACCTCCCGTTGCGGCCAGAGTCGTGGGATCGAAACCGGGCGCCGCCGAACTATTTCTTTTTATAGTGGACTGCGCTGACGTCAGCCCTAACGCTGACGGGGCTGAAGAGACGCGCATGCGCAGTAGAGTGCGGACGCCGGACGACAAGGGAGGGAGGAACACAGCACCGAGCGTAGGATGCTCCACATCTAAAAAGGCTCTTTTTGCGTTCTGCGAAGTCGATTGTAGGGGTCGGTGTCCTAGAATAGTCTCTACTGTGAATGATTGATCGTCCAATAGGTTGAGCTCGGCGGCCAAAACATATATTTCCGATTAATACTCTGGCAACGACAAAGCACATGTTCGATTGTCTCTTCAACCTCGCAGGCGTCGTAATGGGCACTACTGGCCATTCCGATGTGGAAGGAGTAGGCTTTTGTGAAAACCACTCCCAACCACAGTCTACAAAGTAAAGTAGACTGTGATCGAGATAGCCCACACGGAAGACGGCGCTGGAGTAAAAGGTCCTGGTTATGGAGGCACGGATGCACAAAGTCCGGTGTATTGCATTGAGTAGTGGAGGGGCCTGCGCGCGAACTGACGAAGCAGCCTATCGATAGGTATACCCCTATAGGAGAGCTTACCCGCAGTGGTCTGATTGAGAATAATGTACGCTGGGGAATCAATCAATCAATCAATCAATCAATCAATCAATCAATCAATCAATCAATCAATCAATCAATTTGAGAGCTTGCACTAAAAGGTCTACTACAAGAAATCTGTGTCAAAAAAAAAAAACATGAGGAGGAAAATTGAGCGATAAGCAAACAGAGCGCTTGTTCACAACTGAATTTCCACACGGAGGAACATCTATACATACCCAACACGCGTCCCAAATTGATACTCGGCGTCTCGCCACAGATTCTCTCCCAAACACCATATTTCTTTTGATTTGGTGTGAGTGATTACTGGCTTACCCATTCGTCTCTGCGTTTCTTGATTGCGTGAACGTCGAATATGCGCAGTTTGTTCATCCCTTAACGCACGTCCTCGCGATTTTAGTTTTTTTTTTTGCCTTTTCAAAGATGAAGAAAGATATGTGCCCGTATTCCAAATCCCGTGTGCATACTCTGAAGCCTACCAAGGGGCTACATACCAACACAGGAGTACACACGTGTTAGTAGATCATTCAAAGATAGCACAGTAAAAAGGACATGGACGGAGACAAGACGACAAGGACTGCGCTGATCAGTAATAATAGTCAATATAGTAATAGAATCCAAGCATAGATGGACACATTGTAATAAAGAAATCACGTTTCACAGGAAGCATGCCAAGTGACGCGCCGTTTTCTGCAGAGTTTTGCTTCGTATGTGGGAATAAAGATACGGAAAGCGGTTGTTCCCCGGTAGAAATTGTAAGGGCGCACGGTGACTACGGAGCTGCTATAATCTGGTGGTCGACCGGGATGTGACTACATACCTGGTAAATGTCGTTGTCAAGAGCTCTGGAGAACGCATAAGACAGCAAATGTCTGCACATGATGCCGGTGTGGTACAGTATTGGCAAGTAAACCCATATTGTGCACATTGACTCCGTGACCAGGTGAAGGTGTGATGACTGGGGTGAAAGCCGAGAGACTTGAACTCTTCCATGCGCAACCTACCCCGCGCGGTAGGGCCCCGAGAAAGATTTGATCCATCCACAGAATGCAATAAACATGCGCGTGGAGCGCTGATGGACTCCTGTGTCGATTACAGAGCGAGAAATTTGGTAATAAGGATAGCGAACCCAATACGTCGCATGCCAGTTGCTGGAAAGGAGTTGGCGGCGGTGAGGCCCATTGGCTCTTCATGACATAAAAACGAGCAGCGAACAAGGTTTATTGAAAAAAGAAGTGGCCCACCGAGGCATGGGGATAAATAACTGCAATGACACGGAAAGGCGGGCTAGATGATTTAAATTAATCGCAGTGAATACTCCGCTCAATAAAGACGGACAGTAAAAAAGAAGACAATAAAATCTGCGCAAACAAGAGGAGTGCGAATGTCTTCTTGTCTCCTTTTTGCATTGTACGCGTCTCACGCGCGCAATTATTGCCCCATGACAGAAGGGAAACGGGAATGAATATAGAAGTCATGAGAGATGAAAAAGTATACAAAAGGATATTACCGCACAGCACTGGTTGCGGTCCTCATTTCAAGACTTCATTGGATTTTCCCATATTTGGAGACTGGTTAATCAGCTTTTTCTGAAGCTGCAGGTCTGGGCTGGCAAGAGCCGCCTCCCACTGCTCTTGTTTCTCCTGCGGTGTTGTACTACCTGGCCATGTCTGCGCACATTCTCGTGTAACATGGTATAATGTCGTATTACTGCCGCAGTTCTAGAAGCTTGTCGTGGGGGCTGCATACTAATGTGCCGAGGATGGCAGAAATAAAACAAGCAGTTCAAGTATGCTCAGTGTGGTTGGTGTAGCATCACTGTTTATTAGTAAGCCTTCAGGACTTTAAACGAGACCCCAGAGAACTCCTCCCTGGAAAGAAAACAGTAATTAATGGTGGCGCGCGACGTCACTTCCGTAGCAGCAAACGATGCAAGTTCTGGCGGGTCCTTGAAGAAGACGGATTATAGTACACCAAAGGCGTTTTCGTTTTCTTCAGTGGCGTTTCGTTTCTTGTCAAGCGGAGTGCCATCACCACTCAGCGAATACGAACAGTTGTGTGATCGCTAAGGAAATTAAGATAGAGTGCTTCCTGTGCGTCTTTATGTGCGTGTGGTCCGAGCACGAGCGCGGAAGTGTTTATGTCAATGTGAATGCCAGGAGGAGAGTCATTTGTCAAACTTACCATGTTATGCCTATTTACTTGAAATATAGATCATCGGCTGCATTGTTTCGAAGTTTTCAAAGAACTTACTGAACAGCAATTTCAGACTGGAGCGAAAAATAATGCACTCGAGTATGCGTATTTTATGATGCGTGTCCTGTTTTTGTTCTCTTTTTCTGGCGCGTTAAATTTTCCCTTTCGGCTATAACTCGTTCTCAGTGTGACTCGTTATTGATCGCATCGCCGAAGACTTTCTGACTTGTCTATCTTTTTTCAAACGTCCAATACGAATAAAAACTCGTTGATGTACTCTAGGCCCCCGAGCTCTTTTCAACGATAGAGACGCACTTTTTTGTTGAAAACTTCCGGTTACAATATAAAGTAGCTTCTCTGTGACTCATTTTTACATATTAGTTGTTACTTAAATAAAATATAATCATCAGTCGAAACAACGCTCACAGCGCGAAAAAAAAAAGAAAAAAAAGGTGGTGTTGTCAGCCCCGAAAAGCATAAACGCCGGAAAACGGCCCCCGGATCTTTGGAGCCGGCAGTGCAATTTAGGTTTCGATATGACGAATGCCCGGGGGAATCGGAAGCGATTCCTTCGGGCATTAATAGAACTGACGAATGAGAGAACTCAGTAAGAAAATCGCGATAAGAGAAAACAAAACCAGCTGTTAGTGGAGTTAAATACCGGTCCCGCGCGTGGTAAGCAATGGTGCAGCAGACTGGGCGACACGTGGCTAAGGCACTATGGAAGCACGTTCCGCTGAAATAGCTCCTCTTTAAAGTTCAATGAGTCAGCGGCCATTGATTGATTTTGATTGATTGTAGGGTTTAATGCGCCGACGCAATGCAGGCGATGAGGCGCGCCGTAGTGGAGGGCTCAGGATTAATTTTGACCACCTGGGGATCTTTAACGTGCGCCGAAATCTCGCACACACAGGCGTTTTTGCTTTTCGCCTCCATCAGAAAAGCGACCGCCGCGGCCGGGAATCGAACCCGCGACCTCGTGCTCAGTAGCGCAACGCCTTAGCCACTGAGCCACCGCGGCGGGTCAGTGGCCATTCCCTTAAGTTGGACTCACCTGGTCACATTACTATGGGTCTTGCTAATTCATGCCCTACGGGCTTAAAAATCATCGGGTGCTGATACGAAAAGTTCTAGAAATTCATAGAAATGTTCGTAACGGCCTAGTTTGCTTCTTTTAGAAATATATCACTTCTTTACTGAGATAAAAGTAATCAAGAAACGTATTTTGGTTTGTCGAGTTTTGACTAGATGGCGCTAGCAGTCTAGCAAGCATGAGATTACTTTTATTATTTCTGTACAAAAGTGACGTATCTCGGAAATAAGCAAACCAGGCCGTTCTGAACGTTGATATGTAATTGTAAAAGTTTTCGTATTGATGCTCGATGGTTTTTAAGCAGGTGGGTCCTGAAGTTGTAACCCCCGTAGGAATGTTAACAAGTGAGTCGTCATCAAGAGCCACCTATCAGCCACCGATATCACTGTGCCTGTCATCCTACATTTCATGTCCCGTTAAGCAACGGACAGTAGAATGGTAGGAGTAGAGCGCTTAGAGATTGCGAACTAGCGTCATGAATTAAGAAACAAGCTCATGCAGAATACATTCCAGCTAAAGTTAAGAGGAATAAAGTAGAGTTTGGACAACCATGGAATGAAGAAGACGGACAACAGGTCGCCCAGCCTAGTAACATGACGGCTGTCCAGGGACTAGATGGGAGAGTTCGGAGGGTTGAGAATGAAATTGGGTGACGGAAGCCAGGGGAGTGCCTGGACATTACAGGCTGATGGTGATGATTACCTGAAAAATACACGCCACAGAATGCGCACAAAGACCACAGGCATACATCAGGATGACGACACACTGCATATAAGATCGGGTATGATCCATATCAACCCAGCCGTCAGGTGGTTACCCACCTGACCCGCCAGTTACCCGCCAGTCTGCTTTATCGTCCAGTAGCTCGAAGAGGGTTCGGGTAATTGAAATTTCGTCAGTGACGCCCGCATTCACAAGTAGGGCAAACAAGTAACTGTAAAGACCCGCCAGCACTTAATTTTTGGACCATATTAGGGATCTTTTGGAAGACACGCATACACACAGAGCGATCATCCTTGGGCTGCACCGAATCCATAGCAAACATTGCTTGATTCGTGCTGCAAAGGTTAACCGCAAAACCATAGTATAAATATCATTTCCTCTGCAAGGACCATGCATTAGTGCATTACGCTTCTCTTTTGTGTTCCGCTTCAACCTTTCATATTCTTTTCCAGGTTAATTCCATCTGAAACCTTTTCTCGGCTAGCGAATCTTCCGTATACTTCAAAGGAAGGAAGGAAAGGAAAGGAAGTAAAAGGAAGGCAGGGATGTTAACCAGGCCATGGCCTAGTTTGCTACCCTACACGTGGGAAAGGGGAAAATGAAAAAAAAAAGAGAATAAAACAGAAAAAGAAGGGAAAGGAAAAACGTAGAACGGAAGGAGGAGTGATTAGCGTTAGGAAACTATAAACTTTAGTGATTGTTCTATAGACTGTACAGACATTTGTGCTAGAATCTTTTGTACAAGTCCGCCATTTTTAGGAAACACAGGATTGATTTTGTCGCATTGTACGTAGATGACGGAGAAGGCCAGTGGTCAAGGATTTTCTGCGCAGAGAACGGCCGCCGAGAGTTTAGCTTCCATATACTTCGAAAAATTAAAGTAGCTCCACTCGACGTGAAAGCTGTAAGAAGTGCAGAGCAGTGATTCACCGTAAAGGCTGTAGCGCCGTTCTTCGCTCTTTGCTACCACCTCTCGCGCTATTCCCCTCCCTGTGTCACTCCTCTTTTGATGAACTCAACGGACGTTTGTTCAATGCAATTATATTTTCCCGCCTTCGCAGTGCTCGCGCGCCTTCTCCTGAGACATCTCGCATCCTTTTTTTATGTTTTGTTCCGTGGTCTGCCTGGTACAGCACGAGCGGGAGTTCTGTTCTTTTTGTGATTGCTTTCATCTCGCACGTGCTGGAGCCTTCCTGTGCCATTCTGAACGCGTCGTTTCTTCTTTGCCGGCCACTTTTTACTACAAAACAGTATATGTCTAATCCCCCCAGTTTTCATTCCGGTGTCATCGATTTACTCCGCGCCGTTCCGGAGTTCCTCCTCCCCACCGTTGGCACCTCTTTCACTACTATTTTCCTCCTCGCCTGCACCGACGCCCCCTTGTAAAGTTGCGCAGGCGGCAGCTAACGGCGATATGCGGCTATCAGATGATTGCGAAAAATAAACTGAAGCACGGATGGGCGTTAAAAAATGCACTGACGATTACTACAAATTGTGCGCAGCAGGAGCTGCAGTCTTCTCGGTCACGGCGCATTTCTATTGCGTCTAAGGAAGTGTTCGCGTGATCAGCGAATGTGCAACGGCATGCGTTACTCCGCTGCTACCTTGCAGTGCACCGCCGCCGCCGGCCAGCATGTTGCAAATCGTGTTCGAATCTCCCGCGCAAATTTCCCGTGGTTCGGATTAGCCCCGCGCAAGGGAGCAGCGAGCATGTTGTTGCATATCGTGTTTGAACCTCCAGCGCAAACGTCAAGAAGTTTGGATTAGCGGAGAAAGGAACAGCGCCTGGGGAAAGTGTAGGGGGAGGGCGCTCCTTGGTGGCGACACATGAAACATGTGTGAAAGGAAGGCAGTGAGAGAGATGACGCGGTAGCCGCACGTGTCGTACTCCAGTTCACCCTTCGCTAGACGCTCCTCTCCGTTTTCTTTGTTTCGTCGCTGCTGCGCTCGCTCACTCGGTTACGCAGACATAAACAGAAGCCGCTCCCGCCAAGCCCAGGTAACGAATGCCAAAGGGCTGCCCCCTGAAACGACTGAAACCCGCCGTCGCGGCGTATGTCACTTCCACGACCGGCTTCCACTTCCACTTCCACTTCCACTTCCACAAGCACGCGTACATGACCGGTTCCCGGTTTATGCGTGCGCAGTTTTGTAGTGAAAAATAGTGGTAGGGAGGAGGGGAGGCGTGCACGCGCAGCTATAGGTTTCATGCCCGTACTGATGGATGGTATAGGCTACGGAACGATCACCTGGTGGCGCTGCACTCTCCCCTGCCGCCGCTTTGGCAAGGGATTTTTTCGCTGCGCGCGTGCTGCATTTCTCGCGCTACTATGAGGTCTGGGGAAAATTTTCTTTCGACTTATGAAAGCATGCATGTTAGCACGTGTCCAGCAAGTTCGGTTTGCACGTAGAGTAGCTACTGGGTCCATTTTTGCCGGCGCTTGTGTTGTTGTCTGCTAGAGACGCGTCGTCTGCTACGCGCCGCTCGAACGGCCGAGTGCCCAGGCGGTTTCACGGGATGAAATGTGCTCTTGGGTGGTCGTCGGCTGCCATGTTTTTGTCGTCCAGGCGACAGCTGTGCAACTTGTCAGAGCGCACTTTTCTTTTGTTTGCTACTTGCTTCACGTATTCCCACTTAGAACATCCGGATTTTATGGACAGAAACATTGAGGCTTACAAGAATTCCCGCTAATGCATTGTGTCTAATCCTTGAAATGATCAGCTGCCTCACATGAAATGCGCATTAAAATGGACGTGCTATTAAAGGGGTGCGCTGTGCGCTGACAACACCGCATTTCCATTTTGCTTATCTTTGAAGGAATTTTGTTCGCAACGTTCGTCCTATATATATATATATATATATATATATATATATATATATATATATATATATATATATATACAGGGAGCAGTAAACTTTTAAAATCATGCAGAATGCTAGCCCTATACCTTATAGAAGTTATCGAACGGCACGAGCTGAACAACTCCCAAGTTTATTTTTTATAGCGGGAAAGAATAACTGACAGCACACATCTTTTAAGAAAAAGGAGCCGCGAACTCAGAATAATTTTAAAACACTAGTTCGCATTTTGACTGACAGGAAATGTAAACTGAAAATGGAGAAGTACAATAAAAAAATGTGCCACCTATACTTGACCCTTCGCACCGCAGTGATCCATGCTTGCCGTCTTTCGTTTTGGTAAGCTTATCTTGGAATCTGTAGAATCGCACCGGTGGATTATTATCCTTCGCCTTCTTGCTACTGCTGGGGCAGCCGACCACGCAACAATATATTGTGGCCGACCATTGGCTAGTCTCACCACCTCAGACATCGGGAAACGACTGCGTTTGGTGAACGGCTTTTCAGCGCTGTAAGCAGACGCCCGCCGGCCCGCTCATCCGCGTCTGGTAAGTGCCCGTGCAGCTCGGGGTGCATGCTGTCGCACTTCCAGACCCAATCCTGTCCTCCCGCACCGCCTGAGGCACCCCCCCCCCCCCCTACTCACGAATGCGAACAAAGTGACCGCCGGCCGCACGAGCCACTAAACCCAGCACGTACAAAGGGCGGCGAAAACCCCCCTGACTGCCTCGAACCGAAAAGGACGCCGCTTCGCGATAGAATCAGCGCTGCCCTCACCCGGCTAACTTTAGCTTCGCCGCCCTATGTCTGTTGTGCTGGTACAAGATTTAAACGCGGACGTTAAACGGACCAGTCGGACCTGTCCGGAGTCCATGGTGGTAGAGCGGATTGGGTTTGTGTGTTAGGCTAAGTTCAGCTTACCGACGCAAAACCCATATCGTGATCTATGGACGTAAAAAAATGCCATGTCACGTAGTTCGGTTAGCTGAGACGTGAAATAACGTCATTCTTTAGGTCATTGCGACAGTTGCGGCAGCAGTCTGAACCCGGCCTTACACAAACATTAAGATGCTTACGATGCGGGAGGGACACAGGCAGTTCCATGTTTATCTGCAAGAAAAAAACTTGGATCCGTCAGAGGGTCATTCAGCTAATGGCCTAGGAAATATGCTCCATCGCAAATTACGACAAACGTGTTTTGTTTCGTGCGCTCCGTGGACTGCGTCCAGCTTTGCAGGTCATCCTTCTTCACAGAGCGGAAAGGCACTAATTTTTTGCTTACTGTTTGTGAAAAACGACCCAACGAGCGTTCCCAACTAAATGGACTCGGGAAGTGCAGGTTAATTACGCATATTTTGCCTCAAGTGTACCTGCAGTTTTCTTCGCGCTTAAAATGGGGACACGCACGACAAGTGCCAGCGGTTCGAGGAGTTTTAGACGGTTCTGCTCTTGTTTAACGATCCTCAACTTTCGGCCGGAAGGCTGAATCGAGGGACAAGCGGGTATCGTCTAGAAGCCTCTGTTTGGGTGCGTGACGCCGCGTGACTTCGGTGGCTAGCTAGCGTGACTGTGGACGAGCTTCGACGAAAAGCCGCGCTCCTAAAGTGCTCTGCACTTAAGAAGCATCTGTTGGGTGGCGGGCTCTGCCTGGTAGCATCTAAGTCTTTGGAAAAAGCCCCCTGTACGGCTGTGAGCTTATCGAAAGACCCATTCTGCTCCATTAACGCTGTTCGCGCCATAAAAAGGGGAACGCAGAACACACATTTTGACGTCAATAAAGGCTTGGCACATTAATTAAACATCGTCAACTGCGAGTTCTGAGATTGCTGCATTCTTGATGAATGACTTGTACCGGTGGGTAACCAAGCGTACGTAGATACATACATACATACATACATACATACATACATACATACATACATACATACATACATACATACATACATACATACATACATACATACATACATACATACATACATACATACATACATACATACATACATACATACATACATACATACATACACATGCGGACGCATACATTTGCTTATAGCTTATACCTTTTAGATAGCTTATAGATACAGATAGATATATAGATAGATTATAGCTTATAGATACATAAGTTCACATAGCTTATACTTAGCTTGTGCCCACTGAGGAGCATTAAGCCAGAATTGTTGAACCCACTAAATAAGTAAACAGTTGAAGCAAATAAATTATATTGCAGGAGAAATTAAGTAGGCAAATAAATAACAATTTCAGCTGATGTCTTATTTTTTACACATGCTGATAAGAACGAATGAATAAATAGATTTTGGGTAGAAAAGACGCCGCGTTGGGAAAGAAATGGTGTGTCAGGCAAAGAAACGGAAGGGGGTCCCTTCGCTAAAGCGGATTAGTGCGTGTACGACGAGGAGAAGTCACCCTAAAGCGTCTGCTCCGTGCAAAGACCCCAAACACAACTCCCACCAGTTTAACGAGTATACACGGATTTGCTCGCAGAGGTCCGCAGCTAGCACGCAATTCGTTCCTTACGCGCCGGAGTTTTCCCGCGATATGAGGCATTTATCATGGTTTCGTAAGAACTGTGGTCGGGAACTGAACACCGCCTCAAATAGCGGAGAGCGAAGGGGTGGCTGACGTTTGAAGAAAACAAGTACCACATTGCACTGCATGGAGGCTAATTTGCGCCACGTGCCGATGAGCTTTAGAATTAACCGAAATTTTTAATGAGGGCTTGAACGCTCGCCCGCGTGGACTTCTTAATAACCTTCCAAATGAGATGGTAGCCGTACTGTTCAAGGTTTCTTGTTTCAAGCTACTAACGAATACTAGTTGGACATCCAGTGTTCACGAGGCGGTAAGTCGCCGCCGACGGGAGCCCTCTTTCTCGACACGACGCCCCAAGAGTCCACCAAATCTTGTACTGATCAGGACGGCTATCGTGGACTGGTCTCCGGTTTCCGGGCAATCTCTCACCAGACTCCCCTTGTCTGCTTCGCACGGACGCTGTAAGGTCACGGGAAGAGTCGCACCAAACGCTGTCACATGATGCGCCCCCTCCCCTCATTCTGCGCACTCGTTAACAGATTCTCCTGCCTGAAGACGCCATCGCAAACGGCAGAGGAAACAAAGTCGCTGTCTCAGCAAGTGAGCTCGAAGTCATATACGGGCAAATTAGTGCTCAAACCAGCCAGTTTTGCGTATTACAATCCGAAAAACTCTGGCACTGACCAGGAACGTCGCAGCGCGATCTTTTGTGTAAGGGCCCGACCGGAAAAAGGAGAATGGTGAAGTCTGTTTGCCTTCTTCTTGCTTTCGTCATTGGAGTCTGGGGCGATGTTTTGGAGGACCGCTATTTGGTTCCCGTCGACATGGACAACTTCCCTGACAAGATGATCGAGTACATTAACTACCTCAATACCACTTGGCAGGTAAGGCTAACCTTGTGTGAACGGCTTGTCTTTGGCTGGTGCTCTGGATTGTCGACTGGTTTGGTTTAATTCTTAGTTTCTGCCCCTTTAGGTACGAATGGGGGTTTCGAGGTGCGTGTGTAATGTGGAAATGGGAAAAAGAAAGTGGTTTGAGCGATGGCCGGATATAACACCGCCACGTCACCAAACATTCAAGTTGGGGTTGAAACGCTTTCAGCTTTTATCGAGAAAATTGCTCGTTCAAATTGACCGGTTCGCTACAACGCAAGAAAGAGAACAAGATATATAAACTGCTTTTTTGATGTAGAGCGTGGTATCTCGGAACAAGAGGCTTAACAATTTCAAGAAATTTGTAGCCGTAACACTTAGGTATGAAAAGTGTGGCAATGCTTGAAAGAATGAGACCAATCGGTGACGCGAAGAGGAGGAATGCCGACCAGGCGTCGCTGTTACGACTCAACAGTGGCCGCCACGCAGATTGAAAGAATGTTCATATGCTTGATACCGCTACGCCTAACATATTTTACTCGACGTTACAGCAGCCGCCATTAGCGGCTGAACAGAGGACAGGGTAAAGCGATCGAACGGCCTGTTATCGCGAAGTGTTGCTCCACTCTCGTTATCCTATGGGTGCCTTGGAAATGGAAGGCAGCAGCACTGTGGAGAAAAATTTCGTCCTGACAGACGGTAATTTTTCGTTTTCGCAATCGTCAAAACACTCCAAGAGCGATGTTTTTCTGCTCTTGTATATGCAGCATTCTTGCGCAACAATGTAAACAATAATGTGTAAAATGTTCATTCAACTTCCAGTTGGCAAACCGAGCTAGGAGTTGGCTTCATTGTGTATTTCAGCTTGCGCAAGTGTTAATTTTAGTTAGAGACCAGAACTTTAACTTTTTTTAAAGCCCGTAAGAAGAACAAACGGCTGGCGCCATCCGCGGTCTTCAAGTTACTAGCGTAGTGACATCCCACTGATTTACGAGGGGGATTGATACTATCAAAGTACCGAAGATTTCGGTTATCACCTTATTTATTGTTAATAGTGACCCTTTCTTTGTTAAAGCCCCGGTTATCAGGTCAGACGGGCGTAGGGGCTTGCGAGCCTTGTCTCATCGGTAGACGTCACCAATTACGTGGGGATGGAAGTTTTGAACACACTATTTTTGGGCAAAAAATAAACACCGCGAACATGGCTGTTTTTTCTCGGTTTTTTTAAGCAGGGGACACACAAAGATTATGTCTACGGTTCTGGCGAAATAAGCCGAACTTTCTTAAAGAAATTAATTATCCCGAAGGGATGAGGCTATACGAACGACGTCGTGTATTCCGACTTGACAAGTGACACCTGAAAAAAAGAAAAGAAAAAGAAATTGGCGCAGCTTTCAGTAGTGGTGCAGGGCTGGAGAAACAGCAGAGCTGGCGGCCCCTCTCCCTTCATCGGAGACCCGGATGTTGCATCTCACATGAGTTTCCGAACATGCCGATTAAAGTTTTCCATGACTGGGAGGCCCGGACCGTTTTGTCCGCAGCCTTTCACATCTCTCCCAAAGCGGACCACGTCAGCACGCGCTACAAAGCGATGGCAACCGGGTTCGCGAACTCGGCGTCTGTATAGCACGACCTGTTCTGTGCTCCGCACTTCAGGCGCAAACGCACGTGAACTGGCGAGGAGAACAGTATGTGAGAAATCACGCCGCGAACGCTGGGCCGAGTATTCTCGAAGGTCGAGCTGGCCGAAGCAAGGCGCTCCTCATGAGGCGCAGGCTCACGTGTGCTCGGTATTTTTTTTCTGATATTTTTTTCCGATAAAGCTGAATGTCGGAACTAAAAGCTTAAACAGCTCTGCTGTTAAAAAATGAACTACCCCTCTCTCTAACGGCAACAATGGGAGAACGTGAAGCTTTAGTCTTTCAGTTTGGCGTTCGATCGCTGTGTGTGATCGTTTGCTTGGCTCGGATTTTGCGCTGGTTTGGCGGGTTTGAAGCGGGTAGGCGCGCTAAAGCTTAGCGTCGTCCAATCGTTGTCGTTAGACAGAGGGGTAGTTCATGTTTTTCTTTCCCTTCACCCACGATCATTCATAGTCGTCGTTAGAGAAAGTTGGCTTTCCTGCAGGGCGTATTGGCATACAACGGCATCAGTGAGGACAATATAGCTTCGCTTTAAAAGTTGCATTTCCCAACCGCCCCATTCGATGGGGGCGATTTCCCGTACAAGCCAGGTATACGCAGGGCTTGGTAAGTTTTCGAAACTTAAACAGCGTTTTCAGGTACGCTGTGCCGAAAGCGACCCAAAAGAGTACCAGCCCGCATTACTCTGATAAAAAACTGAATTCTCAAAGTGAAGAGGAGTGCTTTACCTGTGTGCTGAAAGCGACTTAATACGTGCCACCCCTCTAAATCTTCGAAAAATAAGACGCAGAAATAGAGCAGCTTGTAGGGTTGTCTTTTTAAAAACAGCCCCCCCCCCCCCCCCCACCCCCCCAGTGGAAAAAAAAGTAAACAAAGGAACTCCAATAACGCTTGAATTTCAACCAAGAGCATCTGCACAGCATTCGGAGGTGGCACTTTGACAGCATTAAGCCAAATGGCTTCATTCACGTAACCGATGCTCAGGAAGATATGCGGTCGTGCGTACAGCCATTTCCGGCAGTGGTACACGATGTCGTGCGTATCAGTAATCTCGGTGAAAACACAGAGACTCGTTTTTTAAGAAAAGCACTTTCCGTATTTCGAAATAATAAATTACCCGGATATTCCGGAGAAGTTTTATACGCACGAAAAAAAAAAAACATCTTTTTTTGCAGTCAACCGAAGTTAACCGGCGAGTTCGCCCAAAAAAGCACGGGTGTTGCGGGGCACCATTTATAGATGCAGTAGTGATGACCGGGCGCCGTGTTTGCATAATCTGCAATCGCAGAAGCCAAATAGAAAGCGGTGACTCATACCGTAGATAAATCTGCAGGGGCACGTTCCTGGCCACAGAGAAACGCAAATAATCCGCGACACTGCTTTTGAAGATCGCTAATGAGCGCAGGGGGGAAGCTAGGCAACTTACCGATAAGCGCATTCACTGCGTTCTTGGGAAAAAAATAATAAAAAGCCGCGGTATTTCCGACGACCAGTGTTTTTGCTCGGGGCCCGAAAGCCAATAATTCTCTCACGCTGCGTTTGCAATTGGCTGCGGGCCGGTAGAAGGTGGCTGGAAGATGACATCCACAGAACTAGTTCACGTTCAGCGCTGTATATAGTATGACTAAGCATGGTTGCTTCGCACAAGCAAACACCGAAGAATTGAAAAGCCACAAAAAAGAAACGTTGCGAGCCAAGCCAATTACGACACAAGTACAAATCTTCCCACAGTTACCATGCAAGCAGGCGATTCCAGCGCCAGATTATGCTCTTATAGATTTTTTTTTTGTAAGCAGCTGTTGTTTTACGAAAGACTGCTGATCTTCTGACGTCTGACAGCGCACTTTTGTACTCTCCTACAATTTTCGAAGGTTCAACGTTCGGATGCTGATTCATGTGCAGGTTAATGGCGATAGATCAAGTGGGTTAATGGGCGCCAAAAATACGCTCTCTTAGCTTAGTTATATTTGGGGCGTTTTGGTTAGGCGCGATTGGTTAAAATGCTGCCGTAAAAGGGCCAATGATTGAAAGCAAAGTTTAACTTTTCATTAAGGTATTCTTCTCCGTGCTGTTACGCAAAGCAAGAATGAGAGCTTTTTCGAAATACACCTGCGGCCATATTTAGTTGTATTTCACGCAAAAGGGGTGGCTTTGACCTCAATTTATTTGCGAAATGTGGCCGATTTTATCCCAGGTTCACCTGTCCTTTACTTAGCCGTGCTCATTTACGGAAGTAATTTTATCAACAGTTCTAACGGGCAGAAGAACATGTGATATAATCAAGCCAAATACGACCCGACATAAAATACGACCCGACATATTGTTAACAGTTCTATACTTAAAAAAGCTGTCACATTAGAGCCCGCCCCCCCCCCCCCCCCAAAAAAAAAAAAAGCGTAGAAACAGGACAATTTTTGGGCGAACAGGGGGAATCGGTTGTCTCCACGTACGTACTCGTGAAATAAGAATACACACAAACACCCAATTTTTATTTTCATGTGGGAGTAGTGGGTTCGTGGTGCATGACCACGCAAAAAGAAGAGCTCTTCCCTCAAGAGCTCTAGTTATAAAAAGAGATCTGTTATCTGCTATTCAAAATTGTGAGCCGGACGGTAAGGTTGTGTACCGAAGAGTCGCCCCTTTATTTTGCTCCGGGTAACTGAGCGTAAAAAATAAAATTTCATTTTGCCGCGGAAAACATAAAGGGGAAGCCATGGCAATTTTTTCATAGTGCGAAAAAGTAATGATAACAACGCGGATGCGCTATCGTTCATTGATTTTTTCTCGCGAGAGATGGGCGTATTGATATCGCTTACAGTTGTATGTACCGCATATAGCAGTTCATACACTGGGCGTACATGGTCTATTAGCTGGTTACTGGGCACAGCTGAACACTTTTCAATATTTCAAGCTTGCATCCAGTTAAGTTCCGGCTAGAATTTATAATGAGCCAAAACTTCGCCGTCTCTATTTGTCCTCTCACCCCGAAAAATTGTGCTTGGCCCATATAACTGGATATATGTAGGTATTGTAAAGTGTCCGACTTAAATTTCCGGAATAAAATACGAATCCAATAACCAAGTCACATCGGGCGTTTACGGGGTGAAAGGCACGTATACAAAGAGACCACCCATTCGTATGATCTGCTCCGCACGACTCAGGCCGGCCGCAACTTGGGCTACGAGGACCCCCGCTACGTGCGCACCCTGCTGGGCGTTCACCCGAACAACCACAAGTACCGGCTTCCCGAGATCGAGATCGACACGAGCAACGTGCAGATCCCCGACCACTTCGACTCGCGCCACCGCTGGCACGACTGCCCCACCATCCGCGAGATCCGGGACCAGGGCTCCTGCGGCTCCTGCTGGGTGAGTGTGCACGATGATGATGATTGATGATTTCTTTTGGTTTCCCCCTTGTATCGGGGTGATGGCATGTCATCTTACCAAAAAGGACTATTATACCTATGTTTTACACTCTTGGTTTAATACTACCGCTGCTTAGGGCAGGCACTAAAGCTTATTAGGCACGAAATACTTTTTTTTTCTGTTACAGGTGGTAACTGTCTTAGGCAATATTCCCCTCTCTGCTTTTCGTCCACCAGCATTCTCATCTTCTTTTCGTCCCCTCGACAGCCTTGAAGTTAACTTCCTCTGTGATACCCTTAGATCCTAGCGCTTCTGGAAGCCGAATATTCCCTTCATGTAGATTTGGATGGATACCCTCACATTGTAACACTCCCCTCTCCCCTCCCCTCCCACGTCTCTCTCTCTCTTTCTCGCTCATCCAAGGATCCGCCGAAGGGCGCCCTTGAATTTATACCTGTCGTGCTGAAGGGACCCTGCAGCACTTACGATAAACGCTCTCACTGTTTGTTTCGCGTCTGGAAGGGCGAGACCCTAAGGGGCTCGCCCTTAGGACTGCTCATCTGAACGTGTAGTGCAGCTACGGTCGTATGGATCAAGAAGTTATTGGGAACGGGGGAACTTTGTTGCGCGAACAACAGGCATCTCATTACGTCTCATACCGCCCATCAAGGCTTTATACCCGAAGTCGTTCGTTGACGGGCGCAGGATCACGCCGGTTACCCTCAGAGCCAACCTGACAGTGTGGCAGCGAATCCTTCAAGTGTATGGAGTTGTTCTGGAGGGAAGTACGCGCTCTTTTAATGTCCTACCGTTGAATCCGTTCTCATTAACAAATTTTTTTACTCTGGCTGCGCTGTGCGGGAACTTGTACGCTGCAGAGCATCGGCGAAGCGAAGGTTGGAGGGGTGGTTGGTTGCTTTAGAACAGATTTCGATCCAAAGGGACGTATTTTGGTCATAGATGCAAACATGCAGGCCGTAGCACTTGGAATATGATAGTTGCAGCTTCAGTACAATGCACAAGGAAGCTTTTAATTATCTCGCCATGCTCGTACGCTGCATGATCGTTGCTTATCTTCAAAAGGCTGATTATGACGGTACTTCTTGGGCAGCAAAACGAATACACTTAACTTAAGCATGACAAAGCTAGCGGTGACAAATATTCCCCAACTCAGACAGAGTACCTGTGCCCTAGCTTTCATTTTGGTAAATTTGACCTCCGATTGTGATACTGTTTTAAAACCTTACGTTACTCGTGCTTGAAGCCAAGCGCCAAGACTGTTTTCCTTCTCAGTACTATAGGATCCCATCAGCGTTTACTCCCGAAATCTTTTCCTGGGGAGCTTAAATTTCTCTATTACCTCGTGCAAAGCTTATTTTCGATATATTCGCCCTCTGGCTTGTTTCCACGTCGAAAATCGCTTTCGCAGCTCTTGCCTTACTTCAACTGTTTTTGTTTCCGTCATGGAAGGAAATAACTGGGCCGTATATTTGATGCCGGGGCTCTCGTCCAAACGGGATATCGTCCAATGTCGGTGTTATTGTCCAATATCCCTAAGAAACAGGCCTCAGCTCTTCTCTGGTTCTTTTGGGCGGCCATCGTCAATACACGCATATATAGGGTTATGAGTTTTTCAGCCGTCGACGTACATTCTTCAGAAAGTCCGGCCTACGAAAAAAGCCGTCAGCGCAGCAGATCACAGTCTGTGCAGTAAGGTTGTGCTCGATGGTGGCATCTCAAGGGACCTTATAGTCAGGAGTGGTAAGCTTACAGGACGTAGAAATCGAAACGTATATCCCTCGTATAGGTTTCGGCGGCGAAGGAGACAATGTAGAGGCCACTGTGTTGCAATATTTTCTTGGAACCTGTATGAGAGATGCCTTTGTGTTCTTCATCAAACCAGGCGTTCTCCCACGGCCGCTGCTGCATGTTAGGAAGTATTTGTTCATAAGGATTTCCTTTCACAACGGCGAAAGTACGCGCAGAATAAAGTAGCAAGTGTATCCCCCCCGCCCCCCCCCCCCCCCCATTCATTTCAAGTTATGCTAATGTCACCCGGTATCCAACGAATGCAAGCCGTAAATGCAACGAATGCAACGAATGCAAGCCGGTTTACAAGGCGTGAAGCAAGCGTGGAAACGTGTGTGAGGGAGAAAAAATTATTCCAACAGTGACTGTGACTGCGATGCTATTAACCTCAAAACTAGAGCATAACATTTTACGACAGGGAATATTTTGGGGCGTCAGGAAAGGAGCGCGTCTAGCTGATTAACAAGCATTCGATACCTTGACGAAAACCAGGCTGAGGAAAGAGGATAACGAACACTACCGTCGTTTGCGACCGCTGCGAGCCTTAAACACCAAGATACAGGGTGAGCAAACCAAGCCATAACAACACCCAGTCAAATATCGAGCATTCTCGCGTACGGCGCCGTGTCACGGACGCTTCGTACGATTTCGTATTTTTAGTTGACAACTGCTTCTACGTATACAGACTGGTTAGGCCAAGTAAACACGTTTATTTAAGGCGAAAGTAGACGTGTATTTTCGGCGAAAGTAGATAAATTTACAAGTATCCGATCTTTCCTTTGGAAGGAAATGCTTAGAAGGAAATGTTTGTTGTGCTGTATCAACGAGCTGTGGCCGCTCCACAGGTGGTCACGTTTATGGCTCTAAGTGGCACTTGAGGTTGCATTTCAAATGGTCCAACGCGCGCTATACTGGGCCCTGTTTCAAACCTGAAATGTACGTGTAGAAGGCCACATGTAGAAGGTCATCTCGACTTGTGTAAACATCTAGGTAGAGTGAGGTAGACACTCTCAACTCTCCCCCCCCCCCCCCCCTACCTCCCACACATAGCTGTACAGAGAGAGAGAGAGAGAGAGAGAGAGAGAGAGAGAGAGAGAGAGAGAGAGAGAGAGAGAGAGAGATGCGATAGCTGCAGCTCGTGGCCTGCCGCAATATCGTACGTTAATCGCCATAGAGGAACCACAAAATAAAGGCACGCGGTTTCGCCGGCAAGTACCAATTTTCGCGGCGAAGCGTGAAACTCGGCGTCGACCATGCGTCGAAAGTAATGTAAATGCAAATCACTGCGCTCAAGATAACTCCCGTCTCCGTGCGCTGCACGGTCTGCGCTTCGTCTCGATCTGCGCCGAAAGGGGTGAACACTTTCAGTAGCGGTACAACTGAAAGAGAGAGTGAACGCAATCTGCGCAGCGAGGCGGTTTGTGCTCAGAGGATGGTGATTGCCTTCGAGGTGCTTCGCGAAGACCGTAGGTGAAAAGGCCTCTCGAATGGTCGAAATTTGCTGAATAATGAATGAGTGCCACCATAGCTTTAATAGCTACTGTACAGTGAGCGTGGCAGTATACGCGGGATTTGCCCATCTCGTCAGAAAGTTATTGACCGAAAGCTGCGGCACCCACATGGAGTTTTATGTACCTGCATGTGCGAGTATGTAGATGGTGCGAACTTATACGCCCGCAAATTTTAGCTGGCCTCGGAGAACTGCTCTGCTCAAGCAAATATTTGCGTCGGTGTGTAAAAGCATATAGCCTGGGCTAATACGAATTCGGCCATGCGTGGAGATAGAGAAAAGATGTAATTTTTTGTGCTTTCGCTCGTGGAAAATTCTGGTGATATGCGCAATAATACCAGATATCTAGTTTTTGTTTCTACTCATACTCCTGGTATTAAGCGTTTTGTAACTGCTGTTGCAGACGCTTACGTTCACTTGAATATTTTTCTATCACCGTCTTCTCTCCAACCCACTCGTCACTCATCACTCTCCCTCCCTCTCCCTTTCTTTTTTTTTACTCACGATCCCTCTAATCCAGCGCGGAGATATGGGTCGCCGCCAGAGGCCTGTATTTTTGGCCTATATTTTAAAATATAATAAGCAATTACTCCTTTTCTAGAACACCACCCCGAGGGGTAGAGCCCTAAGGAAAGAAAATATTGCTGTTGTCGAGAAAGGAAGCTAAAATAACAACACTCAATTCCCTCTTTGCCATGAATTCCGTTGCAAGGGATGCCGGTGGGCCTAGACTTCTTATATCTGACTACAGTAAACGCAGCCTGACTTTCCTCTTCAGCTGCATGTCCATCTCCGGTTGTGTGGCGTTGTGACTCCTCGATGGCGCGCTTTTTCATGGCTGGCGGATCATGTTCATTGAGTAAAACGTTGTCCTCCGGTGACACGGACGCTGTACGATGCTGTCCTTCCGTTGTAGCCATGGTAGAAGCCTCCATCATTACGGCATGAGGCACCAGTGATGGCGGCCCCCCGCTTAACAGCAGAGACCGCTTATTGGGACCATGAATGGCTCTCTTGGCTAAGTTTTTCCGGTTCGCCGTCGTCCTTAGTCGTTTATAACGCCATACTGCATAGCAGAATGAGGCGGGAAGCTTTGCAATGGCACAAAGAAATGAAAACTCACAGAGCGGCGAAAGCAGTGGACCCTGCCCTCCTCTCTCTTGGGCCTTTCTTCCTTTTCCCCCTCCCCTAACAGAGTAGCATGAAGGCGATTTTGTACGCCGGCTAAACACTATGTTTTCTAATAAAGAGCTTCTCTCTCTCTCTCCCGTTGCAAGGGACATAACAAAGCACATTATTTGTCCATAGCCGATGACCACGAGTGCGGAATTAATGGGTAAAACATTTTTATACCTCGTTTAGCAGGGTTTTTTTAATGAGGACAGGGACTACGCTTCGAACTCAGCAGAAAAAAGAAACTCCGGAAACTATGAAGCAATATTTTTTAGATAAAAAAATTCGTGGTGAACTGCATCATAGTACACGATTTGCTCAGTTTCAGTTTCAGTTTATTATTAATTCCAAAACAGTAGTACAGTAATAGTATTATACAGACTAGGGTCCCAAAGTTAAAGTTCAAAACTGCAACCGGAAACTTCTTTTTTGCTTCTGCTGCTTCCGTTAAAATGCATTTTCCAAGAAAGGACACGTAGAGGATGAAAAGATGCACCAAAGAAGTAGCTAGCTAGCTAGCTCACTCACTCACTCACTCACTCACTCACTCACTCACTCACTCACTCACTCACTCACTCACTCACTCACTCACTCACTCACTCACTCACTCACTCACTCACTCACTCACTCACTCACTCACTCACTCACTCACTCACTCACTCACTCACTCACTCACTCACTCACTCACTCACTCACTCACTCATTTATGGTATAATATAACCAACATTTGTGTAGCTCAAGTAGGAACGCCGACGGAAGGCCTACGAGGGACTTCAGACAATGCAGATCAACGTTTCGGACATTACTGAGAGCGAGGGGAAAATTGCCTAGGCGACTCGTGGCTGCGGTCGATTCTCAATGCGCTTGTGCGCAGCCACGCAGCTACGATTTATAAACAGCAATATCGTAACATGCCGTGCAGTGAAATGAGACTCGCTTCCTGAATTCCCCGCAGCTGGCGACTAAAGGTCATTTCTCACGGAAGGCTGAACACTTCATGCCCACGAGGGCAGCGAAAGCGCAGCGCGCATTTATCATCGCATGTCGCAGCGAGCGATCGTCATTTGTAGGCAACGGGCGAATACGGAATAAAAAATCGGAAGAACCGAAAAACAATTCACTTTTCTACTTTCTTCTCGAGAGCGGTCATGCATGCGTTGCTGTGGCCGGCGTAGCGACTGAAGCCTTCGACATCGATGTCTTGGTGTTCCAGTTTTGAGCTGGCGCATAGTGTATACGCGCACTTAATTCGTTTCCGGTCCTCAAAGGGAGACACAAGTTCCCCAGCTGACGTGGTTGTCGGGCAATAAAGCACGTTTCTGTGCACGAAGGTTACCTGAGCGAAGCTAGCTGATAGCCGTACTTGGTGCACCGAAATAGAAGTCATGTACTTATTAAATGATCGATATACTTAATGAAGTAGGCTTAATGGGGTCACCTTGTTCGCTGAGGTTCTTCTCAGATTCGCTGAGAATCGCAAATTAACGCGGAGATGTAATAAGTACTCTGTGATTGTCAGTGATATACAACTTAAAATTAGTTGAAGATCCATCAATGTGTCTTATGCGTGAGCATCTCGTGCCAATGCGTATGCCTTGCTCCTGTTTCAGAAGTAAGCCCGCAACGTGGCGTTTCTCGCACGCCCCTCGTCCACCGTGTCAGCCGTGCTTAGCGCTCTAAGCATATCAGCACTTGGGTTTGCTCACTTTAGCAGCGGAATTGACAGCCTGTCGCTCATATTCTTGTCCACCAGCACCGGAATTTCGTCGCCGCCATTCACATTTCTTCCTCTTATGCCACCATGCACTGGCTGAGATCTTTATTCTACAACGCGAACAAGCGCTGCTGGTAGTCACGCGACCCGTCAAGACGGTGTGCGACAGGCGCGTCTGCAGAGGCAGGTGGCGGGCTGCGCTTCGAGTTGACATTCCCCTAGCACCGTCGGAAGCGTCCTGAAGTCAAAGGCTCTGCCTTCACGCGCTCCCTCCACTCTCTTTGTTATGTGACGTTCTCCCGCTGGCTCTGGTGACAGATCGACACGAAAATTTTGCCGACATGCCACATGTTCTGCTCAGGCGAAAAAAGGTTTGGTGCGACAAAATTAGAGCATTTTTGCATGAGAAGGGAAGCTTTAACAATAGGTATACCCTGGAAGGTTTCCAAAGAACAGTCGCAAAGTACTTCGAAAAGGAATGACGTAGCCTCGAAGTGTTGTCATGTGGATTCGGCATGCTGGGTTTGTTTACAGTTCCCTCAGAAACAATGCCATAACTAAACTACAGGAATAAACAGGAAAGCGTATGAACTGACTGTAATTGATATCGATCCATGTATATTTTGTAATCAGTTTCAATCGTAAAGCGACAGGGAAGGGTCTAGGACCGCTAAATCAGAAAGGACAACATCGCGAGGGGGGGGGGGTAGGAGGGGGGGAGTTCAGAGAAACAAACAGCGAGGGCTATTTTCTGGCTGGATTCGGAAGTTGCATATATCAATGCCTGATACGGGTGTGATACTATATAAGTTGCCAAAGGGCTCTTTCACTCGAAACCCTGAGATGAGAGAATATTCATCCACAATATTTATTACGGCAATTTGTTGATTAATTATTTTTCTGGAGGGACTCATATTGAATCAAAAAAGCGCGAAAGTAGCCAGGACAAAAAAAAAAAAAAAAGAAAACTTCACAGAACAAGCGCTCGTTCTGTGAAGTTCTTTTATTCCTGTGTATTTCCGTGCTTTTTTGCTTTAAAGGGACCCTGCAACACGCTTCCAGCAGTGCAAATAAACCTGCGTCTCGTGTAGATTACCATGATTTGAAGCGCAACAAAAAACACGGACGAAGAAACAGTGTAGACGTCCGTGTTTTTTGTGGGGCTTCAAATCATGGCAACTGTTCACCAACTAGCCCAGCAAGAAGTTCTCCTCGTTTAGATTACACTGCCTGGAATACCTGAGCCAAATATTACGCGTGCACGTGAAGCGGTAAGCACGCAAATCGCTGTGAAAAATGCGGAAAAACCAACCGCGCTCTTTTCAATTTTCCTCATTATGCACAACAGGCACCGCTCTAATTACGCCATTACAGCGTCCTATTGGCTGTTGCTGGTCAACTTCACGGTTTATTTCTCGCATTTCCTGTGACTATCCGCCGTCGGCGGCGCTGTTCACCAACCTCTTCTAAGCCTAACCCTGCACGAGCAGTTCGGCGTTTCTTTTGTGTTCTGAGAGCGCGCGGAGTTTGAGTGACGAAATCAATACTTTCCTTAAAACCAGACCACTCGAAAACAAACTTTTATGGCTTCAAAACGCCCTACCAGCCTGAGCGTGGGCTTGCGAGCAGGCAGCCATGCCTGCTTTTTTGTTGCACCAGACTAGAAATAGACACCTCCATGTTGCGGATAAGGAGAGAAAACTCCCAGGCCTGTGATATATCGAAGGCCGCCTAAGAAAACGCGGCGAGCCGCCACCGTCTCCGGAAGAGAGCGCACAGCTTTCGTCGCGTAGTCCACGGTCTAGTCGAGAGGGAACGATTATGTGATATTTCTCATCGCGCGTAGCTTCGATGATAGTGAACGAATTTTTATAATTCTTGCGGTAGGAGATATATTGCTGATGAAATAGACTTTATTCCAAAATACATTGCGAGTAGTCGGTGGTAAGTGCCGCAAGGCCCATTCCAATTTGCCCGTCTGTCGTCGCTTCTGGGGGGTCAATACAACTGTTTTTGGTAAGAACGTGACTGGTAATTTCGCTCAAGTCAAGCATCTCTAGCTAAGCTTATAGTCGGGCGCCATCGATATGTTGGCATGAAATGTAAGGCAGTACTTCAGGTTGCTGATAAAAACCAAACTCCAACAATGAGTCATGTTGACGAACTACACACGCTCAACAGTATAGTCATTAAACGGCGCGAGCCGCACAACTTCCCAACGTACAGTAATGACCGCACGGGTTCTTTTTGTCGGTTGTAGCATTTCCAGGAAGCCCCGAAGTTTTCGTTGATAGTGATTACGACTGCGTTGTGTTAAAGGGACCCTGCAACACTTTCGATAAACGCTTTCATTCTTTCTTTCTGGAAGCACTGCGAAAGCTATAGTTGTCGCCAGCAGGGAACGACACTGCGTGATTTGCTCGTCGCAGCAGATACGCCCTCCGTGTCTGCTTTGTTTTTGTGGTTTTCTTTTACAGCGAAGATGTTAGCCTCTCGTTGGTCGGAAAATTTTGTGTCGTAAACAAAAAACCCAGGCAGGACCGAGCTGTTCTCGTACAAGACGCCGAGCGCATGCGCGAGGATATTCAGGCGTGCAGCGTAAAGCTCAGCATTCGTGCAAAGAAAAAAATACCCAGAACAAGCATGGTAATCACATGATGGGTGATAAGGCGTCGGCGAACAATGAAAACCCCTCCCCCCCTTCCCCCCGCCAGGTGTTCTGGTAAATATTAGGTTTGCAGCTTCTCTACAAAGGGGGAGGGGGTTGAGGTCATTCGAGGGCTAGCGCATGCGTCGGGCTAGACAGGACCCAGCAGTTCTCGCCCAAGACGTCGAGCGCATGCCTCAGGACCCAGCAGTTGCCGCCAGAGGACCGAGTGCAAGCGACAAGCCCGCCGAGACAACGAGGAACATTTCATACCGTCCCCCATCAATCGGCATGTGTAGTGGTTTACAACAGCTCCACTGGACGACATCCACTCTCGCAGGGCGGGATGGCGCCCATTATTTAACGTGGCTATCGAACGTGTTCATGGCTGCAACGGAACGAAAGCCGGCCAATAGCCGCTACACCGCTGTAATGACGTAATTCCAGCGGTCGAAGAACGCCAAGGCCGGGAAAGGGAGAGACATCTTTTGAGCAAGTTTCTAAATTATCGGATGGGCCTAGAGCAGTAATTTTCGGGTGAGGTACTTTGCGACACATAATTAAGTACTGTATGTGTTGACTGACTACGCTCTGCCAGAAATGAATTGATTGTGATTGTGGGGGTTTAACGCGCCGACGCTGCACAGGCGATGAGGCGCGCCGTAGTGAAGGGCTCCGGCTTAATTTTAACCATCTGGGGATCTTTAAAGCGCGCCGAAATCTCGAACGCAGCGGTGTTTTCGCTTTTCGCATCCACCAGAAAAGCGGCCGCCGCGGCCGGGAATAGAACCCACGTCGTTGGGCTCAGCAGCACAACGCCATAGCCACTGAGCCACCGCGGCGGGTGCAAGCATTTAAGATTTCGAAAAAAAAAGTTAAAAAGAAATGGTGCAGCTTGCACGAGTGGTGAAAAGCTGGAGAAACAACAGAGCTGGGACTCGACCTAGCTCCTTCCGGTTTTGCTAAATCTTGCTAGGTTTTGTTAGGTTTTGCGATGCCTTTGGTAGGCTAGGCTAAGTGTTGAGGGGTTAGGCCGAGGTTAGCCGGATTTTGCAAGATGTTTTCGAGCAGCGACATGAACGCGTTCGCGCTGCGCTGCTTTTTCCTCAGGAGTTTCGTACCTCTGTGGCCGACCCATGTTTTGCGGAAGTCTAAACGATGTGCTCGGCGCGGAGTCACGAGGCCATAGTTGTTTCCGACAAACCTTCTTTTATGCCGCTCGTTACCGGCGATGAGCCCGGTTGTGAGGCTAGCTCTCGACGCTGCTGGAAGCTGGGCCCGACTACAGTTGAGCCCCTGCTGGGAGGCTAGGCCAGGAGGCCAGCGCGTGCCCTCCGCTGTTGTGTGACGGGCTCTGCTCTCGCGCTCTCCCTCCTCGCCAGGAGGCACCGCGTGCGTCTTTTTTCTTAGCTTTTTTTTTTTTTGCATACGCCACCGGACCTACCTCAAGCTTAAACATCTCCGCTGTTAAAAGTGTTGCGGGGTCCCTTTGATGTTAATAATGGTCGCCATCCCGCCCCGCGAAAGTGGATGTCCAGCGAAGCGTTTGTAAACGACTAGAAACGCTGATAGGGAGGGTATGAAATGTTTCTCGTAGTCTCGGCAGGCTTCTCGCTTGCGCTCGGCTTCTCTGGCGGCAAATGCTGGGTCCTGCCTAGCCTGACGCGTGCTCTCGGCGTCTTGTGCACGAAGTGCTCTATTTAGTGACACTATTCCTGTCTAGACTTCAAAGATAATCTGCAGACAATCTGTACCAGGAACACAGGGGGGGGGGGGGTCCCTTTGTTCACAGGCGCGTTATCATCCATAATGCGGTTTCGATGCTTGTTTTGTGGTGTCCTTAAACGAATTCTGAGCTCTATGTTGTATGCCTGATTAGCCTGATGCATGCGCTCGGTGTCTTGGGTGAGAACTTCTGGGTCCTGCCGGGGTTTTTTGTTTACGACACGAAATTTTCCGACGAACAGTTTCGCTGTAATAATGCGTAAGCACTGCAGGAGGCTCAGATCCGCTGGATACGGTTGTCACGATGAGCAAAGCCGTCTCAGCGGTGCGCCGCGCCGGCGCAATGGGGTGCGGGGCACCACGTCAAAGGTGGAGCACTGGCACGCGGGCAACTGGGATCGGAGCGGTAGCGAGCAGTGTGCAAAAGGACGACGTTGGTGTCATAATGCACTGAAGCCACGGTCAGCGCGTTGAGCGAAGTGTGATGAACGAAGTCAGCGCAGCAAAAAAAAAAAAAAAAAAAAAATCATTCTAATCAAATCAAGGCGTCTGAAAAGAACTAAAAATATCGAAAACGTGATTAGCACCTATAACTGACCTGAAACGGATTGTCACCCAAAAATACATTTCCTTCGATTTTTTACTTACCTTATGCAACAGGGTCTATGTTTGGTCCTGCTGAATTCTTGGGAATGCGGGGTTTGTGTGTTTTATCCATAACGGAAGTACGACGAGGTGAAAGCGGCTTTCTGAGTACCGAGAAACTAGGCAAATTGGGGCTGAATATTTCATATTCCTAGGGCCCATTCTGGTCGCACCGGGGGCGGTCAGGAACAGCTAAAAATATATGCAAACGACACCGTTTGCACGATGGTCATCAAGGGGCGGCAGGAGCAGTAACCAGGAGCGTAGCGGAAAAAAGCTAGGTTAGCTGGATGTTAACCGATGATCATGCGCCGAGAAGCCCATACATATAGAGTCATATATCGTATGCGTCGTCTGGAGTTGGTGAAAGGAAGGAAAAGTGCCCGATGGTTACCATACCAACACAGCGAACAAGATAGATCGAATGGCGTGAAAATCACTGCGCAAGTTTCCATTCTGCCCTCGGCCTATGGCGCAACAACTTCTTGCTCTGGCCGTGACGTCGATAGGTGTATAATAAGCAAATCGCCCAATGCGACCGGGCGTGCATACGGTGGATGCAAACGTTGGGCAATTCGCCGAGTTCCTTCACTGGCGACGTTCGATTGTTTCGCTGGAGATTTATGTGGTCGCGAGCGCACGCGGTGAGGTACGCCGATGAAGTCGTTGCTAGGGGAGGCAGGTACACAGTCGCACGAAACATCGATGCCGTCAGCACTCATTATGTGCCTTTAGGGCCCGTATGCACTTGTAGAAAAAGAAAAAGTGAAATGAAATTACTGCGATAAACAATAGACTACATTGCATTAAAGCGTCGTTTCAATGGGCTTGTTGCGGGGACACGTTTATGTTGGGACAGCGGTGCAGAGCTCACACTGACGTGTATACGAGGCGAATTTCGAAAAGGCGATGTCTGGTCTATTATGCGCGAAGCGTATATATCTTAGCGAACACCGTAAGATATTCATAACGTCGGTATTTCATGCCACAAACAGTAGTACCACTGCAATGTCTGTGAACGAGTTGTATATGCTATAAGAAAAAAAAACTTAGTCAACTGCTAGCACAAGGGCCACGCAAGGGTGCATTTGGGACAAAACTTAAGTACCATAACCAAGTCTAGCAGCGTTAGCTTACTTACAAATATCAATTGAGTTCATTTGCACCAGAACAATGTAAAACTAGCGGATTTGGGTTGCATATTTATGCTGCGTCATGATTATGAATAAATTGAAGCCATTCCACTCAATGTGAAAGCTGTCGTAAGTGCAGAGCAGTGATTCGCCATAATGGGTGGTAGCACAGTTATCCTCTCTCTGCTACCACCCAACGCAAATCAAATTTCCCGCCTTCGCAGTGCTCGCGCGTCCCCTGCCTGAAACTGCGCCAGCAGGAGTTCTGTTCTGTTTGTGCTTTTACTCCCGCACGTGCCGGCATTGCACTGCCACTTTTTTTCGCTTACTATTGTAAAAAACCAACCCAAGGGGCGTTCTTAATTAAACGAACGCGGGCGCTGCCGGTTAATTACGTATATTTTGCCTCAAATGTACCTATAGGTTTCTTTGCGCTAAACAACGGGGAGATGTTGGACAGGCGCCAGCGGTTCACGATTTTCGAACGAGTCTCGGACTATATAAACCGCTTGATTTTCGAAGCCTCCGGGGTACGCCGCGAATGACAGCGTTACCACGGGACGACCTGTTGCTGTACTTGGGTCCAGCGAGCGAGCTACGACGACAAGGCGCGGCCCCAAGGTGCTCTGCACTTAAAAAAGGAATATAGCTGTTGTTGTTGTGGTTGAAAACGTTTATAATAAGGAAGACAGTTGGGTCAAAAAAGTAGAGAAATGCGTGGCCATCCCATTCCGGTAGATCGCGAGCCATAGCTGGAGTCTTCTTAATGAGAATCAGGGCTTCCTGTTCTTCGAGCCGGTTGTAACGCAGCACCCGTTTCCAATGTTCAGTAGAAGGGGAGGAGGGGTATAGAGGGGGAGATTAGACGGACATGTTCCCGAACTAAGTGGCTGGTGGCGTTGGGAGAGTTGTAGGATGGGTATTTGAATGGGTGGAGGGTGGGGGAGACATGCCGAAGGCAGGTGTGACTGCAGTACCACTGGGTTTGGATGCGCCGCCACATGCGGGCGTCCGTGGTTGCGAGGGAGGGGTAAGGGGGGATAGAGCCGTCGGGTATATGATACTTTGATATGCCAGACAGCTGGCATATCAAAGTACGAACAGAGAAATAATAGGAAATTACAGGAGGCACTTAAATTTGCTCGCGCGCTTTGAAGGCTTTATTACGACGGTGGTTAGGTGAATAGACGGTGAGCCTTTGTGGGCAGGTGTCATCATCATTAGCGCACCCAGGGTTTTTGTCTGGGGTGGGGTGAAATTTTAGCAACAAATATAAAATGTAATAATTTATAAATTAACATATATACACAATCAAAATAAATGTAAATAAATAAATAATTAAATAAATAAATAAATAAATAAATAAATAAATAAATAACAAAAATAATGAACGGCGAAGACAGCTTCGAGGAAAAAAAGCCGAAACCTGAAATACGTATGAATGCAAAAGTTTACTCAAATTCGATCTACCTGCTAGTGAACGAAATAGTATACGTTTGCACAATTTACGCTGAGCAGTAAAACTAATGCATATTTCTTGAAGCCTATTCAGCACGACATTATTGTTATCCGTGTTCACTGGCTTCCGTAACTGTGCACAAAACGTTGCCCCTATCGTCGCTAGGATGTCATAAACTCAGGTTTTATATATATCTATATATACATATACAGGGTGTCCCAGCTATCATGCACCAAGATTTAAAAAAAGATAAATTGCGTAACTCGAAGAAAACTTAGTGCATAATGTTTGCAGTACTGTGAAGAAGCGGAGAGTAATTTTTTCGTTAATGAGACTTAATTAATAATTGTGATTAATTATCTAACTCGAGAAATACTGTCCTAATCACTAAAATGTCAATGAGGTACTTGTAGGTAACCACGAGGGGCATCTAACTGCGCTATTTTCAGCGACGAACTAATTGCGTACTCATTTATTCTGGCTGATAAAGGAAACCCGCGAAATATGAAAAATACCACGTGACGACGCTTACGCGCGCATTGTAAAGCAGCGTCCCCAAACAAAGCTGATTGAAAGCAACTGCTTCGCGTGTTACCCGCCCGAAGAGACAGCGCATCACCTTGATAATAGCATGCATGGAAGGAGCAGCAGCAGCAAGATTCGCGGGACCCGTGTGCAGATAAGGAACAAACTCGGTCGCGATTTCTTCTTTCTTTCTTTTGTCTATTTCATTCTGGCTAACTCAGAGGCAGCCTGTTTGAGGGCGTTGCTTTACGGTGCGCGCGGAGGCGCCGTCACGCGGTATTTTTCATATTTCGAGGGTTTCCTTTATCAGCCAGAATAAATGTGTACGCAATTAGTTAATCGCTGAAAATACCGCAGTTAGATGCCCCTCGTGGTTACCTACAAGTGCCTCATTGACACTTTAGTGATTAGGACAGTATTTCTCGAGTTAGATAATTAATTACAATAAGTTTATTAGGTCTTATTAAAGAAAAAAATACTGTGCGCTTCTTCACAGTACTGCAAACATTATGCACCTGGTTTCTTTCGAGTTACGCCTTTACTCTTTTTTTAAATCTTGGTGCATGATAGCTGGGACACCCTGTATATATATCCCGAAATTTTTTTATTTAACGGGAGAATGAGGGCTATTTCAGCTTGCAGGACTCTTGGTATTAAGTGCTTGGTGCTTGGTATTAAGAAACAGTTGTTTTGGCTTTCTCAAGAAATAAAATAAATTCGATCTGATCCAATGAAATTTGATCTGGGGTCAGAAGGCAAGCTCGACCATACAGAGTCCCAACGTATGGGAAATTTGAGCGTCCTTTTTTTTCAGATGTCGGCAAAGGATTCAATTTCGTGGCTGCAGTTGTGCACAAAAGTTTAAAAAGTGGTATTACGTGGCCCTACAAAAATTGTAATTGCGGTTTAACGTGAGTGAACTATGAGGGGCGCCGTAGATTGGGGCTTGCGCACTAAAAAATCTTCCTACCCACGCACACTTTTTCTGTCACTAAGACGTTTTCTCGTTCTTTTTCTGAAACTATACTTCCAGTAATACGCAAGTTGGTCCGCACTGTCTTAAAAGCACATAATCTCAAAAGCTGGTGCTCCTGTTTTCTTCTTGTTTTATTTGTTAATACCAACGAAACTGTATTCTTTTTCGAGATTTAACTAAGAATGTCCAACAATAGAAGCTCCCGAGACTACAAACTTCTCTCGGTCAAATTCTGTTATCGGTTCGGTGGAAGAGGGGGGAGAGGGTTTGGGTCGACGGACCTGGGGGGTAGGAATTACAACCCCCCTCAACCCCCCCCCCCCCCCCTTCCCGTAGGTGCGCCACTGATCACTGGTCATTTCACCTAAGAGGATACGTGGGCATTTCGGATGGCTATGTTTACATCACAGTCAAATCGAAATAGAGCTTTTGACGACAGCTTCCATCGTCCTGGGCCACTTTCTTTAAAAAAGTATTTTATGTCTACATTCCCTCTTAGCCTGTTGTTACATTCACGTTAAGCCTAATTATGGGCTAAGAAAAGTAGAATTCGTTGTATGCCGAGCTGCGCGTGCCAGTTGTCACCGTTTTCTTTAAGTCGAAGGCCACAGCACATTCACTAGGTTTACGTATAGTGAGAAACAAATGCGTGTGAATGGGCCGAACTGACTCGGTGCTTGATCAACGCCTTACTAAAGACCGTAATCTAGTTAGATAATTAGGCTACGTCTATAGGTTCCCATTGTACAGTGTAGAAGTCACTTTTGACCCATATTGTGTCACTTCTTTTAGCTTTTCTATGGTGTTATTCCCTCAACTCGATGTAAGACCAACTTTTGCTCGTAATCCGCACGCGAAACGCACACACGCACACAAAGAAAGAAAACACTGTTTCTTTCTTCTCACTTCTTTTTTTTTCTTATTTAGCAAGTTTTCACCTCAACAGAACCGCAGCGCCGCATACCGATTAGCTCCGCTCACGGCGCTGCGGCCCGAACCCAAACAAGCATTCTACGCAGGCTCGCATGCGGACCCCCGATACCGGCCGTTAAATCCCCGAAGGTGCTCGCACGGCGCGTGTCGTAAACACGTCTAATCGGGAGGAAACTTTTTGAGGTACAAGCCGGTGCCGCGGTGCACCGCACAGCGTTTTGGCTTCGCACTCGGCGACCTCTCATGGGTCCGCATAAAGCCTAATGACCCCGCAAGGGAGAACGACTGCTGGGTAGGACCCACCGAATTATAAATAAGCGCGAGTTTTCTGCCGCTGTGTGGCATACGTGTCGCCCTCCTGCGCACGCGCGGTTATTAATGACGCGAAGGGCAAATGGCGCGTCTGCACGTCCCAAATTCACCGGTTACGAAGCCGCCCTGTATTGCTCCTGGCAGCCACAAAAGCCGGCAGAATTGGCGCGGGGGCTGACGGAGTGGGTATTAGGTCAAGTGCAAAGGGGGACGGAAACTAAACAAGCGCCCTGCGTACACGCCCGGGAGGGATTATCTCGCTGTTTGGATGACACTCTTTGGAGCTAACGGAGTTAGTGCGCCAGCTTCTTTTTCTTTTGTCTTGTTGTTCACGCAACAGCATGCATAATTGGGACATAATCAGCTAAGAAGGAACAAAAAGGGCGCGAGAACACAATCAGTACGCACACCCCACTGGCATCCCACCTTTAAAGGGACCCTGCAACACTTTTTCCAACTTTTTTTGAAATCTTAAATGCTACTCCGTGTTGCCGCGGCAGTGGACCGATGACGTTGTAGAATTTCAGTGAAGCATCGGCACGCAGACCGAATGGATCACTTGGAAGAGTCAATTAGGGAACGTGGGTGTGCGTGCTCGTGTGTGTCTGTGTGTGTACGTGTGCATGTTGGTGTGTGCGTGCGTGCGTGCGTATGCGTGTGTGTGTGTGTACGTCTGCGTGTGCGTGTGCGTGTGCGCGTGTGTGCGCGCGTGTGTGCGTGCGTGTGTGTGTGCGTGTGTGTGTGTGTGTGTGTGTGTGTGTGTGTGTGTGTGTGTGTGTGTGTGTGTGTGTGTGGTTGCGCGTGTGTTCGGAAAGCCAGCCAGTAACAGAAGGAAATGTTGGCAGTCTATAGAACGCCAAGACAGCCATTGAAGTAGTGTTAGGCTTTTTTTACTACGATTAGTGAAGTTAAATTTTTTTATTTTATATGAGAAAGAAAACGAAAAAAAAATCCCGGGCCATCTCCAATAACGTGAAACCTGGGGAGCGGCGAAACATGCAGTATATAAGTGTATTCTTCGCACCTTGTCGTTTTTCCCAGAGATATGAAGCCGTTGGGGGGGTAGAGGTATACAGCTTTTCTGTAAAAGTCTCGTGTCTTTGAATTAAAGCTCGAAGCGTGCTAGCGCGAGGCGTTGGAAAACGAATGCCCCAGTGTGTTTTTGTACCGTGACTACATGAAACGACGACAACAGGAGATGCCGAGAACCCAAGCCCCTAAAATAACAGCCAACAAAAGATACAACCACCACCGGCAACAATGTTCAACAACAGCCAACAATAACCAGAGCAGCAGCGACAATAATTAAATACGACGGGCTTGTCTCCACGGCCACGAATGGTTATTGATGGCTTAGTTCCTGGAAAACCCAACTTTTGTGACTCCAATGTTTGGTACAAGTTACGCACGCGCGCTGCCGGTCCACTGCCAATCACAGCGCAGCCACTGCGCTGGCCAGGCGGCATTATATTAATTGACCGTTCGTTGAACCCACACCGCCTCGGACGGGACTTTCACCGTCCTTTCGTCGGAAGGAAGTGTTCGCTACAAATCAATATCAATATGCCGGGCGACTCGTGGGCATTGTGCTGCGGGTGCTTTGTTGCTGGTGGAAAGGGAAGAGCAAGCGGTAACATTCAGCGAGTCGATCAAAAGGGATCTTCGGCTTGATCGATGACCGGTGTAATTACATCCCGCGCATAGTGCGGAATGTAAGCGCATCGTCATGAACCACTACTTAGAGGAAAAAAAGAAAGAAAGAAAGAAAGAAAGAGTCAGAGAAGTAAATAAAGAAAACAAACCAATCGGAAGCGCGGTTGCTGATTGAGAGCGCGTGTAGGAAATGTACACGGCTGAGTCGGTGACAAGCTTGACGTTGTCAAGGAGCTACGTGTTGTTCCGTCCGTCGATTCAGTTTGCCTTATCGATCTGGAGGCTTAAGTGAAACAACGTCGTGCGGGCGACATCCTGGAGATTGAGAAATGGCGTGGTGAATTTTGTTCGGGCGAAGCCCAATGGACAATGGGATTGAAGCCGCAAAGTAAACAAACAAACAACTAACAAAGAAGCCGGGAAAGCACCGCGCTGGTGAGCTGAAGTTGATTTGTGTTCCTGGACTCACTGCCGCTTCCTTGTAACTGTAATGAAGCGAGGATGGCGAGATAGCGAGAAGACATTATAGTACTACAGCGTCCCCATTACTTCGCGTTCAGGCGGCCATTCTGTTGATCGGCGCGGCACAGTTAAAAACAAAGATCTGAGAGTGCGGCCATTGATATATGGGGTGTAATTCCGACTGCTTGGTATACGTACGAAGTGCGGCGCACAGGTTGCGGGTTTTTTTTACTGCGTTGATTTTGAGGCTAGCCGTTCGAGCTGCCGATAGAGTGCGTGGACAAGTGTAGCGTTGTTAGTGGCGTTGTAGCAGTCAATCTATACCGCTTAGATTTGGTGGAGGAGAACGTTGTTGTTAGAAATGTTATGAACATCAAACCCAAAAGCTAATATACTTAAGGTGCCACTTCATTCTGTACACGTCGAGAACTTTGAGTGATACGTTTCCGCATTTCCACACCTACGACGTCCCGTGTAGTTTGATATTTCTCATGATCTTATTGAGGTTCAATTCACTTGAATAAAGCGAAACATTGCTACTGATGATCATGTGCATCTAGAGTAACGTTTTCGGGCATTCAATGTTAAAAATTTAAAAGAGAATGTAGCGCTGGCTTCATTTATGCGGACCCGCCGCAATGGCTCAGTGGCTAAGGCGTTGTGCTGCTGAGAACGAGGACGCGGGTTAGATTCCCGGCCGCGGCGGCCGCTTTTCTGATGGAGGCGAAAAGCAAAAACGCCCGTGTGTACGAGATTTCGGCGCACGTTAGACATCCCCAGATGGTCAAAATTAATCCGGAGCCCTCCACTACGGCGCGCCTCATCGCCTGTGAAGCGTCGGCGCGTTAACCCTGCAATCAATCAATCAATCAATCAATCAATCAATCAATCAATCAATCAATCAATCAATCAATCAATCAATCAATCAATCAATCAATCAATCAATCAATCAATCAATCAATCAATCAATTCGGTTATATGGAGCATTAGAAGTGATGTGAGCGTGAGAATGCTGAGTGTGAAAAAGCACGCACAAAAAACAATTAATCAGAAAAAAACCTCGTCGTATTCTAGCACCTCATTTGTTTCTTAACGCCTAGTTCTTTCATATCTCGTTATTTTATTCATGATTACTTAATTTCTTTATACCGTTGGGATTATTTCAATAACCAAAAAATGCCTCGAACCAGAATAAGCGGCGAAGCCGTTTTATTTGTATTGGTTTGGCATTCAGCAATGCGCGAAACATAAATGAGCTTTAACTTTATGCAGACATCACCAGCAGCAAGCGGGCGCTATTATTGCTGTCACTTTACGCGCATATGCGCACCACAGAAAGCAGGCCACCGATTTATTACGTTTAAACTATCACGCGCATAAAAGCTGCCGCGTTTTCTACGCAGCGAAGAAGAAGAGGAGCCAAATAAAGAATAAAAAAGGAGATAACGTCCATGCAACCTACTTGAAATTCTACGAGTAGTTTCTTTCTTGTGGCAGGCAGACTTTATACGTAAACCATAACTCGTGGAAGCAATGACTCTATCCGTACTTGGGTCTTGGCGGACTAATGTCCTGTGAAATCGTGGTCTGAACTAAACCGTACAGAAAATTAAACCACAAGTTTGGTGAAGCCGTACCTTCATTATAAAATGCAGTGCTGAAATATTGGTTTTTTGAGTACATATATAGTAGATGCTCGCGAGATATGCTGCTCTGACCGCTTTTCTTACTGCACGCCTCTTACGCCGCTGCTGCGAAGCCCTAATCATGAGAAAATCAAGTGCAGCAACTAAACTTCTTAGAGGGCCAACCTAGTTCTTTTTAGTTTAAATGAAAATAAAATAAGTCCTATAATTAGAAGTGCCTAAACGAAACAAGACCGGCAAAAATTTGAATTTATGATGCTAACGCTAACCTAGATCGATTCTTGTACTAAACGCAACCTGGTCAAGCGACTGACCTTTTTGCGCTGGTCGAACTTCTGGTATCTCTACCATACGCTTGGTTCATGTGGCGCTAAACTCAGTGTCCCCGATGTCACGATTGTAAAGCAATGTTTCATGCAAACTGATACACCTCGGAACGAGGAAAGTATTCAAAATTGTGCGTGGCTATCTCTTTTACAATACCATAGCATTGTAGTGGAACGTTCTTTGTGCACAACTTCATTCAAAGTAGCAAATTTCTCTCTTCAACACCAAATGCAGTGCGGTGTTTGTTAACATTGATTTGATATGATATTCGATAAATTCACGACGATTACGACGTTCCGCAACGCGAAATTTGAGCGCAGCTCTTTAGGTGCTTTGATTGTGCACGCATGTACAGTTACAGATTACTGCTAAAGCAAACTCGCTCTGTTCTCTGTGTTCACGCTGTCTGAAGCTCTCTGTGCTCACCTGGCTGTAATGCCCTTTTTTTTTCATCCCCATGGAGGAAATGGTCAAGATTGCCTATAACCCGAGTCAATCCTTGGAGTCGAGAACACGCTATCCAGACGGGCGCGCAGGGACAAACCTGCGCGCAGCGGAAACCCACTATAGCTATAAAAATACGGAACAAGCCAAGGCCTTGTTGCATGTTTTGAGCTGCGAAGTCTCACATGAAACGCTTCTTGTAACTTCATTTTTATACTTCAGGGTGTGACCCGCAAGTGCTTTTAATGCATCTCTGGCCCCACCTGATATCCTGGCCCATCCTTCTAGCGGTAGCTGCCTCCCTGAGTTTCTGCACGTAGACATATATGTACGACCGTCATTCTTATCTTGCTGGACGACAAAAAAAAAAAAAAACCATCAGCGCGCTCATCATTTTCTTAGGAGAGGTGGCACGGTGGTGGGGTTGGGGCCGGGATATTTTTGACAACAGATCTGGAGGAGATGGGAGGCAGGCACGCAGCGGGTCGAACTCTTTTTTGGCCACGGGCGAGCGGAGACGGAAGGCTTGTACCCTGTAACCCCCATCACGCTCTTCCCAACGGCACGGTCGTTGCACCACGAAACACAATCCGAAAATAGCGCCTATAATGAACCCGCCTTCACTTGTGTCCGCACCGTGCGTTAGCCGTGTCAATACGCAGGTTCAATTGGTGCTGCCCGTGACTGCGAGTCATTGGGAACCCACCCTGTCCCGTCGTGAGCTTTGACGTGACATCTTGCGCTCTCTTCGGCGGTATCGCTTACCGTCCTCCACCTGACAGACGCTGGCGTGGGAGCGCTATGTTTGCTGCCCGGAACCTCCCTGTTTACTGTAGCCGCGCCGCGATATACTCTCACCGTGTGCGTACTGTCTTATGTTCGGCTTCCGGAAAAGGCTGGGAGCAGACTGTGCTTTGTCGCACGCAAAAACACTGGCAGCAGCAGCAGCAGCAACAACAAGAACAACGTGAAAAAAAAAAAAAAAAACTAATGACCTTGCCAGCTGTTCCGCGTTTCGCTGGGTGAGGCAACGTGGCAGGATGCTTGAGTCATGAGAAACAGCGGTGAGTGATCGTCCAGTTGTGGTTCTTGGATTCTTCGTGCACACGCCACAAAAAGGTGGAAGTACAGTTTTCGCTGAAATTATAAGGGAGTATAGTAGGAGGACAGGTTTCGTTGCGACAGCCTCCGCAACGTCAACGCCACCGGGCGTGAGTTCAGCTTGATATCCAGGCTCGGTGCGCAAGTGGAGTAGCAGCTCCTGTCGAATACCAATTCTCTAAAACGAGAGGCCGTCGTTTCGGAACGACGGGGTAGCGCCATGCAAATGCATCTGTTTTGGGTTGGGGCGCCGCTTTGAGCTGTTTCGGGCATGAGAATCCCTGCAGAAAAGCACTGCGGCAAGGGCGCAAAGCGACACTCTCTGCCCCCCGTCGTTTCGCTTTTCAGTTCACGCCTTTGCAGCAGTGCTTTTCTGCAGGGAGTCTCACGTCCCGAAACGGCTCAAAGCGGCGTTTCAACCCCCAAACAAATGAATTTGCATGGCGCTAGCCCGTCGTTCCGAAACGACGGCCTCTCGTTTTAGAGAATTGCGCCCCTGGTGTCACAACGCGGTTGCTGCAGCGTAAAGCAGAAAGTTTGCCATATTCGTGCGGTATAGGGGTTCATGGCCACCTTTGCCGTTTACGTGGAATGACAATCCGTACGAAAATTCTCGTTCCCACTTTCCGCTAACCTGTTGTATTGAAATTGGGGTGGTAGAGGGGGGCATACACCAGCCGTTGCAGTAGTGAAGGGAGCGACTGCGGTCTGGGAGAATAATTATTTTTCCTGGTTAGCATTCTGCGAGAAAACAAAATTTATGTAAAAGGGTTCAAAGTTGGGCGAGTTGGTAATGGTCCATCTTAAAAGCAAGATGGTTTTAAAGATGGAAAATTTGTGTAAGTTCAGTCATAACACGCAGCGTGAAAAGGCTACATCTACAAGAATGTACAAAGGGCTAGTGCCTGCCGCCCATCAACACGTCTTCTCTTTTTGAAGTGTGCAACTGCAAGCTGCACCCTCCGTTAGTCGAAGACCAACCTGGCCTACACTATTCTGGGGCGGTAGTCTCATGTTTTGTCCGTTTTGTGTCCGTTTCAAAAGTGTCCGTTTTGACCAAGCCCTGATTGGCTAAAAGCGAACACCCGGACGTGACGCGCCTTGCAAGCACGGCGGAGCTATGAGCCGCGGATTCTCGGAGGAGACGATTTGTAGCAGACGATTTTTCGTCGTCTTGTTGTTGGTTCGCTGGCGGAACGATAAACACATAAAAGATAGTTTAAAATAGTTTTTAGTCGTTCAAAATGTGTTGACAAGGACAGTTGCGCAAAAGTCAACCCAAAGCCCGCCTGCAACTGGAAGTACGCCACAATAAAACGGGAGCAAAACAGACGTTTTCAAAACGGACAAACACGAGAATACCACCCCTGCATGTAAGGATGGCAAGACGGACGCACGCAGGACTTGCGTACACGTAAGAATTTCGCACAACCCATGGGCATGAAATATTATGCTTCGTTTAAACCTGAGTGTGACAGTTTAGTTCGGTTTGTTCTGCTTTTCAGGCCTTTGGTGCTGTCGAGGCCATGTCCGATCGCCACTGCATCCATTCCGGTGCAAAGAACATTGTCCACCTCGCTGCCGATGACGTGCTGTCGTGCTGCATGAGCTGCGGATCAGGGTAACCTCCTCCTCCTCCTCCTCCTCCTCCTCCTCCTCCTCCTCTTCTTACTGAACAACATTTTTATTCGGGCATAGCAAAATGTTTCTTCAGGCAAATTTATCCTGTTATGTGGGGTTGCCGTTTTGGGTGAGTGCTACACGTATTATTGTTGGTCCTTTTGGCAGCGTGGTACTGGTTAGTATTGCACAGATGTGTTTGTATTGGTTGTCGTTGTCTCCATGTGAGTAACCTTGCCTGCAAGTGCTGATTATTGTAGTACCCAGTCTCTTGCCACGCCCTTTTTCCCTCCATTTCCAACTTGAGTGCTTTCTGGTGCTGTCTCTGTACTACCTCATTACATGACCGCAATCGCCAAGTTTACTTACTGGAAGTGTATACTTTCTATACTTACGACCTCTACAGTTTATCGCGTGCAGTCATTGAGAGGACATATCAGGTTCCAGACAGTGAATGTTCTTCATATACAGACAATAAACTTTAAAAGTTTCGTACTTACACGAAGGACACTGTGAAAAACGAAGCTTTTCAATGTGGCCCTAGTTTTTAAAAACAAAAATACAATTACCGGTAAGGAACCTTTGGAGTTATCGTTAAACTCAGTCGTGAGTCCCACCTTCCATAAAATTTTTATAATAACATCGCGAGCAACGCCTTTACTGAGGCTCCTTTTCTCAAAAACGGTGACCTAAACCCCCCATTTAAGGCTTTTTTGTCTGCTGAGCAGGGGTTACCGTGTAGGCCCCAAGAGATGAACGCCCTCGCTAAAAGACGTTCATAAAACTGCGGGCATACTTTTTAAATCTAGCCCTGATGGAACAAGCATCAATGTTGACAGGTGGACAGACGAAAACTTTCGCGTTTAGGCAACTCAAGAAAGACTATTGCGTTTAAAAAGACCCCCCTCAACACCCCCCTCCCTCCAGCAGAATTTGTTCCGAGTCACATCCCTGACGGTGCGCGTTCTACGCGAATGGTTTAATGTAAAAGCGAGGGCATTAACTTCATGTATGGCATGAGTGCGACCGAAATAAAATCATTGCACAGTTATATTAACTGCACTGAAATCTAACTGCTTAACCCTATACTTGATTTCTCCCATTTATGTTCGTGCTCGCTCCACAGTGAAATGTGTCATAATTTTATGTTCAGCGACACTGGACGACGAATCGCGCACGAGTCTGCGAGGCTTCGACCAAGTTTTCTCGCTAAGGTAGTGCTCGCGGCAAAGCTTGCCATGTGCAAAATGTCAGCTGTACAAAACCGTTTCATTGGGTTTCCGTAGCATACCCCAGTGTCCGCATATGCGGCCGGATTTTATAGGCTTTACGCGTGTATACTCACGAGGAACTGAACAAGGAGGACGACGAAAGCCTCCAGCAAAATCACATGGTGGGTCCTCAGTTGCCTCGACCACTTTAAACCGTCAGAGAAAATTTAAAACTAACCCCATGGCACTCACACATCATGCACATGCACAGGTCCCAATCAATCAATCAATCAATCAATCAATCAATCAATCAATCAATCAATCAATCAATCAATCAATCAATCAATCAATCAATCAATCAATCAATCAATCAATCAATCAATCAATCATGTCGCTACAGGTGCAACGGCGGCTTTCCGGGCGCCGCGTGGAGCTACTGGGTGCACAAGGGCATCGTGACGGGCGGCAACTACGACTCTGACGAGGGCTGCATGCCGTACCCGATCAAGGCGTGCGACCACCACGTGAACGGCACGCTGGGACCCTGCGACAAGAGCATACCGCCGACGCCGCGCTGCGTACGCATGTGCCGCAAGGGATACAACGTCGACTTCGCGGACGACAAGCACTACGGTGAGCGCGCTATGTGTCGGCCCACGTCCTGGCGCGTGTGACAAACCCCGTTTCAATCTCCCTCCTTGCGGCAAGGGTGGGTCTCAACGGAAGGTGATCCGCACTCTCAAACGTCGAAGGTCGAATTCTTGCAGAACACAGGTCAAGCTCGGTCGAGGAACAACTTTTCACGGAAACCCTTCGGTTGGGGCCACTTTCTAGAGCACGGAGTAAGAGGGACACAGGACGAAGGGGGGACAATAGTGTACATGTATACCCAGAATGGTCTGCTTTGTATAAGTTTAGCTTGATAACGTGGAATAAAATTTAGCTGTTTACGCGGTGTCGCCTCATTAAAATGGTTCTGCTGGACAGTGGCGTCCGCGGGATTATTAAGTTTCTTGAGAAAAGTGTTTTTCTTGAACCGTACTCTTGAAGAATATAAAGAAATAACGCTTATCGGAGCCATATGTTTCTAAGAAAGGCTGGACATTTCAGTCTATTTTTTAGCCCGAAGAGTTGTAGAAAAGAATGACCTATTCCTTATCTTTGGTATTGGCTAATACGCGCTGTTACTGTAGGCGCAGCCGGCAAAACAGCCACCTCCAATGCCACCACACATTGCCAGAAGTTCAAATGTGATGGCTCAATCAATAAACCGAGGCTATCGATTGCGTACAGCTGAAAATAAAGAGCACGAACGTCCTTCTGACTGCCTCGTCCGAGCTCGCTTATTACACATCCTACAAAGCAGCCGTATACAGTCGACGCCGATACACGTGCATGGTACGAGTACGCCGTCAATAACTCTGTTCTCCTCCCTCACCCTTCTCTCGACAACTGAAAACGGACGAGAACAGGCAAGAAGTCCTACTCGGTGCCATCGAACGTGACGCAGATTCAAGTGGAGATTATGACCAACGGCCCCGTGGAGGCTGACTTCACCGTCTACGCGGACTTCCCCCTCTACAAGTCCGGTGCGTGCTTCGTATAGAGCCCTGTTTCTCAACCACGTATTGTATGTATTTGCCGTGGTGCGTCAGAGGGTGAAACGGTGGAGAAGGAACCCCATTTGATAGAGGAGAAGAGGGAATCTTGACACGTGGCAAAGCAATTCGTCCTTGCGGCCAAGTGAGTTTTACGCAAGCCTTTTTGAGTGTCCAGTTGTATCGCTCAGTTATGGTGTCGAAAGAAGGCAGTAAATTAAATAGCGGGCGATAAGCGGGAAAACGAGAGAAATGTAGACACGACGCAGCAATAGCCCTGGATACATGGATTCGACGAGAAAGAGTCCAGTCGACTGGCGGGTTCAGCTACCTCGGTCCCTCCCGCGTTTACATGAATTCTGCCCAAAAATTCGAGGTTAGCAGAGGGGAGGGGTTCCCAGAGAAGGAGCCACGTATTTTCACGATTCTACCGCGCATCATTTTTTGCTAAAAGGTAGCCTTAGTATTTGTGTGCGTGTTACAGTCGGGCTGAGAACCTCAATAGGCTTTAAAGCGGCCAGCAGCATTGCCATACGGACCGGACACGAAGTCCCCCCAAGATCCTACCCAATCCAATAAAAAAAGTCCGCCAACACCACTTGAGTAAATTTCGGCGCACTAAACCCTCAATGTCACGCCGCATACCTTGGACAGCTGTTGCACATGTGCTGCTACTATTTCCCCGGCACGCCTAGAATTGGGAAGATCAAGACACTTGAAATCGCAAACAGCTTCAATGTTCCCCGCTATAACTTTATTTCCAGCAGCAGCTGGATAAGAAATCTTATGAAGCACAATCATTTTTGGCTTCCACAGATGCATACGCCGAATAAAATATCCCCTTCTTCCAGGTAGGTGATGTCATGTCCTTTTCATCTGTGCGGTACAGTCAGCGTCAAATTATTTTGTTTTTTTTCGATTTTTCCTGCGCGTTAGTACCGCGCAAATACGGTATTCTGCTCGTCGCGGCCCGCCAATTCTGCCCGACGAACGAGTCAGCCTCCCCCTGCCTCCGGGTCGTCTGGACTCGCCGCGACGGCTCTCCGACCCAACCCGTCCGCTTATACAGGGGGGCGGGGGTTGAGTCCAAAAAACCTGTTGTTTTCGACTCAACGCATCCTCGTCGGGTCAATGTAAACGGGGCTAATGCAAATTTGGCAAGGAATAGGCGGAATAATTCATTACAAGGGGCATACAAACGCCGTCGGTGCGGAACGTGTTCATTACGGCGGTACACCCAGCGCAGCCTCAAGCTCACTCAAGGAGGGCCGCTACCTGCATTCGTGGGGAGGAGGGTTGGGGCCGGTGTGAAAGTGAATTCGTTGCGCGCGTGCAGCCAGTCAGGGAAGAGAGTTATTGGGCACGACGTTGCGCATCCTGAAATGGACTCATCGGCTGCAGCAATGAACTACACCCACTCGAGGACAAGGCTGTTCCACGGAGCGAAATACGTCAAGGAGATAGCGATCAACGCGAGACAAAATGCAGGTTCCCCCGTTTTCCTACGAGGTTTCCGACGCGGCGCGGAAGCGGCTATCCCGGGGTCTTCCGGCAGCCAGACCGGTCCTCGGAACGGGTGACGCGTGCCCTGACGCGCCCTTTTACGCTCATGTGTTTCGCCCTCGAGGCTGCAGTGGGGGATCTAGGTGCCCTTGGTAATGACTTCCGGGAGTTTCAACTCTAATGTGATATGGGGAATGCATCAATAGGGCAGCTGCCGCTATCTTTGAATTAGTGAAACGGTTGCATTATTTATGCGTAATTTTTGTTCTGCATAGCACCAGGATCTGGTAGAAAGACGGGGTGTAATGAAAAAAAGAAAAAGGAGGGAAGAGCAGAAAGAGTGTAGGGATATGCACGTTTGAGAGCCCAGGATGGGCAGAACATTCGGATTTGTGTGCATCGGAGTGCGGAGCCGGTGTGCGTAGTGTGCAGCAGAAGCCCTCGTTTCAATTCGGTGCAGTGTTGAATACACCGAAGTCACTACAAGCTGGCAAATTTATTTGCTGTCGACGAACAATACCTTGAATAGCGTTACAAGACATAGGATGCGATTATTTTAATTTTGTTAAAAGGTGTAACTTTTTATTACAATCTCTCGGTTTCAAAAATAAGTGCAGAGGGAGAAAGACCATCCCAGTTTTTTTAAGTCAGCTTCACTACCACCTTAAATGAATTGCCGGGAAAACATTTTTCAGGGCGATACAGCCAGTCATGCTGAAATGAAGGCCCTAGGGCATTTTATCAAATACCTCCTTGAAGACCATGTAGCCCAATGAAGTTCCACTAAAATACATTAACGAAGTGCTGGAATTACATTTTTTCAAAGGGCAATATAAACATTTGTATTAAGATATGAATACCTAAGGGCATCTTAATAAATTTATTCAAATTTATCATGCCGTATGTAGCCACATGGAGGGCAGCGCGTTACGTTACCGTCGCATCATTTTAATCGCAGAGCTGTTCAACATTTAATAGTATTAGCGTCATCCGTCCGTCGCACCAAAAAACCTCGCGTTGCCTAGCAACCCCTGGCGAAGCTGTGCCTAGCTTCGCGCTCGCTTGGCTAGCCTATAAGCATGGCTGCACCGAGCGTCACCGGCGCCCGCCAAGCCGTGACGTCACTGCGCAACCCATGATATAAAGGCTCGTGTACAGCGTCGTCGTCCAGGTTTGCGCGTGGGCTTGCGCCACATGAGGAACTCGCAAAAACGAATTCGGCCGCCTTCAAAATTCTGGTGTGAAGACTGAGGAAACAGCGGAGCTTGTGGTCTTCACCAGCTTTAACTTCGCTTTTGTGAAATCTGCCCCTTTATTAAGAGAAACGTAGTTAGAAAGCCAAGCTTTCTCCATGCAAACTGAGTAAATCAAGGTCCACAATCCGCAATACTCAAGTCTAAAATCCGAACTGCCAAAGGTCAAAGCCAAAGTCTACCTCAACTCAGCTAAAGGGTGCGTTCCAATTTACCGTTTAGACAGCTTCGTTGCCGTCTTCGCGGACAGTACGCCATGTTAAGCCCCGTTCCAATTCGAACGAAGTAGTCAAGGAAGACTGCTTCGAGGAGACAGCATCGAAGTCAGCAACGATGCAGGCTACCTTCCTGTCTAAACTAATAAGTGACGCCAGCGCCACCTTTTTGAGTATTAATGTTGAAAGAAAAGCACTTGTTCTTTTATTGAAATATTTAGTATAATTTACTAGTGATGAAGATGACTTTGTATAATTTTTAAATTACGTAACGTTTGTAATAACAACGCTAATCTTAGTTACGAAACTTGCGGATTGCGCAACTCAACATGTATGCTACGACGCTGTCGTCTGCGCTGGTGTTGCGTTTGCGACCGCGGCGCCGTTCCAATTTTATTCCTTTAGACGTCTAGTTAGACTGCTTCGTAGGCTGTCTACGAAGCTGTCCGCGAATTGGAACGCAGCAAAAGTCTAAAGCCAACGCGAAAATTCATGTGAGGTGCACCAACCGGGTTCCCGACGAAAGGAGAGGGGCCGCCAGCTTTGCTGTTTCTCCAGCGTTGCACTACTTGTTCAAGCTGCACCAATTTGTATTCCAAAAGCGATAGTGCACGTCTTCTCAGCAATACGTTTGTGTATGATGGCGAAACCGACTTTAACGAGTTTGGTAAATAGCGGTCGGGGCCATTATACAGTGACTTGGTCTTTGTTACGTCAGCTTTCTTACATCCCTGTTATGTATTGCAGTGAAGTGTCAAGACAGTAAATGAGCCATGTAACAAAACCTGCATGGGCTTCGCAAAACTGTATTTAAATGGCGTAGTACCTGACTACTGTTCTTCGGTGACCTAACGTTGCTCGCGAGCCCAGTGGCAGGAAGCGGTTACAGGCAATGAAGCATGACGCATAGGAACCCTGTCGAGTAAACGTTTCCCACTACTCCGGTCTACATCCGGCAGCTCGCCATAGAGCACGGAAAGGAATTACCTGCCCATTTCTATCGTTGCACGTGTTACCCACGTGACCTGTTGAATAAAGAGAAGGAAGCGCGCCACGAGCGTAGGCAGCGGGAGCTCGCTCCACAAGCGCGGCTCACGCGGCAGTCGGTCGCCGCCATCTTTGATAGCCGGACGTATGGTCTCCTCGTTCCCTTTCGCTACACAAATATCTGGTGCCGAAACCCGGGACATGACCCTTGGGGCGTCACGCCAACAACGTCCGCTGTCTGATCCCCGTTCCGGCCCTACGCAGGCGTGTACCAGAGGCACACGGACCAAGCCCTGGGCGGCCACGCCATCCGCCTGCTGGGCTGGGGCGTCGAGAAAGGCGTGCCCTACTGGCTGGCGGCCAACTCCTGGAACACCGAATGGGGAGACAAAGGTAACCGCACACAGGGGCCGGAAATATCGCGATTCGTGGCTAAGAACACAGTGGGTATACATTGTGCAAGTGTGCTGGCATGGTTGACTCGACGTCAGACGCTCACGAGGCTGCGGGGTCGAATCTACACCGCGGTAATCGAACTCCACTCATTCGCTTTAGAGGACTGGGACCAGAATTCTATTTCCCGTTCACCTCCTCACTAGTGTCGCGGAGCGTATCATCTTCTGATATGGATCCCGCGGTGCCCATTTGCGTACACGTTCGTACTTGGATCTAGGCCTTAAGCCTTAAACTACGATTCTAAAGAAATGAACTGGCGCTTAATTATGTACTTCACTGACGGGATACATTTATCGGTGCCGAGTTGAGGTTCCAAAAGGTTAGTAATGCTGGCTGGGCTGGATGCCAATAAATACAGCATAGAAACTAGCCTACGAGGAGCGTCGGGGCCCCAAGCCAGGTTGGCTACATCTGCGGTGACGACTCCGGCCAAGTCATGAAACCCTAGCAATAGGACTTTATTCGGAGGCCCCAACGAAGTTTTCCCCATCCATACATACCCAGTTCCGATGCAGGTAAAAAATGAACACTTATATGTTGCACCACTGTCGAAAAAAAGTCAAGGTGTGCCTGGCCGCCATGTGACCGACTTATGAAATTGGCCCTTGTTGTGATGAAAATAAAATATATGTGTGTGCACTTCTAGTCGTTCAGCTCCTTTTTATGTGAATATCGTAGGAATGAATAGGCGGAGGAGGAAAACATAGCTACACCTGCGTATGCGTAATTGTCACGTGTGCGTGATCGAAAATTGACAAAAAAGTTATCAATTGTCTGGTCAATAACCCCGATATTTTCGTAAACACGTTCTCATTGTGATTAACAAAACATATGACGTCTGAAAATGATGTGAAATAACGCCAGCTGGTTAAATTTCTTTAAGGGGCCACGCAGACAAAATACAGGTTTGTTTTATTCGAAAGATTGGGTGTTTTATAGGGCCGTCAGCGCTTGTCCGGCAGCAAACGATGCTTTACTCACTGATAAATTAATGAGTTTCAGTTAACAATTTGGTTCTCCCGCGAAATCACGTGTTTCGTGAGGTCTACGAGGAAGTAACAGGGACAGGTCTTAAAGCGAACCGTCGTGCGCTGTTTAATCTGCAGCGGACTGCGGAACAATTTTTTTAACCATTGATCCTCCTAGATGGCGCCCCCATACTGCGCAGGGCCGTTGCCTGTTCTTGCTTTGTTTCCGACCGTATTTGCACCTGGCTTGTTTTTGAGACGGTAGGTAGTAGTCGTTTCGTGAAACATGAGGTATGCTCGGCAAACTGGGTCACGTAAGACAATGTCACTTGCGCTGATCGGCCAGTGTAGTGTGAGACAACCCCAAAACAGCGCACTGCTGTGCAGCTATAATAAGCATAGTGCTGCGCGCAGTACCAACAACAGTACGCACTGGTACTTCTATGTTTACGTGTACTTTCGTAACTTCCATTGTTTCACCCCACCATTCTTATTGCTATAAATAGACATGCGGTACATTTAAGCGAAAATAGCTCGTTTCTGCAAGCTTATAAGCGCTGCCTAACCTCCGTTCGCTTTTGCTGGCCTCAGCCAATCGCACAGATGTGCATATTACGTCATAGGGTCTAGTGCGGGAAATGGGCTAGTGACTCGCGTGGCCATTCTATTTTTTCCTGATTATATTGCTTATTTGAGCGAAGTTTACGTTAAAAGTATACTCTCCGTATGATTCCAACGAGGCAATGTTTCCAATGAACCAAACTTGTGTGTTTTGTCTGCATGGCCCCTTTAAATGCATTTCGCTGCTAGTAAAATTATGCGCGTTTTTACAGTAGTAAAATGAACGCGCTAACTGATTTTCAGTTGGGATATTTTCTGTGGGATAACATGTTACATCTCAATGTTGCCGAAATTGCGCGACTGAGAAAGGCTCTGGTTAATTATACACACTGCTGTGGGCCATATGTTGGGTCGTCATTTAATAATTGAACCGATAGGTGCCAAAAAGCAGAGAAAAATACGCAGCGCGAAAGCTTCGTGTCAGTACTCTTTTCTAAAATATTAATGTCGTCGGACGGCAGGCTAGCCATAGCTCTAGCGCTGACTAGGAGCTACAGTATAGTATACGCCGGACACTGCGTTTTAAGGAAAACAGTCCTTCTTGGGCTACCTAAACGCGGAAATTTTGGTCCGTCTGTCGCTCGATTCAACCGCCTGGCCAAAAGTTCAAAGTCCAGTGCAAAAGCACGAAAATTTTATTGGCAAGGACGTTCCAGACTACTACGACCGCTGTCATCGGTAACATGTGCCCACATTGTGCAGTGCAAGAGGAAGCTGAGGTATGCTAAAGGCGAGGTGTCAGTACACAATCGAGAGTAGCACAGTTCTTTTATCTAAAAATGCAGTTGAATTGGTTTTTAGGCTAGCAAATACAAAAATGACGCTTTGGACACAAAATGGCGTCAAAGAGAGGCAAATTGCGCGTTGTCCCAAGAAAAAGTGAATTGACAAAATCTTCATTGCGTTAATCGTGGAGGGGCGAGATTGGAGGGCAAAAGACTCAGTGGTGAGAGGGAAAGAGAAGTTAGGGTGTTATGGGGCTGCGGTGACAGTAAACAGCGAATGCGCTTTGTGTCGTGTTCTCTCTTGTGTGTCTTCGTCTTTTTGCGCAAGCGAACGTACAGCATGGAAGACCAACGTGCCCAAACCTGTGCCCTACTAAACGTGCAATCGTGTTTTTCTTATTGCAGGTTTCTTCAAGATTCTTCGTGGGTCCGATGAGTGCGGCATTGAAGACGACGTTGTAGCTGGAATACCTAAATATTAAAATAGTATTCCGTCCAGTTCCACTGCAGTGGACGTTGACTAGATGTACTTTGTACGCAGCTGCGCACCTCATATCCTCTCTCTTTTTTTTTGTGGATTGACATAATGCTGTCTTGAAAAACAAGGGTTGATTCCAATAAACTGTTGAGTCAAAATCGGTGTCTCGAATTAATTTAAACCTGCCACAGCGTGCTTTTCAGGCATTGCGAGAAAGTAAAATTATGCCAATCATCAGCACTTTCGCAGGATCATCGTGGCAGGGTAGCTGTAACAGCACTCCACAATTTTTTTTGCAACGCAGCTGTTTGAATATAATCGTATGGGGAAAACAATGTAGCGTGCTCGGTCGCTCAGGTAGACACTTACGTTCATAATCATTGTCGTAGTCGTCCTAACCGTTGCAATTGTCAAACGTTATAAAGCGTCGCAGCCGTCGGCGTCGACGAACGGAAGGTCAACAGCGAAAACAGTTCTCGTCAGTCAAGTCGTTGTCGACGCAGGAGATTGGCCGGGAAGGTTTAAATGCAACCAACTATAAATGTTCTCATCGTTATCACATGTGACGTTCGGCGCTGCGTCGCAACATAGGTGTGCTGCCCTGTTCAGCTACGTTCTGCCGTCAGGGTCATCCCCAGCCGTACTAAAACACCCCTTTTGCGATGGCCTGCCAACTTTCTTTGTGTTTTTTTGTTGAAAGGTTCGAAGTTCAGAAAACACTAGCCTCACAGGCGTGGCACCAATACAGCTGACAAAGCGCCGGAGCGAACTCAAAGGATAGGGCTTTGAGTCAGAGGATCTAGCTTACTGAAACGCGTGAAAGCATGTCTTTGCTACAAACAGCAGTTAGTGAACAGGCTAATCTGGCCTAGTGCAGCGGATTTGGGCAAAATATTGTGGCCCCCTTTACCGGCAGACAACACGACCGAGGCGTGCGTATAGAGCGTCGGGGAGGGGAGCAAGTCCAGAAGAACGGTAAAGAAAGAGAATGTCTCTTGAGCGGGCGGACGACGGGCTAAGCATTGACGCCATCGCATGCCCATAAGGATGTACCCTGTTGAATGAAGTAAAAGTGCGTATTAATAATGGATGAAGGCCATATTGCAGTCAAGCCTCCATTACTCCACTTTACAAAAATAATTCGAGGGAAACTTCGAAGTTGTGTATTTGCTGTCTAAGGTACGTACGCGGAATGTTGCGTGCAGCTGACTCAGTAAGGCATTACTTTAGTGCATCTCCCAGTGAAAGTGACCATAGACGGGACTTGCATGGAGGGAGCCCCACTCGCTGGATTTGTAATATATCGAACGAGCGCGTATGCACTGCAAAAAAAAAAAAAAAAAGAAGCCATGAACACGTGAATGTGCCAATGGAGGTAACCCTTCCAGTTGATGTTGATATAGACGGCAAAGCTCATCACATTTTCTCGGCGGGGTATTTGGGTTATCCCCGCACAAACTAGACACCTACATACACGCAAAAGAGAAGAGCTAAAAGTAAGGGTCGCGTAAAAGATCAGTAACAACGACCAAAAAAAAAAAAAAAAACCGAACGAAGCTGGCGCGGTCTTGATGGCAAGAGAGCGGCGATGCATCCCGTTTCTCAGAGCCGCCCGTCTCCCACGCAGTTCGGACCGATGTGCCATCGTGCATGGAAAGCAGCCCACACTGGTCGCGATAACGCTGATCTAGTCGTCCTCGTCACCGTTCATCCAGCTGCCGCTGCCCGTGCGGTCGGCGCCAAGATGACATTAGGCGGACACTAAGCCCCGTCCAGATTGTCTCCCAAGGACATGTCGTATAACACCTCCCCCGCTTTGCTTTCGCGTTCGATACAACCGCCCCTATCTCGGCACAATATTACCACTGCGTCTAAAGAAGCACAAAGCGCACTGACTCCATCTGCTTCCCTGTGAGGAAGCCGTCACGACATTTCTTTGTTTATCTAGTTCCCCTGAAGGGCGTATTTGGGACAATATGCGGGGCTGACGCACAGCGCGGTCACCGTTATCTCGGTGGCGTTCCCTAATGCCTCGTCTCCTCCCCGGTGCACAACGACGTGAAGGGGATTGCCGCGCCGCCGAGCGTCTGCTGCGCGACCCGACAACGACCGAGAAAACGCAGATAACGACAGCGCAGGCGTCTGGCCCGAAACCAGAGCGCGCGCTGTCTGAGCCTATAAGCAACAGCATTCCGACGTGCGGGGGTCAAGCGCGGAGACGGAGCTGCGACTGCGTGGAGGTGCGGCAGGCGGAAGTTCTCGACGTAAGTCTTTGCTGTTACGCGCTACGGAGGACAGAGATTGGAGTTCCAGGTTAGCTTGGAATGGGCGTGCATTAAAGCGGTTGAAAAGATTTTGCCGGTGCGTTTGGCGGACATTTTACAGTGTAAATGGCCCAGTGGGTTTTTAAAGTGAAGCCCTCTATGCCACACTGATGGAACTCGATGTTGCTACATAAAGTACTGCAGAAAAGCTAACTGTACACCATGAATTTCGCAAAACGATGATGATGATAAGCGAAGGCACATCAAGCGCCTCAAAAACAAAAAAAAACAAACATCAAACAAACAAGCAAACAAACGTGTCCTGTTGGTATCTAACCTGGACCCCCCGCGTTATGAAGCCGATGTCCGTCCGATTGCGCTACTCCTTTTTTTTTGTTTTCCACAGGGTATTTATTGCCCTACATGTAAATGTAGGAAACGATGTTTACAACACATATTTATAACTATGTACACATACAAATTAGGTAGTTGATTACGGTATACACATACAAATGAGTTGATTACAAGCTGAAAAACAAAACTAAACACAATGAACAATTATGAACACTTAGTTTAAAACGGGGGAAACATTGACCAACGAACAAGGAGGGGATACCAATCAGACCGAGAATCATTTTGGCCACAGACGTTTTTAATATTAATGATGAAACGGCAGAAGTGTGCTCTGGAAAAAACCATAGGCTCAGTGTGCCTATCCAGCGTTCGCGTTTTCCATAAACTATGCAGAGTGATTAAAAAAAACAATTATATAGAACATCACCATCTGCGACACGGGCGAAGCAGTTTGGATTTTGGTCATCGGCTTTGAGTTAGGTTGTATGGAATAAAGCTGCGTGCTTTAACCGTCTTGCCCTTAATAAAGGGCTTTGATCTTTTTATAGAATCCTCGTCTACAAGAAATTGAGTAGTCGAATGGAATAGCGCAAAAGCTGGGTTTTACTTTTCTGCTGTTCAGAAATACGTTTTTAGGAAGCCAGCGTGATGGCTAAGTTAACTAAACAAAAACAAAAACAAATTACAAACTGCCTCGGCCCAACTGCTACCTTTCGGTTGACTGCATCCATCCAGATTCTATCGCTTGCATACAAGACAGCGTAGTTTCAACATCAACTGGAGTAATTTGAATTTAAGAGCCCCAATTGTTTTTATGTGAAATTTACTGGAAATACACTTACATGGTGCTGATTAAAAACGCGTCAACCAGGGGCGGGAATCCCCACGAGGTTCAACCTCTTCAGATATATTTCAAATGAACCTGGGTGGAGTTGAGGTGAGTTTCTGCGACCTGTTAAGTGAGTGAGGTCTCATTATCTGACCTCCCCTTTGGCCGAGGAGTTCGTGGCTCAGTGAGCTAATGCTTCTCTCCTTGTTGCGAGACCTTTATTCACGGGCAGGGAGGCTCTGGACCACGAGCGGAAGACGGGATAAGGGAAAGGTAGGCTAGGCTATATGGTTGAGGACTGAATTATCGGTCTTGCGGAGGGGTCAGTGTAGACCTTCGGTGATCCGCATATGGAGTGGTTCGAAGAACTTAGTAGGCCGTAGTGAACTACATTGATCGTGTGGGACAACTTTTTAATGCGAATTCAGCATAGCGATTACAGTGCGGTTGTCAAGAGAGTTTGGGTCGATACGGGTGTTCAGATCAGAGGTTGAGGGAAAAAGTTTCTATAACACGTGAATAAAAATGTCAGTTGAGGTTTTGAAGATTTCTGGGTCACGTGAATAGCTGGCAAAAGGTAGCTGTTTGAACTGATATCAGATAATTATCGCCTAAGTCCCGTTATCAAGTGAATTTATTTTACTAAATGAAACCGAACTTATTTTTCAATCAAACGCGCTTCGCATCAGTTGCAGGTTTGCAACATTTACCCGAAACGATGGTCGTTAGCTATTCGCTTCAATACTACTCGTTGGATTGTGAAAGCCACGTACGTATTCATAAATTATTTAAACACAACGCGTCTCATCTAGAAAGGCTTAGTGCAATTCAAAAGTGCTTTTTATCTAACTTAGCAGAATTCAAGGACGATGTTGTACCTTTTTGTAGATGCACACTGAGCGGGCTACCGCTTATTGTCCCAAGTAAACGTTACCAGCTATTTTTTAGCTAGGACAACTGCATTTTCTTTTCTTAAACATAAAGCTTATGCGTCCCCGAAAGAAAGCTCTAAGCTAACTTCATGTTCAAGGGGCAACTGATTTGTATTTTAGACATGCGGCTTAGGTACATATTTAGATTAGATTGACGGTGACGTGGGATAGAGGCGACACCGGCGGCGTTCAGCACATGTTGAGGTTACGTTGCTGAGCAGACCTCAACCGAGTCCCAGGTAAGGTTGGGATTAAGGCGAGGTTTGGACTGATTAATATGAGGTTGAGGTGGCGCCCAAGTTAGGGAGACAATCAAGCAGCATGGTATATTATGTATCAAACATGCTGACAAACTGTCTCGGGCTCGGTGGCGCTTCGATAATGCCGCGCTGTTTTTTAGTTAGGATTACCGATACACGTGCGCAAAGATTTGCTTTCATTAACACGCGTTTCTCAGGTTGGGCCCATTTAGCACCACCTACCGCATCGGAATATCACAAACCATCGTTTCCAAGTAAATGTACTGGGGTGCACTCAAGAAGGAATTTAGACCTGGTGCATTCATGTCTAGTTTACCGAGAGCACTTCGCATTCCTTAGCAGATGAAAATAGATTCTGCGAGCTTCAAAGCTGCAGAAATCTGTGCGCAGAAAAGTTTCAAGGCGCACATTTAGGGCGATAATGGAGTTACCTTGTGCTTGTCCTGTCTGCGGCCGCGTTGGGCTGTTTATTTAATACATATGTAACCTTTCATGTCACTACTCAGTAGAGGTCTAAAGGCTTAGTTTCCATGTAAAGCAGCAAACAAAATAAAAATACATGAGGCCCTTGAGGCAAACTCATGAGCTACCACAGTGATGTCACAGTTTTGTTGTAGCCCAGTCATCCAAATTTTTCAAGGTAATATTGAGAAGATCACATGTCGCATCAATCATGTCGTCACAATCGGTTGGGCTGCATTTCTACCATTTCTTTCAAGATTCTTGTCCAATGATCCACCGTTCCCGACATCGACATCGTGTGGACTACGGGTCACGCATCCCTCTGAAGAGTTGAGACGGCTCATAGACGGGGTGTCCTTGGAAGATGCGCACTGGGACGATCATGCATGGCGTCATCTCTCTGTACCACGTCGACACGACATTACGGCTCATTATCCGCTTCAACGGCGAACTTTGGCCTTTCCTTTCCCAAGCTATGCGCAAGACGGAAGAAGCCACGTTTTGAAAACTTCAGGTAAAAATTCGTAGGGAAATCAAGTGTGCTTAGGCGCTTTGAATGCGAAAGGCTAGCGATTACCCTTCTTCTTTATTGCTACCCGGTGATGCCCGGGTGGGCTAGTCTACGAATGACACTAACGTGTATGACACGCCCTGATTTATTTCTTGCTTGTTGTAATTAGTGCACCTCGCAGTTGTACAGAATTCCGTCTGTGTCAATACAAGGGCTCCTACTGGAGACGTGTGGTTATAGGAAACGGCTGAACTCGTGTGCTGTTGGAACTATCGCTAAAAAAAAAATGTAGCAAGATAGTGTGCTTAAATGACTGCTTAGCCTTCTTTGGAAGTGTTATATCAGTAGAAATGGTGGATAACCATCAGTCACAGTTTTATAGTAAATAACATGATATCCTACGGGAGACTTGTAGTAAAAAAAGTCCGAACAGATGGCGCGGTATTCGAACGCACGAAAATTAAACTGAATTTCACTTCCTGAGAGGTGAAATATAAAGAACCGTGCTCGCCTATTTGCATGCTTGTTAGGACAAAATCGTGAAAACTGTTTTTGGATTTTTGGAAATTTGGAAATTGGTTGCATTTGTCAAAAAAATCGAATTGGGTATATCAACGCACTGAGTAGTTATCGGGAAATCTCTAAAAACACGTAATATGCCGAAAATCGGGATAGCGCGTAACATGAGGCTGTTATAGAATAATGTCGCAAAACATTTTTTAGACATCTGCATGGGTTAGTTCTATCAACAAAGCCTGTTCGAAATAGCAGCGGGTTTGGGATAAAAAAAAATTCTGAAAAATGTTTTAGCACTTTTCACTCTCTCAAGTGTGTAAATTAAAAAAAAATCAGCAATATTGAGCTCCTACAGCATAAAAGGAATGTACAGTCGGTAAAACGCTTGTCTATAACAGCGATTTCGACTTAAACCAGCTACATCCGAAAACTGCCGAAACATTCTCGTTCCAAACATGTCGGATGCAAAAGCGAAGGCCTAAAACTTCAGAATTCCGCAGTAGTTTTATTCAAATCCCGCTCTGGCGGGGCAGGATAGGGCTGAGAGTGCGAAAGCTGTGTTATAGACAAGCCTTTTACCGGCTGTACACCTGAAATTTAAAGCTTTTCAATAGAGCAGGTTGACTAGACGTTAACATCACGTGTTAGGCCTTTGCGGCACGTCGGGGGGGGGGGGGGGATATTTCGCCCCTTTTAGAGGCGCTCTAGGGAGAAGTACTTAAGGGCTTAAAGTTAGTTTTGTGCATTTGTATTATTGAGCATGATTGCCGTTTTGTGCATTTGTGTGAGCAACATTTATCAACAGAAACAAATTGGCTCTACCAAGCAGTGAAACATATATTGGGGAATATTTAAAAACACCTAATTTGCTCCGAAATGCAGATTCGTGCCGTTAGTGTTGCTTAGGGCAAGACCGTAAAGCTAATCTCTAGAGATTGTTGTTACAGGGTACATATATAAGCAAAGACAACTTCGATATTCTTCGATAATCATAAAACTTGAAAAACACAATTCCCCTCTTTTCTTCTGTTAGGGACATTGTTCCAAAAAATACCGCCTTAGTGAGCCCCTACGCCATGAGATATTTTATTTATTTATTTATTTATTTTATTTATTTGTTTGTTTATTTATTTATTTATTTATTTATTTATTTATTTATTTATTTATTTATTTATTATTTATTTATTTATTTATTTATTTATTCGCAATGCCCCTAAAGGTCCCCGTGAGGATGCATTACATAGGGGGGTTACATAGCACACGTATTGCATTAGCGCAATAAAAGGAAGGGTAAAAAAAAACAAAAAAAAAACAGAAGTGTTCAAACTGTAACCGCAAATAAACACACACTGTAAGCTTGGAAAAAGCGATAGTGCAAAATTCAATACATGATAACAACACAAAAGGCAGGAATATAATACAAATGGTTCAAATTCGAGCACGACACGATGAAAAACCTATCAGCACAACAACGACAAAAAAGAAAATACATAGCGGAAACAACAATGTTCAGTGCACGTTTTGAAAGACAGAAAAGAAAAACCCAAAATGAGAGCAAAGTGTTAGATTAGCTCTTGAATTAGTTCCTGGAATTTCGTGTTGTCGTTTTCAGAGGCGATATGAGGTGGTAGATTATTGCATTCGACTATGGTACGTGGAATGAAAGACCGGGCAAAAGCAGATGAGTGGCAATTTATGCGCTTAACTTTGTAGGAGTGGTCGCGGCGAGGGAAAATGATATCCTCTAATATGCTCCAGAAGTTTCAAGTCTCCAAGTCCAGCAGTTTTGACTGGGCGTTAATGAATCAGTCAGTTCCTTTTCAATCAGTCAATTCCTTTCATTTGGAATAAAGAAAATATACTCGACAAAAATCGGTTGTCTGTCCCCTTAATACCTTCCCTCAAGCAACCGTACATTTTTCTTTCCATCTCCCAGTCCATCTCCCTGCACCATATACCACGTGGTATGGAGGTGCTCTCACTGAGCTTGAAATATCAATTGGCGAATCAGCCGCGATCTTCCGAATCTGAAGGCAGCTGTCATCGTCACTGACCATTCCTCACCCGCCCCCCCCTTCCCCCGGAATGGGCATGTGAGAATTGCGGGTATGTTAACGCCGTCGTAACCCAATAGGAAGTGGTAAATCGACCACGCATTTCAGACGGCTGTTGCCATGGCCACCGGATAGTCCCCCTAAAATGGGTACGTTGTTAGGCTAGTAACGGTAAGTAACTTTAGCGTTAAGCCTAATGACGTGCGCTACAGGGACGCCAGGACGTCGCATGCCACTAGATTTGATGCCATTATAACCTGCGGTTGTCTGGAAAAACTAATTCTCTCCCCTCTCATTCGACCAGTTTTAAGCGGTTTCCAGCTTACCAAAATGTGTAAAACTAGCATTTAACCTCTGAAAATGACAGTTTGTGGACTCCCAAAATTTGGGACATAAGTGTAGCCATGTTTAGCTGCGTCCCACGCATTCATGCGACGGGAATCGTCATGAAACCACACCCCTCGAAGAAAGTAAAGGCACACGTAGCGCGATACGCCCTCTCCTCTGGAACGCCTCGTATACCTCCCAATCACGTGCCGACGAAGCGCGATTCCGGGGCAGGGACCCAGAGTTCCGGCTATGGCTACAAGCACGAACGCACAACCATAACAGGGCAAACAACGGGGGTTCGAAAGGGTGTAACCGTACTACGGAGAGCCAAGCGATGGGAGAACTGTCCTGCCCGGGAAAGACACCGAGGAGAGAGTGCGCCCGAGACGTCACTCGATCGTGAAAGGGGCCAACTTCACAGCGCTGCTGCCGTATCACGGCCTCGCCTGCATCTATCTATATTTATATATACCGATGCCAAGCCGATGGCCGCAGCCTTCATTCCCTCTGGCAGGTCATTACGCGTCTCCCAACGAGCCAGTGCCGTTGGCCCGCGGAGCGTCCCGCGCGCAAAACCTTGTCTCTGCTGGGCCTGTTGTTCTGCCGGCGGGTTCAGCGGGTCGTCTTTGTCCTCGTGCGCCGGTGACACAGCGCGATCAGCGGATGCCCGCCGGAATTAGATCTTTGCCTGGCTGCCTTCGTGCACGCCCGGCCGCCGCTTCTTCCCTTGTTTGCTTTCTGTTGCACGGGTTTCGGCGGCAGTGCGTGGGAATTCCCTGGCTGGGCCACTCAGCGTCCCCTTCCTCTGTGATGCGCGGCCTGGTTCCGAGGAGGCTGCATCCGTTGTTTCACTGACAGGTGAAACGGACGGGGAGAGGGAGAGAGAGGTAGGAAGAGAGTTGGGAAAAGGAGGGAATGAGGTTCGCTGTAGTCTCCAAGCTTTGATGGCTGCCCGTATCACGCCAGTAATTGACACAGTTTTTTTTCTAACAGACGCCACAAACGGGAGATCCAAGTGAATGAGAGGGTACGAGTTCGAAAGGGCATTGATTTTGAGACACCACGCATAATGGAGCGATTGTTTGCGGCATTGGTCCGATATAACGCTGCCTGCATAAACGAGCCAGGGGATGTTAGCATGATAGGTACCATGCCATTTGGGTGAAGGGACGTCCGGGTCAACAAATGTGGTACATGCTTAAAAAAGAAGCGGGGAAACAGTAGAAAAAACTGTTGATGATTCCTCTCTCATAGGAATAAGTAAAACGCAAAAGGGAAATGTGCAGCGAAATCTGCAGCTGAGCATGATTTGCGGGTCGGCGGCTGTCTTCTAGGCGTACTTGGCGAGCGACGTCCAGGGTCGCTTCAGCAAAGGTGTACTGGCTCATTTCCGTGACGGATATGACATTACTGAAATCTTGGGGTATCCCGGCATAAAACTCTTTCGTGTTAAAATATAAAACCCGAAAACGAACAACCATAAGTATAACGGAGGAGGAGGAAAAAACTTTATTCAAACGCAACATTAAGCGTTGAGAATGTCCCTGGCCAGGTTCACCAACGCCATCTGGTCCGAGAGTTGGTCCGAGGCTAGCCAAGTCCTTGGTACTGAAGGTTGCTTCCCCGCAAGAACAACCTGTGTGCAGGGGTGCACCCTTTACGGGCCGCTTGCTTCGTTGTACTGGCGTCACTTCCGTGACGGATATTACGTCATCCGAATGTTGGTGTATCCGGGAATAAAACACTTTCGTGTTAAAAATGATACACAATTTGGCTGCGCCAATCACGTATTCCATGGTTCAGTGGGCCATTCAACACCTTTGCAGTAAAAGAGTAAAAGGGAGACTGGAGTGCACAGAGCCATAGGACTCTTTTTGGTCTACACGCAGTCACGATTAGACCAGAGCAAAACAAAAAAAAGACGACGGCGAATGGAGGTGCTGACACTCGTTTCGCTCGTTCATTGTTCATCAAATTAATGGTCTCTCCTTGTCTCATCGGTGCAGCGGCTGTTTCATAGCGTGTTCTCACGGAAAAGGAGTCAACGCTGAGTGCGAGGACGAACAGACGTTCTACTGTGGGGCAGAGTTCGACCCGGGTGAAGTTAGCACGGAACAAGCGTGACAGGAAGATTTTCGCTTCCCGATCGTACGGTGTCACGCCAAGAGCATCGGACAGCTAAGCTTGACTCTGGCCAACCGTGACAACGAGTCATCCCGAACTCAACGAAAGGTCATACCGCCTTCTGTTGAACACAGCCACAGTAGGGGCTAGACAAACATGCACGACCTTTCTATTCGTAGGAAACTCACCTGTCCACCGATTAGTCGCGCAAAATCTACCTTTTTAATCAGCAGGTAAAAAGAAGAGCTTTTCACTGGACCAGTGTACACGGTCTCTCCTCTTGATTACATTCATGAAGTTCTGGCTCCACGCTGCATCACTGAGCTCTTTTTAGGCTCGTTAGTACCTAAAACGCCCTGTGAATAGGAACACCTGCCAGCCCGAATTGGCACCATTACGGAAGCTTCTTCCGTCAGATCTGGAGCTGATAGGCCTTTTTGTCAGTGACGGCTTAGCCCATCAAAGCCCGTTCATGAGTTCAGCGGCGTAGGTGTAAACGAGCGTACGCAACGAGAGCACATTAGAGGATGAAAGAGGCCGGAGAATGAATGACGGTGATTGTAAGAGAGCGCAAGGAGGAAAACGGAGGAAGGTACAGAGGAAGCAGGAGGAGAGAAACAGACGACGAGAGAGACGTATGGCGAAAGAGACGTGCTCACTAACGGCGGCCCGCTAAGAGATGCCGCCAGTACAGCCCACCGTTGTCCATTCGGCGAGGTCCTCATCGGTGAGGTACGCGGTGAGCGCATCCGCCGATTCCATACTTGGAAACCAAGCCTTGCATGAGCGGGGGTTCATGGCGGCGTGTTACGAATCAGCCCGTTGCTGTGCTTTTTGCAATACTCCACGGCTGTGCGGCGAAGCCTCCACTACGTGTGCCTTTCGAGCGGGTTTCCCCTATCGGTGACTCACACTTGCAGCCGACAATTCAAACGCGTCGCTACACGTCTGGATCCCAGGCGCCTCGCTATCGGCGCGTTTCAAACCGGCTTTGGCAGACGAAGCAGGCTTCAACCTGTCCTAAGGACGCAGAAGCCCCGCGTCCGCTGCGGAGACCTCCTCTTCTCCTCTCTCGGACTCAGCATGCGCCGCTACTACCGACCGCTTACGAACTCTGGAAAGAGTGCTGTGTGTGTCTGTGCCGTTCGTGACGTGTGCACGATCTAGAGGGAACGCTTGTTTTGACCGTTGGCGCTTCGGGTATAAATAAGACCCCTCCAAGCGCTGTAGTTCATTCCAGTTTGAGCAGTGAATCAATGCTGTCACTCTGCTCGAGTCCTGTACTGTAATCTCGCCCGTCGGGGCATCGTTCTTTGGCTTCGGCTCATCTCTTGCTATGAAGTAAACAGTTACGTTTGCCTACGGCTTCTGGACTTCTTCGCGGCTGCAACATTGGCTGGCCGCTCGCTTCAAACCACGCTACCACATGCATGTCGGAGGCGACGGAGCTCGGCTTGGGTTGGCCTTCCCGTACCCAACAGGCGACTTCTCTGAACGCGCCCACACATCCCCCACGCGTTCCATCTCGCAGGCTTCGGATTAGCGATGCAGTCGCGGCACGTTCCACTATGTTTGCAATGCTCTGCACAACACACTTCCCCGGCAAGCAACGCTACTCGCAGCGTTCTCTGATTCAAAATATGAAAGTAGCGATCGTAACTGTGCATATGTGCATGTCTGAACCTCGAGGTAACGTCATCGAGGTGCAATTAAGCACCCCCATAGATAGCAAAATCAAAACGCGTGAAGAGCTGTGCTCAAATTTCACGCTCAAAAGTATCGTGATTTTCGGTGCTTTTACAAAACTCCCTTTGAATTGCTCTTCCCCCTATTTTACCATCTGCTGTCTCTCATGCAATGTCATCTGGCCATTAAGATATTGAAATACATAAGTAAATGGCATGCACGCAGTTGCAAGGGACCTTGTTCGGGCTGCTTGTTAACCCGAATGGTGCTCCCTAACACTGCGTCGATGACATATGGGGAGGAAAAGCGGACCTTTAACTGAGTGATGAGGACTTCACGCGATATAAAAAGCCAGTAATGTATAGTAACAAACTGCAGCAATCCCTTTCATACTGGATCACTCTGAATTTTGTTTATCTTGCTGGTGCGGGGTGTCTACGAAGCGCGATTGTTCCGGTATGACATGGTTTCTAGAAGACTAATTGGCGTTGACCTTTAAAAGGAAACGAACGCTAATTATATCGCAAAAAAGGGCCATGAAAGCCCGCTTCTGTGGCTTTTTATCATTCTTTTAAAAAGGTACAGCAAAGACAAAATTGTCAGACAAATCCGTAAGCCAAAGTGACAAAAGAAGTGTCACTGAGAAAAAAGATTGGTACACGCATGATCGGGGAAGTAAGGAGGGGGAACTTAAGAAAAAACACACCACTACATCAAAGATTTTATGCCCAACAGATGAGCCGAGTGGAAAATGGGTTTTGATCTCACCTTTGAACTATGAACATGTAGGCGATGAGTTCAGTAATGCAATTAATAGGTAGCCGGAAGTCAGTGAAGAACTGTATAAAAATGTGTTGTTAAGCTCAAATACGAACGGGGAGCAGCGAAAATAAATGCCCTTGCAATTTTCTGTTTGCTGCTTGCTGAAAACGTCTTGATGCAGAAAAGTTGCAGCGACCAAACGGCCTGCTTTGGAACGCTCACTAATTGTATTAATAATTATGACCTGCTATGTTGAAACACACACTAAGCCGGGCGATCTGTTTGCAAGGCAAGAAGTGTAATAAGTACTGACAGAGGCGGCTGTCGGCTTTATTTGCAGGTACCCGACAGAGCATGCCAGTTTGTTAACGAACAATTAATTACGGCGATTGTTAAGCAATTGTGTTTCATACGTGAAACATTGCTACGCCGTGGCCTGTTGCTTGTTGCTGCCGGTCGTTTCGCGTCTGGCTTCTCATGGCTTGTTGTTTCGTGCGTTTTTGTGCATTGCCACACAAATTACGAACGCTTCAAGTTTCAGTCGCAATTACAGTTCTGAGCAATTAATTTCCAGAGAATAATTACATTCACGGTCGTCCAGTTCCCCAAACTCTCGTCTGTCGACAAAGTGTTGAGCGTACTCGGCCTTCTGCCCACCTATTGAGCACCGGCGTAGCCAGTGAATTCCGTTCTGAGGAGGAGGAGGAGAAAAAACTTTATTTGTGGCAAAAAGTAGATTTTCGCGCCCATCAAATCCTGACTAAACATTCGCCCAGTCAACTACCCACAACTTCAGTAATCTGGACACCAGGACACAGCTCCCTGGGCGGGAACGAACGAGCGCATGCATCAGCCCGAGCAATGATTATCCGGGCCCCGCCACCTCAGGACGACCAGTCCACAGTTCCAGTGCCAATCCCTTTGACATATCATGATATTCTGCAACATCAGCGTTTAAGTCGCCGCTCTCTTCCTCCGCCGCACTAACACCTAACCAAAGAGGAGACAGTAGAATGACGCCTGTTGCAGACGAACACCTACCCACATCTCAGCCTCCTCCACTCGATGTACTGAGGGAAAGGTGGTCTCTGGGGCACTTGTGAATGACATAATTTATTTATTTTATTTTGTTGCGTCAGCAATAGACGGAACACCGGTAAAAAATTTCTGCTGTCGATTCGTCAACAGAAAGCGAAAGAAGAAAATAGCAAAGCGCGTAGCTGTGGTGGCGCTACCTTCGCACCACAGGCGACGCTGCCACGGAGGCGTCAAGTCGAAGCGCGGCTCGCCAGCTGTCTCTGCGACGCGGCCTTAGCACGCCGTCTCGACGGGTGCCGTGAAAGCCGTTACCGCTTGTACGCACTGTAAAATGTTGTGTTCAGCCAGTGGATGGCGCAAAAAAGGACGCAATAGGAATGACGGCGACGGAATTCCGATACTGGTGGCAACAAAATGAGCGACAGGCAAGCAATGCCACAACTAAAGCGAGCAACCTGACCACTGAGACGCTAACGGACGAAGCACGGTTGGGACGGTGTACGATGGGCGGGGGAGAAACGTTGTGTTGAAGCCGGAGCAAGACGTGCGCATTTCGCCGAAAATCAAGTTCGCGAGGGAGAGGAACGATTCGGTCACGCAACCCCCCCCCCAAAAAAAAAAAACAACAACAACAAAAAAACAATGAATATGCCATCAACTAATGAATTAAAAGAGAATATATTATTATTACAAATTAAAATCATGACCCGCTGTATAGAGGAACTACATGGGCCGGCAAGTAGGTTGAATGAATAATTGAAGCGAGAATTGATTACTTAATCGTTAAAAATTAACTCATCCAAGCTTGCGGCTACCATTCCACTAGAGAGTAGTTGATGCTAGAATGAAGCCAAGATTTTTATAAGACGCTGCTGATGGCAAATGGGAACTGGCAATATTAGAAGAAAAAGAGCAAGAAGTTTCGCGGCCGGAAAAAAGAGTGTTACTTTATTTGCTGGAATTAAGGACCATTCTATCTTTGCCAACGGCAAGCTTCATCGCTTTGGCCCTGAGCCTTCTCGCAATTTGATTTTCCTTAAACTTTGGTGTTTGTATAATGACAAGCGTGCTTACCGTGCTCCTATTAATTAGTATTGACTGATCCGCCATTTTGAATTGGTCCTCTGTTCTCGCAATTTCCTGCTTAAGCGTTTCGCAATAGGCTTTTCTGGATTGGGATATATAGCCGACTCTGAATAATTTTAAGTCGCCTACTTGGAAGTTCAGGTTACCTGGAAATGACGTTCCGGTTCCGGCAATTTTACGTGCAATTCAGGGGGAGAAATCTCTCGATAGTTGGAAACTAAAACCTAGTATCGGTTATTTGGAAGTCATTTCGAATAACTTTGAGGGACCGTCATTTCTCAGAAAAATTCAGAATTTTAAGCGTCAAAACACCGCCGGGCTCTGTACCAGGTCGGCGCCATCGCAACTGAGGCAGCTCACAGTCGGTAAAGTGGCCGTTTAGTTGAAAGTCGCGCCAGCGCACGCATCTCTCTCCCTTTTGTGCTGCTGGCCACGAGGACGCGGGTTCGATTCCCGGCCGCGGCGGCCGCTTTTCTGATGGAGAGAGAGAGAGAGAAAATTTATTTGCCCTCTAGGCTAAAACCTCCTCATTGTGGGGGCCACTGGAATTCCTCGTTAGTTGGTATTCCAGGGGTCTCGCCGGGAAGGCGGGGTGCATATGGTCTTTTGGACAAAGCTTGCCAACGATAGCTGCTGCTCTAGCGTGGCCGGTTGAGTCAGCCACTCCCTGAGGATACTGCTTCTATCTACCTTGGGGCATAGTCATAACATGTGCTCTTGATTGATCGGTACGTGGCATTCATCACACTCTGGCGGGGAAGTGTTCATACAGCCTTTGTACATGTATACTTTGTCGGGGTGTGAGTAGCGTTTGCGTTTGCGTCAGCCTTATAGTGGTTTGCTGTTGTCTGGAAATTTCTCGTGCGGAGGAGTGAATTTGCGTTTGCTGTCTGCGTATTATTTAGGCTGAAGTTTTGGCGGTGTCACAGACTTTCGGGTTTGACCACAGTTGGCAGGTGCCCGGAGAAGCGCTTCGTGGGCGAGCAGGTTTGCTCTTTAGTTTCCTGCCAAACCTGTGTGTCCCGGTACCCAGTGTACCCTTATCGTGCCTTTAAGGTGTTTAAGCTCTTCCGAAGCCGGTTTGGGAATGAAGCCTTGTGTCAAAAGGGTGCAGACCTTCTTGCAGTCAGTGTATATGTTGGTAAGAGTGTGCTGTGTCGCAGTGCAGGACGCTGCCCGAGCTATTGCAGTGGCCTCGGCTTATTCGACGGAATAGCCACTGCCCTGGTTTGTGCCTTCCTGGCCTAAACTGCTCGTGATTGCAATGCCATAGCTATTTCCTTGCACTGCAGCGTCGGTGTAAACATGGATCTGATGCGCGTCTCTGGTGGCTTTCTTCGCGTAAAATTTGGCCCGGATGAGTCGTCTTGCTGGGTTGCGCTCCTTGTCCATATTTCTCGGGATGGGTGCTGTCTGAATGAGGTTCGACAGTTTCGGTGGCAATATAGCCAGTTCTCCGGTAGGGGTCCGCAAGGGGTTGTAGCCCGTAGGGCGTAGAATGTCCTGGCCTTGCGGGGATTTTCGCAGTCGATCCAGTTGGTTATGTCTGTGGACTGCCAATACTTCTTGGAGTGTATTGATGGTGCCTGTGTCGAGTAACAGCTTGGTTCTGGCGTACAAAGGTACGCCGAGGGCGAGACGAAAAGCAAAAACGCCCGTGTGTACGAGATTTCGGGGCACGTTAAAGTTCCCCAGGTGGTCGGAATTAATCCGGAGGCCTCCACTACGGCGCGTCTCATCGCCTGCGTTGCGTCGGGACGTTAAACCCTATAATCAATCAATCAATCAATCAATCAATCAATCAATCAATCAATCAATCAATCAATCAATCAATCAATCAATCAATCAATCAATCAATCAATCAATCAATCAAACAATCAATCAATCAATCAATCAATCAATCAATCAATCAATCAATCAATCAATCAATCAATCAATCAATCAATCAATCAATCAATCAATCATCTCTCTTTTCAGGTCCTGAAACACCTTCGTTGAGCACGGCGCCGGGTGAGCAGTTTGCGTCCTGGACGCTTCAGGCTTCATTTTAGCGATAAAACTCAGCTATCAGGTTTTGGGTTTTGTTTTGCTTTGTGTTTTGTTTTTGTTGCGTTCTGATGAGTTTCGTTTTGTCTTTTCGCCTTTCAAAACATTGTAAAAGATTTATCCTGTATATGTCCTGTTTTACGCCCTGTTTTTGTGACTTTTTATAGGCCGTTTTTTATGCCTTGCTGACAGTCCTTACCACATATCATTACAATTGTTAACTGCCGTGCTCAAGCTTATTTGTTATTATTTTGTTGTTTGCTTGTATATTCTAATTCTTTGTCTTTTCAAATTTTTCTCTGACTGCAGCATTTGAAACTGATACGCGCAATTCTTTGACGTCGTGAGCTCAGCGCGGAAAAGTGGCTAGAACGCCGCATGGCTATTCTGTTTTCCTCACTGCACAGCTTATCTGAGTGAAGTCTGCGTTCAAAGTGGTGTCAGTGCTATTCTAACAAAGCAGTCTTTCGAATGAATCAAACTTGGATTTTGTCTTTATGGCCCCTTTAATATGGCAAACATGGCAAACATGGCAAACATGGCAAACATGGTGAGTTGACAGAGCGCGCTGCGGTCGACCGGTGTGCTGTTTTTTGCACATTTTCATTGTTTCGAGGAGACGCTGTTTTGTAAAAGTGGCCCTGACGGCAAACTAACTAAATTTATAGGTACTAAACTAATTTCTGAACTAAACTTATTTTTATGTACTAAGTAAATTTCTGGTCAAGCTGCTCCAAAGGCGCAATAGCGTGTCGTTATAAATCATGATGGCCCTTCTTGTCCGGTTTCTCGCTTCCGCCGGGAGGAGGATGCGTTGTGATGGCTACCGGGATGGAGATCGCACTCATCGATACGTATCTCCCATTAGTGGGGAGGGCGTGTCTCGGGAAGATGGTAGGAAGGGAGGCACGAATGCACTACCAAATGATTGCTTGGGGCCGTGTGTACATCATGACGTGGTACAAAAAAAGGGCTAGGGTTACACACAAGCGTTCGGGCGTAAAGGTATCGGAAGAGGGCGGAAGGGGGTGGCTAAGGCTGACCGATTTGCGGCCTGCCGTAACCTAATCTGACAACATCACTAGAGCGGATTAATTTCGGAGGGAGGCTGAAGTCTAAATAGTAAGTGAACAACAGCGCGGAGAGAAAAGGGAGCAAGGGGTGGGACGCAAAAAGAAAAGAAACCTGTAAAAGCGGAACAAGCATACGAAGGCGAGAAGAGTAATTACGCCGGCAACCAGTTTTCCCGCTTGCGGTGTGTGTTCGGGAAAAACAAACCATTAAGCCACATATTGCGGCCAGGCTGTAGCAAAAAAGGGAGAGAAAGAGGTCGTGCAGAATGACGGAAACTATAGCCGCCGAGAGAGAGAGAGAGAGAGAGAGAGAGAGAGAGAGAGAGAGAGAGAGAGAGAGAGAGAGAGAGAGAGAGAGAGAGAGAGAGAGAGAGAGAGAGAGAGAGAGAGAGAGAGAGAGAGAGAGAGAGAGAGATGCGGTGCAGGTGTTTCGCGTTCCGTGATTACATTAGCGTGCGCTCCACGTTGGTTACTCGAAGCGGACAAAAATAAAAGGATGGAACATTTAATAACGAGAAAATATCGCCCCAAAGGCGCACAGCAGGCTACCAAGGATCTTTGTCATAGCAGGCTGCCGAGACGGACCACGAAGGGTAGAACGGCCGAAGGACAGAACGTGGCTCCCCCGCAGCCCGGCACCGGTGAGCCGGGAAGCTGCGGAACGAAATGTACCGCGGCTCACGTCCCATCGCGTGCTCACCACAACTCGCGTTTCGTGCGAGCGATCGGGTCCTCTCGCGCTCTCGCATCCCCAACAGCGAAGGGAGGAACCGCGCCGCGATGGCAGAAAGAGAAGAGCTCGCCGTAAATTATAATGCAGGCAGCCGCATCGCACCGAGCCGACACGGCCGCCCGCGCATTTAGCGCGAAGGACGAGCCTTGTTGTCGACACCCGCGTGGAGGAAAAACACCGCAGCCCCCTTCACGGCTGCGCTTCGGCCGCCGAGATTTGTCGCCTGCTTCCTCAATCCCCCGCTCTCGCTTCCTTTTTTTTCGCACGGGACGCCGGGAAGCTTACGCGGCGTCCCCGACGTGTTGTACAGACGGCGGAACAACGACGTTGACGCCCGGGCTGCTGCCGCTAACGGGGATGGAGCGAACTCCTGCTTCGCGTTGTCAAACCGTTGTCGTTGCGCCGGCTGGGTTCGTGCCGGCGTATGACGCCGTGCGCACGAGAACTCGCCGCGACGAGTTTTGGGGACAAAGCTTTCCCGTTGATCCGTGTTAGGCAAAAGTAACGCGTGCTAAAGCTATACGCACGGCTGCCTTGCGGGCTCTGCATATGCCAGCCAACGCTTATGTCTCCTCCGTGTTTGGTCGCTGTCACGGTCTTTATCCGTCGGAATAATTAAGAGCTCGCACATTCGCGTTGACAAGTTGCGCGAGGGCGAAGAAAACCGGTTTGTATTTTCCTCGCGATGCCACCTAGCCTGTTTAAAAGCGGGCAGTTTGTTGAAAGAGAACTTTTACGTCCCCGTGTGCTTCGGTACGCGTGGTGAAAACGTGGTGATGGGTGTGCGACGTACGTCATACATAAGTCTTCGCGCAGCGGTGCGCAGAGCCGATGTCACGGCACGTTCTAGCCCACATTTTACACACCACCTTCAGTGGAGTCGTCGTGCGTGAAAGAACGAAAAATAATAAAAAGAAAACCTTTCGCGAGGAGCGCAGACCCGGGGCGCTGCGGTTTCAGCAGTAGCTGAAGTTACTGCCGAGGGAAATTATTGGCCGATTGAAATTGTTCGTTTGGTGGAATGATGCACTTCTTGATTGAATGAATATTCGGTCGACTCATATTCGCAGCTCTATTTCGCGGTTGTCTTTCAAGCCATTTGTCGATTTAAATCGATTGAATTACTAATATTGATTGGTTATGTTATTGACTGAAACTGACTTTTTGAAGTCATAAGAAGTCGAATCGTTCTTACACCCAAAGTGCTATTACACTGCATGAGAGTCCAGACAGATTTTGCACGAGAATGTGCTTGAACAATTAAGTAGACTTCGCTCGCTGAGTGTGATTGACGGCGTTGCCCTTTCCTATGAGCGAGCTTCTTTCGGGATACGTCAGTCGGGAAAACGTGCGTCCGTCTGTGACGTATCCATTCCCAAAGAAAGTTGAGAGAGGCGCGAAAGCTTAAAGTGCGTACAACCTTTGTTGGAAAGTGCGCCCAACAGATCGTCAAACCTTCAAAGACCCGAATCGCAAACGAAGAATGAACCAATGCGACGATTTTTCGCGCACGGAGTAAACGCACCTACGAACAATCTAAATGTATACCGATACGCGGTTTGCGAGAAAAATGTATGGCCGGTATTCAATGGCGTGGAATGCATGCAGGCAACCATGCGAGTGCGCCGCCATATCTGTGGCCAAGCGTCTGTTGCTAGGCGACGTTGTGCTCACGGTCCCCAGATCAGGCACCCCTCTTCTCATCCATGCAACCGTGTGAGTGCGCCCGTGGCCTCCGCGATCGGCTACCGGCGGCGCGCCGTTGCACCGCGGCCGTCCCATTCGCCCGGAGAGAGCGTAAGTTGAAAAGGGGGTGGGGTAGCGTTTTTCGCCGCACCGCGGCGCGCGTAGCCTAAGGTCGCGTAGCCTAAGGTCGCTTCCGAAGGATGGGCATCCTTCGAAGTGAGAGAAGCACAGAGCAAAATATGTTTTGAAGAACGGCTTAGAAATATGGATGATCAGAGATGGGCGGCCAAAGTGTTACGGTATCTTTACATGAAAAGCGTGGACACACAATGGAGGAAAAGAACCAGAAGGCTCAGGACAAAGTATATGAAACCTGGAAGTGCAGGGGAAACGACCAAGGCAATAAAAAATGAAGTGAAAGAAACAGAAAAGAGGACGTATGCGAAGAAGTCCCTAGATATCTACAGGATCGGGAAGCAGGAGATCACAAGGGCAAAATTATTCGATAATACCAAAGGGAGTGCATGGCTTTTTGAAGCCAGAGCGGGTTGCTTGCGGACAAAAACGCTTATCCGCGAGCCGGTACAGGAAGAACTATGCGCAGGCTGCGGAAGTGAGCAAGAAACCATGCGACATATTGTAACGGAGTGCAAAAGTATCCTTCCAGTCCTCAGTGATGGAGCCACCCAGCTTTCGGAAGCCCTTGGCTTTAAGGTTAGCGGAAAAGTGAACTGGACAGCAGTAGAGGTTAGTAAAAGAAGGTTAGAATGTTGGTGGGAAAAGAGCAGAGAACAATCTGGGAAGACATGCGAACAAAGAAGTCAGACTGGCACAAAAATTTCGTAAAAGTATTTGCTTTTTATTTTGACATTATTTTTTATTTATTTTGTTTGTATTTTTTTGGCGAGGTGATTGTACAGTAGCGTTGCGACTAAGGCCGCTGTGCAACGCCACCCCGTTACAAAGGGGAAGCCACTAAGCATCATCATCGCTTTCCCTGGCGCGGGCGGGCGCAGAGGACGAAAACTCGGCCTTCGCAGCCTGTGTGCGACGTTTAATAATAAAAAGTTACCGCGCACACCAATACAGGAGAAAGGTAGAAGTAGTTGCTGGTGTCATTAGGGTAGTTACTGGTGCCTTTGAATTTTCTACGTAGACTATGCCCGGGGTGATTCTTTTTCTTCTTTTTTTATTTTTTGTAGTCACGCATGGTTCCAAAACACAACACGTTTTCCGGTTTTATTTCGGAAAATCTCGTACATGTTTGGAACGCACGGAACGCATATTCCGTGCGTTCCGAGCAAGAACCAAATTATGGGAATTCAACCGACCGAAATCCAACCATTCGTAAGCACAAAAATACCCCCTATGTCGGCGCGCCGCCGGCAGTAAATCGCGGAGGCCACGGTGCGCCGTCACTCGTTACGTCGGGCTCCACGGGATGGCGGTACTTGTCCATGTCCGTGGCGCATCGGCCATGTCTGTGGCCGTTTCCAGTGTTGCCAAGCGAAGAAATAGACCGCAAAACTTTTCAACGAATACCATCTATACTTTTGTACACTTCGTGATCGATGCGTGTGTTGTCTTTTCTATAACCGTTCCTTTTCGCGATTTTCAAGTAACCGTTTTGACACAATAGAAGCCCAGTTTTACGCACGCGTTTTGTGTCCAGAAATCTTATCAGAGCTTTTCGGTTGTAGTGGTGGCAGCTTCACCCGCTAACAGCGCCACTATCATCATCACCACTGCATCCCACAATCATCATCAGCAGCGATGCTTGCCCGGCTGCGTCAGCAGTGCCACGCGCCACGAAGATCGACCACGACCGAGCGCCGCGGCGGCCGCACGTCCACGCCGTTCCCACTCCTGGCCGGGCCTACGCTCCCCAATAAAATGTAGGAAGCCACCGCACCCTACCGAGTCTGCTTCCCTACAAGTGGTGACCCGGACGTGATCCCCGGCCAGCGGCACACCGACATGGCGCCGTGGGGGGACCCGCCGATACCGGTGTTCGACGCACGCCACGTCAGAGGATGGTTCTTCAAGTTCGAGGCTACCCTCTGGCTCAACCACGTCAGTGTACAGCCTCTGAAACACTCCATCCTCTGGGAGACGCTTCCCCTCGAGCTCCGCGGCGTCCTCGCCCTACCACCGCCCAGCGAAACACCCTACGACGACCTTCGCGCTGCCGTGCTCGCGCACTACGGCTTCAAGGACGACTGCTTTCGGCCTGCAGCAGATAAGGTACCGCGCGGTCCGCGCACGCTTCGCCGCCGCACATCGTACCTTCTGCAACATCGGCGTCGTTTCCTGCCACGAGTGTCGCCATCGTAGACTCCACCTCCAGCGCGGCAGCCACACATACACCGACGAGGCTCACAGATAACGTCATCACGGACGCCCACCGGCCACAGCCCTCCTCCCCTTCTACCACCCCATGCAAGGGCTCCGGGGAGTGCTCCGTGAGCGTTCCATCCTTCCTAACCTGGTCGCCCGCTACACCGCCGTTGCACGTCAAGTCCACCACGACAGTGACACAGAGCCCGGCTCCACTCCTGTCACAGCATAACTCAGGTGCAGCGCATGTAGTGGCACCCTCCGCGGACCCCGACAACACAGCCGCGACCCTGACTCTACATGAAACGCCCCGCGCCCACCCCGTCAACCGCGACGTGCACGATTACCAGTTAGAGCCGACCCACTGGCGACAGACGTCCAGCCTCATAACTCACCGATGTCGCCACCAGAGGAGCGCGTTCCCGAAACTCGACGCCGTCGTCGCCAACGACTTCGTAAGCACCAGTCGAGAAAGCGAGTTTCGTCAATGCCACTGCCAGTGCCGTCTTGCCAAACAACGTCTTGCATGCCGGCTACGACCAGCATTGTGGGCTCATATCCGTCGGCGTTCCGGGACGTGGGGGCCTCGCTGTAGCCGCTGTCACCCTAGGAGTCGTACGGCGGTTACGCTTAGAGCATGCGCAACGATGTCGCAACAGACACCGTGCTCAAACCGTCACCGCCGACAGTATAAGCCTCCTCGTACTGGCACACGAACGCCAGTGTACACACGTCGCAAGAGTCTACTCATGGAGCACCCGTTCTACCGGCCTCGCCAAGTCTGCACTGTGGCCGCGGTTGATGCCTCTCACTTCGGGACTATTCCACCGTACACCAGTTCGTCCCACCTAGCACTCCCAGCCAAGGCCACCTGAGGCGAATCAACGCTCCGGAGGCCCACAACAGACTGACCAGGACTGCTCCCATAGTTTACCCGCGATTTGACCTGGACCGTCTAAGGACCTTTACCATGGATAGGCCTAGTTAACTATCTGCACATAACTTGTACTTCGGCTCCTTTCTTAACGCGCTACGCACTAGGGGGGGGGGGGGGAGCCCTGTAGTGGTGGCAGCTTCACCCGTTAACAGCGCCACTATCATCACCCCTGCATCCCACAATCATCATCAGCAGCGGTGCTTGCCCGGCTGCGTCAGCAGTGCCACGCGCCACGAAGATCGAACACGACCGAGCGCCGCGGCGGCCGCATGCCCACGCCGCTCCCACTCCTGGCCGGGCCTACGCTCCCCAATAAAATGTAGGAAGCCACCGCACCCTACCGAGTCTGCTTCCCTACACAGTCTATCAACTGGTCTATGAGGAATTGCATTAGATTTTTACAGGTTGCCATCAGACCCACTAAGGAAACCTTCGCCCGTCATAGTGTAACATCAAGGCTTATACGCCGCTTGGAAGATGTCTTTTCCGCGACACAGCAATGTGTAATAGTGAAACCAGTTTTAAAGTAAAGGGGCCCTGAAATACCTTCCGCCGATGCGTGGAGGTACCTGTAACCAAATAAAGCAATGTATTAGCAATCTCGTCCCGCAAAAAATTTGTTAAACCGATGAGTATTAGCTGAGAAATCGTAAATCAAAAACCGCGTATTATCGTCGCGCCGCATTTCCTCCTCCTTTCAACTTTTTATCCGCTGTTGACGGCGCGCGCCTTCCCTCCCATGATGCTGCGCTCCTCAGCGGTGACGTACTTCCGCTATTGCGCTCCTCAGACTGCCGTCTGCTACGGGTAAGCTCTTTTGGGTTTTTTTCAAATTTGTTGATACCATGGATCCCGCAGTCCGCTCAAGGCTGAAAAAGCGAACAAAAATTGGCCGCGCATCTGCTCCTTTCGTTGCAAATGTCGACAAAAGACAATCGTCTTTATCGACTTTTGCCAAGTAAATGCATCCCTTCGCTTTTCCGCTCACCTCTCATGTTGTTCCTCTTGCGTCGCGCTCCTCCTAAGGTAAAGACCCCAAAAGGCTGGCTTAAATCATTTTAAATTTACCGCGTTCCACTGCTCCAGGCCGGGTGTCTCGATGCCAACGCTGCCGTGCGGCGGAGACGTGCGTAAATAGAGGCGCCCTACTTCAACGGTGATAGAACCACATTGCCCTACTCCACGTGCGTTCCAAGCAGAACGTGGAACCTATCTAGTGGAACCTTTCGTAACTGTTGCCGGTTGATTTCTTAGAATGGCACCAGAAGATATAGTGGCGCGGGCGACAGCAGGCGACGGCTGAGTGAATTTTTTGTCTGCAGTTGATGAAGTATTTAATTTCACAAAAATCAAGCATGTATGATTTTTTATAAAGGATCACTGCAAATATCACTTCTGTATTAATTTGTTGTCTTATATTTGCGTAATGTCTTGTTCTTCTTCAACAATGTTGACAAGTATGAACATTACACCGGGCTTAGAGGGGTAGATTTTTCTGTGACTATATAAGACTATTGCGCAGGCCTTGTTTTACTTTGGCCGGGTGGCTGAATCGAGTCACAGACAGACAGACAGACAGACAGACCAAAATTTCTGGGTTTAAGTAGCCCAAGAAAGACTACCGTCTTTAAAACCTGGCCGCATGTGTGCGGCCTGGCCTTGCCCTTTCGCGGTGCACGTTGCTGCATTTGCTATCGGCGGCACGTGAGTTTTTATCGGCGGCGAACTCGCAGCCGCACGGGGAGGATCGTGCGCTCGTTCCCTTTGATGCACCGCGCACTGTTTATCCAAAAAGTACGTCTCAGATGTGGCCCCGCTGGTGCCGGGTCTTATTTTGGGGCGGTGGTAATTCCTACCGGCGGCACGTGAAAAAGACATTTTAAACTGATACAGAACCCGTGCACAAAACGCGCCGGTTCTGATCGCTTTACCAGTGGCGATGAACGGGAAGGCGCAGAGCAGCGCCGCACTGGAGCAGCGTGCACCCGTGTTCTGACAAGCTGCACCCATATCTTGTGAACGGTAGTAATAGAGGTAGTAATAGAGAGCGCGACAACCAACCATGGTTGCGCTCTTCTGTGGACAGTAATTTGCACCAATGAACCGAGTTCTTTGCCCCTGTGTTTTTAAACACGTCGAGTGGTTAGCACGTCGCTCTCACGCAGATCTGTATCGTCGTAACATTGGACTGTCCGAACGAAGCTTGCAGCTAAGCCAAGCCAGCGACCGAAGCTGTGCGTGTGTGTGCATCGCCTCCTGTATTTTTACAATGACAAACGCATCAGCCCGTTCGCAATCGGTAGCCTTCCTGGCGCTTCAATCATGTGAGCAGTTCAGCTTGGGGCGACGCGTGGTGGAGAGCGGCAACGTTGGCAAAACATGCTCCGCCGCGGCTCTGAGCTTTCTAGCGCTGGCGCGAGCGCCATTTCTTTGACAATCTCAAACATCGGTTGCCTTGGCAACAAGGCACAAACCGCTCTCGAAGTCAGTTACGTTTGCGTGATCCCGGTTCATCTCGGGGCCCCACCTCGCGACATGTGGGCACTGAAGGCGTACCACTCACTCCCATCGGGAAGTGCGCGATGCGTTTGACATTGTACAAATACAGGAGGCGATGGTGTGTGTGTGTTGTGGACGCGTTTGTTTTGCGATGGAATGGGACGTTGTGTTTCCGCGGGTGGATAGTGCTTCCCATCGTCTGGATTATCTTTCTCGAGCGACGTACAACTCAACCTAGCATCGGGTATGTGCAGTGTGCGTGGCTAAAAGCCTTCTCGGCTTGCGCGCCAGTGTGACTTGCTGTTCGTCTCGGCAAACCGCGCGCGAGGTGAGCTCCAAATTTACGACGGGCAGGAGGAGGCAACCGATCATCTGTCAATCGTGGTTCAGACTTGCAACGCATGTTGTGACGTTGTGTTCATTCGAAACGCATCTCTGGATTGTTTTGAAGTTGAATCAAATGTATGCGTCAAACCCAGGCATTCGGCTCAAGGCGTTCTCTGCGATTGCACGAAAGAAGTGTCACGGGGCTTCAACGCTTTCTTCATAGAACGTACTCACGTAAGAGAATATCCATGTCGTGTTATGGCCGTGTTGCATTCAATACAAACGATTAAGCGTTTGTTTACACTTGTTTGGATAGCCATAAAATGTCCAAGCACTCCGGCACTCCGCTGGCAGATCAGCCGGCGAGCCGACGCTGTGCAGACGACGCATCTCTTTGCCGGAAATGCGTGAAAAATCCGCCCGATAGCAGGATGTCTACCTCAAGACGTAGACCTGGGAATCGATGACGTAGACATGTGAAGATGGCGGCATCCAAAAACACGCAGGGAAGGGTGAGAAAAGAACGACAAACTTTGCAACAAAAGTGTGAGCTTTCCGCTGCGCGTAAAAGAGTAATACTTGGCGCAGATGACGTTGACGACCCAATCTAACGATTGCGCTAGTTTATTTAGTGTGCTCAAAATGCCTTTCAGGGCCCCTTTAAAAGGGCGCAATATGTAGCCGTCAAACTGGTGTACCGTGACTCGGTCTTACTAATGCTGGCTTTGTCACATTGCTGTAGTGTACTGCAGCAAAGCTTTTTTGTTGAGAGAAAAAAAAGGTCGCTGTTTAGATTAAAAGAATGCGTTGAAAGGGGGGAAATAAAAAACACAAAGGAAAAGTATCACAAAAAGTTTCACAACAGTGAATGAGCCGCGTCAGAAGGCCAAAGAATATTCCGCATAGGTGCGACAGATCCGGCCAGAATGCTAAAACTCATAGGACTTCCTTACAGATTTTTTTTCTGTTTCGCAGGTGCGGATCGTGAGACCTTGACAGACCGAGTTTTTAACACGAAAGTGTTTTATTCCGGGATACACGAAGATTTCACTGACGTCATAAGCATCCCGGAAATGACGGCAGCACAACGAAGCAAACGGCCTGTAAAGGGTGCATGCCTGCACTCAGGGTCTTCTTGCGGGCAAGCAATCTTTAGTACTAATGAGTACGTTATACTTGGGGTTGTTCGTTTTCGGGTTTTATATTTTAACACAAAATTGTTTTATGCCGGGATACACAAATATTTCACTCACGTCATATCCGTCTCGGAAATGACGCCAGTACACCTTTTCCGAAGCGACCCTCCAGCAGGACGTCGCCCGCCAAGCACACCCACAAGACAGCCGCCAAACCGCAAATCATGCTCAGCTGCAGATTTCGCTGCACGTTCAACTTTCGTGTTTTACCGATTCCCATGACAGAGGAACCGACCACAGTTTTTTGAACTATCATCCGCTAACCCTGATAGTTCTGAGGCAACCCTCCTTTGACAGATACGCTCTCGGTCCTGGGCACGCTTCGTGTTCCTGAAGGTGTCATGAAAACAAAATACTAGTCTAATTCTTCCAAAAGACTACTTGGCAATGGTTCCGGTTTTACGCAAACTACCAGCAACTACGCTAGCTGTACGGAAAGCAGACAAAGCACTCGCGTCCCATCAGCCACTCTATCTCCGGGTCCTTAAAGGGGTACTGACACAAAATTTTGAAGGCGAGATAACTTCAGTGATAGATTGTTGTGAAGACACATACATCATCTGCAAAATATCAGCGTCAAATACAGCCTAGAGCATATTTAAAGTCAATTTTAAAGTGTGCGAAATGTAACCGAGCAACCAGCGGAGGACCTCGCGCAATCGACATTCCCTGGATATTTTGTAAATAAACAAAATCCAAACACGTCACAAGTTTGTGTTGGCCGCTTCGCACTGCCGGTGTTTTCCACCAGCTCGCCGCTCCAATCGGTGGTCGGAGCTTCTGCTCTCAAGCAACGAACGACCCGATCGTTGGCGCCCGAGGCGCCGTGATTTCGTCGGCTCATCGGGCAGCTGGCCGCGATCTAGGTTCTACAGCGATTCCAGGCACTCTATTTTATTGCTTTTTATTACACTGGACGCAAAAACGCACCGGGGACTCGAAAAGCGCACTGAGCGAGCTGAACGGTCGCTGCGGAGGCGGCGGCCACGGCCGCGAAGTGGCGCAGGCCGGCGCAGGTGGCTCGAACAATAGCTCCTTATTGCTGCACGAAAGGGACCCAAGTTCCAAACATGTCAGCACATATGAACAAGGAGTTAATGATGCAATGGCGGGTTGCCTTAAAAATCGTTATCTGCACCGCTTACGAGAGCGGCAATGGAGTATCCGCTGCAGTGCTAAGCCGAACACATCGGTAGGAGTACCTGTAGGCAGACCGGCCGGCTGCTCGCAGCGTGCGTCTTCCCACCCACTGTCTCGAGCGTCGCGCGTCGTTATCTAGCCGCGGCAACAATTTGCACTCGCAGCGCCTGCGTCACGTCCACGGTCGTTTTTTTTTATTAAGCGGTTCACGAGATCAGTACGTGTTGGCATTCGCAGAAAGTGCCGGCGACGCGGATTCGACGGCAGCTCTGCTCTGTGATATCCGTTCGATGGTCACTTGGTGAGCTTTGTTTACACAAAATCTCGCGTTTCGTGGCACCCGCTGAAACCGAAACTGCGACTGGCCGCATTGAAAACGCTTCTCATTAAGCAACTGCCGCACGCTGAAGCAAATGATGTTTTCATACGTGAGAAGTAGGTCATTAGCTACTTATCGCAACAAAAAAACCGAGACGCAAAATTTTTTTGTCAGTGCCCCTTTAAGACGTTGCGAGGACTTGCTTATGCGACTGGCGGCTGCGCAAAATTGGCGAGTCATTTAACATCTATTGAAGACGACAATCTTTCTCGGGATACTTAAATTCAGAAATATTGGTCTGTCTGCGTGTCTGTCTGTTTGTCTGTCTGTCTGTCTGTCTGTGTGTCTGTCTGTCTGTCTGTGACTCAATTCAGCCACCCGACCAAAGGGAAACCAAGCCTGCGCAATAGTCTTATATACTCACCGCCAAATAAAGTTTATTCAATCAATCAACCAATCACAGCCAAATATAAACCTTCAAGTCCAGTGTCAGTGTTCATACTTGTCAACATTGTTGAACAAGAACAAGACATTCTGCAAATATAAGGCAGAAAATCAATACATAAGCGATATTTGCAGTGTTCCTTTATTAAAAGATTCATAGATGCTTGGTTTTGGCTATAACAAACTAAATACTACATCAACGGCAGAAAACCGTCACCTGCTGTTGCCAGCGCTACACCCTGGCGGCATTTAAGAAATTCAACGGCAAAAGCAACGAGAGGTTCCACTAGATAAAATCCACGTTCCGCTTGGAACGCTCATGGAGTAGGGCAACGTGCTTCTTTACGCGCTGTAATGGGGTGCTTCAATTAACGCGCGTCTCCACAGTACCGCAGCGCTGGCACCGACACCACCGACCTGGAGCAATGGAACGCGGTAAATTTAACTTGACTTGGGCCAACCTCTAGCCTGTTATCTTGGGAAGAACTAAATACGAGAGGAACAGCATGAGAGGTGAGCGGGAAAGAGAAGGGAGGCCTTTACTTGGCAGGGGCGCCAGTCGACTATATATCGTCTTTCGGCGACATTTGCAGCGAAAGAAGCAAATACTCGGTGATATTATTTTTTCGTTAAAATATGTTTTAGGGATGAATTGAATTGAGAGATTTAAGAAGACTGGTTTTCTGAGAAATAAAAAAAAGTAGTATTTTGTTCTCGTGGCTTCTCCAAGGCAAAGTCACCCTTCAAGAGGTAGTACAACTTTTCCCTTTTGTCTTCTTTGCCAATTTGTATGTATGCATGTTTGTGTTTATTGGCGCAAGGGTAACTAGGACCAAAGAGCGCCAAAACTATGTTAAGTGGTCCATCAATAGTCAGGTTTGAGCTTAAAATATGTATGAAATGAGTATGATATATCCTAAAATACTGTATATATGGGTGTAGAGGGCCCGTAGACTAAAAAATGGAGATGTTCATAATGGCGGATGAAAGGGATTGTGAATGGAACGCGACTGTAGCTCGAGCCGAAGAGCACGCTACGGCAGCGGGCCCCTCGTGCGAACAATGAAAACATGAAGGCTTTGCTCAATGCTTGTAGGCTCTGAGGTCACGCACTGTACGAAATGAGCTTTAAAAACTTGACATCTGCAAGATAACTTAAAAGGGACTTGTTTGTGAACATAGGTTCATCTCCTAAGAACAGTGACGGGTGTAGCGGAATGTTGTAAGTATAGATTTTAGGGAAATGCCGTTTTCTGGCCTCATTGCAGGATGCGCACTCAATTAACACATGGAGGACGGAGAGCCGGTCCCCACACTTATCACAAACCGGTGGGGGTGTGCCATTTAAAAGATATGCGTGCGTAGCGTAAGTGTGGCCGATGCGTAGTCTGCAAATCGATACTTCAATGAATCTGTTTTGTTTTTCTGTTGTGTATCTTCCTAGGTGGGGTTTTATTGAGTGGAGCTTGTTTTCTGTGTGTGTGTCCCACGTGTCCTGCCAGCGTTTACGGATTCCCCTTCGGATCACTGGCTTCAGATCGAGGTAAGGGATTTCCGCGACGTCAACACCACTATGGAGGGCCGCCAAAGTGGCGTTCTGGTCGGCAATTTCATTGCCTAGAATGCCACTGTGTCCAGGGATCCAGCAAACAAGTATTTTTAGTTGTAATTTATGAGCAGTCACGAGAGCTTTAAAAAGGTGATTGAGGACAACATTTTTTGTAGGTTTAAAGGAACCTAGTGCCGTAACGACACTTAAGGAGTCTGTGTAGATAACTGATTCTTGTATTTTGTTCTGTGTAATGTGCTCCACTGTGATTAAAATACCATAAGCTTCTGCTGTAAAGATACTGGTATTTTTGTTCAAGGTCCTCGTGCTGGCGAAATCCGGGCCATGTGCAGCACACGACACAGCGGAAGCACACTTCGAGGCATCCGTGTAAAATGAGGTGTATGGATATGTGTGTTGTAGTTGTAAAAAATGCTGGGAGATCAGCTCACGAGGTGCACGGCGCTTATCAATGCGTTTAAAGGATGTGTCACAACGAATCGTTGACATTTCCCAAGGCGGGACTTCGTCGGCGATGGAAGTCTTCATGCCCTCATCGAAAGACACCCCTATTTCCTCTGCAAGGCCTTTGACACGTAAGGATAAAGGGGCAAGGATCGAAGGGCGCGCTAAATACAAATGGGCAGATGAGACGTCATTCAGAAATGAACTGCACGGGTGATTCTTCACAGACATTGTCCTAGTAGCATAGAGCAGTGCTGTATAAGCACGCTGGTGCTCTAGGCACCAGTGGTCACATTCTACATAGAGACTTTGAATTGGACTTGTCCTGAAGGCTCCCGAGGCAAGGCGAAGGCCCAAATGTAGCACTGGGTCCAACATTTTTAGGGCAGTTTTAGATGCAGACCCGTATGTTACGCTTCCGTAGTCTATACGGGACCTAACTAAACTGATAAAGAGGCGTAAAAGGCAATCTTTATCAGCACCGTAAGACTGATGCGACAAAACTTTTAAAATGTTTATGGTGTTTAGGCATTTCTGTTTGAGTGTTTTTATGTGCCGTATGAATGTTAGCTTTTCGTCAAGTATAACACCTAAAAACTTGTGTTCTTTTTTGACGGGAATCCGTTCTCCGTTCAGCGTAATGTCAGGTTCCGGATGGATTCCACGCTGTCTTGTGAATAAAACACATGTACTTTTCTGAGGATTCAGTTTAAAACCATTTTCCTCTGTCCATTTCCGGAGCCTGTTTACACCTAACTGTATTTGCCTTTCACAGATGGACAGGTTGGAAGACCTAACGCTAATATGAACATCATCAACATACAGTGAGTAGGAGATTGTGGGTGGCAAGGATTTTCCAAGCGAATTCATTTTAACTACAAATAGAGTACAGCTTAATACTCCACCTTGGGGAACACCATTTTCTTGTATGTACGTTCTGGATACAACTGTCCCTATTCTTACCCTAAACATTCGCTCTGACAAATAACTTTCAATAGTGTTTAACATACGCCCAGACACACCGAAAGCCTTGAGATCAAGCAGTATGCCGTGGCGCCAAGTTGTGTCATATACTTTTTCTATGTCAAAGAAAACAGAAAGACAGTGCTGTTTGTGGATGAAAGCATCTTTGACATATGACTCGAAGGCTACCAGCTGGTCAGTTGTGCTTCGACCTGATCGAAAACCCGCCTGACAACTGTCCAGGATGCCGTTATATTCAAGATAATACATTAGCCTCTTATTTACCATTTTTTCAAAAAGCTTTCCCAAGCAACTTGTTAAAGCTATTGGTCGGTAACTGGCAGGTAGTGAGGCATCTTTCCCTTCTTTCAGTAGGGCAACTACAACAGCTTCTCTCCAAGCTCTCGGAAAGTATCCTGCCGCCCAAATTTTATTGAAAAAGTGCAAAAGTGTTTGGAGAGTTTCTGTGTGCAGATGTTGTATCATTGCATAGGATATCCTATCTGCCCCCGGTGCTGAAGCCTTACATGTTCCTAGGGCAACCAAAAGCTCTGTTGAAGAAAAATCCGAGTTGTATGGTTCATCGGATGTTCTGTTATCTCTAATCGGTTTTTTCTCCATGGATGATTTGTGTCGTAAAAAAGTTTTCGTGTAGTGAGTAGAACTCGAAATATATTGAAAGTGTTTTGCAAGTGCGTTGGCCTGGTCCTCCAGGGTGTCGCCCGCACTGCTAACCAAGGGTAGGCTGTGTGTTTTATGTCCATTAAGCTTTTTAATTCTATTCCATACCTTGCCTGTATCTGTGTATGAATTGATAGAAGTCACAAAAGAGCGCCAGCTCTCCCTTTTGGCTTGCTGGCGAATGCGCCTTCCTTGTGCTTTCGCGCGTTTGAAGGAAATTAGGTTTTCAGAAGTGGGATACCTGCGGAGGACACCCCATGCCTTATTTTGCGCCTTCCGTGCATGCCGACACTCGTCATTCCACCACGGCCTCCTGGCGTTAGGTGTGGCACCAGATGTTTGTGGAATTGATCACTCAGCGGCATGAAGTATATGGGCCGTAATCAGTTCACAGGCTTCATCAATGCCCAAATGGCTTAAAGATGTGTATGAAAGCTGAGATAGTTGTTTAAATTTCAGCCAATCTGCAGCAGATTCCCTAAATCTTTTATAGGAGTTGAAGCTGTTAGGGATTTTGTCAATGCTTTTCAGGCTGACTGGGAAGTGGTCGCTCCCATAAGGATTATTGTCAACTCCCCATTCAACAGATGGAAAGAGGACAGAAGAGCCGATTGCCAGGTCTATGTGTGAGTATGTGTTGTGTGTAGTGTTGTAGTATGTCGGCTGTTTTTTATTGAGTACACAAGCTCCGGAAGAAAATAAAAACTTTTCTAGCAAGCGGCCCCGGGCATCTGTCCGTTGAGACCCCCAGAGTTCACTGTGAGCATTAAAGTCGCCTACCAATAAGAAGGGTTCCGGGAGCTCATCTATGAGGGACTCCAATTCTGAGCTCGATAGACGGTAATCCGGGGGAACGTATAAAGAGCAAACTGTTATTAACCTATTAAAGAGGATTGCTCGGACTGCCACAGCTTCGAGGGCAGTGAGCAACTGAAGAGGTGAGCAGGGGACAGACTTTTGCAAGACAATCGCTACACCACCAGAGGAGTGAGTGTAGCAGTCCCTGTCTCTCCTGAATACCGAGTATTGTTTGAGAAAGTTGGTTTGTGTAGGTTTTAAGTGTGTTTCTTGTAGGCATAGGATATTTGGATGGTACTTATTAAGGATTTCGTAGACATCATCGAGGTTTCTAATTAATCCCCTACAGTTCCATTGGATAATGCTTTGAACTGCCATAAAAGGTTAGAAGAAAGGTGCTGAGCATACGTTTTGTTTAGATGGAGATCCCTATGTCACTGAGCCCGAATCAGGGCCAATGACTCGGGGAGCTTGGGATTTTTTGCCGCGGCCAAAACTACCGCGCTGGTCTTTAGATGACTGCGATGCAGGCCGGGATGGCGTGACATCCATGTCCTCGTCCGGGTTTTGGGGCATTGACGGGAGGGAGGTTTTACGGCGCCCATCCCGCAACGCGTTTGATGGGATGGCAGAAGATTCAGCCACCACCTTTTTTGATGTGTTGGACATGGCTGCAGAAGAGGCGCCTCCTGTACCCACATCCATTGCCACCGCAGTTTCGGCGGTCGGGGTCTGTCGAGGAGCGACAGCAACGCCACTCCCAGAGCAATTCTGGTCAGGTGCAACGCCTGCGGGCACTGCTGGCGATGCACGAGTTGTTTGGCCTGCCAGGGGCAGCACCTCGAGGGGTGTGTGCGCCACTAAGTCAGTTTCACTATACTGAGTGGCCGCAGAAACCAGACGCCGCCCCACCCCCCGGCGGGCAGCGCTGGCGTAGCTCCCTGAAGGAAGCAGAGCATAACGCTTACGGGCTTCTGGAAATGAAAGATTTTGCGTCACTTTTAGGTTGATGATTTCTTTTTCTTTCTTAAACTCCTGGCAAGAGCGAGAGTATGCTCCATGGGGTCCTCCACAGTTGCTGCACTTTAGTTGTGTGCTTTTGCAGTCGTCAGCATAATGGTCCTGCTCAGAGCACTTTGCACACGTTTGTTTTCCTCGGCACGAATTGCTGCCGTGCCCATACCTCTGGCAGATGAAACAACGTCGCGGGTTTGGTATGTATACTCTGGTCTTACAGCGCAGAAACCCTGCGTTTACGTACTCTGGCAAAGTGCATCGATCAAAGGTCAGTATTATGTGCTTCGTCTTAATTTCGTTTCCGTCCCGTCTAATGGTGATGCGTCGCACAGCGGTTACCCCCTGCTCGCGCAAACCTTCGAGCAGGTCAAAGTCTGTTTCGTTGATTAGTTCTGATTCGGAGATGACACCCTGGCAGCTGTTAAGGGTACGGTGGGGAGTTACTGTGATCTCAAGGTCGGCTAGCTTGGTTTGCTTCAAAAGAGTGTTGGACTGCTCTCTACTCTTGACTTCGATCATCAGGTCTCCAGAACTGAGCTTTTTCGCTTCATAGTTTTTTCCTATCAAACCTTCAATAAATTTTGCAACCAAAAATACAGATTTGCTGGTAACGGGAGTTTCTTTATCAGCTGACTGCATCACTAGGAAGCGTGGGAAGTTGTCAGGGTTGTTGAAGGCGAGGTTAGAAATCGGTTTGAAAATTTCTTCGGTGCGGCCTCGTTTCGGAGGCCGATCAGTTCGTTTGGATGGAATGGAGAAGGAAGCCATAAACTATGGAATGAATTCGGTGGCAAGGCCAGTCACCCACCATGGAGCCCAACAAGGGAACGTGGCTTTGCAGCGCACGCTAACTGTACGTTGCCACTATAACCCTATGCTCGGGATCTAGGTTGAAGCCTTCGCACAGGGTTAACCCTCGCCGCCTGGGGAAAACGGAGAAATGAAGAAAAGAGAAGATGACAGGACAGGGTTAGGAAGGACAATAGGAAAGCAAAAGAATGGAGAGGAGGACAGGAAAAGGCGACTGGCTGATTTCCCCCAGGTCGGGTCAGACTGGGGGCACCGTCTACGGGAAGCGGGGGCCGAAGTGGTGTGTTGCCTCTGCCAGGGGGCCATAAAGGTCCAAAACAACCCTGGCTTTGGCTCAACCACCAGGATGCCCTTTTCCCCGGACACGGCAAAGCCACGCACAGCCAAGGGCGTGGGTGGGTCCAACCCACATGGGCTCGGGGTCCGCGGTGTCGCCACTACCGTCACCTTGAATAGACAAGGCGCCCCTGCGGGCTTCTTTGCCAATTTCGCATCGTCGAGAGATAATGAGTAGAGTGATCATTTTTGTGCCTACTAGACAATTACAATGCATTAAACGTACCCTTAACAGTTACTTCTGTAGAATCAGACTAATTTCGCAGGCTAAAGGCGCTGCTAGAAACCGAACACGAGACAACTTTGTTGCACTTGAAAAAAAAAAAAAAAAAACAACAGGAGATAATACCAAGGCCAGACTACAAAATTTATTTTAGCGAGAATGCATGTGTACAGTATAGACTAGACTTTCGATAAACGCAACTTCAAGGGACCAAAAAAATTAGTTCCATTTAACAGGAGTTCCGTTTTCTCGGAGAGATGTGCAAAAGTGCAAATTTATGTGCGCACGTATTCCTAAGGGCACTTAATAGAACTCTAAGCACCGGAACGAGACTGTAGTTGATAGCTATTTAGAAAGCAAGAAAACTACAAGAGGTTTAGGCACAGCATTCACAAAGCTTATCCTTTCTTTTCTAACGTAAGCGCATGGTGGGCATGCCTCAGGCCTCGACTTAACCGGTGCTTACGAGCAGCCGAATTTAGAAGACTGCAACGCGGTAATGAAGCACGAATAGCACCAGGACGGCATGAACTAGGCGGCGTGAGCAAAGCCTTGTAACCTCGGGGACTTGAATCGAGACCGAACGACTAGAACAAGAACTGCGATGTTCCATTCGCGGCGCTAACACGGCTGACTACTAACGAGATGAGGCTTACGAGGCCAACGAGGCTGAAAAAAGAAAACAAAAACTAAACAGCCAGAATCGGAAAACGCTGATGCTATGGGCCATGGGTTTGACAAGAATTTTCATTTGCGGTTCCGTTCACACGGTGAGGCGGAAATTTTAGTTCCGATTACCCAAAGTTTTTTTACTTTATCTGAATACAAAACCTACAGTTCCGTTTAAGCGCAAATTCCGTTTAAGCGATTTCCGTTTATCGAGATTCTACCGTATAAGGTAACGCCTATAAAAAGTCCAGATACACCTAATCGCTCGTGATCTGTTGCGAATGCGAACGCATTAGCGTCCAGTTGAACCTTGCCGAGTGCACCTTTGAACGGGCATGTTGGCGTCGCAGCCAATACGAATTGGTGAATCGGCCATCAGCTTCTGACGGTAGCTGCTATTGTCATTGGCCAATCCCCCTGAGTGGGCGTGTGAGAAGCTTTGTTGGTTATGGTGACATCGGAGCCGAATTAGAACTGGTGAGTTGGTTGTGACTCTTCAGACGCCGACTGATATCACCACTGGCCAATCCCCATGAGTGAATACGTGAGAAGTGTCGGTGGCTACGGCGACGTCGCATTCAAATGGCAATTAGTGGGACGGCTGTGAGGTTGTGACGGAAGCATCATCGTCGCTTGCTAATCCGCCTGAGTCAGTATGTTGTTATGCCTATATTCAACCTTAACATGTGCTTATCTTAACGTTGAGCTTAACGATGCGCCAAGCAACTTTAAGCTCATTTGTACGTCGCACTTCGTGAGCCGGTTGTCCACGTTTTCTACGTTCAAGGCCACAACACTATAGGTCATCATCATCATCATCAACAACAACATCATCATCGTATCCTGCACCACTAGCCTATCTACGCCCACTGCGGGACAAAGGCCTCTCCCATTAATCTCCAATTACCCCGGTCCTGTGCTAACTGCGACCAATTTATCCCCGCAAACTTCTTGATCTCATCTGCACATCTAACTGTCTGCCGTCCCCTGCAACGCTTGCCTTCTCTAGGGATCCACTATAGATGGTATTCAGTAAAACGTTTACCTGTCGATTTCTTTGCTTGGCAACACTGGAGACGCCCACGGACATGGCCGAAGCACCACGGACATGGCGCGACTTGTGCCACAGCGCCCGCACGCCGCATAAAAGAAAAACACCGGCGTGCGTCTTCTGCTCCGTTTCAACTCGAATCTCAATGGTGGTGTCAACAGAGATGTTATTAATCGCACTCACATTGGAGTCAATGCATTACTTTTGTTCGGTGGGGTAGAGTTTCGAACGTCCAACAGAGACCTTCCGGGAATTGCCGAGGGGTTTCACTGCTCTCCAGCGCATCGGTGCGGATCACGTAACGAGGAAGGAAGATCAAATGGTATACCCGTGTGGCGGATGCTAGAGCATTGTGCGCATTCGGCAACCATAGCCGAAGCCACTGGCCCGCACTCGTCCGCGCGGCCAGAAATAGTGCTTTTTTTGTAGTTTTCTCAAGCGTGTGCACTACAATTGATCACATACCAGTTTCAACAACACCTGGAGGCCACTGGAGTGAAATATCATTGACAACAAGCCCGGACAAACCCATCAACCAAACCAAAACGGACTCTACCCCGGAACCATTCGCCTATGTTTGCGTCACCAAAACAGTCAGAACAGCCTGTGTGCCCGTGAGCATGCATGAAAATCTTCAGTCCACCGAGGACCACTGTCACCCAAGGCAGCTCCGGTGAGCAAACTCTCCCGCTCAAAACGACACTTTTTCGTCAGCTGGCCGAAACCTGCTAAAGTACCCCAGTCTCTCAACGCAAAGTCATCCCGTGGAAATTCAAAACAGTGGACGGAATGTAGGTGACTGCACCTCAAAACCTATTCATGTAGCTCGAAAAGGTTCCACCTAACACCTAGGCAACTGCTGTTCTGGCCCTGCTCGTAGGAATTGCAAATCGAACGAATAAAACCGTGCAAACCACGTTAGCACTTGGCCTGTGTATGTAGGCAGTCATTTTATAAGACAGCAGCCCAGTGGTTACCGACCAAAAAAACCGAAGGCACCAAATTTAGCGGATTTTGCCGAAAAAGTTTCAAAACGTGATTTAAATTTCCGGCACCATAAACAGTAGCCAAATCAATGTTAAAACCAAGGTTCCCAACAAAAAAGAACCGCCAATTTTGGCTGTAAACTTGGAACCTGCTAATGATCAGTATACTGGGCCGAGTAAGCCGGATGAACGATGACACGGACGAAGGAAAAACGCAAGGAAAATACGTATCAAGCACGGAAAAAACTTCTCAGAAAGAAAAGTGAAGGCACAATGAATGAAGAACCGTCAGATCCTGCCTTAGACAATGCAGAGGTTTGTAAAGAAGGGCTTCTTTCCGAGACAGACAAAGCAGAAAAACTCAAATAAGTGCAGGGATACAAAGAAGAAAGAACACCTCCCTTCACAAACGCGAACTCAACAGAGGACTCCACATCGGAATGCAGCTTCCCAGAACAACAGTCGACAATGAGTAAAAGGGCTGAAGACTGTGAGGACGATTTCCCTAGCCTCCAACCATCTCTCACAAGTTATGCAGGCAAGGATGATTCTCTTCTGGCCAAGTTGGCGAAGAGCGATCGCAGATTCTTTAAGCCCTTGATGTTGATTTCAAACAAGTGTCAAGAACAAGAAGTCCGCAAAGACTTGGACTTTGTACTAACAGAATACACCAGAGTAAAGACGATTGCGCTTGAAGCAAACCAAGAACTGAAAGTTGCACAAAGGGAGGTCAAGGGTCTCAGGGAGGCGTATGCCATTATCCCAGGAGCTCCCATATGGCCCAATAAACAATTCCTAAAGTCTGAGCCAGACGAACCTGCAACAAGACTGAAAACGAAGACTGCACTTGTAGTGCAGTCAAACCTTCCTTCCGTGAAGGTAATTGAGGAAATCAAGAAGACCATTGACCCCGCGGACATAGGCCTTAAGGAGTTTAATATCAGGCCGTCAAGAGAAGGGGTAGTCATCTCTTCCACTTGTAAAACAGGAATAGACAGACTTAACAAAATTATCAAGACACATGACAGCTTGAAAAAAAAAAAACAGTTCACGTCAAAAGTCCCGAAGGCAAAGCTCCCAGAAATCAAAATAGTCGGCATAGAAGAGGACATCGAGACAGACTTCATCCCACAACGTCTCATCAAGCAAAAACATCTCGACTGCTCGGAGGAGGATCTCAAGGCCAGGGCATCGTGGGAAGGAAAACATGGCAAGACAGACATCCTGCAAATCAAGAAAAAAACATACAATGCACTGCTGGGTAAAACTCATCTGAACATTTCGTGGACACGGTGTCGTTTTTTTGATAACACATTCTTCCCACGCTGCAGCAATTATTCAGTCTACGGCCACCTGGAGAAATACTGCAGTTCATCATACTCAAAGTGCTCCAGGTGCGACGACAACCACCACTACGAAGGCTGCAGCAGGCCTCCCTCCTGCTGAGTGTGCAAGAAGCACAACTACGACAGCGGCGAGGACATTGACACGCGCCATGCCTTCTCCTCCCGCGACTGCCCGACTTACCTCCGGGGCGTCGCGGGGGAGGCTGAACGCATCTTCTTGTCAATGTGTGAGTAGGCTCCAAGTAGGGAATTTTCGAACTGCCATAGAAGAGCTTCCATCTGTGCATATATGTACGTGCTATTGCTGCAGTGACTATAGCTTCGAACTTTGAACGATGGAAAAGGACAGGGCGAAAGAAGCACAAAACGCGAAATATGTCAGGGAAAGTGGCATTTGGGGCTCTGGTCGGGAAAGTACAGACTGCAGTATTAGATGTAACTTGACAAATTCTTTCCCTTTCATTACGACAGTGGTGGAAAGCAGTAAATCTTATTAAGACATTGACAGTTTTTCCGAAGCGTTTACCGGTTGTCGTAGACTAGCTTTCATGCATATAAATGCCAGGAGCATGAGAAAAAAGCTAGATGACATTAGTATCTTCTTTGGAACAATTAAGCCTGAACTTGATCTGGTGCGTTTTTCAGAAACCTGGTTGACTAAAAAATGATGCGATTCCATTCTTTAACGGATACCGTTCGAAACACCTTTCCAGACAGGTCAGGAGGGGGGGGGGGGGTGGAGTTGTAATTTACCTTACAGAATCCATAGCGTATACGGTCATTGACGACCTTTGTAGGAGTAATAACGATGTTGAGTGCTCAACAATTCGTTTGGGAAAGACCACAGCGTCTGTGGTCTATAGACCTCCGAATGGTGACAGGCAAAACTTTAGTATTTTTCTTGAATGACTCCTTCATTTTGGTAGCAGTAATAACAACACATGTATTATTATGGGGGATATAAATATAAACATGAGTTCAGCGGATAAGTGGTCGCTGGAAATAAAAAAAAAACGTACTGGCATGTCATGCATACACAAATCTCGCAGAACTACCGACTAGGGTATCTTCTGGTAGTGCTACCATGCTAGATAGTCTTCTAATATCAACATCGATGAGATTCAGGCTGGCGTGCTTTCAGTTGATGTTAGTGATCATTTACCAGTGTTTTGTTTTGCCAACACGAAAGTTACTGTAAGCGGTAATAGTTGTGAAAGAATTTTAATGTGACGGCATTTAATTCACTCGCCTTGTCTCTCCATACGGCGTTGTCGTTGTCCGTCCACACCCCTCCCCCATTCTCCTCGCCGCGCGAGCTGCGCTCTCCGCCGCTCACCCCCTCTCCTCTCCGATAGCGAACGCTCTCTCGCGAGGGGCATTGGATTGGATTCGATTAAATTGGCTCGGCTTGGCTTGGATTGGATTTGGATTGGATTGGATGAAAGTGGATTGTGTTGGATTGTGTTGCGTCATAGCCGCGCCACGTTGCGTCATAGCCGCGGCAGAGGGTTCACGGCACGCTTCATGCGATGGGAGAATCAACCTAACGGAAACCACAACGGAACCCCCTATGCGTAGCATCTACACAGGGGTTCCCGCGAGGAAAGATGGGAGTAATTTTTCGGCGTAGAATGACCAGTTCGGAACTGGAGCAGTTTAGAGACCTTGTCAGAGTTTTCGACTGGAAGCAAGTTTTCCCTCAAAACGACTCAAACAAAGCTTATGGCCTATTTTTGAGGTACATACTAGCGTGCAACGACTTAGCGTTTCAACCAGTGGCATAACAAAGAAATTCCCGAAAGGTGCGAAAGCCCTGGATAGATCAACAACTTCTTAAACGAATTAAAAGTAACAACTCGATGTATCACTTTCTTGTGCGAACCCGTGACCCTAACCTGCTTCTAGAATTAAAAAAAAAAATATAGAAACAAACTGCAGAGCGACCTGAAAAGTGCCAAGCTCAGATACTATGAACGCCTCTTCGGGGATATAAGTAACGATTCAAAAAAGATATGGGAAACAGTGAATGTGATAACGGGCCGCAAGAACAGCACGCAGTCCCATGTTGCTCGCTTGAACGGTAGACGGGTAGAATCAGCCGAAATGGCAATCGCAATGAATAGGCATTTCATTAAAGCAGGGGCTTACATTTCGGAGGTCGATGAAGATAAAAGTAGCGCTATACTGGAACAGTCACAACTTTCAAACTCGATCTTTTTAAGTCCGACAAACGCGAGTGAGGTGCAAACTTTTATTCTTAAACTTAAAAACAACGTCGCATCTGGCATTGATGGTATTGCACCACTTCCTGTTAAACACATCGCTTCTGAAATTAGTGAAGTTTTAGCTTTTATTATTAATTTGACATTATCTACTGGAGCTTTTCATCAAAAATTGAAAGTAGCACGAGTTAGGCCAGTAGACCAGTTGTCCAATTACAGGCCAATCTCTGTGTTGACTGTCTTTTCAAAAATATTTGAAGATGTAAGACATAATAGACTAACAAACTTCTTCAACACACACAAGGTCATTTCACCGTATCAGTACGGCTTTCAAAAAACAAGTCAACGCAGGAAGCCCTAAGTAAAGATGGTCCTGTAGTTCGTTTCCCCGATGTCTGGTGTCGATCAGGAACCCAATCGCCCGGGCTCCGGTTGATTTGGCAGGAGGCTGGCAGGGCGATGCTGTTGAAGTTCTTGGAGATGGCAGTCGAATTGACGAACTCGAGGCGTTGGGGTTGATTAAGTGAAACGAAGGTTTATATACAGCTTTGAGGATAACTGGGTACATGAGTAGTAAAAGTAAAAAAAAAATTCCCCCGCACCTCCCCGAGGGGGATTGTGAGGATGCAGAAATGCGAACGTCGAACGCAACGTCCTCGGGTACCATGCGAGGAAGGCACCGCACAACCTCCGATACGTCGATGGGCACGTTCACCGCCTGTCCCTTGATTCCAAACTGCCCGTTGCCTCGAGTCAGCCGCCTGATGCTCATGAAGGGGAGTCGAGGCGCGATGAGCCGCTCTTCGACCGGGTTCAGATCGGGAAGATGCGCCGGCCGAGGAGGATAACGGTAGCCAAAACTCACGCAGCCCTCCTCTTCGCAGCTTTGTCTTCTTCTCTTTCTTCTTCTTCGGCGGTTCCCCTACGGGAAGATGACGATGGTGGTTGAACGCGAAGCTATCTCGTGATGGATTGTTTGGTTGGCCAATCCCTAGGGGCATCATGCCACAATCATCATCAGACGCGCTGCGCACGCCGGCAAAGGGACGCACGACAACCCCCGACTATAATGCATTTCTGCATAAAACTTCGAACTTCAGCTAGACGCTAGCTCCGAGTGCGCAACAAATCACTCGAGCTCCTCAACTTCGTCTAACTGTCCTATTCTCGGAGCATACACAAACCGCTCGAGAAACGACGGCCGAGACCCTGTCTCGCCGCAGGATCCGTCTAGTTGCCCGGTACCACGCTGCACCCTAAACTTCCGACGCGATCCTAACCTCTATCCTAGGGGGCTCACAAATCCCAACCTAGCTTCAACGGTCGAGACTCCTTGTCTCGCCGGGAACTGCCCAGCTCGGCGCTCAGACAAGAACGATTTCTAACGGCCAAGTTCGGCCTTATAACACCTCGAGGTCACACTCTCTCGGGAACGCCCCTGTGGCGTTCGTACACGCGCAGGGGAGTGCCCAAACTCACGTAGACAGCTGTCACTCAGCCCGCCACGGAATATTCAATGAGGGGCCACCACCTTTGGGTCAACGGCACGCTCGCAGACGAGCAGGTGCGCGCGACCCTGCGGGGTGAGAGCGAAAGGCGGCGACGGTGCACTGTGCCGGCCGGGGCGCGTTAACAATGGTGTCTCGCGCGGCGCGCGCTTCGACGCCAGTAATGCCACCACCTCCGCGCGTCACGTCGACGGTTCCCGGAAGCGTGATTCTAAACGCTTCGCTGCACAGAGCACCCACGTGACACGTGTGATGTCACTGCGCGCGCTACTCTTTTGAGCGCCTGCTAAAGGTTACCCGCCGTTCTGGCTCTGTAGCCATGACGTAGAGCACTGAGTATTGGCGCTGGCGGCTTGGGTTCGAGCCCCAGCAAGTCGATCTGTTTCTTTTTTTTTTTCATTGCCTATTTTATTTCTACATTTCATTTTTTTCTTCTAAACTAAAATCTACGGGTCGTTTTTGTTAATAATGGTGATTTGGTACGTTTTAGGTCGCTTTAGGCTTGGGGCGCAGCCAATAACCACGTTGAATTACGGTTCTCCATCGCGCGAACAGACATGTCACGTGGGTGCTCTGTGCAGCGAAGCGTTTGGAAATACGCTTCCCGGAATCCAGCGGCGCTGTCTGCTTTCTCAATGGGGGATTACCCCTGTGGTATGCGGTGGGCCAGGCAATCCGTCTCCCTTGCGCGCCGTGACGAATTGGCGACGGCTGTGGCGTAGAGTCCACCGTGCTGGGCCCCCAGACAGAGTGGCGGGTTCTCATGCGCAGCCCGGGCGAGTGGCCGCTGATCTCATAAGTGGACCTTACAGCCCTACTTAATATTAAGGATAGTATAATAGAAAATATAAAGGGAAAGAAATTTACACTCGGGTTATTCGTGGACCTACAAAAAGCATTTGACTCTATAAATCATGAAATATTGCTACGTAAACCAAAAAAAAAAAATTAGGAATACGCGGAGTAGCGGCTGACCTATAAAGGAGCTGTTTAAATAATAAAGAACAATTTGTTGATTTTATAGGTGTTTCATCGGAGTTATTGGCAATAGAACAGGGTGTTCCGCAAGGATCAAAGCTTGGACCGTTGTTATTCTTAATATATGTGAATGATATTGCCGCGAACTAGGCATTGGGTTTGTTTGTTTTGTTTTTACTGCCCGGCCGCGCCCGGCTGTGTTATCTGTGTCCCAAGCGAAGCGCGTGTTCAATTCTTTATTTTTATGCCGCACGGGTTATCTCATTCTGATACGGAGAGCGTTTCGCGCTAAAATCACTAGCCTCGAATAATCTTGTTTGATCTACAATGTTCTAGATGTAAATCGACGGTTCGAGAAACACTCGCGCCTGCAGAGCAGACGCCGCGGTATCCGAATCCCCGGCGCTCACCCGCACACGTTATTTTGTTGACTGCTGCTTCGCCGCCTTTGTATTCTTTGAGTTGAAAGCGGAGCACAAGTTCGCTCCAATTAACGTGTTTTCCTTCAAGACAACTGCGCCGTCTTTGGCTTCGTGACAATATTCCAAACATACCTTGTACACCCCAGATAGCCATGTATGCAAATGACATGAACATATTTTTCTCCGGTAGTAGTATAAGGGAACTCCAGTATGAAGTAAACAGATATTTAGAAATGTTGTCAAAGTGGTTGCACGAAAATAAATTACAGCTAAACGCATCGAAGACTACTTCTATTATTTTTAAACCAATTAATAAGAAGATAGATCAAGGAATTCACATTAAGTATCGCGGCAATACGATCAGCCAAGTCAAAAAACATAATTTATTAGGAGCATGGTTTCATGAAGAATTATCTTGGCATCCTCATGTAGAACACTTAGGCAATGAAATTAAAAAAAATATTGGCGTTCTCTACAGATTGAGAGGTTTAATACCGCTTTGGTTGAAAACACAGCTTTATAACACTCTTGTCTATTCTAGGCTTTGCTACGGAATATTAGCGTGTGGAACAACATATAAAACAAATTACAAACGGCTGATCGTCTTACAAAAAAAAGAGTTCTCCGTCTGTTTGCCAATTTTCACGGGCACTATGCCGACTTGAGAACGGGTCCACTTTTGGCTCAGTGCAGTATGCTTAAAGCTTACCGAATTTATTATTTCAAGCTTTTACAAGTTTTACACAAAGAAAATCTCCATGGCAAACATAACGGCAATAGCAGTATATATCCTTTTAGGTGTGCCAAAATACATACACCCCAAATTGCGAACAAACTACGGCAGGCAGTCGTTTCTGTTTCAATGCACCTACATACTCAACAAAGTTGGAGACTACACTGATTTCAAATGCAGTAGAAACATATTAAAACACAGGCGAAAGAACACCTCTTAAATCAGAATATCTGCTTCAACGGCTAGAACTGTGGATGTTGTTTAGACTTGTTTAATGCGGAGATTTTGTAGTTGTGTCTATCTTTAAAACTCAACCATAGTTCTAGTCTGATTGTCCTCAATCATAGTTCCAGTCTGATTGTCCTCTAGTACGTTGTTTTACTTTACTCTTTTGTACTCTAATGTACCTAATGTACCCTAATGTACCATGTACCTTTCCCATAGTGTTCTGTAATGTCTTGTGCTCTACATGTTGCTTGTATTTTTATAATCGCATTAGAATTTCCAGCTTGTTTGTTTGTCAGGCTTTGTAGCCTTTAGTCCCAGCCTGCCTCCTCGTACTTCTGAGGAAATTATATTTTTGAATCTTTGAATCTTTGAATCACGTGCTTAGCACGGACAAGTAACGCATCCCGCGGAGCCCGACGTAACCAGTGACGGCGCACTCACGTGGTCGCCTGCATGCCTGCCTCACCAGTGAATGCAACCTATAGGTCCGCCTTTAAGCGGCCAGAGGCATGGAGCCGAACTGTATAACCAACTGTCATAGGCGTGCTTCGCGTTTTGTTCGCTCTTGCACAAAGCAGGCGAAAGCATAAAATATTCTTTTTTGAACACTGCTTTTATAAGGCGCCAGCTTGCATAACCCGAGACGGCGACGCTTAGTCGCTCACACCGGAACTGCTTACGAGTGCAAAGAAGTCCTCTGCCTTCGGTGAACGCAACTTCTATAACCGCATCAGAATTAAAAAGAAACGCTGTGTGGATATGGTGCACAGCAGTAGCTCATATCGTTGCCAGTAGAACGATGACACGTGGGGGACTTGTATGGGGAACAATTTCGCTGAGTGGCGCGGGCCTCTCGTCAGGTTCGACGAGAAACGCGCAATTCGGGCCGCCGAGCACGCTTGGAGGACTAAAAATCGTCGCGCGTGTCCGGATTCCCTCCCACCCCCGTTTCGTCCGGCGCTGCCCACTTACGACTTGTTTCAAAATTGGATTCTTGCTCGAATCTTCTCCCCCCTGATTTCGTTTTCTCGCGTCTTCCCTGGAGAGATGTCTATCGGCCGTCCTTTCCCCCTCCCCTCTTCTTTCCCTCCCTTTCCTTCGATTTTCTTCTTCTATCTTCCCATTTTGTTCCACGGCTTCACTCTCGCCGCCATATCTTACTACTATTTCAGCTTCCGTTTCCTTCTATCTCGCATCTCTGCGAATTACTAGTCTATATCGCACGGAGTCGGCAAGCCTCTTCTTGTTGCTTTGCGGCGCGGCTCACACTCGTCCTGTTCGAAGCAAAGCTTTCTCTTGTTTAGTCGATTCCCCGGAGAAGTGCGCGGGGCCGCTCCGTAGGAGGAGGAAATTCAATTACTGCTTCCGCGGTCGACCCGAAGGACCCACTCCTCCCCATTCTGGGCGGCGTGGACCGGCCGATGAAGTGAAAGGGACTTGGCGCTCGCCATCTCGGGCGGCAGCAGCGGCGACAGCTGTAAAACTACCCTAGCTGGATAAGTGGTCAACTAGGAGAAAAAAGGTCCTGTATTATGTATGTATATTTCAGGCGTGTGTGAGCGCAGTGAACATTAATGAGCACTTGTTGCGCTGTAGGACCCTTATATATGCTGTGGCCAATCGCCGTCAGTTGGTAGGGCCAATCTCTCATCTGTGCATACCCATTATAATCATCATCTGTAGATAATCATCGTCACGAGTGGCTTGTTCTGTCGAGTCACCGACGGGCGGATTAAAACCAAGACTGCTGGTACTGCTGCCGACTTATGTGGGGTCTTCCCTCGCCTCACAATAATTTAACGTGGCGGCAGAGCATATGAGACGAACCATGAAGAAGACGAAGGATCTATTTACATTATTTACAAGAGGGCGATCAGTTGGCCAGTGCAGGGTACGCCAGCACCTTCTTCTTCGTCGTCGTCGCTGGTCCCGTGTAATGGCGCTGAATGGTATTGCCCACCACTATGCCTCGTGACATTACCCCCCTTGAGAGGGCGACCGTCCCGGTCGAAGCAGCGGCACGGTGAGGATGGTGATGCGGATGAGCACAGCGAGAAAATACACGAGAAAGAGCCGCTTGCCGCCACAGATGAAGGGGATAGGTTTGGTGAACACCGCCCCGTAGCTGCGATGTCCGTAGGGCAACGACGAACCGGTGAGGGCTTGTAACCACGTCGTACCACAGGGCTGGGGGCACATTGTCGTCGTCGTCTTCTGGTCACACGTCGTCGAATCTTCGCGGCTCTGGATGAGCTCGTCACGGGCTAGGGACACGGGGCGGGGGGACGTCGTCGAGTGCTGGTAGCGGCGGGGTCATTCCTTTGTGGACGTCGCTGCTGCGTGCCGGAGCTCACCAAACCCATCCCTTACATCCGTGGTGGCAAGAGCTTCACACTATATTTTCATCGCATCGTTCACCTTCACCGAGCTCATCATGCTACCGCGGCGTCGACCGGGCCGGTCGCCCTCGACAAGGGGGGGGGGGGGGCGGTAATGTCACGGGACTCCTAGGCGGCCGATGCCCCATACTGACAAGGCTTATTACAGAAGATGACGAGGACGCCGAAGAAGTGGCGGGGCCCCAGCGTGTGATGTTATGGCCGCATTATAAATTCTGTAAATAGTTTGTTCCTCATCCTTCAACCATCGTTCGAGTCATTGGCTCTGCCGCCACGTTACTATATATATATATATATATATATATATATATAGCAGAACATAAAGATAAGGGACGATGGACTCGGTAAGGACACATATCAAGGTTGCAGTCATTATTGCCAATGCTATTCGGCTTTTTTCTAAATATTTAATAGTGCCGAATGGCGTATGTTTGTCATGTTTCTTTGATACAGTGATAAATAAGGGAAAATAGAAGTCGAGAAAAAATCCGCCGTTTTTGTCCGGAAGCGGGAGTCGAACGTGTGGTGTACTAACCATTGTGCTATTCCGCGACGGCTCCCCTGTTTTTCCCAGCGGCCGCCACGTAACACGTGATCGGAGGTCGGGGTTAGCAATTGGCATTTCCGGACTGCTGGAGCCAGAGCCCTCGTAATGCATGTAGCAAAACAGTCTTAATAAGTCTCAATACGCCTTTCTCGTCGCCGGTATTAATTACATAAGGACAGTAACTACCTACTTTTACCCCCCTCTCTCTTTCTCTCTCTATATATATGGTGAGCATTTATGGGAGTGTTGGCCGCATCAGAGGACTCATGGATCTAATTATTATATCGCTAGTGGGAACAAAAAATACCATAACATAAATACCCCAGAAAGTGGAAGGGAAAATAGTCCCGCTGGTAGCGTAGTGGTCATCGCACCAAGCCTGTATTCTGGAGGTCGTAGGTTCGCATCCCACCCGGCGGGCATTTTTTCGCCACTTTCTTTCTGACTGAAATTTTTTTTATCTGTTTCTGTAACCTACCGCATTCCCCCCTGTGCTTTCCGAGGATTTCTTGACTGCCAACCCTTACTCTCTCTCTCTCTCTCTCTCTCTCTATATATATATATATATATATATATATATATATATATATATATATATATATATATATATATATATATATATATAGCATACTAAACGGGTATTCTGTTTTCATTAAGAATCTGGCAAAACTCTTAGGCCCATCGAGTTCGCCTCAATTATCCTTCCCTGCATCCCGCCCTAAGCTCCTCCTCATTTTTGTCTCCGTCTCTTTGCACATTGTCTTTTTGTCTTGTACTTTGTCTTCGTCTATCGCTTGCGACCCGCTGTTACGGTGATCGGCTACACGATTTCCCAGATTGTGTACAGCCAGCAGCGCCAGAACCGCCGTCTCGTGTTCTTGTGTCGGCACTGGCTTCCCCCTGGACGCTCGGTCCAGCTACGGAACTCTAGCAGCGCCGGCTTAATGCGTGGCCCCCGGCGGCACAGGCCTAAACCGGATTTGTCGCTGAGCGCGTGTCCCGGACGATGGCTTAAGCAGTTTTGCTTGCTGGCCACGGGCTATTTTCATTTAATCTTCCCGCCACTGCTTTGCCCATCGGTTCGGTGGGTCGGCGCGACCGATGAGCCGCGAAGTTGTGTTAACTGGAAGTAAGAGAAGGTCGTACTTAGAAAAAAAAAAAAAAACGCCGAGCGGTGTCGTTGTTGAAAAGCTTTATTTTAAGCCTGGTAATTTGGGGGTGGTCCCTCATTCCAGGAGACCATTGGACGACCGTGCTGTCTCAGCCCTGGACACCAGGAGTTGCTGGGCATCGCAGCCGGCAATGAAGGGGGTCAATAGTCAGTTGAGAATAACCTTGAATACCGAAACCACTAGTCTAGGGAAGGTCTCTGGGGGATATATGTCTGGAAATTAATGATAAATACGCGATTCACCGCCGAACGTGTAGGGGAAGAACCGACAAATTGTCACTGCGTAACATTATTCAGCTCGTACTCCGCGGGGCCTCATAGTCAGTGGGGCCTCATGGTCCGTGGTGTCTCGAACCCGCCCGATTGGCTACGGAACAAGAAGCTAGCGCCGCGCGTCCTTCTTGGAGCAACAGTACGCATTCCTTCCTGGGCACATTTCCAAGGGTGAGAGATGGACGCATCCGAACTCTGTACTCGCACCAGACTGCTAGCGGCGCAAGGAGTTAGAACCGCGCCGCACGCGCACAGAGGACCGGCAGTACGTATTATTTAACATTCGCAGCCAGGCAATTAGGAAGTCACTCAAAACCGGTTGTGAAGTGGCGCTGCGGTTTCGCTAAGGGCAATAATTTGGTCGTAAACCACGTAAAAAATCGGATCTTGCGTCCCAGGTGAGATGGGTCTCACAAGCGACCACCCCCCGCAGAGATGAGCTCCTCAAGTGGAAACGACGTATGTAACCGAGTGCTGCCATACGGGACGAAAGCGGACGACGACCTGCAACGGCACCCACGGAATAAGACCTCATCTTGTAGGTGACGTCGTTACAGACATGGTCCTGATGTCACACATCCATGATGTCGCAAAGGGAAAACAAAACCAAACAAATAAATACCGTATCAAAAGACAACAAAATGAAAGCAATAAAAGCTATAAACAGCAAAAGCCTACGAACTCACCAAATCACAAAGCGTCTTCATGCTATTAACTAAAACACAACAACGAAAAAGAAAGATCGGCCAAGACGTTCTGGCTATGAATGTTACGTACTATGGCAATTTCCCAGTACGGAGCTTCGGCTAAAGTTTTTTTTTTCGCTTAATACGACTAGAGATGGAATTTTTGACAGAGCAATTCAAATATTTCGTGGTAGAAAAGCAACAATAAAGAAAAAGTGACAAAAATACAAACGCATACGAAGCGGCTTTTGGTAGCTTAAAACAAAGAGCTAAAAGATTCGCCTCGGATGCACGGTGTCCATGGCGTTTCGCCGTTGAACTTTTATAGAACGCGGGTTTCCATCCAGGCCTGCGTTGGCTATTTTTTTCCGGGGGAGGCGGAAAATTTAACAGCCTGTGTATGGAGATGTCGGCACTCGTTAAATATCTCAAGGCGGTCGAAATGAATCCGAAATCCTTCAGTTTGGCGTGCCTCAAAACCAAGGGGTGCTCCGGTTCGTCAATCCCCAATTTGAACCGATAGGCCTTCAAAAACTTCCAATACCTTTCGGTTCAATTTTAAATTCGACGTCGAGTTCAGTTTCTCCCCGACATTGCTTCTTGGCGGCGAATATTCTTGCGAAACATTATATACGGACATCATATATAAAGCAGTCGCAAAAGCGGGTGGCAAACTTTTCCTCTTAAGCACTGTTTCTATTAGCTGGCCGCTAGACGGTAATAAAGACAAATTTGATGCGTTAGTCGTCTGTCAGGAAGCAATAAAGACGAATGTGATCCATTCGACAGCTGTTAGAGGGTAAGAAAGATGAATGGGATACCGCATAAATATATTTTTTGCATATACCTTTAGTTTAACGCAACGTTTTCCTTATATTTTAGCCGTGGACATCACAACTCTTTCTCAAAATAAAAAGATGGATGCTCTTTTGTTACCTCAAAGGTGCTGCCCTGAATGCATAGAATTTGTTTAGAGCAGCGAAATCAATTTTTAAATATGATAGTCTTAAATATGATATGATAACAAGAACAACACATTACGCAAATATAAGGCAGCAAATCAATACATGAGTGATATTTGCGGAGTTCCTTAAAAATTATGGATGCTTGGTTTTTCCGATAGCAAATGAAATACTACATCAGCGGCAGAAAACCGTCCCCTGCTGTTGCCAGCGCGACCTCCTGGCGGCATTTAAGAAATCAAACAGCAATAGCAACGAAAGGTTCCACTAGGTGGGATCCACATACCGCTTGGAACGCTCGTGGAGGAGGGCAACGTGGTTCTGTAAACGTCGTGGTAGGGTGCCTCAATCACGCGCGTCTCCGCCTTTCCGCAGCGCTGGCACCGAGGCACCCGACTTGAGGAAACCTATATAGCGTGTTATCTTGGGATATATATATATATATATATAAACCTATATAGCGTAAACCTATATAGCGTGTTATAGCGTGTTATCTTGGGAGGAACGAGACGGAAGGGGAACAGCATGAGAGGTGAGCGGGAAAGAGAAGGGAGACATTTACTTGGCAGGGGTGCCAGTCGACCATCATCTTTCGGCGACATTTGCGACGAAATGAGAAGATACGTATTTTGTGTTGGACCACTTCGATACTGGAAGGTAGGAAAGTGACAATGAAATCTGCGGCCTAGAAAAGTTGTGAGTCTTTATGTATACCTGCAGGCCTTATGCAAATTGGGTCGCATCGAACGAGAGGCGGTCTGATTTCGGTCATATAATGGTGCCGCACATTCTTCGTAGCCCTGAATGAAAGCAGACATGCAAGGTTGATTAGCCAAGATGTTACTGCACAGATAGGTTAGTTTGGTTCTCGTAACCAATATTTGGCAAAGCCTTGTTCGTAATCTTCTCTTGTGCTTTCGTGCACGCGGCTTTGTCAAGCGAGATTTCGTGCGACGAACTCCTTCGGGCAACTTGCTGGACCAACGATAAGGTAAACATCGCGCTGGTAAGATCAATGTCACGTCGTCAGGCATCTGTTCATTGACAAAGCCAGTAGTGGACGTCTGTTTCAAACCTTCTCGAGTCTGCCCCTAGCAACTGCCGCTATTTCTAAAACCAATACGCTGTCTTTGAAAACTTCGGCCAAAGGAAAAAACAAATGTTCTCTCAGTAGATCTAATCTCTCGAACCACTTGAAGAAGTGAAATAAATTGTGCAAGAAATAAACCAGCCAGCCTCACCCGTGACTGGTGGCAACACGATTGTTGGGATTATAGATTGTCGCAACCAGTGTTTTCGCAACCCATGAAGCGGTACACTTTTCTTACAAGTTTGCGTTGGGCAAGCGTGGTTTTTTCGTTGACTTAACGAAGCTGAGGAGTACCCTCGCAGATGTTTTCGAGATTTTTGCGATGGTGTTGCGGCTTTCAGGTGGACATTAAAATCAGCTTTCTCAAAGTAGCCTTCACAGCTGTTCAACGTAGACGATCAGGGCTCAAAGGACAAATGGAACATTAGTGCAAAACTATGCTACTATAAGAAAAATCACCCTTCGAAAACACTCAGTGGACCTTGGCGTCCATACTCAATGCACTGCATCAATAAGTGGCCTACTATGATGCTGTTTGATGACTTCTGTGAAACTCGAAACGCAATGTTCTCGGATTGCGAGTCTGCCCCTAGCAACTGCCGCTATTTCTAAAACCAATACGCTGTCTTTGAAAACTTCGGCCAAAGGAAAAAACAAATGTTCTCTCAGTAGATCTAATCTCTCGAACCACTTGAAGAAGTGAAATAAATTGTGCAAGAAATAAACCAGCCAGCCTCACCCGTGACTGGTGGCAACACGATTGTTGGGATTATAGATTGTCGCAACCAGTGTTTTCGCAACCCATGAAGCGGTACACTTTTCTTACAAGTTTGCGTTGGGCAAGCGTGGTTTTTTCGTTGACTTAACGAAGCTGAGGAGTACCCTCGCAGATGTTTTCGAGATTTTTGCGATGGTGTTGCGGCTTTCAGGTGGACATTAAAATCAGCTTTCTCAAAGTAGCCTTCACAGCTGTTCAACGTAGACGATCAGGGCTCAAAGGACAAATGGAACATTAGTGCAAAACTATGCTACTATAAGAAAAATCACCCTTCGAAAACACTCAGTGGACCTTGGCGTCCATACTCAATGCACTGCATCAATAAGTGGCCTACTATGATGCTGTTTGATGACTTCTGTGAAACTCGAAACGCAATGTTCTCGGATTCTGCGCGACAACATTTGGCTCCGCCTCGAACCTGACGTAGCGGCTACGACGTTAGGCAACGAAACGTTTATTTCGAAGCCTCTTAGATAAAAAAGCATTCGCTACGCAAGCCCGTCCTTTTGTGAAACGGGTGAGAGGAAAGGAAAAAAGTCACTGCTTTGATGACCAGTGTCCTCGAGTTGACACCAGATAAAGTGAACACAGTAGAACCCCGCTATTACGTTCCTCAGTGCTGCGTTTTCACGACTGCTACGTTGTTTTCGTCTAGCCCCGGCGCTGCTCACTGAGAGTCCCATGTATTACGCCGTGGCTCAGAGTAAATTATCGGATCATTCATCACAATCTTACACTCTGAACCCCCCCCCCCCCCCCGGGCAACATGCGCGGACCACGATTTTGACGTTTGACGAACCTTGGCCAGGCTTGGCTACGGATCTGACTGCATGAATTTGCACGCGGGTGCAATGCGTCCCCACTAGATGGCTCTACGCTACTTTATGCTGTCACCATCATCACTGCGCTTACAACGGAAGTTTCAGTTCGGAAGGCCGGAAGTGCATGTTTGCCAAGCACCACCGCAAGAATAGCACGCGATCTTGTCGTCATTGTGCGCTTGAAGCTTTGAGAACACCGTTGAACTTGCCCGCGAACTTTGTCGCGCCTTGATGGCGTCCCGAAATCAGGAGGCGCTTTCCATTCAGGAAAAGCTTCACGTACTAAAGACAAGCAGCTAGCGCGGATGAGAATCGACATCGCTACAGACCTTGCATTGCCACGCGTGGTGTTTTCAGCGATCGCGATGTTTCCAGCGTTCGCAAAAAGCAGCAATCCAACATTCTCGCGTTTTTTATGGTTCGAAAGCCAAAGTTGCAGAAATAGAGGGTTGCAAGTCAAAGCTACACTGATTTCGTTCATTTTCGAAGGTTTCCTCGCTGCCGCGTTTTCCTGGTTGTTACGTTTTGTTTTTCCGGTCCGGTGAAAAACGTATGAACGGCGTTTCACTATTGCATTCTCGAGCGTCAAGCGTCTTTACTGAGTCATTCTAATGCGCTGAAAATGCCTGCACCCCGATATAAGGTATTGCAACAGCATGGCATTTCACAGACTACATAGAAGTGATGAAATATGAGCTACAGGGGGATGTTTTTTCATACCATATACATACCTCTGCTAAGGTACGCGGTCTGCGACAAGCTTTGAGAGCTATCCCCGTGGCCTTATCTGTTGGAAATGGCCGCTGAAAGAAAATACGGTTTCTTCCTAATATCACGACGTTTAGTGTGGTCCATTCGGGCCAGTTAAAAGAACACTGCAACATTTTATTCAACTTTTTTCGAGGTCCTAAATGCTTGCAGAACGTAGTCAACTAACGCATCAATTATTTATATTAGAGGGTCGCAAAGAATTTCAGCCAAAAATTACTGCGCATGCCTGGAAACTTGTCCAAGAGATTTTTCCCTCCTTTCCGGTTTTGGCGTTCTTCGACAGCTGGAATTACGACTTTACAGCGGTGTAGCGGCTATTGGCCGGCTTTCATTCGGTTGCAGCAATGAATGCACTCGATAAAAACTTTACAAAGAAATCCACGAGAGCAAAGCAGAAACGGGATCCACGACTGCTGCGACGAGCAAATTACGCCGTGCCGCTTCGTGCTGGCGATACGTATATCTTTCGCAGTGCTTCCAGACGAGAACACAAAGTGAAAGTGTTTATCGGAAGTGCTACAGGGTCCCTTTAAGCAAAAATAGCTCGTTCGGCAAGCTTATAAGCCCTGCATAACTTGCGTTTGCTTTTGCCGGCCTTAGTCAATCGCACAGCTGTGCATGTTACGTCATAGGTTGCAGTATGCCCCTCTTTCATAATTTTATAGCTTATTGGAGCGAAGTTTACGTTAAAAGTGATGTCAGTAGGAATATAACGAGGCAATGAAGCGAACTTGTGTTTTGTCGGCACGGCCCCTTTAAAATAAAATGATTGCCAGCTGTTACTTTATAAACTACAGATGCGAAGGCCTGTGCCGACCTGAGCTATGGGCTTCGATTTATTGGTTCTGTATTCTCCGTAGTATTGTGACGATTGAGCCTATTTGTACGGAGAAAATGTTGTGAATAGCTCGAGTGTAGGCCAGCGGGGCGTATACGCTGGCGCCTCCAATGCTTGAAAAACTCCAACCGCTTGTCCTCCCAGTATGAGACAGAACAGATGCACCCGTTTTGCGCAAGGTGACGTTATGGCAGCATTCGAAGGTTGTTGCGACATTATTCGTAAGCCGCTTAGCCGAGCAGAGTGGCAATCCCGGTGTAACAGCTTGCATTTTTAACCGACGCACGGCCTTCGAATTACAAGATCGACTCGCCGTACTGTATTTCGCTTTCTTCGAATCTGTAAAGGGGAAGTCGTTAATCAAGTCGTGGAGTCTACAAACGTGCCTGCCGTTACACCGAAGTGATAAATACGGCTAGGCGGACAAAAAATCAGTCTGGATCTTATCACTTGGGTCAAGGTAAGCGTCGCGACGTGTACTTGAAAGATGGCGTGCTGTTTCTGCATGGGCTGGGGCAGTCGTGGCCCCGCAATGATTGATTTCAAACTAACACTATTCCTCTTTACACGACACACACATAAAAAAAACCACTGAACCCCGTCTTTATTGCAGTCGTTAGTTTAATAAACTGGAAATATATACACGGCAGCTCAAAAAATAATTATTTCTGGAGCATTTTTTCTGTTAATTGTTTCCGTTTCTCCTTACCCCTCCCGTCGGTACGCCTTGTTCATTGGACTCTCGAGATTCAATCAAGTTCCGCGCTGCCTGTAGAGTTAACGAGATGGGTCTGCTTTAAAAGTTAATTTGAGTCTTAAATTAATTACTCCTCAGTCAGAGGAGGATAATTAATCCCCCGTGACGCCACCAACGCTTTGCTCAGGCTATTTTTAAAAAAAGGAATTGGCAGCGCGCTAGGCGCCACGTGGTTCTTTCCCTCTTGAAGCGCCCAGGCCTCATTTTGAAGCGTTTTGAGGAGATCGATCGACCTGAATCTTGCGCCAGGTTTGCTTGAGAGGGCCGAGGAGGTTGCGATTGGACGGGTGCAATTGTGATAAACGTTTTTCCTCGCTCCCGCGCTCTCCGTGGTTGCGATCCTCCCCGACTACAATCGCTCCTACAATTTGGTCGATTACTTGTATACAACAAGCGTAGACGAGAATCGACAGTTTATTCGACGTACGGTGGGCTTTGTTTACACGCCAAATATAAAAACTCACTGCTGACGGATGACTCAGTTAGGTAATAAACTCTGCTGCATGCTGCTGTTCGCGTGCGGCAAACGTGCTTTACGCAACATATGTACTTTTGAGGCTGGCTGGTCGAAGTCGCCATGCCGCCATTATCAGGATTCGGTAAGCTGTCGACATTTCCAGATTGCTGCAGCACACGAAGCGCCACTCAAACCAGTCGGGGGGAAAGTAAGAAAATAATGACTCGTATATCAAATACCCCCCCCCCCCCCCCCACTACAAAAAAAGAGCTCCATAGCGAGAGAGAGAGAGAGAGAGAGAGAGAGAGAGAGAGGGTGGGGGGGGTAATACAATCTCAATTTGAGATCAGAAAATAAAATTGGTCGCCATTTCACCCTTCGTAAGTGGATGCCCAGCAAAGCTGTTGTAAGCCACTACAAATGGTGATGGAGGAGAGTTAGAAATGTTTCCCCTCCTCTCGGCGGGCTTGGCGCATGCGCTCGGCTAGTGTCACTAGATAAGGGTACAAAATATCGGAACTCTTTTCTCCGATTTTTCCATGCCGCCGCCGTGATCATTGGTCAGTTTGCATTACGTGATTCCGTTTGCATTACGTGTTTACTCGGCGACCGTTCGTGGGCGCCGCCTATTTGCTGTTTATGCGTTTTAGTCGGCCAACTCTAGTAGGCTTCGCTGGTCCTCCCTGCTCTGTGGTTGTGCGCGACGGACGTCGTTCCGGATGCGAATCAAAGATAACGCGTGCAACAGCATTTCACCAGCAGATGTGTGTCCAAAGATGCCGTTTCGCTGCTTCTCCGGCAGTGTTCTTAACAAACGACCCGGTCGAAGCTAACGGCCAGACCATAGGTGCAGCAACTTTGCGACACTGAAAAACACCAAAATGGTCGCTGTTGCTGAATTGCGTGCCTCAATGGCGGTACTGCAATACCTTATCTATTGACACTACGCTCGGCATCTCTGGCAGCAAATGCTGCGTCCTGCTTAGCATAACGCATGCGCTCGGCGTCTTGGGCAAGAGCTGCTCCATTTAGTGACACTAGTCCTTCTAGCCTTCAAAGATAATCTGTAAATATAATCTTTACCAGGAACACATTAGATGGCGGGGGGGAGTCCCATTGTTCACAGGCGCCTTATCCCGCATAATGCGGTTTGGATGCTTGTTTTGTGGTTTCCTTAATTCTGAGCTTTATGCTGCATGCCTGATTAGCCTGACTCATACGCTCGGCGTCTTGGGCCTTGGCGCCTTGCCGTTTTTGCCCATGGAGATGAAACCGTTGGGGGGTAGAGGTACACAGCTCTGCTGTAAAATGGGTGCGGAAAAATATGCCTCCGGATAACTGCGACTAGTGGGCATACGTAGAATGCATGGTTGCAACTATGAAGATGGTGTCTCGGGGATGACAGACAGAAGTGAACAACGAAGATGTAGGATGGTGTTCTGTACTCCGGGACATTGCACAATGCGGAACGAGCGATTGCGCCCACTCTATAGTCTCGTGCCTCGAACAGGGTGTTGCCCGGCTCAGCCGATATCCACGCGACAGCATAGCTGCTCTTGTAAAGTTTGAATACCACGCCAGGTTTTATGAAACGTTACACCCGTTATTACATCATCATGCATTTGTGCCTGTGTATAAAACAAATTTTGGACATATGTACGCATCGTATTCCGTGTACATTGTAAAGCAAGAACCATCATCATCATCATCAGCTTGCCTACGCCTACTGCAGGGCAAAGGCCTCTCCCATCGATCTCCAATTATCCCGGTCCTGTGCTGACTGCGGCCAATTTATCCCCGCAAACCTCTTGATCTCACCTGCCCATCTCCCTTTCTGCCGCCCCCAGCTACGTTTGCCTTCTCTAGGGAACCACTTTGTTACCCTTAATGACCAACGGTTATCTAGCCTTCACATTACATGCCCTGCCCACAGACATTTCTTCATCCTAACGTCTACTATGCCGTTAGCACGCGTTTGTTCTCTGGCCCACTCTGCTCTCTTCTTGTCCCCATGGGCGTCCGGAAGGGGGGGCAAGGGGGGCAACTGCCCCTCCCTGGAGATTCGGATATTTTTATGCACTACAAAAAAGCTGCGCAGCTTGGTTGGCCCATAATTAAAATAACTTTGCCCTGAAGGACGGAAGAGAGGAGAAAACGACACCGACGTTCCCTCCGTTGTCTCGTGCTTTAGCGCAAAGTTTTTTTCAATTATGTACGCGAACCAACTAGCCCAACAATCCACGCTACTCAAATGATTAACCCGCCGCGGTGGCTCAGTGGCTAAGGCGTTGCGCTGCTGAGCACGAGGTCGCGGGTTCGATTCCCGGCCGCGGCGGCCGCTTTTCTGATGGAGGCGAAAAGCAAAAACGCCCGTGTGTACGAGATTTCGGCGCACGATAGAGATCCCCAGGTGGTCAAAATTAATTCGGAGCCCTCCACTACGGCGCGCCTCATCGCCTGCGTTGCGTCGGCGCGTTAAACCCTACAATCAATCAATCAATACTCAAATGATTAGCATACCCAGGTCCTGCGTATCCGTATGGAACGCCCTTCAGGACTGCGCTCAACATTGCACTTTAGGCACTGACTAACATTGCCGGTCATATATGACGGCAGTGAAACAGGCTGCTTGGGCTGGCTATTGAAGATAGCGAACAATTCTGAAAGGTTTGACGTTTTTTTCTTGTTTTTTTCTAAACTTTGAATTTATGCAGTCTTACCACAAGAACTTCAGTTTTCGGACAAATTTGCAGCTATCGTCACCGCTACACTTAAAAGGAAGAGTGTAACATCCTCCTGTGCCATCCCATCACCTAGTACACCATTTCCTTCGAAATAGCGAAATGTCGGCACCACCCAAGCCCCGAAACAAAACCTATAAATCAGCCCCTCAAAACGCTGGTATGTCTGTACTGCATTGAAAGTCAGGAAGGCCAGTAGTTGTGTGAGCCATTTCAATAGACTTCATCACAGATGTCATCTCGCAATTTGCACAGAAAAACCCGAGGCGTCTGCAGCTGCTATTTAAGGAAGATTGACGGCGTGCAGCTGTGTGTATGTGAACGTATTGTGCTGTGTGCTATTGGCGTGAGTCGAGAACCCTCCCGCAGCGAGACTGACCACACTCTTTTACAAAGTGAGAGTAACTTTTCGCACTTTCTTTATTCACTTTATTGCTTTGTTCGGTAATAAAATCCAATGTATATTCTCCAAGTCTGGTTCTAATTCGCTGTTTGTAATTTTTGTAACCACATATAACGCCTTTTTGGTGCTATCCAACCGTACCCCCCCCCCCCCCCCCCCCTGATGGATGCCCCCCCTTGCAAAAAGTTCTGCGGACGCCCTTGCTTGTCCCTTAATGTTACGCCTATCATCTTCCGCTCCATTGCTCGCTGAGTCGTCCTCACTTTAAGTTGAACCCTATTAGTGAGCCTCCAAGTTCCTGCCCCGTAAGTGAGTACCGGTAAGACGCAGCTGTCATACACTTTCTTCTTCAGGGACACTGGTAGGATGAGTAGCAAGGATAAGTAGCCTTTAAGGCAGGCATCAGCGTCGCCCGGCAAATAACCCCAACTTTAAAGCGAAAATAACCCTGAAGCATCTAATAGTCGAAAACACATCTTAATCACGAAGTTCGCTGGCCAATGAGAAAGGCAATAGATATATATTTATTGGCACCCTCCAGGAAGACGGGGCAACCTAAAGGAATGGGTCCCATGCGCACACCACCATCGGGACGGGCATGCAAAGAGGTAGCGCGCCGTAAAGAGATAAATGAAGACAGATCGGGCCAAAGCGGCCAAATTGGAAAGCAAACGAAAGTCAGCGAGGAAGCGGCGAAACACTTATTCTGCCTACGCTGCGGACAAGTGGCCAAGTAAACAGGCACCCCAGCCTGGCCGAGGAACAGCGATCCTCCCGTAGCTGGCTATCTGCCCTTTGCAGACAGCCGGACAAGCGAGCCGGGAGAAAGGATAAAACGGAGAAGGAACTCAAGAGCACAACAGCGAGTCAGTCGATCCCGCGGGAGGGTTTCTTTATTCAGGGCCGATGGCTCCTCGCGCGGTGGCCCACCGATATCTCGTTGTTCAGGGCGTCCATGCGGAACGATGGGCCCACGGACAAATCAGCCAGGCAATCGGCTGCAGCCGGCCGGGGAAACAAGACGAAAGGCGGCCGACCCGGTGAGCGCTTGCTTGCCCTGCTCGCCGCAGAGCGCCACAACGATGTGAGGAGAAGTAAAAATGGAAGCGCAAGGTTTGGTAGCTACGCAGCATAACTTCCAGGACACAATGACAGTACAGCTGACGATGCAACGAGAGTGGATAGGATGAGATAGGAGTTTTGAATTTGGGGAACGTCGTCCATTAGCAAGCTGAGTCACCGCCTGGCGGGGATTTGAGGAAGGAATCGCGATCAGCACGTGCTCGGCTGTTGTGTCGTTCGTTTCGAGCGACGGAAGTTGAGTGACCGGTGCCCGAACTGGCGCTGTATCGACGTCGATATATCGATCAGTGGAAATAGACACCGCGATATCGCCCGATCAGGTTTTTTCGCCCGCGCGGAACCCAAAACTTATTCTGCGCGCGTCCGCAAAACAAGTACTGAATCCGTAGCAATGGGAACGGGGGGAGGGGCGTCCATTTTTTAGTGGTTGTTTTCTTTTAAAGCAAAGCTTTTTACCTCTACCCCCCAAGGGTTCTTTGGCGACCGTTGGTGACACCAGAAAACTCCAGCGAACAAATAAAAAAATTCACTGGCACCGCCGGGAATCGAACCTGGAACTAATAGACTAACAAAGCGAGAGCCCGTTGTCTTACCGATTTAGCTACGAGCCCACGCCAAGACTGGGAAGACAGGTGGTGTACTCACCAAGCACATCTACGGGTTTACCGCCTGCATTCTCGCTGAATGCCAAATGAAAGCGTCACGCGACCACTCACGCCCGTCTAGCGGCCCTGTGCGCACCTTGCTCATGTGTTAAGAGTTACAAAAATTAAAGGAAGCTCACACCAAAGCATGACATCTCACTTCTTGTACGCCAATGTGCTAAAGCCTGTGGCCTCCAGTGTCCACGTAAACAATCACAGCTCCTTGTCGTCCGCCCTCACGCCAAACCAAGGAATACATTCAAATACTCCTTGATGGCCAGGCCATCACTCCAAGCCCCAGCATCAAGATCCTGAGCCTACATCTCGAGGCTAACACCAACAGTGACGTCTCCTTGAAGCGCCTCAAAAACAGAATTAATCAAATCATACACATGATCACGCGAGTTTCCACCAATAAGCGAGGCCTAAAGGAATCCGGTACCTTTCGAATAATTGAAGCTTTTGTCCTCTCGAGAGTCACTTACGTCAACACCCTGTCTTCTTCTCGACAATAAAGACATAGAAATTCTTTATATAATGATTAGAGAGGCGGTCGAGCAGGCCATTGGTCTTTTCATGAGTTCGTCCACACAGAGGCTGCTTAGCACGGGGCTCCACAACACGGTGGAGGCCATCTTTCTAACCAGAAGGTCCGACTCAGAACTGCGGTGGGTAACCGCATCCTTCACCAGATTGGCTGGGCAGCCCAGAATGTCACTCCGTTTGACGTACTCCCAGTTTCTTGGCGACTAAAACTGGAGATGCTCCCTTTGCTTAGAACAATGAACCCCTCACATGACGAGGGTCACCAAAAAGCACGAGCTCAAGCACGGGCTAAACACCACCCTCGGTGGGGATCATGCAGTTATCTACACAGACGCCTCCAAACATCGAGGGCAGCAATACGCCATCACCATGGCTACCTTCAGAACCAACCTCCTTGCGTGTGCCTCTCTCAGGACGCAAGAAATGACGGCAGCAGAAGAGGCAGCCATCACCTTGGCTCTCGCTCAACCAGGGGTTCGGAGGGTAGTCACCGATTCCCAGCAAGCCCACTGCAATTACCAGTCGGGTTGGGTGTCCTGACCTGCACTGCGCGTGCTAAAAAACCACTCCCCAAGCGGTTCCATTCAGCTCATCTGGACACCCCCTCACGCTTCAATGGAGGGCAACAAATACGCAAGCCTGCGCTTTTACCTCCCGTGTTAAGGAGCTGCACGAGGACAGTCACCCGCTTGTCACGTTCAGGGAAATAACCCAGCATTATTGCCTTCTGAGACAGACCGTACCTTCGCCTTACCCTGACATTACCAGCGAACAACAAACTACCCTACGGCTCATATAATCCGGGCTCCTCCCCACAGCCTACGCGTCTTCACTTAATGTATTCGCATCGCTACGACGCTGAATGTACATTTTGCTCAGAAGTAGGAACACTCCGCCCCGTAATCGGGGTGTGCGACTTTAGCCCTGAGCACCCTCCTCTCTTTCCGTCAACTACCCAACAAGAGCAATGGGAGATGCTGCTGTCCAGGCCCTCTCTACCTACCCAGCTTCAGCGGGTGGACAGAACACAGGCCGCACGGACTGCATATGGGCCCCACAGAAGAAGGAATCACTCCCCAGGGCTGCACTCTGGGCCGTTCAGAAATCTGAACAGAAGTATTTCTTCCTCCTCCTGCTCCTTCTCTGCCGCAAATCACGTCGCCTCCGTCCGTGGCGCAGAGACAGAGAAGTCAGATCGTCTAACACCGGGTTGGAGCTTACTTTAATTTTATAAAAAAAGTTTCCACTCTTGTGCTACACCAATAAAACTCAACCAAACACCGTTCATGCATCATGCACTGATTTAACCTTACCAAGAATATCTCTTTGAAGTAATAAATGGTGTGGTTAAGTGCGTTTCACTTCTCTCTGGTTTTGCTATTTGTAGAGCGATGTGAGTGAATTTAAGTGACGTCGCACGGGTAATCGTTATGGGTGCCGTTTGCAGCTTTGCTTTCCAACCACATTCACGGGGTGGATTGGCGCGATTTTTTTTTATTGATTGCAGGTGAAGTCAGGCATGCTGGCTTGCTTCTGTGAGGTCTTAATTTTGAACCTGGTATTCTGCCAGTGTTTTTAAACACGGAGAGGAAAGCAGTGTATCTCCGTTCTCGCTTTTAGTGCGGCTCTGTTTTTTTTTTTTTTGTATGACGAAAAACGTTTCTTAAAGTGGAGCTTAGTGTCCTCACTGATGCCGTTGTTAGTCCATACTACGCCCTGCAGGAAAGCCAACTTTCACAGACGATAATAGAAAATGATCGGGGTGAAGTGAAAAAAAAAAAAATAAAAAGAACACCCTTCCCGCGGCCGGAATCGAACCTGGGTTCCTCGGGTTATGAAGGCGGCGTTTACTCGATTGCTTCATTTTTTTCTTTATCGCCTTGCTTTGACAAAAACATGCACCAACAAACAGAACCAAAAAACAAAGTTACAATGATAAAACTGCTATCCGACAGCTTGCTAGCAGAAAGACGGTTAAAATTACTTCAGGTTTGTGAGTGTCTCCATCACAGGCAGCCAGTCAGGCGGATCGATCTGAGCTCTCCAAACTTCAATTATCATCCTCATAGACTCGGCGAAGTATTCTTTAGCTCGCTTCGCGTCAACGTCACGATGGCGTATGGCCATACGTGATTTCCATATTCCGTGCAGAGCCAGAACCATTGCGAGGTCGTAAGGAACATCATTGTCGCTCTCGATTGGTAAAAACCTGATTCCGTGAGCGTCCACTGGGAAATCCTTTTTTAGGGATCGCTGCAGCACGTCCCAAAAAAAGACGCCGTCCCAACACTCCAAAAACACATGTTCGACCGTCTCGGGCTTTTTACACGGGTAGCAGTCGACCACCCATGGAATGTACAAACCTTTCTCTTTCTGCCACGTTTTTACAGGCAAGACTCCAGCGTGAAGTTTGAAGAAGAAGGTCTTAACCCATGGTGGCACAGCTATTCTTTTCACACGCTTTAGGACATCCTGTCCTGACCCTGCTCGAGACATTATGCAGTTTAATAGGTACTGTATCAACCAGATTATACAATCACTTCCATGTCGCACTAGATAGATACTCGAGACTGAAGCGGGCACATAGAAACTTAGTGGCCTGTACCACTTCACTGAAGTAACCTCTAGTTCCGCCAACAGAAAAATACACAGACGTGACAACGAAGTTGGGTAGCGCCCTAGACAGCTTCAATTGGCATACCGTGCGCAGAAAAGGGTCCCTCACATCTCGAAGGAACAAAAAACGATTAACAACTTGTCTCAAAAACAAATGTGATAAGGAAAGGCCCCCCAGACGCAGGCGCCGAAACAGGTTCGTGCGGCTCGTTCGCTTCCATGCTGACTCCAGGATAAACACTGCAAAAACGCGGTGCAAACAAGGCCTGTACATTCGTTCGTGAACAGTGCAGTACTTGTAGAACATACCACAATTTGCTGATAAAAAACAAGTTACACACAGATGCCCTCGCAAACATTGACAGCCCACTCCCTTTCCATTTTTCAGCTTTTTCGCGCAGTTCGACAGCCTGCCTGCGCCAGTATAGATCACTGTCGACATAATTTTCCAAAGGCACTCCCAAGTATTTTGCTGGCGTGGTGGGGTAGTTGATGCACTCAAACACTCGGCGCACACTCCCAGTGGCCATGCCAAAAACCTAAACATTTTTGCCAGTTCACTCTACTGGCACTGATAGATAGATAGATAGATAGATAGATAGATAGATAGATAGATAGATAGATAGATAGATAGATAGATAGATAGGTAGATAGGTAGGTAGATAGATAGATAGATAGATAGATAGATAGATAGATAGATAGATAGATAGATAGATAGATAGATAGATAGATAGATAGATAGATAGATAGATAGATAGATAGATAGATAGATAGATAGATAGATAGATAGATAGATAGATAGATAGATAGATAGATAGATAGATAGATAGATAGATAGATAGATAGATAGATAGATAGATAGATAGATAGATAGATAGATAGATAGATAGATAGATAGATAGATAGATAGATAGATAGATAGATAGATAGATAGATAGAACTTTATTTGAGCCCTTGAGGGCACCGTTGAGGCGGCCTCCGACGGGGTGGTCCCTTATTCACAGGGCCCATAAACGGCCAGCACCTCCAGGCCCCGGCCCACTAGGGCCGCGTGGGTGGTTGCGGTGGGGCTGGACCGTAGGATCTCCCATCGCTCTTTGGGGGAAGGGGGTAGGGGGTAGGGGGGTGGTGGTTGGGGATGGGATTTTTGGGATGGGGCTTTGAGTGACGTACACTCTGCGATGACGTGTCGCAAGGTGCCTTTTTCTTGGCGACAGAAGGGGCATGTGTCTTCATAGTGTTGTGGGAACATGGTGTGTAGTAATTTTGGGTGGGCCAGCGACTCCACTTGAATTCTTCTTAATATTGTCTGTTCTTTCCGTGTAAGTGTACAATGGGGTGCCGGCAGTGTGCGCCTGTCCTCCCTGTACATCTCTGTTATCGCTTTGAAGCTAGCGACGGGAGTCGGGTCGTCTTCTCCTCCACTCGCCTCCTCTCGTGCCCGGCGTGCCATCTCTCGGGCGTAGTAGTCGGCAATTGTGTTGCCGATTAATGAGGAGTGAGCGGGTGTCCATACGATCTCGACTACCCTTTCTGGTGGCTCTCTCTTACTTATGTGTGCTGCCAAGGAGGAGATCGTACCCTTCCGGTAGCTGCTGTAGGCCTTCTTGCTGTCAGTGACAACGACCTCGACGCCGGGTTGAAGCAGCGCTAGTGCCATGGCCACTTCTTCCGCTGTGGTTGGCTCTCGTGTCCTCGTAGATGCCGTGGTAATTAGTCTGTTTCGAGAGGTTACGGCCACTGCTGCTCTGTCGCTCCCCTGTAATAGGGATGCGTCCGTGTACAAGACGTGAGGGTTGTCGCCGAATCTCCTCTCCAGAGCTGCTGTTCGCGCCTTTCTTCTTCCCTCGTCCTCTCCCGGCGTCATATTACGTGGAAGGGGCTTCGACGTGATTTTTGCTCGCCAGTGTTCTGGCATGAGGCCCGGTGTTGGCATCAGCTCGATCTTCCATCCGATCTTCTGGAGGACCCTTCTGCCGTGTTCGGTGCAGCTGAGTCGCATCCTCTGGTTGGACAGGTGGGCTTCAACAAGCTCGTCCACGGTGTTGTGGACTCCCATTTCATGCAGCCGTTTGGTGGACGTGTAGATGGGGAGTCCCAGGGCTTGCTTCGTTGCCTTTCTTATGAGTATGTCTAGTCCTTCCCTCTGTGTCTTCGTTAGTTGCAGGTACGGTGCTGAATAGGTGATTCGCGAGATGACGAAAGCCTGGACAAGGCGGATTGCGTCGTCTTCTTTGATGCCTCGATTCCTGTTGGCTACCCGTCTCAGCATACCCAGTACCTGTTCCGTGGTGGTTCTGATCTTGGCAAGGGCTGCGTCCGCTTTACCGTCGGTCCTCAGTATGAGCCCCAGTATACGGCATTGCTGGGTGGGCTTTATCTCGATTCCGTCTATTTGAACAGTGATTTGACTCCTGGTCTTCTTGGTAGCACCCGGCTGAACTACTAAGAGCTCGGATTTTTGGGGGGCGCAGCTCAGGCCGCACGACTTAGCGTACTCATGCACCGTCTTCGCTGCTTGCTGCAATGTTTCTTCTATCCACCCCTCAGACCCTGCTCTGTCCGTCCATACCGTGATATCGTCAGCGTAAAATGCATGGTCGATTCCTTCAATCTGTTCCACTGACTGTATTTACAAAACACTTTTAAAGTGTTCACGGCGACGCTTATGCTGCTCCTATCAGTGAAAAAAAGAGCGATGTCGTCTGCGTACGCTAAAACGCGCACCTCACACGACTCTAATCGAAAGCCATTGATACTTTTACTCCGAATGATACTCAAACAAAAGGCTTCAATATACACACAAAAGCAGAAGGGACAGCGGACAACCCTGACGCACAGACCGCTGAACCTGGATGGATTTGCCGATTGTTTTATTGACAACGAGGCTGGTTGAACAACCAGTGTACGCCATGCGTACGCCTTCCAGAATAACTGACCTGACACTAACGTGGTCTAACATGTTTAACAAAAGTTCGTGCGCTACCTGGTCAAAAGCTTTGGCCAGGTCTATCTGAAGCATAGCCAGAGAACCTTGCAAATTGTCGCAGCACTCTAAAACGCTTCGGGCGGTGTGGATATTGGTGACTATGGACCTACCCTTTATTCCACACGTTTGGTGTGGTCCGACAATGTCTTTGATAACAGTCTGCAAGCGGGAAGCCAACACTCATTAAAACCTTGTAGTTTACATTTGTCAGACTAATTGGACGGTACACAGTTATAACTCAGTTTGGCTTCGTACTCTGATTTTGGGATGAAAATGGTGTGCGACTCTAGAAATGAAGGCGGAAGAACCCCGTTCTTGTAAGACTCCAAGTACACTCTAGACAGCACAGGACTTGGGTCGTTTTTAAACTTCTTGTAGAAGGCTGCGGATAAACCACCGGGGCCCGGTGTCTTTCCGGGGCTCAACTCGTCGATAGCTCTCCTCACCTCGTCTACAGTAATATCCCTTGCGAGATACTCTGAAGATTCTTTGCCCAAGCTTGGCAACAAACACAAACTCCTCCTTGAACTTAACCGCATCAACAGGGTGACGCGCGAATAGCTTCTTGTAATGCTCATAGAAACCGCGTGCAATATTAGTCTGGTCATTATACACTACGCCATCAAGTTCTATTTCGCTTATCGCGTTTCTGCGAGCGTACCTTTTTTCTTAACTTAGCGCTCTTTTAGTCGGCGCTTCGCAAAGAAAAAACATTTCAGCTCTCGCCCTTACAAGGGCTCCGTGGTACCTTTCCTTGTCGATGACCTCAAGCTGCGCTTTTAAAGTTCGAATATCTTCTTTGAACGTACCAGGCGACTCACACTCTTCTTTTAGAAAAACGTCAAGACTACCTCGTATCACGGCTTCCTTTCGCCTCTCCTCGTTTTTCCTGGCGCTTGATCGTTCAAGGGATTTCATTTTAATCTCCTGTTTAAAGAGTTCTTATTTAGTAGCATCGCTCCGCTCATCTTCAGTACAAAAATACTCCTGTGCGCTTGCGTCAACAACCTACCTCAACGAATGCCTCATCTTGGAGAAGTTTGTTATTCATCTTCCAAAGCCCCCAACAAAAGGCATTTTGTCGTTTCGGCCCCCTTCCAAGCGTTACGGACACTAGGCAGTGATCGCTGAATGAAACAGACGTTACTTGATAGACGTCGCAATCGGGAACAAGATCTAACGAGACATACACTCGGTCTAGACGCGCATGGCTGTTGCCCTGAAAATGTGTGTAGCGGACGGTGCCTGCTATCACCTAAATCTGCTAAGGCGAAGTCGGCGACTATCTCGTTCAATACCGCCGTGCTTGCGTCTCTGAAGTTTGTAGGGCTACTTTTATCTCGCGCGGAGCATACACAATTGTTATCGCCCAGTCGAATTAACAGACGCTCTGTGCAACACTATGTCCTTAAATCTTCAAAAAAGGGCCCATCTCCCCGCGAGGGGGACTCGAGTAAATGCGTCGCATAGGGGGTGGGTGTATTGCGTTGTTTGAATGAGTCAAGGATATAAGGCGCGTTCGTAGCCTTCCAGTCTGTGTCGGCTTTGTGGCACAGTGGGTAGAGCCCCATGTACCTTGCGTTCCGCCCGCAGAGTCGTGGGATCGAAACCTGGCGCCGGTAAGTATTTTTTTTATATAGTGTAGGGGGAGGGGTGCGGACCTGTTGAGAGCGAGGAGGGTAGCGTGATGCGGGAGAGGAGCAGTGGGGGAGAGGGCGCGCCTGCGCGCTGAGCTGTTGCGGACGGACATCGGACGCTACATGTGAGTTAAAGAAATGCTCTGCATTTAAAGAAACACTTACTTCCGTGGCCTTATTGGGCGCATACACACAGATGACGCGCCATTCACTTGCACAAAACTCGAAATCACACACGACAAACCGCCCCGTTTCCGACGCGGTAACTGTGTAGACTTCGTCGTATTAAAAGCGCACAGCCTGCGGAAAACCCCACGGCGTGAGAGACGCACACATCGTAGCGTGACGCGAAGGGCCGCACCATACGGTCAGTGTGGTCCTCTGTCTCAACTTTGGTATCGGCCACTAGATGGTACAACTGATTCTGCCGTCGCCTGTCAGCTAGCCCCCTGACATTCAGGGTGGCGATGCGAATAGCCTTACTTAAAGAAACCATGTTAAGAGATTGACCAGACCTGGCGCGCAACACTGTTCTTTCCCTCGCTGAAAGTACACCTTATTTACTTCCACTACTCGAAAGCACTCCCAACAAATACCGCCGAGCCGCTTCACCAACTCTGACCCCTCCTTAGACGCGCCAAAATACGTCTCCCCCAAACCACACACACTGCATTGACTCTGAAGACGCCACAACCCTCCAAAAAATGCCCATAGTCTTAACTGCGTAGTTAAGCTTAGTCTACTGGTGCCTCGAAAAAAAAGCAGTGCAACATCAAACCCAGCACACAAAGATGCTGACTACCTTTCGAAGCAAAGTCGACTAAGCGTGTCCGGGGGCTTAATGCGGCCTGGTGGGGCACTGGGCTTCGGTTTGAAGCCTGGACGTCGCCCAACTGTCGCCTTGGCAGGCGGCTCGTCATTGCCGGTTCCTTCGGCGCCTTCCCCGTCGACGCTGCTCTCACGCTTTCGCTTTGCAACCGCTCCGCTAACACCGTCACCACCCAACTCCATGTCCGTGACGCCCGCTTCTGGAGCTGGAGACGTTGGGCCCTGGCTTTCCGTTCCGACGACGCTGACTTCGTATGGCGAGTCGGGGGGTGGAGGAGTCTTCGGCTGGGCAGGATGCTCCTTTTCAGGAACGGGCTGACCAGCCTCGACTTCAACCCGTCCCGCTGGCGTCCTCTCATTCGCCGCTTCCCCGGTTGCTCCTGCTGCGGTCTCCTCTGCGTCCGCTTCGTCCATGAGGAGTTCGCGGAGGTCGTCCTCTTTCGAAGTCCCGGTGACGCTAGCGTAGGACTTGACACAGGTGCTCGTCTCGTGGCCGAAGCGACGACACGAAGAACACCGCGGAACCGTACACTCGTGCCTGACGTTCCCCTTGGTGTTGCAGCGTAAACACTGCGGAGCCCTTCCGGCGACGACGACGAGGGCCTTGTCAACCGCCATACGAAGTTCGTGCGGCAGGTCGTCAATGGTCACACCCGCCTTCAGCTTGATGGTCACCGACCGCAGCGTCGAGCCCTTGTCCTGAATGCCGTCGACGCGCCACCTCTCCTTACGTACTTCGCCGACACGCCCGTAGGGTGCCAGCGCAGAGCGAATGGCATCGTCCGGCACATTGTAGAGAAGCCAGTGTGTAGCTTCAGCCGCACTTCTTGGTTGGTAGGGTCGACAACGACGCAACGACGGTCTTTCACTTTCCCGTCGCCGATAGCCAGAATCTTCTGAACGCCGTGCGCCGACTTGAAAGTCACGGCCCAGACGTGGCTCATCTGATACGCCCCCAATGCCAAAACATCGGGGAGCAGTGCCAGACGAGACAAAGTGTCTCGAAAATCTTCGACGCGGTAAGGGCGACCGCGCATGTCCGCATGAAAAAAACAGTGTTCAACACCGACTGACCTGAAGGAAACTGGGGCAACACAACTTGATAATCATCGCTATCTTGAGCAGAATTCCTTTAGCGTGGGCCGAAGTGCCCGCCAAAGCCGCTCCTTGGACGGAGCTCGACATTCTGCGTCCGCACGCAAGCGCAGTCGGAAGCAGACTACCCATTGTTTTTCCCAACAATAACTTTATTTACAGAAATAAATATGAGTACAGTTGACATGGGGGCAAGAGATAGGACGTGAAAGTACGAGAGCACCTACAAGAATTATTGTTACACGTGGACACACAGGCACATAGATAGATAGGCAAAAAAGGTCTCGGTTACAAACAGTACCAAACAAATTTCAGAACGCATCAAGAGAAAAAAAAACGCCAATAAAAGGTTTCGGGATCTCCGGTATATATACAAAGCATGAATCAGACTTGACGAGAGAAATCAAAAGAAAAGAAAACGGAAATAAAGAGATGGATAAGTTAAGTACTGCCGCCTGCCGTATCTGGCGTGCGTGCCTTCGATGCCCAGTCACCCCTTGCAGCGTATATGCTAGATGGCATAAATAAGCGAAACAGACGCGCGTTTATCTCGGCGGATGGCCTCCTTTGTTTTAGATGAACTCGCCGGCTGCAGCCACTCTTCGCAAGCGCCTCGCGCAGTGTCTCGTCCGACTCGGGTCCCTCCAGCGCGCTCGTGATCCAGTTTACTTTTTGAACGAAGTGGCGCCAGTCTGGTTTTGGGCTCACCGAGCACTCAACCGCGTCCGTCCGTGTTCTTCATAGAGAGTGGAGGCCTAGGATGAGAACACAATCGCGAAAGACCGCACATTCCGCCTCCGCGCTTAGGAACCTGAGGCTCGACCAGGTTATCTGCCTTCGTGTACAAAAGAAGGTCTTAATTTCGTCCCAAAAGTAGTGGGCAGTGTTGCATGCAAGGAAAGCGTGCTGAGGCGTCTCCTTTTGCCCTCACGGGATGCATCCTGCGCCGTAAGGCATAAAAAAAACCCCGAGACTCCTGTCGCGCCTTAACGGGCAACACTCCGACGTGAAAGCGAAAAAAGAAATTGTCGAAGCGACCGCTAAGCAGCAGGTACCGATTCGCGCCGTACAGGACCCCAAACCGAAACGTTAGGCCTATGGAGTGCGCACCCGGGAGTTGCTGCAGGTGTTCTAGAAAAGTGGGGCTTACCTCCAGAGGAACACATGCTCGCAGTGTGGGATTGGCCAACCGAGAAATCTATCACGAGAAAGCTTCACGTTCACCATCGTCGTCGTTAGATAGAGGGGGGGGGGGGCGATTTTTTAGACGATGCTCTTGTGAATATGAAGAAACGAGATGCCCCGTATTTTAAGTGCGAATGCACTTCTTAAGCGACCCTGAACCTGCGTCCACCGGCGACGTCCGCGCACGTGGAGATGGGCGCGCGCAGCCTGGCCGCTGACATGGTACATACCCACGTGGGGGATTGGCCAAGAATCGGGCGTGAGAAGGGCTAATGCACCTGCTTAAAGGAGTACTGACACGAAATTTCAAAGCTGAGATCCGCTCTAGCAATCAAGTACAACAACAACACAAATAGGTGTCTGTGAATAAATGCATCTTTCTTTCTTTGTAGTTGTGTGTGTGTGTGTGTGTGTGTGTGTGTGTGTGTGATCTCTCTTTCGCGAACATTACCGAACCGCGCAAATTCAACTCGTGCATTCGCACTTTCGCATTCTTCCCCTCGGGGAAATGCGGGGAATTTTTTATCAAACAAACCGCAGATAACATTTGCATAAATTTGCCATTTTTAAGTATAAAATTCTGTACGACATGCAGCCTCATTGTACGCGAGTTCATAATTCTGTACGGAAGTTCACAATGTCACGACATTGTGAACTCTCCTTTCAAAAAGCCGTTCTGCTAAGACAAACAGCGCGAACAAGAAGTGCTGTAAAATATCGAAGTCGACAGCATGACGGAATCCCGTCTGGCCGGGAGGGCACATTTTTTTTGTTCCCAAGAAGTGCTGTAAGCAAAACCATGCGAACGGTTCGTATATGGGAACACTCTTTCCCACAAGTGAAATCTCAAGCATGCTGGACCGGAAACATGAGCACATATTGAGAATTCCAGGGTTACATCTTTCAATAAAAATTCACGTTGTAGTGGCTTTTACGAAAACAAAAGACCGAAGAAAGGAACGGCGCCAAAGAGGGGAGAGTTAAAACCCCAATTTAGAGTGTTCAAAGCGCTATAGAGTCGCACAATATCGTACCTTGAATGCTGTCTGGGGTCTCAGCTGCAGCAAAGCGCGATGTCATCGCATCCTCGTTGATGAGTTGCCCGTTCTTAAAGTTTTCTTTTCTTAACTGCTTAAGCGTATTTATTGCATTTAGTAGCTGATCAGCGTGACATTAAAGGCGTACTGGCACAAAATTTTGAAGGCGAGATAACTTCGGAGATAGATTGGTGTGAACCCATATACATCATCTGCAAAATATCAGCGGCGAATACAGCCTCGAACATAATTGAAATCAATTTTAAAGTGTGCCAAACGCAACCGAGCAGCCAGCAGAGGACCACGCGCAATCGACATCCCGTGGATATTGTGTAAATAAATAACATCCAAACACGTCACGAGTTTGTGTTTGCCGCTTCCGCACTGCCGGCGTTTTTCGCCGGCTCCAATCGGAGGGCCGGAGGGTGGAGCTTCTGCTCTCGAGAACGAACGACCCGATCGTTGGCGATGGAGGCGCCGTGATTTCGTCAGCTCGTCGGCTGCAGCTGGCTGCGACCAAAGTTCTACAGCTATTCCGGGCACTCTGTTTCTATTACTTTGTATTTACATTGGATGCGAAAACGTGCCGGAGACACGAAAAGCCCACTGAGCGAGCCGCACGGCGCTGTGCAGGCGGCGGCCACGGCCGCTAAGTGGCCCAGGCCTGCGCAGGTAGCTCGAGTGATAGCTTGTTACCGTTGCACGAAATTGTCCCCAAGTCCTATCTATGGCAGCTTATATGAGAAAGGAGTTAATGATGTGATGGCGGGTTGCAGTAAAAATTGTCATCTGCACCGCTTACGAGAGCGGCAATCGAATAACCGCCGCAGAGCTAAGCCTAACACATCTGTAGGCGGACCTGTAGGCAGACCGGCCGGCTGCTCCCAGCGCGCGTCTTGCCACCCACTGTCTTGAGCGTCGCGCGTCGTTCCTTAGACGCGGTAGCATTTGCACTCGCAGCGCCTGCGTCACGTTCACTGTCGCATTTTAATTAAGCAGCTCACGAGATCAGTACGGGAGGGGGGTATTTGCTGAAACGGCCGGCGATGCGGATTAGACGGTGCTACAGCAGCTCTGCTCTGTGATATCCCTCCGACGGTCACGTGGTCAGCTTTGTTCACACAAAATCCACCGTTTCGCGGCACCCGCTGAAACCGAAACTGCGATTGGCCGCATTGAAAATGCCTCTAATTAAACAACCGTCGCACGCTGAAGCAAATGAGGTTTCTTCAGGTTATGAGTAGGTCACTAGTTACTTATCACAACAAAAAAAAAAACAAGATGCAAAATTTTTGTCAGTGCCCCTTTAACTTAGGCACCTCAAATGAACAGCGAGGCCACTACTGTTTTAACATATAGCAATTTAGTCGGAAAACATTTTGGTAGGACTTATTAGCTTTCCACCGTGCGAAAGCACAAAGTGTCGTGTATGAAAAGCCGTTCGCGCGAGCTCTCTGCTTCGACCAGAAAGATACGAGCGTCAATGAGCGGTGTTAACGGCATTTTTTTCCCCAAGGTCAGAGCGATTTGACGAAGTCGGCGACGAGCGCCAGCATGTCCCAGGAGTGAGCTAACGTAAGGGTCCCTGCCGTAATCACTTCCTCGGAAATGAAGCGAGCACACTCGTACTTCCTTTAGCTCTCTTTCTCCTCCGTTTGCAAAGTTCACAAAACGTAGCCACTTGCTTCGCCTAGGTTCGTCGTTGGGCAGCACATGAAAGGAGATCTCCTCACCGGCGGGGATGTCGCACTCCCTCGACGATTTGCCCGTACTACATGGGCATTTCAAAACGTAGCAACGAAATTTCATTGTAAAGTACTCGAACAAACTGAAGTTTTCAGTGGTTGTAAACTGGAAACGAGCTCGTAACGACAGCAGCAAGCCAAGACCATTCGAAACTTACGCGGCGACTGGCACTATCTCGTCGCTTCTTGCTGTTCCTTACTCCCCTCGTTTCTATTTTTACCTTTGCTGGTTGGCGATATGACAGCCAACCTCCTGTGAAGGGATTACGATACGAAGCAAGGTCGCGGCTGTGCGTGCTGGAACGGTTCGTTGGCCCCGAAGAGCCTCGAACCCGAAAATTCGTCTGCGCGACGGCGAGATGTCGAGCTCGGCCGGCGCTAGTTTCGTACGCATTGGCGCACACGCTTGCGTGTTCGTTCGGACCTTCAACCGTTTACTCCACCGTTCTTTGTCATACAAAGAATGTGCGGTATGTTTCACGGGCATTTAGCTCGCTATGCAAACTGTAAGCCCTGCCTAACATGCGTTTGCTTTTGCCGGCCTCCGCCAATCGCAGAGCATTCCCAAGTGACATCACAGGTTCTGTTGCGGAAAACGAGCTGGTGGGTCGCATGGTCATTTCCTTTTTTCCTAATTATGTAGCTTATTTGAGCGAAGTTTGCGTTATAAGTGGTGTCGTTATGGTTCTAACGAGGCAATCTTTCGAATGAACCAAACTTGTGTTTTTTCTTCATGGCTCCTTTAAAGGGACACTGAAGTGATTTGTAAACGATGCGGGATTACGAGCGCAAATTGTAGTCCGGAGTCCCTAGGCCCTGTTTCGACCACTCTGAGTGCGTTTACGCGAATTTATTTAGTAGAAAAATCAATTCGAAAATGCTGTCCTCCTCTCTGCACTCTCGCCCATTTTCTTTGGCGTTTTCGTGCGACGTCAGCAGGAGAGGAGCTGGCAATTGGCTGCGCTACTGCACAGCTCGCCGACCTTCCGCGACCTAGTCAGTCGGCCCAACGTTTAGTCCGCCGGCCGCCGACGGGTCATGGCAATTCGCTCGATCAGTTGAAACTAAGCCACAACACGTTTGTGAATGGAAGAATGTGCCTTTCTTTACTTCGTTAGTTTGTACTCTGTATCTAGCTCCAAGTCAAGGTCGCTTCTCAGAAGCGCTGCACAAGCGCACATGCGACGCTTCGCGGACTGGTACGCCAGTAGGAAAATATAAGGCCTCTTGAAGTTGTAGAAGAGTCAGCGAAGTCAATATAGGTGCTATGGAAATAAAATCAACTGATATTTTTACCGTACAGCGTAAACTATGGTGCGGGAGGCACTTTTTTGCGCTGGGCGAACAAGCACAGCGGTCAGCAGCACGACTACGCATCTGCGAACGCTTTTCCGTCTAACAAATGCAATTGCTAGACGTGAGCTATTGTGGAAACTCGGGGGACGCTTACTGCACGAGCGCAATACAACAAATAGTCACTTAAGCTCCGTGAAATACTGAAACTAAATAAAAGTGCAAACTGCTTATACATTATATACCTTATATTTCCGTTACCGGCAGCGCTCTCGCCCGTGGCCGTGTGGTCTGTAGCGCTGGGTATATCTTCGGAAGTGTTTTGCCCGTCGCAAGTTCGAATTCCCGCGGTTACAAGCTTTTTTTTTTTATGAGGTAACTTTTTCGTTTTTTGCCGATGTTTTCTATACTGAGTTCACCTTTTTTGGGGCCGCAACGTTCACTGCTCCACGAACTAGTCCGCAGAACTCGCGCAGCCTGGCACTGGCGCGCTAGCGAGTTCTCGTTGGCGTGCTGTTGCCATAAGCACCGACTGCTTGCTAGCAGTGGGCACAGGCCAGAATCAACAGACCCTTGGCCTGGTGCGAACACGCTTTTTACGATACAGGCATGAGTGAGGCAAGCTCCAAATATGGGGGAAAAGCGCATGCATTTGTGCGTCTGCGGGGACGCGGAGGGCGTTCATGCACTGGGTAGGCCTCGGCTAGTAAATGCTACGATTCCAAGCCGTCCTGGGAGGCTTATCTTATGCGTTTTACAGCCGACAACATGGCAGAAGCGCGGTAATACGATTACTGGGATATTGAGAATGCCCATCCAACGACGCCATCGGATGTCAAACATGTTGTTTTACAGAACCGAAACCGAAACTTGTTTGATTGCTAACCTTGGGCATCGTCCAATCACGGTGCTCCCTCCTCCCAACGTCACAGCTTAGTTGGTGCGGCCGCCGAAAACCGCGCATGGTAGTTTTTCTTCTTTCGCGCTTTGTAAAATAATTACCGAGTTGTCAACCGGATAAACGATGAAAAGTGTACTAATTTGAGCCAGCCTACGCAGTGCAAGCAAAAACGGGACCTTGACAAATTCACTTCAGTGTCCCTTTAACGCGCGCTGAATCTTTAACGTGCGCTGAAATCTCGTACACACGGGCGTTTTTGCCTTTCGCCTCCATCAGAAAAGCGGCAGCCGTGGCCGGGAATCGAACCCGCGTCCTCGTGCTCAGCAGCGCAATGCCTAAGCCACTGAGCAACCGCGGCTGGTGTTGCGAGGCTTTTTTTCAAGCCCGTGCATATTACCTTGAAGCAGAGCGCTTTATCCTCAGTTGCTACTATGGACAGACACAGCCCTTCGGCAGTTTAATCTGTGCTAAAATGCCGTGCTAAAAGTGCTGGGCATAAGCGGAAACGAAGCAGAAGCAGAGCGAATATACACCGATGCCGCAATTGTGGAAAAGCGCCGAAATCTCGAACACACGGCTGTTTTAGATTCCCGCCACCGTCAGAAAAGCAGACACCGAGGCCGGTATTGAACCCGTGTCCTTGGTCCCAGCTGCACAACGCCTTAACCACTGAGCCACCGCGGTGGTGCAACTCTAAAATGTATATTTTTGTTGTCGTCACACCCTTGCCTTGCCCCTCGTGTTAATAAAAAAAACACATTTTCATCTCACATTTTTCTATTTTCATACGGGATTTGAAATGTCTTTAACCCGGGGTTTAAATTTGCATTAAGGTGGGGCCTGTATCCAGTAGAGAACATTTTTTTTTCTAACAGTGATGATAGGCCGATGGCCCTATTGGCATGTGATAGTGTCAGTAAATTAATGCGTACCTTATCTAGTGGCTCTAGTATGTTTGATTTACCAAGGAATCCTTTTTCTGATGGAGGCGAAAAGCAAAAACGCCCGTGCGTACGAGATTTCAGCGCACGTTAAAGATCCCCAGTTGGTCAAAATTAATCCGGAGCCCTCCACTACGGCGCACCTCATCGCCTGTGTAGCGTCGGCGGGTTAAACCCTACAATCAATCAATCGATTTACCAAGGAATATTATCACAATCATCATCATCTCTTGCGCAGACTGAATATATGCCCACGGGGCACTTAATTTAGTGCGTGTGATACGGAATTTCTGCTCGGTGCATAGGCGAGCTGTCCAGGATGCCCTTTCTAATTATTTCGAATTTACACAGAGGATCAATTAATAAAGTCACCCGCGCCTAATTACAAGTTCCCCCGCTGCCATACGCCGATCCGACCAGCCAGACCGACAACAAACCAACCGAGGGCACAACCTTCAGCTTGACGCTCAACCCTCCGAATATTTTCGGGTTTTTGTATAGCACCTTGGGCAACCACTGGAAGCAAAAGTAAGCAATAAGTGTTCTTCTAATAACTGCTCATTGTTTAACAGCGTGTGGGTACGAGCGAGTTGGTCTTCTTTGTCGTCGTTGTAGTTGGTCGTCCTTGGTCGTCCTTGTGCAAGCGTTCGTCCCTGTATTCTTTGTCCTGTGTTTTCTCTAATGCGCCCAAGAAAGTTATAATTTCTCATTGTGTCACAAGCAGTCTACAAGTTGGTGCCCTGAAGAAATGCCAATAAAAAAGGCTGTACCACGTTTCGTCGGCAGTTAGTCTACGCTGTAGACTAAAATGATGTACACCCTTTTTGTCTATTTCTTGTATTCACTGGCGACGCGCGCATGCAGGCAACCGTGTGAGAGCACCGTAACTCGTTACGTCGGGCTCCGCGGGATGGCGGTACTTGTCCGTGCTAAGCACATGACTGTGTTGCACGTTACTAACTCTACCTCACTGAACGCGAACTATTGCCTCTAGTCCAATGTGAGTGCGATTAATAACATCTGTATTGGCGCCACCATTGAGAATCGGGTAGAAACGGAGCAGACAACGCACGCCGGTGTTTTTTTTCTTCGGCGTGCGGGCGCAGTGGCCCAAGCCGCGCCATGTCCGTGGCGCATCGGTCATGTCTGTGGCCCTATTCTAGACTGCACAAATTGCCGGCAATTCGCCCATGTTTTTTTGCGTAAGCACGACGTAAGCAATCAGTGACGTGCTGCACCTATAGCTATGACGACATGCAGTGTAATTTGTCGAGTCACTCATAAAGATGGATACCAAGGTATCAAATATCGTGCAAGAAAGATATAAAAACACTTGGCATGAACTATAAAAATTATGACGGTAGCTGAGGCTGACAAGAAAAACACATTTCTGGAGGTCAAATTTGGCGTCAACGCCACAAGGCGATCGAGTAACGTTGATCCAAAAGCGAGCGAAAGGCGGATGTCGAGCTAAAGAACATCACACAATTTTTTTACTGTATCAATGTATTTGTTTGAATCGCTTTTAGTAACATAGCTGGGCTCTCTGCTTCAATGCAAGCATTGTTGCGTTATCACCTTCCCTGCCGCCACCGCCGCCACGCCATCGTCTGGTGCTATGTTACAAGTTTATGGCGTGATCACAGAAAAAGACGGCTGCGACCATCGCTTCTATGACACATAAGAGCAGTGAAGCGCTACGCCTGATAACCGCGGAGCGCACCGATGTCGCCGATTCACTCATCCATCAAGCTCTACTTTAATCAGCGCTGTAATGAACCAAATAGTCACTTTTCTTCGTTATTTTTCTCTTGAGTTCGATCATGTGACACAACAGCTTACTAGGATGAGTATGGACAAATGCCATGCATTGGGTTCTCTTTGTCATGGAGAGGCTTATACTGCCCTCTTATGTTGCGGTTACACCAAACAAATAATTTTTATTTTATTGCCAAACATAAAAGCAAAATACTGCACGTTATTTGTATGCTCCATGATCGCTGACTTGGCAGCAGTTGAAACTACAATTTGTTTCGTTAGGAAACATGCTTTAAACAGCGCGCATGTGAAACTGCGCCTGATGCAAATATCCGCACATTTCGCGGCGCCGTAAGCCGGGGCAATTTTTTGCCATATTGTGCTTGTATTTTGCGACAAAAACAGCCGCCATTTTCAAGCTGTTACGCAGCATTACGTCACTTTCACGCAGGCTGAAGTGGCCAATGCATGACGTAATCATTCCCGCCAATTGTTTAAATTACGTAACGCCTTCTCAGCCAATCACAGAGGGGGTGTGTATTACAAGCAGTATTGTTGTTGAATAGCAAATACAGGCTTACGTTGTCATGTCCGCTGCATTTAGTCTGGTTTTTCATTGCCGGCCAGGAATTATGCGCCTTTAGTAACGAGAAATAAGTCAAACTTTAGAATTGGTGTCCGTAAACGACATGAAACGTCAAAATGACGACAGCACACACAACCGCTTTGTCAACCGGAAGCACGTGACCAAAATTGAAAGCCAATCAGGAAAGACTTCCGGCAAATTGCCAGAATTGCCGGCAATTTGTGCAGTCGAGAATAGGGCCCCTGTTGCCGTTTCCAGTGTTGCCGTGCGACGAAATTGACAGCTAAACTTTTCAACGAATACCACCTATAACCAATACCCTTACACCATTTCAAAAAACAAAGAAAAACTCTTTGAAGGGGTGTAGTTAGCGCCGAAACATTCTTTAAAAGCGTGTATTCTTGTGTTTTTGCTAGAGTACAAGAGTGTTATAAACGACAAAGTACCATTTTTTTTGTTTTTTTCGGTAGGGCGTAAGGGTGTTAATTATAGACAATGATTTACACCCTGAAGTGAGTAAATCATTTTTCAGGGTATAGTCCTCGCAAAATAGTTCATCTGCACATAGGCACAAAACTAAAGTAAAAAGAAACGGGAAAGATCAATGGCCCAACGGACTCGTCAATCGAATACACTGCAGGTACGGTACTGGGTTTCGAAGTTTTGTAAGAACGGCGCGATAGCATTACCATGTAACCGGCCAGTTTTTCCAACAAGATTTTAATAAGTACAGTCTACTCTGCCCGCCTGTACAAAGTCGCCGGCGAGAATTCGGAACAAAGCACCGCACGCATTGCGCAGTCGCGATAAAACTGCTTCGGCTACTTTGACCCGTTTGTACTTTGTATAGACGTGAACTGGGGTCTCTTTCTGGCATATATGTGCTTCGTTCGCAACTTTAAAGAACATCGGCCGGTATTGCTGCGAAACAAACAAGGCACACACTATAGATATATATGCGTGTACGAAGACAATAATCTAAAAAAAAAAAACGTGCATGATAGAGCCATGACTATTGCGTTTTCCTGGCGGTCCGTAGTTCAAGCACGTCCCCACAGATAGACTGGAAATGAGCTCGGGTAAGACGAAAACTGTGTTAGTCTCCTACAAACGGCTGTCGTCTTTGAAGATGATGTCGAAATGAGTACACGACCCGAGTATGCGCGTACGGTCACGTATTGCATGTCATCCGCTCAATAGGCGCAGCATGTTCTTTGGAGCATGGCGCAATAACCAACGGGTTTAAGCCGGCTGCAGACTAGAACGAAAAGTTGGGCTTGAAAAAGAAGACACTAGTGCAGCACAAGTGGAGAACATAAAGCACGCCAGGCATTCGAGCTGCATGAAAGAAAATCCAACGTTTCCAGTGTCCCACCGAATTTGGGGCTGATTAAAGCCCGTCTGCATATATGTATATAGATATATATTTATAGCCAATCAGAATGAGAAATGAAGGGCTCATTAAATTAAGGCAGAAATAAACTTTAGCGGTCAAGAATGCCAAGGAAAGCAAAGGGGAGAATGTGGTAGGTCATTGAAACAGATAAAGAATTTGGAGACAGAAAGAAAGTGGAGGAAAAAATACCCGCCGGTTCTTGACTGCCAACCATTATTTCTCTCTCTCTCTCTCTCTCTCTCTCTCTCTCTATATATATATATATATATATATATATATATATAGACTCTCTCTCTCTCTCTCTATATATATATATATATATATATTATATATATATATATATATATATATATATATATATATATATATATATATATATATATATATATATATATATATATAGAGAGAGAGAGAGAGAGAGAGAGAGAGAGAGAGAGAGAAGCCGTTGCGGGATAGCATAATGGTCAGTGCACCACACGCGTAATGCGGAGATGTGGGTTCGACTCCCGCTCCCGGAAAAAACGGCGGATTTTTTCTCGACTTATATTTTCGCTTATTTATCACTGTATCAAAGAAACATGACAAACACACGTCATTCGGCACTATTAAAATATTTCGGAAACAGCCGAATAGCACTGCCAATGACGACTGCACCCTTGATATGTGTCCTTACCGAGTCCCTCGTCCCGTATCTTTCTGTTCTGCTATTGTATATACAGGGTGTCCCAGCTATCATGCACCAAGTTTTAGAAAAAGGGTAATGGCGTAACTCGAAGAAAACCTATTGGATAATGTTTGCAGTACTGTGAAGAAGCGGTGACTAATTTTTTCGTTAATGAGACTTAACTAATTATTTCTAATTAATTATCTAACTCGATAATTACTGTCCTAATCACTGAAGTGTCAATGAGGCATTTGTAGGTATCGACGACGGGCATCTAACTGCGGTATTTTCAGCGATGAACTAATTGCGTACTCATTTATTCTGACTGATAAAGGAAACCCGCGAAATATGAAAAATACCACGTGACGGCGCATCCGCGCGCATTGTAAAGCAGCGTCCCCAAATAAGCTGATTGAAAGCAACTGCTTGCGGTTTTACCCATCCGAAGAGACAGCGCATCACCTTGATAAGGCGCGTGTGCAGATAATTCACAAACTCGGTGGCGATTTCTTCTTTCTTTCTTTTGTTTATTTCATTCTGGCTAGCTCAGAGGCAGCCTGTTTGAGGGCGTTGCTTTACGGTGCGCGCGGACGCGCCGTCACGTGGTATTTTTCATATTTCGCGGGTTTTCTTTATCAGTCAGAATAAATGTGTACGTAATTAGTTTGTCGCTGAAAATACCGCAGTTAGATGCCCCTCGTGGGTACCTACAAGTGTCTCGTTGACACTTTAGTGATTAGGGCAGTACTTCGCGAGTTAGATAATTAATTACAATTAATTAATTAAGTCTCATTAACGAAAAAAATGCTGTACGCACATTATCCACTAGGTTTTCTTCGAGTTCCGCCATTACACTTTTTTTAAAATCTTGGTGCATGATAGCTGGGACACCCTGTATATATATATATATATATATATATATATATATATATATATATATATATATATATATATATATATATATATATATATATATATATATATATATATATATATATATATATATATATATAAAATTGGTGTTATGGCAATGACATGCGTGGTGTTACACCTAAGTTAAGAATGGCGATAGCTCATGTACGGTTTCACTCCGCCTAAGCGACAGACAAAAGGCGTGCGCGTTTTGATAGGCGATTGCGATAAATTCGTGATATAGCCTGCCATTTCTCACATTGTTTGTAGTCGCTGCAGTAGTTTATAAGCATATTAGGTAAGAAAAATGATGGAAACGGTTCGTGCCATGTTAAAAATATTCAAGTAACGCCCTACTTGCGCCGCGCGGAGTACCATCCGGCTGCGATGATGAGGCACAGAGGCAACCTCCATTGCCGTTCTTAAGTTGTAGCGTAGTATAGCAAGAATTGATCGCTGTGACAGGGGGGAAATAATGCAAACGAGGATGACTGCGGCGGTAGAACTTTTGCAATTTTTTTTATCTTGCATTGACCTCAAGAATTTTTCATGAAAATTAAAAGAGATGATGAGTTCAAAGATATTCATTTTTCCTTCTTCTATAACGCGAAGGCTGGAGCTGAAATACATCCAGTAGGAATTTTTTCTCTATTTCTTTTTATATTTTGTTTCTGTCTTCGAAAAAGAAAAAAAAATAATACGTCCATTACCCGGCGCTCAAAGGTTTAGTGGGCTCTCGCTGAATACGGCCGAGAATAAGTTGGAGTGCTCAATCCTGTCGTGCGCCGAATTTACAAGATGGTTACCTAAGTGAAGTCGTTTCCCAATAACCTCATTTTCTGCTGCCTAAATTAAGTTTTGATGATGTCTCTCTTCGTCTAGCTTGCGACGGCTACAAATAAATTTGCAAGCCCGAAATACGTTGTTATTTAATTTACAACGTCATTCCCGCTGTTTGAGAGACAGAACTGGAAACTGTTACGCCACGAAGCTTTCTGTATTCTGTCAGAAAATACTACTATGGTGCTCCAGAGATACTTTTTTTTTTAAGTTAAACTGACTAGTTGTGTATCCACGTTGTGTAGCTGCTTGCCTCGCGCACCGTTTTATTCGTAAATCGACGAAATATTTTTGCATGGATGGAGTCTTTAGGGTAACAACACTGCCCTATCCACTCGCCACAGCGCTAGTACCAATCGAATGAAACTGCGAGTAATAAGAAATTGAGTGCTCCGTATACTACGGTTTTGAAGGCTAAGATGAAAGAGTGCGCAGGTACGCTAGGTGTCGTTAGTGTTTTCTGAGAATCTACGTCAAATCGATTTCTTTTTCGCATTTTCGCAACAGGTTGTAATGGGGATATTACGGCCAGCTCGCTGAACAGAACCCTAAAAAATTGCCGCAGCTTGCTTTAGTGATGCAAGGCTGGAGAAACAGCGAAGCTGGGGGTCGACCTGGCGTCTTCTGGTTTTGCGATGCTTTGCTAAGCTTTTTTAGGCTTTGCGATGTTCTTGCTGGGCTAGGCTAAGTGACGCGTTTTTTTTTTCTAAATGAGCCAGGTCCACCTAACGCGAACTTGAGAAACAAGCGAAAGTTTGTTACTTGAACTAAATGCACTGCTGTCAAAGCTATTATATGATATATTTTACATGTCAGCTATGGGAAGGTTATGGCTACAAGTAACTAAAAATTATGCCGTGAATTTCAGCAATATTGGGGCGATAAGTTTGGATTTGGCTCATTATGAATGAAACACTCAAGTTGACGCGATATTCTTATGGAATAATGGTGTGATTCAGTTTTGGTGAAAAAGGCATTAAAATAAGCAACAGGGCTTCAAGAATAGTACACCTGTACATGAAGCGGGATTCACATGACGGAGTAACCCTCTCACGGAGGCGGACGTATATGTGACGTCAACAGCACGTGACCGGATTATCCGTCCTGGCGGCGCATCCACACGTGCGGAGCTACGCGGAGTGACTAGCAGACGACGGCGCCGAGGAATAGGTTCCATTCCCCGCCGAGGGCCACCGCTGTCGAGCGAAAACATGCGGAGGCATTTTATTTCGCGGAGCCACCGCGGGCTATCCCCACCGAGGGGCAGAGCCTAAAACCGGTCACGTGAGCGGGTCCCGCGGGCCAAAAAGAGGGGGTTTCTCCGTCGTGTGAATCCCGCTTGAGCAGCAGGTGAGACCTCTTGGCACAATTTCTTCCCTAGGATAATTTTCTTGCGACCTCATTGAGACACTCACGAAGTAAGCAAGCTCTTCATTGCTTTTAGATGCGACGGCATCTCATTCACTCGCCTTGTCCCTCCATACGGCGTTGTCGTTGTCCGTCTACACCCCTCCCCCATTCTCCTCGCCGCGCGAGCTCCGCTCTCCGCCGCTCACCCCCTCTCCTCTCCGATAGCGAACACTCTCTCGCGAGAGGCATTGGATTGGATTGGATTGGCTTGGCTTGGCTTGGCTTGGCTTGGATTCGATTTTGATTGGATCGGATTAAAGTGGATTGTGTTGGATTGTGTTGCGTCATAGCCGCGCCACGTTGCGTCATAGCCGCGGCAGGGGGTTCACGGCACGTTTCACGCGATGGGAGAATCAACCTAACGGAAACAACAACGGAACCCCCTATGCGTCGCATCTACACAGGGGTTCCCGCGAGGGGAGGTGGGAGTAATTTTTCCATGAATTTCCAATACGCGCCACAAGAAGGCTGCTTGTATCTTCTTCTTCACCTTAAGGAAGCTGGTCGTACTCTCAGGGGGTGGGGGATGCGTCAGGGCTTGTATAAGCGGCGGCTATTTAGTTAAGTGCTAAAGATGGTAGATATGGGATTGAAAAAAATAAATATAGCCCGGGTTTGTTTGATTTACATCCCTCAGTTTCATTTATTTCACTTTTTTTCGTTCGCTTCGTCGTTGACATCTGGGGCAGATGTTTCGCCGACCTTCTAATTTTCGCCTTAATTCATAATAGGCCAGCTTCGAAAAAGAAGAAAACAACTTCCGAATACACCTCAGAAACAGTCTCAGCAGTCAAGCGAAAAACAAACTCCCATTGGGCAAATGAATATGGCTCATTTCGGTCCGTGAAACAGTACGTTCTGGCTCATTTTCGATACGAACTACGATTTACGTACACGTTGTCAAGGCGTTATCTCAACTGTTTTCTTCACTCCTTTTTTAGGCGAAAGTTGCCGTGTTTCTTTTACTGCGGCTTTGTGCGACTTAGTTTGGGCTTCTGGATCTGGCTCATTTCGAAAAAAAAAAAAAAAACGCCTCAAGTGTTGAGGGGCGAGGCCAAGTTTAGCTGTATTTTTCAAGGCCGTTCCGGTCGGTCCTCCACACTGACAACGGATGCCAGGAGATAATAAGCTTGGTCGACCCCCAGCACTATTTGTTCCTCCAGCCTTGCACCACTCGTGCAAGCTGCGCCATTTTGGGGGGGGGGGGGGGAGATTTAGTAGCCCAAGAAATGCTATCCCCTTTAAAGTGGTATGTTAAGGGGTGCGCATACGCGTATTCCTCTTGTGGTCACACTCAAGGAGGCGCGAAAGCCGGCTTAATTTTTATAATACCCTATCTGCGGTGGTGCACCCTTTACAAGAGGCACAATTTTCTTGGTATTTTTTTTTTGCTGACGCCACCGGATCAAGCTGAAGCTTATTAAACAGCGCCACTGTTAAAAAAACTTCAGATCTGATTAGAGCAACCTGGTGTCGGCAATTCAATCCCAGTTATAGCATACGCACAGCATTCGGATTCCTCTCATAACGTTCGGGATATTCTTGGAGCAGAAGTTGGGCTATCCCATGTGTTGGCCAGTATATGTTTGTTGTTCCGTTAACGCTGCTTTGACCTATATGAACGCGCAAGCTGTCTTACAGTGATCCGTATCACGCCAATAATTACTTGGAGACCATTTTGCAGCGATATCGTTCCACCGTGAGTTCGTTCGAGCCCGTGCTGACCACTGTTAGACCTAGACCGCTGTCACAAGCCAGTGGCATGCTGACACGCCAACACGCCAGCAAGCGCGTTCGTTGGCAAGTGAGCACGCTGTTTGACAAGAACTCAATGCAGTTTAAGCGCCGCCGTCATATTTTGCAGCATCAGTTGTCGAATCCGCGATGAATGCATTTTTGATCAGTGTCATACGCCTAGAACAAATGAACGCCGAACATTTATTAGTAAGCGCACGCTTACGCACACGCACAAGCACAAGCACAAGCACAAGCACTAGAACAAGCACTAGAACAAGCACAAGCACGCGCACGCACACGCACACGCACGCACACGCACACGCACACGCACGCACGCACACACACGCACGCACGCGCACGCACGCACGCACACACACACACGCACGCACGCACGCACGCACGCACACACACACACACACACACGCACACAACACACACAACACACACACACGCACGCACACGTGCACGCGCACGCACACGCACACGCACAGGCACACGCACACGCACACGCACTCGCACACGCACACGCACGCACGCACGCACACACACACAACACACACAACACACACACACGCACACACACACACGCACACGCACGAACACGCACGTACACGCACGCACACGCACACGCACACGCACACGCACGCACGCACGCACACACGCACGCACGCACGCACGCACGCACGCACACACACACGCACACACACGCACACGCACGCACACGCACACACACACGCACGCACACACACACGCACACGCACACACACACACATTCAGGCAGCGTTTTGACTGGTCGTTTATTCTATGAACCACTGATTGCATCCTAATACGCTTTAGTACGTCATCAGACTATTTATTAAGTGGTCAGTATGGATGATATCTGCGCGTTTAAGTGCCAATGGGCTTGTTATGAAAACATCACCTCGAAAATAATTGTAATGGCTACAGCTTTATTTATCTCAATGCTCTGACGATGTCTCTTCGAAAAACTCTAGGAAAACGTAGAGTTTACCTTGTACAGTCAAGCTTCGTTTCAACGAAGCCCTAGGAACAGGAAACTGACTTCGCTTTTAATGGCCTTTTGTTAAAAGTGGGGGTGATGACCTCTTACTGTGGTGCAGTTGGGACGATAAAAAAAGGTTGGAATAAAGCGAGGATTCGTATAAAGCGATTTCTTTGTAACGAGGGTTTACTGTAGTTGTATCCTCGCAGGAGTTCAGCAGGACACTAAAGAAAAAAAATATAAAACTCTTCATGGTCTCCACCTGGAAGGATTTCCAGTCAGTTCACCTTTCCTACTAGAATCTGTTAGAGATTGTATGGAGGGATTCTGTGCTCGTTCCAGGGCTGCATCGGATTTGGGAGTTATTAGTTACGCAACAACCGACGCTTGACTTCACTGCGTAAAACAGGCGTCCCCAGCGTCGTCTTGAGGACTGCGGACGTGAAGAAGAATTGTTGTTGGAATCCCCATTGACAGCTTCGCTGTGTTAGTATCGTATAGTAACGTAAGTAGTAACGTTGAGGCGACCCATCATACGCCTGGCCATAGCCAGCAAGCTGTAACAGGCGTGAGCGCATGTGCTCAAGACAGGACGTCACGGGTAGGACGGCGTGTTTGCTGAGGCAAAACTCAGAATCGTCCTCCAGACATGTAACGGACAATTACGGCGAAGGTGAAGTTGCAATGACGTCGAATTGACGTGGGATTGCCTTGGACGACACAGCAACACCGTTGATGCGGTTTTTACACTTCTCCTTAAAAAAGAGGATTCACGATGAGACCTGACATGGTCTATAAGAGTTTATCACATTGAACAAATTTCGCGCCCCTTCTTGCCAAAACCCCAGAGTTCGCGGTATACAGATCAAGGGTTCCTACTTCGCTAGAACACGACAGCAAACTGCATAGAGTGTTGACAGAGTTGCGGAGGAAGAAAAATGTTCCAATTAAATGAGAATTGAATATTGCGCAGCTTCAGGTATTTACTTGTTTCTTTAATAATAAAACGCATTAATGAACAGGAATCGCTTATTATGGGGGGTTGCGATCCCTTCTCGGGGCTCACGTACCACCGAACTTAGGACCTCGTTTAGAAACGACTTGTTTACGTTCGATTCCAATTCAGGCACACTCTAAGTCAATCCCGGGGTTCGTCTTCGCCACTATGCACTCGACTGGCCAATCCGTGGTTCCAACGAAGCAAGTTCGGCGAATGACCAATTTTGTCACGTGCCTCAAAATGGTCACCGCCTCTAAATCGGTATCACCTCAAAATGTGACCCGAAATAGTCACCCGCGCTGTGGCACTGTACAGTGCAGAACGCCAGACTTTCATGATGCCACACCGTAGAGAGAGAGGGAGATGGGTAGAAAGGAAGATAGAAAAAAAATCGTGGTTGATTCCTCTGTCAAAGAAATCGGTAAAACACGGAAGTGACATGTGCAGCCAAATCTGCAGGCTGCAGGCGAGCATGATTTGCGGGTGGGTGGCTGTCGTGTGGGTGTGCTTGGCGAGCGACGTCGTGCTGGCGGGTCGCTTCGACAAAGGAGAACTGGCGTAATTTCCGTAACGGATATAACGTCAGTGAAATCTTGGTGCATCCCGGCATAAAACATTTTCGTGCTAAAATATAAAACCCGAAAATGAAGAATCCGAAGTAGAACGTACTCTTTAGTACTAAAGGTTGCTTCCCCGCAAGAAGACCCAAAGTGCAGGGGTGCACCCTTTACAGGTCGCTTGCTTCGTTGTACTGGCGTCACTTCCGTGACGGATGTGACGTCAGCGAGTATCCCGGAATAAAGCACTCTCGTGTTAAAAGTGGCAGCGCATCTGCTCACTTCGCTGGAAACGTCGTCGAAAGACGATTGTCGTCTGCCGTCCCTGCCACGTGAATGCCTCTCTCCTCTTTCCCGCCCACCTCCCATGCTCCTCCGCTTTCGCCTCTCTCCTCCCGCGGTAAATACAGTGGGGGTTCGCTCAACTCAATTCAACTTCTGCCGCGTTCCACTACTCGGGGGCCATCTACTGGAACCCTTTGTTACTCTTGGACTCCTTGGAATGCCGCCACGAGGTGTTGGATTGGCGCGAGCGCCTTTTGTGTTTTTGGTTTAAAACACTGCTTTCAACGCGCAGTACTTCTTTATTTGCGATCGCAAAAATCAAGCCGCCATGTATTTTTAATTAAAAGAACACGGCAAATGCCACTTATGTAATTATGTTTTCCTTCAAATATGCCCACTGTTTGCTGTTTGCTGAACAATGTTGAAAAGTATGAAGTGGTTGAGTGTTTTGGAAAAGTTTTGCAAATATCAACCTCTACTTCAAGTATTCTTTTAAATTTTGCTCGAAAGGCTGAATAGGCGGATATACATACATATATACAGACAGACCGAACAATATTTTGAGGTTTAACTAGACCAAAAGGAGACCATCACCTTTAAATCCCAATGAGGCAGAAAAGTCCGCCTAGATTGGGGCTTGGCTTGCAGCTCCGGGTGGGAAATATGTAACGTTGAAGATGAGCCCGAACCCTTGAGTCAAACACTAAACTCGACAACGCCATTCGCCGAAATTTCATTGTTGGCTGCATAAATTAGCCATTCGAAGGTATTGCGATGTAGCTAAACCACAGGCCCGTCATAATGTGGTAACAAAGTCTGAATGTCTTCGTGCTGGAAACTGGAATTAACCAGACTCGTTGACACGCAGGCGTACACGAAAGGCTTGCTGTTTTCCCTCTCGCATGCTCACACGCATGCACAAATAGACAGACACGCACACGCACGCACGCACACACGCACACCAAGCAGGCGTCAACAGCATGGTGCGATGGAGAGCTCAGCATCAGTTCCAGACACGGGGCCATGACGCGGGTCTTCCGCGCCTTGTAGGGGGCCTGTGTTCTCTCTTAGAGGGCAAAAGTACGAGCGAGGAAGAAAGGAGGGATTCGTTCTTGCGCCGCGATGCGTCCCGCGAGAGACATCAAAACCAGGCTGCCGCACTTCACTTCAGCGCTTATGGGCACCGGCTCCTGGCTGTCCTTTTCTCGCTGGTCGGTCTTGGAACTTATTTATTTTCGACGTAATTCCCGCCATTTTTTTCTTCTTGAGAACATTATAAGCGGCGCCATCTCTTTCCAGAAAATAAAGATGCCCGTCACCGCCCACGGGCAGGGCGTTCTAGCTTTTGTCATGATCAGCAGTGGGCGGTATTTCAGAACGGCCCCCAAGTGAGATAGCTTTATTTCTCATTTCATTTACGTTTTTTTTTTGCTGCTGCTTAGAGAACGCAGTGGTCAGCAAATGAGAAGTGCAGGACAACGGCCGTATAAGTAGCCACAAAGCTGTTTTTTTTTTTCCGTTTTTGCGTGTGCGATATGTTCCTTCCCGGCACGTCTACACGTCCAGAAAGCGGGAAAGCCAAGTTCGAGAAATCTCGCTGAGGCCCTCGGCTGCGCTGTTGCCCAATGTAGGGTACGCCAGAGTTCTGATTTCATTTAGCCTCTTCATTCTTGAAGATAACGAAGACGCATTTGAGTCCCGCTCCTTCTTGCTGACCAAAAAAAGTTTTAATGCGTGAGCATTCCTAGGCGACTCCTTTTCTCCAAAATCTGACCCCCCATCCGCATGTCCGTAGTGGGAGACACAATGGCGCCCCATACGTATACATTGGCTCTATAACGTATTTAATCACATTCCCTTACTTATTAATAAAATGCCTTTTACTTATTAGTAGCCATTTTACCTAGACCACCAAGGCAAATATGCGTAGAGTTGAATGTGCGCGCATATTTGCCCCTGGAAATAATGCATTATGTGACAATTTCCACCCGGTGAACTCTACAAATATTCGTCTTCTCTCCAGACGCCCGGTTCAGTTGAGGCTGTTCGACCCCTTAAAAGAAGGTAGCTTCTTTCAAAGTCGTTATTTGGCGTGGACAGGGACACCATAAATATAAAACGACCTTTGACTTTTCGCTCAAAAAACTATCGAGAAGATTACAAAAGGAAAGAAACACTCTGACCGAACAAGCAAGCAAGCAAGCGAGAAAACGAGCTAGCAAGCAAGCATGAAATCCGGCTTTCATATAGTGCGCGGAGGTTTATTCCCGATTGGCCAAACTCCAACGTGGGTGTGGGCTGCATGGCTATGTGGAACAGTTTTATTCGGCATTATCAATGATCCTCAAAATCTGTTTGAACATGCTCGAATGCACGTTTTGATCACTAAACCGATTGGCCTATAGGCCAATTAATTCCTTGGCAGATCCCCTGCATACGTGTGAGCCTGAGTGAATGAACTTCCTGGTTTATCCAGCTATGAACTCCGTTCCTGTCCTTGCTGCTGCAGTGGCAAACAATACGAGCCAGGATATGTTTTCCTTCGCCTCCTGGTCTTCATAACAACATAAAACGTGTGTGCAGAACAGGCAGATTTTGTTGCAATCTGTGACTAAATATAGCCGATCAGTTGAAATTCCCGCTAAAAGTGCCATGCGCACACAATGCACGCACACAGTTCTACCATAAGCTTGGTACTCCTCACTGTATTACTACCCATAAAAATAAAAAAAAAGGAAGGGGGCTCAAACCTTTGGAGGTTATAAAAAAACTGTTGAAACACAGGTGGCGTTCGCATCAGGCGCAAGCGGTAATCTGTTCCCAGATATGTACAAGTCCGAACCTCCGGTCCTATTCAGAATGGTAATTAACCATCTTGATAGGCGCGCACCACTCGTAAACTGGCCAAGTACAAAACCACAGTTATTTACAAAATTGATGCGTAGGATTGAGCTGAGGGAACATTTTACAGTAAAAATAAATTGCGGTCCTGGAAAAAAAAAAAGATTATTTTGCTTGGGTTCGAAACCACGCCCTTGGCCCACCCCCTGCGCTACTGATGTCGAACAGCGGAGCTTTTTTTTACCAGTTTCGTAAGAGAATAGCGGACGTGTTTTAAGCGTACAAGGAAGTGTCTGGCGAAACGTAACGTAACGGAACTTTTCCTGGTGCAATGGTGGGGAGCGTGGCCAGTCCGGAGAGCCTTCGCTTTCCCTGTGGTTGCTTGAAGAAAACTGAACTTGCCGCTCTACACCCTTTCGTCCTCTTAACCTTACCCAGCCAAGACAGGCTGCTAGACGACGGACGGTCATTCTGGCGGGGAATTACTCCTTTGTCAATGGCACCACTGGGAATCCTGAACGAGCAGCGTGCGGCTCTCGCGTATCTTAGACGTATGTGAGTGCTTTTAAGCGTATGCATGCGGAAGTACGCATGGGAGACATTTCCTTGGAAGTATGAATGCGGTTTGTCAAACCGAAAGAAAATTATTGGGGTAGGATTTTGAAGGATTGGTGTATAGCGTTCCACTGTACAAACCGTTCGTTTCCTACTAATCTTATCCCCAGGAGGTCAAAATTAATCCTGAGCCCTCCACTGCGGCGCGCCTCATCCCCTGCGCTGCGTCGGTGCGTTCAACCGTACAATCAATCAATCCTACCAATCTTACTTACAGCGTGGTCTACTTAGGTACGAACATCTGAACAAAACAGTTATGACTTCTTCAGACTTTTTTAGTGTTATTTACTTTCCCCCTTCCTCTCTACACCATGCCAACAAGCCGTTCATTCCTTTTAGGGGAAGGGGGGGGGGGGGTTGAGGAGGCACTTTCTAACTGCCTCTTTCCCCTTTTTAATAACCAACCCCAATAACTTTTATGGACTGACAGACGGCAGGAGCTGTCAACACTCTAATTCTGTGGAAAATAAATCCCCCATGAACATAAAAAAAGCATGGATTACGATCGTTTCCTGATATATTTGGGCAAGGCTAATAAACGATTGCTCGAATGCTTTAAAGTGTTTTTTTTTGTTTGTGTTGTTTCTGACTTTCCTCGTATGAATGTCGCACATTTCTTCGTATTTTCTTGCTTTATTAAAGAATGCTGAAAATGTACGGCTGGTTACAGAAGAACCACGTCTCTAAGTATAAACAGTCCGTTATCAAAAGCAGAGCTAGAAATTATGAACTACAACTCACAAATGCCACTGTTCCTTCTGATCCGCGTCAGCAAACGACAAAAAGTTTTTAAAGACGATAGTCGTCTTGGGCTACTTGAACGGGAAAATTTTGGTCTGTCTGTCTTCTGTATGTCTCTCTGTCTGTCACTCGATTCAGCCAGCCGGCCAAAGCAATACAGATGCTGCGCAATAGTCTGATATACTCACAGCAAAATCTAAACGTCTAAGTCCGGTGTCACGGTTAATACTTGTCGACATTTTGAACAAGAACAAGACATTACGCAAATATAATGCGGAAAATTAATACATGCGTGATATTGGAAGCGTTCCTCTATAAAAAAAATTACGCATGCCTGGTTTTTGCGGTAGCAAAGGAAATACTACATCAACGGCAGAAAACCGCCACCATCTGTTGCCCGCGCCAGTATAGCTCCTGGCGGAATTTTAAGAAATCAAACGGCAACAGTAACGAAAGGTTCCACAAGATAGGTTCTACGTTCCGCTTGGAAAGCTCGTGGAGTAGGCAACGTGGTTCTATTCCCGATTAACGCACGTTTCTGCCGTATGGCAGCGCTGGAATCGAGAGAGAGAGAGAGCAAAATTTAATGAATACTGAAGAGGTTAGCCCCACAAACGGCGGGGCTTCCTACTTCAGATGGGGTGAACATAGTGAGGTGAAAAAAAAGAAAATAAAAGGGGAAGAAGTGTGCAGCAACAATGAATAAGAGAGAGAAGAAAATAAAATCAGTTCGGAACATAGAAAAAATTTACAGCACTAGGAGAAAAAATCTGAGGATCCCAAGGTTAAAGAACATCGATTAATCCCGTGTCAGACAAAAACGTTAAGAGAGTCTTTGTCCCTCGCACCGCGTCAGCGTGATTTTGACATGGACCAAGAATGTCATGCTGCTCTAAAGAGTTTCCGCGTAGCCGTCGCACTAAAGTTCTTTTAGCTGTTTTGCGTTGAGTTGTATGCTGCGGGCAGTAACACAAGACATGCCGTATGTCATCTCGCACACAGCACACACAGCCCAAAGGCGAGTCCGCCCAGCCTATCTTAAGAAGAAAACTACCAGTGAAGGCAATGTTCAGGCGTAGTCGGTGAAGGACCCCCTCAGTTTGCTTTTGTAGACATCGCGGAAACTGGAAATTGCACTGAGGGTCAATCGCGTGCAGAGGCAAGGGTATCCTAAGAGGGTCCTGCCAAGCTGATAACTGCAGTTTCCATCCAAGCGCATTCCCGGCCGTACTTCCGTCTTGCCTCCAATACGGAATTCCAATAGACACAAGCAGATTGTGCGCCTCTTTCGCTGCTGCGTCAGAGACGACGTTCCCCTGGATGCCGGAATGACCTGGCAGCCATTGAAGCGAGATGCGGTGCCCGTCTCGTAGCCCTAGTGTGTGCAATGCGTGTAACTCACGCACAAGTTGGCTGCAGCGGTGGGATCGCTTTATAAGTGCTTGCAAGGCAGGCCGCGAGTCCGTAAAAATCACCCATTGTCAAGCGGGACTATTGGTGATGTGAAGCAGTGCCGCCCTAATAGCAGTTAACTCAGTGAAAGTGGACGACGTCTTGTGTCTGAGTTTCTCTTTCACAGTTAGTCCCACTTATGGAATCCACACTCCAATGGCTGACGATTCAGACTTCACGGATCCGTCTGTATATACCTGAACGTGGCCAAGATAACGCGAACTGATATGCTCCCGCGTGTAGTATCACAAGGCTGGCTCAGGAAGAGATGATTTCTTGCCTATACCTGGTATAGTGAGGCATATATCCCATGGTGCAACTTTCCATGGCGGAAAGGCCGGCTTGCTTGGACGTTCGAAGTTGGCCGGTAGGAAACTCTTTACAAGAGCGGAAGACACCTGTGCTAGAGGATGGTCAGTACACCGGGTTACGTAACGGAGGCTGGTGCGAAGGAACTCTTGAGCTTGGAGTGTCTGGGCTGACATGCACCTTGCTTCGCAGAGAGTTCCATGCGTGGATGCGCAGAACTTGAGCCTGTGCACACTCTAGCACTCTGAAGTTTGTCTTAGACAAACCAATCAGCGCTGGGAGGCTGTACCGCAGAAGGCCAAGAAATGATGCCTTATAAAGTTGCAATAGTGAAGGCACTGAGCAGCCCCATGTTTTTCTTGTCAGCATCCGGAAAATGAGCATAAATGAGTGCAGGCTTTCTCTAAGGTTACGGATATGGGGGGCCCAAGATAATGAGCGATCTAATGTAACTGCTAGAAATTTATGGTTGTGAACGTACGGTATTTATGTGTCAGTTATGACCAGAGGATTGCGGGATACATCCCGCCTTGTAAAGGCAACCGCAGCACACTTTTAGGGTGAAATTAGCAAGCCGCAGGTGCTAAGGTACTTTTGAATTGCAAGAAGAGCTTTCTGAAGTGTTGATATTATACTTCCACGGTTTTTTCGAGACGCCCAGACACAAATGTCATCAGCATAGAGAGATATGTTGACACCTTGGGGTAGCACTTTCGTGATGCGGATGAGACAGATGCTAAACAGCACAGGACTTAGGACTCCGCCTTGAGGGACGACCTGTGTAATCTCATGCCGCGTTGTGTCGCTTTCATTGGTGGTCGTATAGACGTACCGCTTATGCAAGTAGTTACAGAGCCAAGTGTGCGTCCGCCCTCGTAACCCTACAAACGTCATTTCCCTTCGAATAGCTTCATGACAAACGGTATCGAAAGCCGCTTTGATGTCTAGGAACACAGCTACTGTGATCTTTTTCGCAGCCTTTTGCCGATTAATGTCCCTCACAAAAGCAATGATGTTATCGATACTGCTTTTTTCTTCTCTGAACCCTGACGTCTCTGGGGGATACCTTCTCTGTCCTCAAGATCCCAGACGAGTCGCTGCAGCACCATTTTCTCCCTTAACTTCCCTATGCAGCTTAGTAAAGCAATAGGGCGGTAAGAGTTGATGTCGGTTGGCGGTTTTCCTGGTTGAAGGACCGGAACTAGGCGACCAAGTTTCCAGCTTGCTTCCACGCGGCCTGTCTCCCACGACTTGTTGCAGAAGGTGAGCAGTCGCCGGAGGGCGTTACCGCCGAAATGTCACAAAGCTGAGTATGTAACGCCATCGGCGTCTGGCGAAGAAGGCCGGTTAACGGACGCTAACGCTGAGATAAGCTCGTGAATAGTGAATAATTCATTCATGAGCGTAGCATTCGTAGTGGAGAGCCAATCGGTCAGGACTTCTGAAATCACTGCAGAGCTCTGGGGAGCTGTAACCTTGGCGCAAAATTCGTTAGCTACGTCCAGTTCACTGACGCCATGCTGGAGAGCTATTGATGAGAACGGATGAGCTTGACTGGGTGTTTTTCTCAGGCTGCGGAAAACTTGCCAAATGCGAGTCAGTGGTTTGCGGGGATCAAGCTTGGAACAAAATTCTTTCCAACGCTGTCTTGCAAGCTTATTCAAGTACTTCTGATGCCCACGCCTTTGGCACCAACCTCCGCCGTGTTGACTGTGACTGGGCCGTGGAAATAGCTTCCGCCAGCTCTTCGTTCGTAGACAATGCGTCAGCATTATCCTCCAGCATGTTTCGGAAGGTCGTCCAGTTTACAGTCAACAGTGGCCGCTTGATGGTACCGCCGCGACGTCCATCAATCATGGTGTACGTTGGGATATGGTCGCTGCCGAAGCTTTCAATATCTGAATACCAGGATGTGAAAGACAGTAGAGAAGTGGACACCATAGTAACATCCAATACGCTTGACGCCCTGCCCCGAAAGAACGTGGGACAACAACTGTTGAGAACTGCTAGTCCTGCTTGGCTGGCCACATCGAGCAGACGGTTTCCCCTTCGTGTCGTCGTAACGCTGCCTCAAGCTGGATGGTGCGCGTTGAAATCCCCCGTAAGCAAGTGCGGCGGCGGCGTAGTGTCCAAGAGGGCTTGCAGGCGCTTAACGTTGAACTTTGCCTTAGGTGCAATGTATACTCTGATTACAGTGAAAGCCACCTGATTGTGCTTCACCGTTGCCGCGACATACTCATTCGAGTCATCTTGCTCCACATTATGCACTAGAAAAGTTAAGTCATTACGAATTGCAAGGAGCACTCTGCTGTTTTCTGAGCTCGTAAAAGACCGATTCAGAGAGTATCCTGAATGATGGACATCCCGACGCAGTCTGGATTCTGAAATGGCGACGACTGGGAACCTGTGCGTATCGATGAGTTGCCTAAAGTCAGAAAACCGAGATGATAGTCCGCAGGCATTCCACTGAAACACTGTTGCCTGATTCCAAAGAGTTTGCATCGGCACCGTCATAGCAGTCCCAGTAGAAGTTACAGCCAGTTTCGAAGGAAGGGAGTAATAGTGTCTAGTAGAGTAAGAGTAGCACGAGTCACAGGAGACGTGAAAGGTGCTAGAACTGACCGTACGGCGTCAATGAGGAAGAGTATTGATGAGCCAGAGTTCGTAGATGGTTGCACGCTGTGCCGGCTCATGCGGTCTAGGCTGGCACGTGTCCAGGCGTGCTGCCGTGGGGTAGCAGGAGCGGTGGGAGGGGTTTGAACTTGCGGAACTTGATAAGTCGTCTGCGGTGGTAGCGGCGGAAACTGAGAGAAAATCGGTGTTTTGACTTTGCCTCTCTTCTGTTGTTCCTTTGGTGCCGCGACGCGTGGAGCGTTCCTACGATGAGACCGCCGCCTTCGCTGCCTTGTAGTCCACTTTGGTTTGGCTCTTGTACTTATAGATGCTTCTCTCTTGTTGAACCGTCGGACAAAAGTTTAAGTAAGCCTCATGAGTCCTGTCACAGTTTGGACAGCGCTTCTCAGTTGATGTGCAGGCCTTCAGGTCATGGTCGTCTCCACAGCGGGGGCAGCGAAACTTGCGCTTGCACGTTCCATCGTTATGACCGAAACGCTGACATCGCGTACACTGCACCGGCTTTTCTTCGTAGTCGTTGCCCGTACGCATTTAAGTTCCCACTTACGAATAAGATGCCAGTAAGTTGAAGTCGGCTACGGCAAATAAGCCGGTTGCCAAAAAACTCGACGGAAGCGCTACCTTAAGCTAGCGTTTGTGTCAGTTTCGGGCAAAAGACTTATTACCTAGACATCGCTAAAGTCGAAGTTGAGAACTTATTCCCACAGTTATCGCGTTCGGGCAAACGGGCCATGGTGTCGAATGTATCCCAGGATGACATATTCAGGTTTCGTGTTAGTGGCGAAAATAATCTGCATGACCTCTGATGTCCCCATGCGTCGCGCCGATTGTGCTGGTGTTCTCTACCTCACGCTCTCAAGTATTTCAATGTCAGTGATGCCCTGAGGTACTCCCCTGATAATTCCAACAGCGCAGCTTGCTGGGCGAGTTTCATAGGCACGCACGGGAATGTCCCCGATCGCTGTTGGCGTTCAGTAGCATCGGCATTCCTTGTGTCTATAGCCATGAGGTTGAGCCTGTAATTTGGTCGCAGCTGCACCACCCCGTCCGTTGCCTTGCCTTCCGGGCTTTCTTTCAGCAACAGCTGGATTAAAGGGAGTAATAATTTTTTTTAATCCATCTGCTTTAAGATCACAGTAAGCCCATGCTTTGGGGCACTTGGAGCTGCGTTGCTTGCCGTGACAGACAGAGATCTTTTAGATCCTCGACGTTGTTTGGGAGGCACAACAAGTTGAAACTTCGCCTCGTTGGAGGGAGTGTGCCGTCTTTAGCGCACTCATAGGTCATGGTGGTCGAAGACTCGAAAGAGATTGAACTGATGTCGTGGTCCATACCTTCAGTGGTGATGTCAGCGCGTGTGGCCGCAATCCCCATAGACAGCAAAGTTGGACAAGGTTGGAGAGGCACTCTGTGGAGCATCAGAAGTGGCCGGTAGGCCTAGCGCCCCAGGGGCAGCCGCAGCCATCGAGCCAAGATGTGTAGCGGGTGGATTGGGGAGCCCCGGAGGCTCCGCGGAGCCTGCGGGCAGCATCGCGAACGTTGGAGAACACTGTTCTAACCACGTTGTCGGTGTAAAGACTTGAGTTCGCACAAAATAATCCAGATAGCGCACAGCGGGCCGAGCACCACTTCACTTCGTCCACTGGAATCGAGGCACCCGACTTGGAGCAGGGGAACGCGGTAACTTTAAATTGACTTGAGCAAACCTTTAGCGTGTTATCTTGAGAGGAACGAGACGGGAGAGGAACGGCATGAGAGGTGAGCGGGAAAGAGAAGGGAGGCATTTACTTGGCAGGGGCGCCAGTCGACTATCGTCTTTCGTCGACATTTGCAACAAATGGGGCAGATACACGGCCACTTTTTATTGTAAACCGCTGACGTCCCTCTTCGTGCATGTATCCGGCCCGCCACACTTTTCTTGGCTAAATATTAAGCAAACCCTGCAAATTTCCCTTTTCAGCATCATATATTCAGGATCGTGAATTTTCATTTGACGCTGAATGCACGTAAAAACAAAAAAAAAATTACTCATTATCTCCCCTCCCCCCCGGAGGTATCTTCAACGAGTGCCTACACCTCGCCTCAATAACACGCTTGTAGTGCCGAATTTAATACATTAGCACTGAGATTATGGCTTGCTCTCTATAGATGAGGCTGAAGGATGTTTCGTTTGAGACGCCCATCTGGCGTAGCTGGCTCCGCCGCTAGCACGGCTGTCCTGTCCCGTTCACATTAAAGAGAGCTTTTCTCTCTCTCTCGATTAAAGAAAAACAGTTGCTAAAAGTGCTTTCAAAGTGGCGAGAGGTTCCTTGCAGAGTCGATAAACGGCGAGAAAGCAAACTATTGACGCAATCGCGTAAACAGTGTTCGGCGTGAGTGACCTGTTCTTTGCATACCGTTTCAAATAAAATGAGGCGGGGTGGCGTGTCTATTATTTTTGAGGGGCCCCAGTACTGAGATTTTTTGTACAAACGTGAAAATATCCCTCTTTACCATAATGTCAATCTATGTTCTACTTATAGATCTATGAGCGACTGGAGGTCACTCTATTTTGTTCTTTTTATGTGTACTGGTATATGCAAACTTTACTTTTTTATGGACCCCCTATTTTCGGAATATCACAACGCGCGTGCCCAATTAAGGCTTTCGCGTTAAAATGAGGTGGCTTTAAAGTGTCGAGACGGGCCGAAATTTTCACTGAAACAATCAAGCAACGCTTTCAGCGGTTGTAAATATTCTCCTCAGCTGTTGCCGTGTGTGCTTTTTTAAGTGGAGGGCGCCTTAGGGCCCCGGCTCGTCGTCGTGGCTCGTGCGATGTCACCCTAGCGAGCCACCTCAGTCGCGACGTCACAGACCCAAACAAAGGCTTCAAAGAGACACCCCAAAAGACAATTTATTAACAATAACCACCACAAAGGCCCCCTCTAGCTAAATACTCCACGGGTCGCCAAAAAATAACAACAGTTCCAAACGTTGAAATAGAAAACAAACTAAAGGGTTTTTCAAGCAGGAAACCACGCACCCTACATATTGTATCACGTCGCAACTACATTGCACCACTCACTACAGTTTTTACAGTTCGCTAGTACATTATATCGTTTAACACAGCGCGGAAGACGACGGGGCTAAGGAAGGAACAGTCAACACAAGCGCTGACGAACACAAGCGCTGATTCCCGGGAAACAGAAGCGCTGATTCCCGGGAAAATATACCTCAAAAGCGAAGGGAAAAGAAGAAGAAAAAAAAAACGAAATAAATTTTTCACGTAAAAAGTGATAACAACAGATGAGTTAGTATGGCAACAACAATTTTACCCGCCGCGTGACGATTTGTAACTGTCTTCGTTCCTTAAGAATAGGGAAACATTGTCCGCGTACGCCGAGACCTTGACCTGACTTTGGCTAGGCAACACGGGAAGCCGCGTACCGCTGGGGAGTCAGCTATTCGACACAAAATCGGATAAAGCATAGGGCGAACAGGAGGGGGAAACACTGCCTTATTCTGCGAGTGATGGGAAGGGTTCAGTCAGCTGTCTGTTATCAAAAAGCTGCGATGTCACGTCCGTGTACAGAGCCCCCAACCTTGCCACGCAGTCCTGAGGAAACACGAAACACTCCCGAACGGCTAGCAAACACTGAGCCGAAACAGCTGGAGATGCCCGTCCGCGAGGCGAAGGTGAAGAGGTCTTTAATTTGTGTCAGCGCCGAGAATATAGTGCGGCCGGGGACGCTACACCTCTGCGCTAAGCTAACCATCTCCGCGAGCGCCATGCCGATGCGTTTAACCGGCACAGGCGCAACCAACTTGTAGCTCGCGTCCAGCGGAGTTACCGGTCGGAATGCATGCGGTTCTGAAGGATCGCCGCCGGGCTTAGCTATTAGAACTGCCCGTCCCCGCGCGAAACGAGTCTGGTTTCCTTCCTTCGGCCAGGAACGCGGTCACCCTTCTTAGCAGCTGCCCTTTGAGGACCGGGAAAAACCATTTGTAAAACCCCACTGGAATTTCGTGTTGGTCATGAATGGAGGAGTCGCGCATATATGTTTCAGTACTTTCCACACCTCATCCCCCGTGACAGGGGCGCAGAAACGCTCCTGCAAGTAGCTGAGGACGCTGGGCAGCGCCCCGCAAGAATCTCGTTCGCGATTTTTGAAGCTATAGTCATCAAGGAAAGCCTTCTTTGAGCTGAAAAATTCTTGGAAGTACTGCGCACATGTCCTGCAGATATCGCCATTGTTCGTATACGTTTCACCATATTCGTAGACTGCATGTATGTAACTCGAACATGTGATGCCTGATCGATTAAGCCTGCTTTAACACGCCTTAAGGCAGATGGATCTGAAACATGGCGTCCCAGAACGAAAGCATTGCTCACTGCGCGTGATGACTGGCGCAAGAGACGCTCGTATGGCGCCTTCACCAGATTCATGTAATCTCGCATAGCGAAGGTTACAGTACCCGGGCTCTTAACTATTGGTGACCTTTTGAAAGTTTCGTTTAGCTCACGCATGATACGAACCTTGCGCTCGCGCCCTGCCTGGGTAAGAAGTGTACGCCATCCGACTTTCTAGCAATCTCCCCCCCCCCCCTTCATGCGTGTTCCTTTCCTCCACTAAAGAAACCCCAATCTCCGTCACGCTAACGGCGTCAGTAAGCAGGCATTGATCCATCCTCCACATAAGGGGGTTAGGATCATTTGTAGGGGTCTTAGTTTCACCGAAACTGGCGCGTGATTTGAAATTCCCCGCGCACCCACGGGGAAGGACGACACTTCGCAAGTCCCTACCAAGCTACTTAACTTAGGAGGAAAAAGTTTGTCTAGTCGACTGGCCGATCGACCTCTAAACAATGTTTTCGCAAACAAGTTTTCGCTTGTTCCCCAATTCAGCCTCCGGCCAAACGTTGAGAGGATACTTGAACAAAAGGTTTAGATTAGCAGAACCATTCGAAACTCCTGGAATCGGTGGCACTTGTCATAAATGCTCCCATTGTTTAGCGCAAAGAAGACTGCAGGTACGTTTGAGCCAAAATATATGCCCGGCAGTCCCCGCGTCCTTTTAGTTAGAAATTCTCATTGGGTTGGTTTTCACAATAGCAAGCAAGAAAACTCCCGGGCTATTTCCACTAACGTAATACCTAGGGAGGGGCGAAGCATGCAGTGTATGAGTGCATTGTTGGCGCCTTGGAGCTTTTGCCCATGCACGGTGACGCAACCGTTCGGGGGAAGAGATATACAGGTTTGGTTTAAAAGTTTCGTGTCTTTGAAGCCCGAAGCGTACCAGCTCGAGGCGTTGGAAAAGGAGTATCCCGGTGTACGCATTTTTTCCCGCTGATATGAAACGTTCTAGTGTGAGGCGTTAGAAAAGGAGTTTCCTGGTGTATTCTTTTAGTAGGCGTTACGTTCTAGCGCGAGGCGACGGAAAACGAGTGTTCCGGCGTTTTAGTACCGTGACTGCATAAAATGACGACGACGACAGGAGACCCCGACACTCCGAGCCCCTAAAGGGCTTATCCCCTAAAAAAGTGCCCTCTGAAAAAAAAAAAAAAAGACGAGTGTAAAAAACACGTTGAAAATGGCGCAGAAAGGTTCCAGCACGTGCGAGATGAAATCAAGCACAAAAGAAACAGAACTCCCGTTCTTGCGCTTTCAGGCAGAACAAGGAACAGAAGATAAAAAACAGGATGCGGGCTGTCCCAGGAAAAGGCGGGCGAGCACTGCGAAGGCGGGAAAATTGAACTGCATTGCACGAACCTCTGTTCAATTCTTCAAGAGAGGCCTGAGACAGAAAGGGGGAGATCGCGAGGGTGGTAGCAAAGAGCCGAGAAGGGCACCACAGCTCCTGTGGCGAACGTCTGCTCTGCACTTCCGACAGCTTTCACGTTGAATGAAACGGCTTTAATATTAACACGAAAACGTTTTATTCCCGGATACACAAACATTTGAGTGACGTCATATCCGTCATGGAAGTGACGCCAGTACAACGAACCAATCAGCCTGTCAAGGGTGCTTTCCTGGACACAGGATCTTCTTGCGGGGAAGCAACCTTTAGAACCACCTGTAACAGGAAAAAAACGTATTTTGTGCCTAATAAGCTTCTTGTGCCTGCCCTAAGCAGCGCTAGTATAAAACCAAGAGTGTAAAACATGGGTATATTAATTAGTCCTTTTTGGTAAGATGACATGTCATCACCCTGCTACAAAGGGAAAACCAAAAGCAATCATCATCATCATCATCATCATCAGTCTGTTATAATTAGGGTTGTTTGTTTTCTGGTTTTATATTTTAACACGAAAGTGTTTTATGCCGGGATACAGCAATATTTCGCTGACGTCATATCCTTCACGGCAGTGACGCCAGTACAACGAAGCAAGCGGCCTGTAGAGGGTGCACCCCTGCACACAGGGTCTTCTTGCTGGGAAGCAACTTTTAGTACTAAAGGGTACGTTATACCTAGGGTTGTTCCTTTTCGGGCTTTATATTTTAACACGAAAGTGTTTTATGCCGGGATACACCAAGATTTCAATATCCGTCACGCAAATGACGCCAGTACACCTTCGCCGAAACGACCCGCCAGCAGGATGTCGCTTGCCAAGCACACCCACAAGACAGCCGCCGACCCGCAAGTCATGCTCAGCTGCAGATTTCGCTGCACAGTTCACTTCCGTGTTTTACCGATTCCTATGACAGAGGAATCAACCACAATTCTTTTTCCCGCACTCCCTTTTCATCCTTTCTCCGTCGTAAATCGCAGGCGCCTATAGTCCTTCACTACTAAAGCCATGCAGCCACAACAAAGTTCTCTGGCCCTCTCCACTGGCACGTGCTACACGCGGGAAATTAAAAAGTGGCCTGTGTATACCCTAAAAATCGACGTATAGTTCATTGTTACGCCAAACTTTGGGAGCTCACTTTTCTAACACAGCCAGAGTACGGAGTAAAAAGCTGGTAGCAGGCGTCGGTCACGTCGCTGAAAGCAACGCGTCAGCGGGCCAGCGCGCCGATTCAGCCAACGCTGCCGCGCGTGCACGCCCTACTACCATTAACGGCGTTGGTCGGCCGGTATCGCATAAATTGCCCGAGCCGTAACAAAGCTCTCGTCTCCTCGCTTCGCTTAAAATGCAAACGACTTCGAACAGGACCGTATATATACGGCGCTGGAAGTGGCCGATGTGTGCACCAGACCGCACTCCTTGCCGCTACTCTTGCGGCTGTCGTTACTGCTGCCTCGCGCTTCGGGACCGCACTGGAGGGTCATTATGTTCGATAGAGCTCGGACAGGGCCCTTGTGGGACCAATAACGGCGCATATGCCGGCTTCCCAAGGCTGCGGCAGCGGGCCGCAGGCTCTATCTACGCAGTATAGCTTCCCGACGCGTACGCCGCAGGACGCGCATAAATCCCACCATGTACCGGTCGAATCAACGGTCGTACAGATAAAATAAAATAAAATACCATAAACTAAACTAAACTAAACTAAACTAAAGTAAAATAAAATAAAATAAAATACAGTTAAACCTGGATGTAACGATCCTCTATATAACGAATTCCTGGATTTAACAAAGATTTTCAATTCCTCATTGACAGCCCCATTAAAACCCATGTGTTTACGACCTCTATGTAACGAATGCATTGCGACGATTAACCTTGATGCAACGAATTCGCTACGCTGAGGAGCCATTGTTTTTTTTTGCCCTCTTTTCTGAAAAACAGGCTGGAGAAATGCACTACTTCAGCGAACTTCTCCTGCGCGGAAAACTACCATGGTTTTCCAGTGTGTGTGCGGTGTCGGTCTGGTCCTAAGCCTACCTGCCGGCGTATAGTCGCGCATCTCCAGCAGTATCTGTGGTGCCGGTCCATCGGTGATGAGTTCTGCTGCCAGAAAACTAAAAGTTTTGTCGTTTTAAGACGAGCGCGCAAGTTTAAACGCCGTCTATTCCGCGGGCAAGAAAGAAGAACGCCGCCGCCCGTTAGAGGATTCCTGCTAGCACCCTCTCCACAGTTTTGAGTGCAGCAAAGAGCATTAAGTATGCGAAGAGGCGCCCTTGCAGCGTACGTTTTCCCTTGAAACGGGTTTAGGCACCGTCGAAAGGCAAAAGTGACGGTTACATTACATTAGTGAATACAGGGGTGAGTGACATTGCTTCGTTGCAGTGCCGTGTAGTGACTAAGTTCGTTGGAAAGCAGCATGCGCAGGTTTTTACTGCGAAATAAATCCTTCAAGGGTGAGTTTATCACTGATGTCGAGCATATTGGTTTCCTTTATGCTTCATTCACGCGACCCTTAGCTCGAAAACTGCATGTAACGAAAACCGGCACGTAGCAAAATTTTTTTTCGTTCTGTCCAGGTTTAACTGTAAAATAAAACAAACCAAAATAAAACAAAATGAAATAAAATAAAGAGACAAACAGAATTTACCGGTTTTTAGTCATGGTTCATTTCAGTTTTTCTCTTTATACGTTGTGTGTTTGTGGTATTTTCTTGCGTACACGTCACTCCCGGCGTCACTGATTGTAAGCTGCCTGCTTCTCGGAAGTACGTATGACGCGTGGCCTGCCCATTTCGACGTAACGTGCCGCTGGTGTTTGCCGTTGCCACCTTAAGGGACCCTGCAACACTTTTTAAACTTTTTTTACAGTCTGAAATGCTTGCAGAACGTAGTCACCCAACACACCCAGTACTTAGATTAGGGAATCGCGAAGTACCTCAGCCAAAAATTACTGCTACATGCACATCAGATAATTTGTAAACTCGCTAAAAAATATTTCTCTCTTTCCCCGCATTGACGTTCTTCGACGGCTCGAATTACGTCACTTAGGCCATGCAGCGGCTGTTGGCCGGTTTTTCTTCAGTTGCAGCAATGAACGCTTTTAGATAGCAACTTTAAAAATAAAGCCACCAAAACGGAGCAGAAATGGAAGGCGTATATAGTGCGACGAGCAAATCACGCAGTGCCGCTCCGTGCTGGCGATAACTATAGCTTTCGCAGTGATTCCAGACGAGAAGGAAAGAATGAAAGCGCCTATCGAAAGTGTTGCAGGGTCCCTTTAACGCTGCTGCGCCCGCACCGCGGCCACCCCTGCCCCCCGTTTTTGCTTGATCTGTGAATCACACAGTATCTCGCTGTGCACGCGCTCTGCTGCCGGAGAGATAAGCCCAGCCACAATCTCTCCCCTGAATCCTAACTCCTCTCCAACCTGTTTTCCCCAAATGCGTATCGGGTTGCGCGGGAGGAGTTTTCTCCCTACACAGGGCCACCGGAAAGTCCTTTTGCTTTGCCATATCAAGCTTCGCTTTAAAGAAAGAGCTTGGGCGAAAAAAAAAAAAAAAGCAACTTCAGACGAAATCCGGAATACTCCGCTATTAAATTAGTAATACTACGCGTCGGCTCGCGGTTAGCGCCAAAATTGTTTTTAGGACGAGTCTCGAAGGAAACGAGCAGGACAAGCGTACAAAAACAACGCTCTCTTCACAGTTGAGCTCCTCGGCAGTGAGTGAGGCCCTATTTTTAATGAGCACCCGCGCACGCATGACGCGGCGCGGTATCGAGGTGGGCATCAGCTTCGAGCAACGGTGCGGCGCTTCCCGGAAAAAGCTTTCGCGGTAATCGATTATAATTAGTGTTCTCCGCAGCTGATGGGTTGTTGGGCTTATTTATTTATCCGCTTTTATGCCAAGCCCCACTGAAATGAAAGGAACCCGATGAAGCCCCGAAGAAAACAGAGGTAAGAAAATAATCGCTAAAATTAAAAGCAACATGCTGCCCGGAACTTTGCGCTATAGGCCTGATTGTCTTCCTTCGTTCCCTAGTAATACATCACTTGGCTTAGAAACCATTGGGAGATGCCCCTCTTGTACGTTAGCTCTAGCTTAACCAGCCTTTTATCGTCTAACCTACACTGTTTTAGGTTTGTCTCTAAGTCCCTACGAAGGCTCAAAATTACGAACATAAAACTTCAAAGGGAAGTTCTTGGCGCGGACGCTGCACATGGGCTGTGAGCTGCGCCGTACAGCACGGGGCACAGATTAATTAGGAAAGCCTGGGTTCTCTAACGAGCGAGGAAAGGTCCTCCACAAGGGCGCTTTTGCTTTTCGTCTCCGTATGAAAAACAGCTGCCGTGGCCGGAAACACATCCCAGTCATCTTGTTCACAGGCGGAAAGCCTCAGCCTCTGGGCCACTGCGGCGGGTAAACGTTACAAAGAATTCTTGTAAGACCATTAGCTGACCATTGGAGACCATTAGACCATGCCTTACGTTGCAAAGTTAGCAAAAAACGCGGCGTCTCGAGATTCCCGGCATAACCATAAAGTCAAACACGGAGACTGTCGCCAAAATCCCCATTGGCGGCTGAAGGACGAAGTTCGTGGACTCGCCTTTTTTGCGTAGGTGTAACGTAATCAATCAGTGACGTGTGCTCCCACGGCTTTAAGGAAACGTCGTTTAATTTGATGCTTAGGTTATAAAAATCATCACCCAGGTATTTCATATTGCGTTCAAAAGATAAAAAAAATCCATTAGTATATAAAAGCACGGACTAAATTTTAACGCTAGTAGCATAAACACAGTTTTCGTAGTTGCAAGTAGCGTTAATACCAAAAAGCCGTCTGCAGCGACGTTGGCCCAACTGGAATTAACAAGCTTTTTGAGCTGGCTGCTTTTGACTTTTGACTGCTTTGGATTTTGACTTCCAAACTTTTTCTACGTTAAGGCTTGCACACGGTCGCCGTCGCTATATTATATAGTCTGCTGCTGCGGTGCCCGCAGTTTATGCCACGTCAAAAATAAAAAGCCGTGATCATAGGACTTTTGATGCGGCGAAGAGAGCTAAAAGCTTCACCTGGTGAGGCAGAACCATACTAATGTCGCCGCTTCGCCAATTCGTCGAGGCGGAAGTCGACCAGGGGCGTAATGAATAAAACAGTTTATTGCTATTTTTATTTTTCTCTCATTTTCGATAATGGGATTTCCAAGCTACTGGAAGCAGTATGAACAATTGCAGCGTGTGTGGCTCTTATTGCAGCGGAGGCATTTACTGCCCCCTTGTGACGCTGTTACACAGAACCAAATACTGTGACTTTATTTTCGTTCGTAAAAACAAAACAAGATGCGTTATTTTTATGCTCTGTTATCTCTTACTTGGACTTAGCAAACATAACTGATTTCGCTTAAACCGCACCTCATGCGAAACGGTGGCTGCCTGCAAATTCATAAAGAATTATAGGTGCCGGAGGTCCGTGAATTTTTTTGTCCCATTTTGGGCAATGGCAACCGCCATTTGCAAGCCCTTACGTAAAATCACGTGACCTTTACGAAGGATGAAGTTAGCAATGAATGAAGTTCGCGGTCCCTCCAACAGTTTACATAACGCCACGTCTTCTCAGACAACCATGAAGGAGTCAGCCCTTGGGGGCGGGGGGGGGGGGGGGGGGGAGGTTGGGAGGGGGGTTCCTCTAGTCCGGGATACCTTGGCCTGCGCTGACTCCCCAGGCCCTCCCTACCAGGCTACACTAGGACGAGAGGTCGGAGCCGGTCAGTCGAAGATAATCAAAACTTATTCGATTGTTCCCTGCCAAAATGCTATCTTTGTCTCGCGCACCGAGTTCGGTTTTCGCGGTAGTGGATGCAATTTTAGCAGTCATGCGTAATTCTAGCCGTAGTTCTCTCCGCCCGAATGCCTCTTCGGCCTAGAGGCGTAATTGGCGCCAAAAAAGCTACACAACTGCAATGTCTGTTCATGTTACGGCCCCCACTTAGTAGTTGTTCTCGAAAGCTTGTTGCGGTTGGCACATGGCGGCAGGTGGATAGGAAGTAACGGTGGTTTATGTGCCCTTATACATACCTTCTTTCCAGAGTGAAATGGGTCGCTGAATCTTGCCTGTACCGCGGGTTCTATCTCCAGCGTTCCTGCGGTCCCATTGCGGCATATCCAGCGCCAAGTATTACGCGGGCTTACCTTGGCGATTTTCACAGTGACTACGACCTCCCTAGGCTGTCCTTTTCTCCGGCTAAACTGAGGGGAGGGCGGATATTGAAGAGGATTCCGCTTCCCTACTTCCCACATCCCAGCCTCGGGCCAAATAAAGTGGTTCCCTCACTTACTCCAGCCAAGAGTATGGTCTATTGCCAAAATGTGACGTATCTTTGTCGGCAACATCAAACAAAGCAACGCAAAAAGCGAACGATTGTCTTGCTGCCGAACGGCGGACGCTTAATAAGTCCTTATAAAACACACGCCAGGATCCGTTTTTTTTTTTTTTTTTGTTGAAAATTCGTTGCATGGCTAAATTGTGCTGCAGAGCAGCTTGAAATTCTAGAGAGAGGAAGTTTTGTTTATACTTGGCGGCAGTGGTGGCTAAGGGTGGGGTGTTGATATATCATTCAGATTTAATGCAAACTACATAATATGCCAAATACTTACTAATTTCACCCAAAAATACCTGAAATAAACGCTGCAGAGATATGAAGCCAGACGTCTGTTGCACTGACCTGCGCTTCTGCTCGTTGCCCATTGGCGCCGAGCGTATCACGGTTAGATCGCCTTAACAAACATCCGTTTTTGCAGTAAAGCGACCAAAATAGCTGCTATACGCGATCCCAGACACATACACAAACAAAAAAAAGACTTGTGACAAAGTTTTGCAAGACATTATATTCGACTCGGCATCGTTTGCCCACCATCGAGGCGAATTTCAGCCGCACAGCGGCCAAAAAATCCGCTACTTTAAGCCAGGTCGCTTAACTTGCTCCCATGCAAAAACTTTTCAATTGAAAGTATATTACGGAAGCGAGCGTACAACGCGCCACAACACAAAAATTCTGCAGAAATTCAAATAATTTACTACGAATGCGTAGCATTGTTATGCCGCTTGTCTTAAAGGAGCCTTGAAGAGAAAACAAAAGTTTGTTTTATTCGAAAGATTAGGTGTTTCATAGTACCCGAAGCGCTTTCCCGGAAGCAAATGATGCTTTATTCACTGAGAAATAAGGCAATTTAAGCCAAAATTTTAAATCTCCCGCTAAATTGCACATTTCGTGACGTGAACAATGGCGTCATACGAGCCGGTCCATGAAACAGATACTTAGTATGTCGACTCCATATAGCACCCACACGCGTGAATCACACAGAAACCGGAAATCGTGCCGAAACCGAGACGGCGGCCATTTTAAAAATACTAGTAAAACCTAGTGCACCCGTAGCCCTAGTCATGGAATCGCCTGATCCGGAGAACAAAACTCTCGCCGACAAGCTCGGGCTTGCATCTAACAACCTCACACCACTTGAACGCTCAATGCTTCTAAGTGCACGAGCGGCAGGACTTGTGGGATACGCGGATGGAACGGAAGCGACCATTCCGCGATAGCCACAACAGACGAACGCCCAGCCGTCGGCACCGCGGCCTCGTCAGCACCGTCGCGACGGACGAATACAGACTGGTACGTATGTGCCGTATTTTTATTACGGTTAATAATAGTTCAATTTCAGTAGCAGTATCGCTTATGCCAGTTGGCCGGTGTCGTGTATGGAAAGCCGTTCGCGCGAGCTCTCTGCTTCGACCAGAAAGATACAAGCGTCAATGCGCGGTGTTTACGGCATTTTTTTTCCCCAAGGTCAGAGCGATTTGACGAAGTCGGCGACGAGCGCCAGCATGTCCCAGGAGTGAGCTAACGTAAGGGTTCCTGCCGTAATCACTTCCTCAGAAATGAAGCGAGCACACTCGTACTTCCTTTAGCTCTCTTTCTCCTCCGTTTGCAAAGTTCACAAAACGTAGTCACTTGCTTCACCGAGGTTCGTCGTTGGGCAGCACATGAAAGGAGATCTCCTCACCGGCGGGGATGTCGCACTCCCTCGACGATTTGCCCGTACTACATGGGCATTTCAAAACGTAGCAACAAAATTTCATTGTAAAGTACTCGAACAAACCGAAGTTTTCAGTGGTTGTAAACTGGAAACGAGCTCATAACAATAGCAGCAAGCCAACCCCATTCCGAAACTGCGACTACTGTCACTATCTTGTCGCTGCTTGCTGTTACTTACTTCCCTCGTTTCTATTTTTACCTTTGCTGGTTGGCGATATGACGGCCAACCTCTTGTGAAGGGATTACGATACAAAGCAAGGTCGCGGCTGTGCGTGCTGGGACGGTTCGTTGTCCCCGAAGAGCCTCGAACCGAAAATTCGTCTGCGCGACGGATGCGACGGGGAGATGTCGAGTTCGGCTGGTGGTATTTTCGTACGCATTGGCGTACACGCATGTTTATTCGGAACTTCAACCGTTTACTCCACCGTTCTTAGTGTCATAAAAGGAATGTGGAGTATGTTTAACGGGCATATAGCTCACTATGCAAACTAGTAAGCCCTGCCTATTGCGTTTGCTTTTGCCGGCCTCCGCCAATCGCAAAGCATTCTCGTGTGACATCATAGGTTCTGTTGCGGTAAATGAGCTGGTGGGTCGCATGGTCATTCCCTTTTCTCCTAATTATGTAGCTTACTTGAGCGAAGTTTGTGTTAAAAGTGGTGTCAGTATGGTTCTAACGAGGCAATCTTTCGAATGAACCAAACTTGTGTTTTCTCTTCATGGCTCCTTTAAGTGTGAGTTCTTTACAGCCACGTTTTTTTGTTTTTTTCTAAATCCTGCCCGACCAAGTATCTCCATCTACATTATTATAGCCACTAGAAGTGAAACATTCGCCCAATCTGCATTTTTGTGGAAATGCAGGGCGTTATACGCTTCACAATTTTTCGTAATTGCTTAATATTTTTCTGTTTATTTAGTTTTTCAAATTTTGTTCGACAAATCACCTCCATTTAAGTCGTTTAAACGATTACATTTGGAACTTTAGCGAAATCTGCAATGTTGTGGAAATGCCATGCGTTATACTTACGCCATTTCACGTAATTTTTTACTATTTTTCTTGTTTTTTAGTTTTCCAAAATTTCGTTCGACCAATAATTTTCATTTGCGTTATTATAACGATTACATTTGGAATTTTTCCTAAATCTGCATCATTGTGGAAATGCAGGGCATTGCATGATTCACCAGTTTCCGTAATTATTTACCATATCTATTCCGTTATCCAGGACGGACGCCGCTAGGACTCTCCCAAAAATTGCTCGGGAGACCACGCTATCGAAATGGAGCACCCAAGAGTTCACGAGCGCTCGTATCCATGCCCTGGACCCCCATCTTCAGCGCCCCCTCCCATTAGGCCTCCCACGATCTGATGCAACCATTCTTTGTCGCCTCTGGCTTGGAGTCGCATTCACAAATACTTACTCCTATTTGATTGGAATGACAGCCAGTGAGGCGTGCGAAGTCTGTGACACACCAGATACCATACGACATATCCTTTGCGATTGTCCACGGTTTTCATCCGAACGCAGCCAGCTCTCTGCGACTCTACGAAAGTTAGACTCTCGGCGCCCGTTCTCTGAGGAGACAATCCTGGGCCACTGGCCTTCTCCGTCGTCTGGGGACAAGGCGACAAAAGCACTCCTGTGTTTCCTCAAAACGACGGAATTGCACAAAAGACTGTAGCGCAAGACTACTCTCTACGAACTGTCTGAACTTTTTTGTCTATAGTGTCCTACCGCTGGGCACACCACTCCATGCTCTGTCCGTACCTTTCCCCTTCTTTTTCTATTTTCCTCTTTTTCCTCATTGTTCCCCTTTCCCCCGTGCAGGATAGCATACTAGGCCGTAGCCTGGTTAACATTCCTGCCTTTCCTTTACTTTTTTCTCTCTCTCTTTATTTTTCTTATTTTCCTAGTTTTCAAAATTTTGTTCGACCAATTATCGCCATTTACGCTATTATAACTATTAGAGGTGAAACTTTCGCGAAATCTGCGTTATTGTGGAAATGCAGGGCGTTGTACGTTTCGCCCGTTTCCGTATTTTTTATATTTTTATATTGTTTAGTTTTTCACAATTTCGTGCGACCAGTTATCTCCGTTGACGCCATTATAGCGATTACAGGTGGAACTTCTGTGATATCTGCATTTTTGTGGTAATGCAGGGCGTTACACGGTCCTGGTTGTGGGGGTACCCGGCAAAGAATGCTATGCATTAAAAGTTTGCATGCGAATCTAGGCGCCCCGTTTGCCGTGATGAAGCGCGTGTTTCCCAGGCTGGCAACCGTGCTTGCTCGCTCTGTTAATGAAGCCGGGCTGTCGGAAGGGCGCATTCTCGGCTTTCTGGTGCACGGCGAGGCTAAAGTGGAGGCACCCGTTCTCGCCCGCTGAGCCTAGCGCGGCTGTCTCGTGTTGCTACGTTCCAACACTAAACGACAGAAAACGCTACACGACAACAAATCAGCGGAAAGCGTCTCCGCTAAATATGGCAAGGTAGATTTCAGACGCGTAGAAGCGAGTCCACGTTGACGTTGTGGCCAAGTCATTTAACATGCGTTCGATTGCAGACCACTTCGACGGAAGGTAAGAAAACCGGCTGTGGGATACTCAAAGCGGCGGCTCAAGCGGTGCGACAGACTTGAGTGGTAGTATCAGACGTAAGCGGCAGGTTCATTGCCTGTGTCTTTTGTGAATGTTTGCTGAATAGAACATTATTCCTTGCACCCGCCTAGTCTGGGTACCGCTGCGACAAAAAGTATGTGTGTATGTGTGGGAGGTGTCGTTTTAGATTTTTCGAATATAAGCACCCTCTCCCACTTTGGGCATCATAATCGTGGGAAAAAGAGGGTGCATGTAATCGAGTAAATACAGTAGTTCTGAAGCTTCCTGGTAGCGCCCTTGTTCTTCTTGAGTGCACTCGCCTGCCACTGGTGTTTTTTGTTGTTTGCTTTTTGTTGGCCTCATTTACTACACTTCCCATTTTCCCCCCTTAGCTGCCTCGATTTGTATGTATTTCCTAAAGTCACATTCCTGCGCTCTTTGGCTCTGCTTTCCTCACACACCTTTTTGTTCTGATAAGTAAGCTAAAACGCAGAAAGAAGCGCTATGAAACACGCAATATTTTGACGGAGAAGCAAGAAACTTGAATCCAGCCTCGCAATTAACGTGGCCAAGATAGACCTCGCTAATACGGCCTCTCACTTACCCACTGCGAGTGGACAGGATTCGTCCTTAAATGAACGTTGTAGTGAATCAGTCGAAGCTCTGTGTGATGTGACATTGTACACCTTACCTTGTGGCCTTCCTTACTTGGTTATTAAGCTAAAGTATGCAGTTTTTGTTCATGCGTAATGGGTGGCAGAAGAAAAAAAAACACCATGCGGCGATCGCGGTCGCCACAGCAACCACGGTAATCCCGGCACACTGGTTTGCTATGTGTTTAAACGCTAACTAAGCTTTCAGAATAATTTTCACTGATCCAATTATTTCTTTGCTTACGCTGATGTTGTGATGTTAAACATGCTAACAATCCACCCCAGGCGATTTCATTCTGAAGGACGGAGCTGGCCACTCACGAAGGAGAATTTTATCTGGAGAGCAACTCCGTAACTATAGCGCCGGGTCCGCTCCACTGGGAAAGCGAAGCCTCGAAAGTGCTAAGGACAGGGAAGATACGTCACTACCCGTTCGTCCCAAATGGGCTGCAGTGATTCCCACTAAAGTGGAGTGAATGGAGCACCGAAATAGAGTACGTATTGCTCTGCTTGAGCTCGGTTGTGCCTTTGCCGCCAAGATTGAATAATAGTGAGTTGAGTCCAACATTTACGTCAAATTTTCTCTATTGATATTGTTTTTAAACCCTTTATTGATTTCTAGTATTTTGTTAGAAGAGTGTTTCGCGCTTAGTATACATTGATCTTTCACTGTCGGATGCTCGGTTGTCCTTTGTTGTCTCCTTATTCTGCGCTGTTGTCAGTTTGCATTTTTTTTTGCTGTTTACTCGTTTTGTGCGGGCACTTGCTACATCGCAGACTCTAAACTGGAAGAGTGCAAATATATGAGAGGGTGAACCCTGAGTGAAAGTGACCGCGCTAAAACTGTATATATGCGACTAGAAGCAGCGCTTCATCTGCGACCAGATTAAGTAACCCTCGAAACTTAAATTAAACTTTGTAGAACTTATCTGTGCAAGCGCCAGGTGCAGAGAGACAAAGGAAGTGGGAAGCGTGTTCGAGATACATCCGCCTCGCACAATGAGGGGAATTAAGGCTGCTCCGCATTATCCTGCAACGACCTTCTCGCCCTGCAAGCTTCCAAACAAAGAGAACTCTTCACAACAGAGAGCCACGTTCGCTCGACTGAGAATGGTGGCGAGCGCGTTAATTGAACCCCGGCAAGTGATCAAACAATGACTGCCCGCGAAAGCTTTGGTTCCGGGCTTGGCGGCCACCGCGGTAGCTTAGGGATGAGAACGAGAAGAGTTCTTAAACTTGTAATCGATACCCCTTTATCCTGGGCCTTTATTGAGACGCTGATCAGGGAAGAAAATGTAGGGGCAGACAGACTTGGGAAGAGTGGGGATACTTTGCAGCACAATAGAAAACTTGGTTGGAAACAATCGAGTGCGAGTGAGCGGTAGTCTGAAGTTAAAATTGATGAAGGTACAACGGTTCAAAATAGCGATACCCGTTTTGTCACAACTATCAGCCTTGTTACTATGATTAGAGTGGTGCTTCAAGGTATGACTTCAGTGCTTGAAAAGTCATTAAGGCGAAAGCCTTTTATGTTTTATCGGAAGGTTGACCTGGAGGAACCACGGCGTGGCACGAATGACGCGAAAATCCACGTGAACCAAGTAAGACTAGAAGTGAACGAAAGCGCGCCGGCCATCTTTAAGAGATGATGAATGATTACCCAAGTGAATTATTGATTAATAGTACTAATTTGCATAGTATGAATTCGCAAGGTGAGATTAAGGTGAATTCGTATTAATTATGGTGAATTAAGCTGGATTAAAATAAATTTGGATAGAATAATTATTTATTAAGGATTGGCAGAACTGAAACAGATTAAGATAGATTAAGAAAATGAAGATGAATTATGTTGGATTGAGATGGAATCAATATGAAGATGTACAATAATAAATTAACCTGGAATATTAAAATTACGAATAATTAAATTAAGGGGATTACTTTGAATTCAGGATGGTAAAATAGCATCGCTGCTGTGTCGACATGTGATCTTTTAGGCAGGAGGTGCGCGTCAGAAACGTACGCGAGTCTTCCGCCTTCAAAGCACGTAAGAAAACTGAAACGTCCAGAGATATATTTTTATATAGCTCGCACATTGCCTATGCTTTCTAGCCTGAAATCTAGCTCTAACTTCGCAGAGCGCAACCGTCCTTTTGAGAATAACAACCTAACTTTTTTGCAGTTTTTCAGGAGCAAAGAAATGATGTCTAGTGTTTTCAACGAAGCTGGTTCAGGTAGTGAGGTCTTTCTTGAAAGTAACCTGGGTATTTGCATGCAATTGAAAACAACTTGCGTTCCGTGGACACACGCCATGAACTTAACTCTGCACGGGATGGCCTCAAAGGCCATTTATGTTTTTTTCATTGAGAGAAATTCGAGGTTAATTTTTAAGGGAATCGGCAAGAACATAAACTATCACGATATCAGATTACAAGATGCATGCACTCAAACGCGCGCAAACAAGCCCATGCACGTATCATACAGGCATACATACATAATCAAGGGTTCGACGAAATGTCGTGTGATCATGTATGAGAACGTACAAAAGAAAAGCGAACACCGACCACTGAACCCTTTTTTATTTATTCATGGTCAGTGTTCGCTTTTCTTTTGTAGACATGCATACATACATACATACATACATGCATGCATGCATGCATACATACATACAAACAAATACATACATACATGCATACATACATACATAAATACACACATACATTCATACATACATACATACATACATACATACATACATACATACATACTGAAATGAGGTTTATTGGCAAAGGCTGCTGTGCAGGCGAAAGATAAGTAGGGCACAGACCGAGAGCAGTCGACGCTTGGAGAAGAATGCAGTGCGAGGGAACCCCGTCGCTCTAGGCGATGACAGTGCGGCTTCCACATTCGGCTTCTGCTACCGATGAGGATAAGGTGGCGGACATCACCCGCAGGAGATTGGCTATGGTCCCGATTCTTCCGGTGAACGTTGTCAATCTTCTGCATTACAATACATACATACATACATACATACATACATACATACATACATACATACATACATACATACATACATACATACATACATACATAGATACATACATTACATACATACATACATACATACATACATACATACATACATACATACATACATACATACATACATACATCCCACCCGGTGGGCATTTTTTCACCACTTTCTTTCTGACTCAAAAAATTTTTCATCTGTTTCTATGACCCACGACAACCTCCCCTTTGCTTTCCGAGGTTTTCTTGACTGCTAACCCTTATTTTCTGGCTTATTTTACTGAGCCCCTCATTTCCCATTTCTGATTCGCTACATGCTTAGCGAGGGCCTCTGTTATGGCAGTCTTGGTGCCAAGGGTAGCTTAAGAGAGTTCAACGCTGGTAACCACTCGCGACATGTCGTAGACACTCGAGTCACGGCCCGGGGGTTAAAAAGAAGGTCCCCTTCACCCCGAGTACTCAGAGTTGCGCTAGCTACCGCCCCCTAGAGCAGGAAACAAAAATACCTTAACATAAATACCCGAGAAAGTGCTGGGGAAACAGCCCCGCCGGTAGCGTAGTGGTTATCGAACCAGACCGGTATTCTGGAGGTCGTGGGTTCGGATCCCACCCGGCGGGCATTTCTTCACCACTTCCTTTTCGATTAAAAAAATTCTTCACCTGTTTCTATGACCCACGACAACCTCCCCTTTGCTTTCCGAGGTTTTCTTGACTGCCAACCCTTATTTTCTACATACATACATACATACATACATACATACATACATACATACATACATACATACATACATACATACATACATACATACATACATACATACATACATACACACACACACATTCATACACACATACATTCATACATACGTACATACTGAAATGAGGTTTATTGAAGGCTGCTGTGCAGCGAAAGATAAGTAGGGCACAGTCCGAGAGCAGTCGACGCTTGGAGAAGAATGCAGTGCGAGGGAACCCCGTCGCTCTAGGCGATGACAGTGCGGCTTCCATGTTCGGCTTCTGCTACCGATGAGGATAAGGTGGCGCACATCCCCCGCAGGGGATTGTCTATGGTCCCGATTCTTCCGGTGAACGTTGTCAATCTTCTGCATTACAATACATACATACATACATACATACATACATACATACATACATACATACATACATACATACACACACACATACATTCATACATACATACATACATACTGAAATGAGGTTTATTGGCAAAGGCTGCTGTGCAGGCGAAAGATAAGTAGGGCACAGTCCGAGAGCAGTCGACGCTTGAAGAATGCAGTGCGAGGGAACCCCGTCGCTCTAGGCGATGACAGAGCGGCTTCCACATTCGGCTTCTGCTACCGATGAGGCTAAGGTGGCGCACATCCCCCGCAGGGGATTGGCTATGGTCCCGATTCTTCCGGTGAAAGTTGTCAATCTTCTGCATTACAATACATACATACATGCATACATACATACATACATACATACATACATACATACATACATAGATACATACATACATACATACATACATACATACATACATACATACATACATACATACATACATACATACATACATACATACATACATACATACATACATACATACATACATACATACATGCATACATACATACACCCTTATGCGTTTGGGTTATCAGAAGGAACCTTCCTGAAACGTGCACCCCCGAATTAAGGGGCACCTTTAGTGATTATCTACCAATTGCGCGGTGCATACCTTGGAACTTGAAACTAGAAAGCGGAAGCGACGTGTCTTGGCGAGCACGGAGAAATTCTTGTGATCACCGGCTAACAGTGGATGAGGAGGAGGACCTTATCGCGCTATTCTCTACTTTGATGTTGATGATGGCGATGGGGATGGCGATGATGATGGCATGACGTACGTACGTTAGAACGCGCTATAATGCTGCCTCGAAGTAGGAGCAGTGGCACGCGCTGGTTTGGTACAGGTTGTGCTGCTGGTGACAGGGTCTGTCACACCTACTGTCACGACAATTTGTGACTGGTTTGACGATCTCCCTGAAGATCGAGGGGACCCCACGTGAAGGCAGATCAGTCGTACAAGGCGTGCCATATACAGAGCGGAGGGGTTTTCCCAGACACATCTTCCCTGTGAAACGACAGATTTCTAGAGGTGTGTTTGAAATTTCTGACACACTGCCAACTTGTGAGTCATTATCAGGGCGCGTCTCACTCTCGATGCCGTCTAGTCGGTTCAAGTCCCCGTCCGAAGCAGTTACAACGACTTGTAAATACATCCTGATAGCGCCCCTACACAAGACTTGATTCACAAGACCCTTTAAGAACCGCGAGGATACCTGATGTGCGATGCGGGCCTCTGCACCTTAAGGGAATTTCATGGTTCAGCTTCACAACCAAGCAATCGTGTGATCTATTGATGCCGCCGACAAAGCGAATGCGGCGAATGACAGCTACGCTATACGATTCGACTCAAAATGCGATCTGCACTGTTGCACTGCGCAACGCTGAATCTTATGCTTTTGTTGCATGATGCCACAGCGCCGACTAAGCTTTTTGGCTGAGATTACGCGCTGGACATCGTAATTTGCCGAAATTCGTCGAAATACAGTGCATTGGGGTAAAATTGAATTCCAGAACTGTAGGCTGTTTCAACCACTTGGAAGCTCGAGCTGAAGGTGCTCGTCGAACCGCTCGAGATGTGGCTGTGTCCGTTAAAACTGCGTCTGTACAGAGAATTTAATCCATTCTTTTTGTTGCATTAAACAAGTCAAAGCCCCTTTCTTAAAAGAAAGATGGTGAAACCTGAAGCTTTCTTCCATGCAACCAGAGTAAAAGTCAAATCCCGAAATCCAAACTGCTTCAACCGGTAGAATGGTGCAATCGGATAGACGTCGGCTTCGTGACGTGAAAAACCCAGGTTCGATTGCAACCACGGGAAGCGTTTTTTTTTTGCCTTGAGGCGCCTGACGTGCATTCACTTATGATCATCACTTTGTAAAACCCATTGCGTAAAGTTGTCTTTCCTGCAGTACGTATTACTCGGGCGGTCGACGCCATTACTGAGGCGCACAAAGATTTGCTTAAAAAAAAACCCACCGCCTTCGGTACGTATGAAGTACCATGCATTACCCGTAGTGACCACAATGGAGTGATATCACCGCAGTTACAGCGACTTCTCAACTCATCTACTGTTTTCAACGCCGTGTTTTTATTTTTAATACTTATTTTTTAAAAAGTAGGCTAATCCTAAGCCAGTAAACAAACCATTATCTAAAACCACATAGCCTTGAAGCTCATTATGGTCGTCTTACACGACCCATATGCATAAGGTTGCCTTCTCCCAAAGCTTCGGTATAATGCAGTAAAACAAGCTTGTAAGGGGCAGAAAAAAATGAATTCTAAATATGGTGAAGGGATCGTGCTGCCAACGAAAACCGCGCATGTATACGCGTAATTTATTTTGCCGCCCGAAAGCTCCATTGGCGTTTTACTAATTAGGCAAACTGACGACATCTGCGTTAATTCGCCCGTGTACAATAATTTGTACTCAAGGCGGGCGTACGCAGCATTGTTTATTTTAACGAATAAGTAATCGGGACAACGGGCAGCCCACGTATGTAATCGCAATACCGCCGCCAGTTGCATCGTATGGATATCATACTAAAACAGACAAGATTTTCTGGTCTGCCGAAGATTAGCTGCCGTCACCACGCGGAATACTCTTGGTAGACTCCTTCCCACAAAGATCCACCATGAATCTGTAAAACCTTCCGTTAAGGACGAAAAGTTTCTTACGTAATTGGAGGCGAGAGGTGGGGCTGGGAAGGAGTTTCAAAGCGTGGGAAAAAACGAATCTTACAGAGACGTGTTTTCACTAGAAACGATATAAGCTTGTAACGAACCATACATGTGAGAAATTTGTTAATGTTGGGTTCGTAGTAACGGGATTTGACTGTATGTTGTCGCGAGGAGTACGAGTGGACGCCTCAGAATAAGTACAGGTGACGGAGCGCTATCCCCCCATGCGGGTATGCAATACAGCGGGGTCAGAAGAGGAAGCAGAAGGCAATAAACCCCTCTTCAACCCGCTACGCAGGCGTCGGCGGCCTTCTTTACACTATATATATATATATTTATATATATAGTTAGGAAATGAGAGGCTTGTTGAAATACAGACAGATACGTTTTTCCTTTCTTTCTTTCTTTCTTACGTATATTAAAAAAATGTTAAATTGACTAACAGTTGTAAAAAATGAGCCTAACAAGACGGCTGACCTATCTTTCGGTATATATATATATATATATATATATATATATATATATATATATATATATATATATATATATATATATATATATATATATATATATATATATATATATATATATATATATATATATATATATATATATATATATATAATGATTGGCAGCAGTCAAGAAAACCTCGGGAAGCAAAGGGGAGGACGTGGTAGGTCATTGAAATAGATAAAAATTTTAAAACGAAAGAAAGAAAGTGGAGAAAAAATGCCCCCCGGGTGGGATCTCAACCGACGACCTACAGAATACCGGTCTGGGGCGATGACCACTACGCTACCGGCGGGGCAATTTTCCCCTTCACTTTCTGGGGTATTGATGTTAAGGTATTTTTGTTTCTGCGCTTGGGGGTGGTAGCCAGCGCCACTCGGACTACTCGGGGTGAAGGGGACCCTCTTCTTAACCCCCGGGCCGTGACTCAAGTGTCTACGACATGTCGAGAGTGGTAGACCAGTGTTTAACCCTCTTAAGCTCCCTATGGCAACAAGAACCTAGGCCATCGCTATGCATGTAGCGAATCAGAATAGGAAATGAGGGGCTTGTTGAAATAAGACAGAAATATGGATTGGCAGTCAAGAAAACCTCGTAAATCAAAGGGGAGGGGGTGGTAGGTCATTGAAGTAGATAAAGAATTTTGAAAGAAAGAAAGTGGAGAAAAAAAGTGGAAATATATATATATATATATATATATATATATATATATATATATATATATATATATATATATATATATTTATATTTATATATATATATATATATATATATATATATAGAGAGAGAGAGAGAGAGAGGAATGGGAGAGCCGTAGGGCAGATGTCGATTCAAACATTTAAACGTATATTGTCAAAACAGTTGGCCTGGCAACATTTGAAGAGAGAACGCGCTACCGTCATACCACCCGCTCTAACATTAGCAATTTTTTGGTTAAGCCGATTCCTTGTTAGCCTCTCGCTCGATAGACGAATCAGTGACGAAGGCGAGCGTTCTCTTGGTCATCTGTCACAGTAATTTGACCATTGTTTGAGAACTGTCGAGAGCAGGGGCTAGTCGCCAGTCATTTGTCTCCTAAAACGAAGCCGGCACATGTAAGGAACAAAAATAAGCCGGTGCCATACAAAAAGGACGGAATGAAAGCATTCAGAGACTAGCCCACGCACAAATCGAGACAGAGATAGGAAAGGGTGAGATTGAGAGGGCGGGGGAGAAAGGGGCGGTTGGGGTTGCGGCTTTTTTGTTCACATTTTGCCTTCCACCGGTCGCTTTGGACAATGGTGGCCCGCCGACATTCACTACCCGCCGCCTCTCTCGAGCGTAATTGTGTTTCGGTCGCAGGCGGACAACGGAAAGCGCGCTTCTGTTTGTAGATCGGGTTTCTCCAAAGCGGCCTGCTCGCCTGCTTGCTCGATGAAAGACAAGATACACGAGCTGGCGAGTGGGACGCCGCTATCCCGCTGGACGCAGCGGGTATGCACTAGTGGCTTCTTTGCAACTAACTGACCGCCCCACAAAGCAAGGAAAGAAGCAGGAGAAGCGTGTTATAAGAAAGAAAAGACGTAATAAAGATAAACAGCTGGTAGAGGGCGAACGTCCGTCCCGAACCGGCTACCGTTACTTTCAGTAAGCAATTTGAGCGAACATTGTAGTTCGTCGCGGCTCGGATAGATGGCGCTGTAGCCGCGCCACCACGCCGCATCCGGTGCGCATCTAGAGGGGCGCCTCGAAGCAGTCAGTATCCTCTCGGAGCCCTTCCCCTCGCTGCCGCCCCACGTCCCTCTCTTTTTCCTCCCTTATTTTTCTCTTCCCCTCGCACAAAAAGACGCCGCGCGGCAGTTTTCGGCCGAACGACATCGCAGACGACGGGTTCGCCCTCGAAACTGTGCCACGCGCGCGCCTTGAAGCAAGTAGTAGTAGAAGCGGCGGCGGCTCGCCAGCCCGTAGGGAGCGTGCGCCGGCACTTGACCTGCGCCCTTCTGCTTCGCAGAGGCCACACCGCATCGTGTGAGTTTCAGTAGGGAAGAAACAGCCCCAAATTGTATATAGATAAAGTAAAAACACGCTGTCCTTGTGTACTGAGAAGTCACGTTCCCGCAACTCCCGCGGTCCCCAGTTCCGTCGGACGCCGTAACGCGCTGACCTTACTCTCGAAGAAGTGTTCTCAACAGGTGTTTTTTCCTGTCGCCCTCGCATGGCCGAACTTTAGACGATAGTGCTGGTGCCGTGGTTTCGTTCCGTGGTGAAGGAGGAAAAATAACGTTCGTTTCAGCGTTGGTTTCGGCAGTGGGAACAGCCGCCTCGCTCGCATTCAAGTCCAGGGCGAAAGCGGTGACCTGTGTCAATGACGTTCGTCGGGTGTTGACCCGTAGTAGCCGTCCGGGCGCAAAAGGAGGAAAGGAAATAAGTACGGGACAAAAGGAGCGTGCATTCTTCGAGGCCGCCGGGGGAGCGTGGGATAGTAGCCTGCAGCTGTTATGCTGGCCGCCTCGACCGGATGGCTTCGCTGTGCGGTGATGCTGCTGCTTCTGCTGGGATTGTCTTGGATTAACCGCGCGCTGGCGCAGCCGACGAGGGAGCCGGTGCCAGGTGAGCTTGGCGTTTACTTGCCACTTCAGATTAACGTTTAACAAAAATGCAAGACGTGGACGTACGGCATGAATGCTTAACATGTAGATGTGAAGCGTGCATATCACGAGAAAAAGAAAAAAAACGAAGCACATTAAAGGTTCCTTCAAACTCCACTTACCCAGATCTTCAAAGTTCGGGGGTCAAAATTGAATAAAAAGTGGCCTTTGTTATAAGCAAATTAAGCGATAGAAAAGATCGTTTAGGCATTACTTATTTAAAATTTAAAAACATGGCAGAAACAGGTTGCATAAAAAGCGACCAAAAGCTCAAAGCGAACCGTGAAGGATTTCAGAATTTTTGGCGCTCAGGTAGAGCCGGGAAGTTGTGTTTTATCAGCTGTACTCGAGCTGCTTATAATTTTTGCACCTCGCTTTCCCTTTTTTCTCGCTATGTGCTTGCAATATGTGCGTGAAAACGGGACTCTTCGTTTCACATCTTCGGACAGAAGAACTGCGTTTACAAAGTTAATGAGCAGTTTTCTGTATCTATTTTTTTTCCAGAACAGTTCGAATAATTCCGGAAATGTGCGAGAAATTCACGGCTCCGAATACAACAAAAATTGTTGCCTGGTAATGGCTCAAACTTACAAATTTGAGAAGCACGCAATGCTCAATATTTCCGTTGTTTAAGTAGAGTCAGGATGACGGCTGATGTAAAAGGCGAAACAAAAACGCCCATTATAACTCACAAAAATGTTTTGGAGGTTTACAGCTCAGACCATTGCATTGTCTGCTTTCCCGCGAATTACGCTGGGAATTTTCCCGCGAATTACGCCGGAAAAATTGTAACTTCGGAGACACCAAAGCTGAAATTATTCATTACCTTGCACAGATGTTAAAACTGTCTCTTTCTTAGCACTTACTGCGCGCCTGACTCTGCAGAAATAACCAATCCGCCAACGCGGTCCGTATATTGATACGGTGTGCGATATGCAGCGGCACCCCGTCATTACGCACCTCGCTCTTGTTTTCCCTGACCAAAACCAGGTGAACGCTTGGTCCCAGGGTATAGCTCTAAATTATGTTCGGTCGCTTTGTCCTCCCGGCACCTGAATTTTCTTTTTGTAGTAGTATGCATAACGTATAGAAGGGTCCGGCAAAGCGCCGATTTCCGCCTGCTTGTTTACGAACACCCGTTGTTTGCAAACAATATGAACGCGCCGTTTTATGCAGCACCGCCCTTAATGGTACTCCTATTCAAACATTTATACGCACTGTTGTACTGTACTGTGCATGCAGCCACTGCACTCTTCGGAGACCTATGGGACGAGGTCCATTGTTTGACATTAACTTGCCACCCGCCGTGGTGGCTGAGTGCATAGGAGCTGTCCTGCTGAGTTCAAGGGTGCGGGTTCGATTCCGGCAGCGGCGACGGCTTTCGAGGCGACAAGCGAAAGCGCTCGTGGGTCGATATTCCGGCGCACCTTAAAGAGGTGCATGGCTAAAATTAATCCGGGGCCCTCCATTACGGTGCGCCTCAAAGTCCAGTTCTAGCTTCGGCGCGTTAAAGCCCCAAATTTTGAAGAAAAAAAATATTTGGCTTGTAATGCAATACTGATGCCCCGAAAAAGTTTTTTTCTTCTTCTGCTGGACCAATGGAAGAAATCTCGCGAGACGACATTAAAAATAGGTCGGTGTTTTTAATGAACCGAAGAAACCAGCGTTCAAGTGACATCTCGCGAAGTTTTGATTTCGCTCGAACTTCAGTTTTGCTGGGGTAAGTAATATTGAAGCGTCGGTAGTCGCTCCGACGGCTGCCTAAGCTTGCCAGCCTCGAATATACCGGCTGCGTTGAATGCGTGTCCTTGACGACTCCCGTTTTGCCTTGCAATGCATAAGGCAGTCGTGCTCGTCAGTTGCTCAAGGAATGCCGTCAATCTTATCCTGCGCGCCACGTTAAGTCGAAGGGCGTTCCACTTTCTTCAATATGCATCCATAGAGTTTCATCCAGCAAGACGCATTTATCCTCATACATGCAGCTTTTCGTCCTTCACTTGCCACCGTGCGATTATAACGCTACACAACAACTACGTCGTTAATATTATTAAATGTCCACGAAGACAAAATGCAAATCTGGTGCATTATAAAAATTGCCGTGTCAGATTTTTAATCATGCCAAATTTAACGCAAACGCGAGCAATTAAGCTAGGTAACAAGGAAAAAGTGGTGAACGGCCAGTCTCTTCTCGCAGTGGCAAATGAAGTTACAGGGATTGCAGGTTTGTGCGATTGCCAAGAAACAAGGTCGTAATGCGAAGAAACATGATAATTTAAGTGTAATAATGCTTCTTGTGCCATTTTTTATTTAACTTTCGTTTTCTCTCTAACTGTTGCCTTCCCAATCTCTCACATTTACTTCACTGCATTGTAATAATCCTCATCTGGCGTAGCGAGCACTGCCGCTAGCAAAGCTGACTTCTCCAGCCCACATTAAAGAGCTCTCTCTCTCTCTCTCTCTCTCTCTCTCTCTCTCTCTCTCTCTCTCTCTCTCTCTCTCTCTCTAACTGTCTCGCTCTCTGCCTGTGTTTTACTGCATCGCAAGGAGTGAACACACTGATTGCTATGCTTTCGGTATTTCTCCAATGACGCAACTGCTGACGTATTGCCGGACTTCTAAAGCTCTAAATATTTATGATTTGTTTTGCGTGGAAAAACAATCACATTGAGCACTTGAATATGGTTTAGCGAGTTATCAAACGCTAGTCCCTTCAAATAAAACAAAAACATAATTGTTGTCTCTGTGGTGCTTTTAAGTTTTTCGGAGAACCAGAAATTGTATCGTGTACATAGACACACTATTTATAGTAATATTCTTTTCTGAGCGCGACCATTCCAATTCAATTCGAAGTGGTGCCAACCAAAAATTTGTCCGTGCGGTAACTGGATGTAACGCAATATTAAAACAATAGTATTTCATATAATCTATTGTTGTCTGCAAGTTGTACTTCCCAGGTGCCACCAGCAATGTTTCAAGGCGCCTAAACCGCTGTTAGTCTGTCTTGAAATGATGTCTGCATTTGTGTTGAGCGAAGTTTGAAGGATCTCAACAGCTCAGATTCCTAAGCTTTCTTTAAAAGGTCCGTCAGCTTGTCACGCGTAACTCATCTCTACCCCAGCACCGAATTAGATTGCACCATCCGTGCGTCATATAAGTTGATGTCTGTCCCCAAATATCGCTGCAGACCGCCCGATCTAGATTTGATAGCCCGCAGATTCTGAGGTTCGCCTCCTGAAAACACCAAAGTAAGGCTGTGTGTGTTGGATTGGAGTGAGTGGGGGAAGAAGTACTCCCTACCAGAGGAAAATCGCAGTTCAGAGCTCCTTTCTGCGCCAGCCCGATGTGGGATTCCAGTATAGTTTGGCTTGCAGGCGATTCTGATTGTTTACGAAGGAGGTGGGATAATAATTTTGATTTTCCGTCTGTTTCAATTGTTTATTTAATTATAATTTTTCTTTAACTACAAGAACAAATCATTCACGCACGATTCGGTTAAAATAGGAGCACTCCTGTTCTTGAACTTATCCATGTGTTTTACTATAGGTGGGTTGATTATATTACGCTTCCGGGTTGCTTGTAATACGGGCGTTCTCCGCTGCACTTGCCTCGACGGGATTTGATATAAGCGCCTGTTCGCTGTCTTTGGAGCGGCAGTGCCAATTTGACCATGAGTGTAGGAAAGATGGCTGTCTTTAATAGAGAAGATAGCTGGCAACCACTCGCCCCGGCGTCTGATTGGCAAAAGCGTTGCAACGATGCTGATCTCGATGTCGTGGTTCGGTTCTCGGCCTTTCTGACTCCTTTTTCGATGGAGGTTAAAAACACGAACGCTCTGTCTACGAGACTTTCGCACAGGTTATACGACCTCGGGTCGGCTAAATAAGTTCGCAGCCCCCTACTAAGGTGCACTTTATAGCCAGGCTGTGGCCACAGGCATGATGACCTAACATAAATTTTAAAAGACTGAGAACACACGAGGTCAAAACCGGCATGGTTTCGTTAAGAGAGCGTCTGGTGATGCAACATTGATGTGTCCCCGTCCACGTGGGCGAAGAGGGAAGGTTACGTAAGGAGATGCGTTGCGCCAAGATCGTAGGAGAAATGAAGAGAAATAAAAAGCCAGAAAAAGTCTACAAAAGCACTCCCAGCTCAAAGAAAACAAAGGCATAAACTTTTAAGGAAGCTGTCGCAGGTAAAATTACTTTCTTCAAAGGGCCGTATTGTTCACGGTAACGAAGCTGGACGCGCAACAAAGCTCACCATCGGCTGTGCCATGTAAATCTAGTCATTTCTCATTCATGCGAATATTAGTCTTAGGTACCTCAAGTATTCTGAAAAAGAAAAAAAAACTGGTGATAACTGCGCCACGAGATTCAGTTGCCGGTGACAACGCGCTTAAAGCGGTCGGTTCTTCGCTTATTGTTCGTTCGAACATTGTGTTATCAGAATACAATAAGACGCTGGTTTACACCCGAATTTCCAGACGATAATGTTTAATCGGTACAGTGGCTAGATAAACTGCTTGAGACGTCGATTACAAATGGCTTCCTTATACGCCGAAATTCTGAGGTCGATTTTATCAGTTTTCAAGCGCGGGGATCGTCTGCTTTTTATCACTAGCTCTAAGCAGCAACAACTGTATGCGGATGCGTCCAGCAAAGGATGGAGTCAGCAAATAGTTGTGAAAGGTCAACGAACCGTCAATGTAGCCACATACGATGAGGAACAAATCTCTGGCAGGTTTTTATTGATAGCTACAAGTACGCCAGCACGGTAGCAACGCAGCACACACAGCCAGCAGACCTTGCGATGTCATGACCAAGGCAGCATACATACACACACACACACACAAAAAAAAAAACGAAGCATGGACCTTGCATTTTACTTCGATACAATTATCTACTCCGCTTCTTGTTTTATGAAAGAGAAATCAAGATTTCTCTTCTAAAAAAGATCGAGGTGCGTGGAGTACGCAAACATCAGAACTCCTCAAGCGGCTCATCACACGCAATGTAATCTGTAAGTTTGTGAGCACTCACACTGATGCAATTCACACCATTGCTCTTAGAGCGTGAAGCCGAAACAATTAGCTGCTACCGCTGCCTCCTTTTGCTGAGCAAAATAAAAATGAAGATGAGAGGACAGAGGATTGTTGTTGTTCTCTCGGAGCGTAGTCATGCGGTATGAGAAGAGTGAGCTGAAAACAATAAAAAAAGAGCGACGCCTGGCACAAGCCCAGGATGCTGGTCCGGTTGGATGCAGTGTTCGATAGGAAGAACTATACCTATCAATGGAGGCGGACCGGATGTTGAATGGAAGCGGGTCACTGCTTTGTTCCTTCGACGATGCGGGAGAAACACGTAGCGCAATCAATGCGGAACAGGAGAAAGTCTTGACAGACTCTTTATCGGCTTCTCCGAAGGAGTAATCTTGACATACACGCTTGGAGTGCAGCAAAACACCTTCACGTTTTTTAGCACAAAAGTGTTTTATTCCTGGATACACAAATATTTGAGTGGCGTCATATCCGTCATTGAAGTGACGCCAGTACAACAAAGCAAGCGGCCTTTAAAGGATGCACCCCTGCACACAGGGTCTTCTTGCGGGGAAGCAACCTTTAGAACCAAAGAGTACGTTCTATTTAAGGTTGTTCGTTTTCGGGTTTTATATTTTAACAGGGAAGTCTTTTATGCCGGGATACACCAAGATTTCACTGACGTCATATCCGTCACGGAAATGACGCCAGTACACCTTTGCCGGAGCGACGCGCCAACAGGACGTCGATCGCCAAGCAAACCCACAAGACAGCCGCCAACCAGCAAATCATGCTCAGCTGCAGATTTCGCGGTACATTTCACTTTCGTGTTTTACCGATTCCTATTACAAAGGTATCAACCACAATTTTTTAGAACATTCTGTTCGCACGTAATGTTGCATGGAGTGTGGCGGAGTAGTGCGATAACATTTTTACACTGGCTGTCACAACATAATTATCTCTGAAAAATATTGAAGTTTGAATACTTTGCTATGTCGTCACCATTTGGTATTAATTTGCAAAGTCTTATTTTTGTGTTTTTCTGACAGGGTTTCTTATTTGTGGGTGCTTCGAGAGCCTCTGGTGGTCGCTTAAATTTAGGAAAAACGAAGATCCTTAGGCAATTTCGCATGGGTGTTGTTCGACATTATTTCGCTGTTGAAAATGTTGCAACCGTTTATGGGGAACAACAGCAAAAAAAACATGCTTTTAGAATCGTCTAAAAACCCGTCAGCATGATAGTCGTCGGTTGATATTTTTAATGGGCTGTCAAAACGCGTTGTGTCGTCTTTTTCCTTGTAATATACCCGCACATTCCACTGGTTTTCCCGAAATAATATGCGCTGGCTGGTTCAACGTTCAATTTTTACGAGGCTAGCCGCATGGTTTTACGGCCCACCTCCAGCATATACCACATCGACCAGAAAACTTGTCTTTTGCACGCGTCAACCCACAGGAGTCTTCGAAACATGGATCAGGTGTTATGACTCAGGGAGATGCGAAAAAAAAAAAATGTGATGAAAGTACCGACGGTGTCGTATCTGGGCGCGAGCTCATAACCTTATGAAGATTTATTGCTTAGTTTAGGCGTAGTGGAGCTCTATAATGGCTCATGAAACCTTGTACCTACACAAGTTTCCCAATACAATTTTTGCGCATCTCTACCGCAAATAGAAGCACGTGGATTAGTGAATGACACAAGGGTTGTACACAACCCGCCGCGGTGGCTCAGTGGCTAAGGTGTTGTGCTGCTGAGCACGAGGACGCGGGTTCGATTCCCGGCCGCGGCGGCCGCTGTTCTTATGGAGGCGAGAAGCAAAAACGCCCGTGTGTACGAGATTTCGGCGCACGTTAAAGATCCCCACGTAATCAAAATTAACCCGGAGCCCTCCACTACGGCACGCCTCATTGCCTGCGTTGCGTCAGCGCGTTAAAACCTACAATCAATAAAAAAAATCAAAGGTAGTAACAAAATTTATATCCAATACCAAAGACTAGCCACAATCAAGAAATGGCAGGCTGCTATTTAAAACGCAAGCACGGCTTTAGGCACGTCTCGTTGTCACTCCGGGTTTGCTGAAAAAAAATATTGGCTGAAAAAAATGTAGGCTGCAGCCTTGAGCGCGATTACTTTACGATGCTTACCATTAGCATATTTATCCGAATGTCACGAATTCATTAGTAACGGGCTCGGTGAACAATACAACTATATATTGTTTGGCAAAGGATACACATCGCAAAGCCTGGAAGTATACTGTTAAAGGCGACAACAAACCAGTCAATAATACACAACGAAACAAAGAAACTACCATGCAACCAACCAACCAACCAAACAAATCAATAGATAAAAAAATACAATGTATAAATACAACCCAATTTAGCGAAGCTCTTGTATGCTAAGCAAGCAGGTTGTAGTAAAAATTCTCCACCCCTCCCCCCTTAACAGTAAATTGAGGGCGTTAATTTATGTCAGCTCTGTGCCATACCAAGTATAGGCACAGAAGAAAACACATCACCACGCACTTAGTAAGCATCAATTTCGTCCTGGATAATTACTATAATTACTTTAACCTCACTTCAATATTCCCCGTCCTTGCGGACCTCCAGTTGCAGGCAAACAATTTTAAACGGGAATTTGGAACATGCGTGGAGGCATCATACATCGATCTTTTTTTCGGATTGCGTTTTGTTCTGCCAACGTCCTTATGCGTCCTTTCGTGAAAAACTTTCAGCGGTCGCCACCAGTATACCGAGCGAAGGTGTGAAGCCAGGCTAGTTGATCCATACGTGGTGAAAAAACAACAGCGGAATGAAACGGGATAAAAGGACGGAGAAGCTAGCAAATAAAAGTAGCCGATTTTGTCTGCTTGGCCCTTTTGTCCAGAATCCAACGTTGCTATTTTTTCTAAATGCAGAGCATTTCAGTAACTCACGATGTCACCCGCGTTGACGTCCGTAGTCCGCACCGCACCCCTCCCTACTATATATAAAAAAAAAAACTATCCGGCGCCCGGTTTCGATCCCTCGACCCTGCGGGCGGAACGCAATGCACATGATGCTCTACCCACTGCGCCACAAAGCCGACACAGAATGGGACGCTACGAACACGCCTTATATCGTTGACTCCTTCAAATTACTGGTGACCAGCGCTCTCTCGTCTGCAGTTGCCACAAGTGCAACAACGTTAACGTAACGCAAACTACTTAACGTCGTGCGCCCCCGGAAATGCTCTGCATTTGATCGTGCCCCTCGTGAGGGGGATGTTTCACTGCGTCTTCTCTCGGTCGCGGGACCCGTGGCGCCATCTGGTGGAGGCGCGGCACAACTAGTAGCACTTTCTTTGAAAAAGCGCCTCGAAAGCGCGCCAAATATGAAATAGGGATGACGCGCTTTCTTTTCTCCACCAGCATAGCGCTGCATTTTTTTTAATATGAGAAAGAACGAAGGTCATTCTATTACAGTGTAATTGCTTGATACATAGCCTCCGGAGAGGGAACATCGTTTAATGGCTGAGGCTGTCCTAGCGCTCTACACGTAACAGCGCTTGCGCAGAAAACCAAGTGACCACATCTGAACTGTGCGCGGCGCCCCTGACTTCCCCTAGATACGCTTGGGCTCATTACAGAAGCCGGCATGTGTTTTAGGATTTATTTGATTTGACTGTTGGTGTTTAACGCGCCGACGCAACGCAGGCGATGAGGCGCACCGTAGTGGAGGGCTCCGGATTAATTTTGACCACCTGGGAATCTTTAACGGGCGCCTAAATCTCGTGCAGACGGGAGCTTTTGCTTTTCGCCGCCATGAGATAAGCGACCGCTGCGGTGTTTTAAGATGCCCTGTTTCTGTTTTACATATGTTCGTCCCTGTTTGGTGTGTTCACTTATAACTTGGCGCTTCACGTTTCATTGGGTGCAGGGTTTTGAGTTATATTGTGTAGATCAATCGATAAATACGAAGAATTGAAGGTGAAATATGGCTTTGCAAGTATATAAGTAAATACGAGGAATATGGTGTGCCCGCAGACGCACATGTATGTATGTATGTATGTATGTATGTATGTATGTATGTATGTATGTATGTATGTATGTATGTATGTATGTATGTATGTATGTATGTATGTATGTATGTATGTATGTATGTATGTATGTATGTATGTATGTATGTATGTATGTATGTATGTATGATGTATGTATGTATGTGTGTGTGTGTGTGTGTGTGTTTAACGTACATGAGTACGCATCACAGACATTTTTCTGCAACCAAGCATAATGCCCGATCATACAATGAAACATCAGACGCAACACTATATATTCGCTTTGGAAAAGGCAAATGAACTCTTATTAGTAGCACTACGAAAATAACAATGATACATTTCTGGGTTGATTCCTGTCTTTAGGGCAAATTTAAATGTACGCGCAGACGATGAAATGGAGCTGCGCATTGATCTCGTCGTCTAAAAGGACAACGCGGGTGGCATGGCTACTTACGTCGCAAAAAGACACATTTTCGGTCTTTAATTAGAGGGATAACCTCTGCTAGATATGATGTCCTATATATGTAATATCAATATCCACTAAAAGTATTCATGTAAGGTCAATGGAAGCCATGTATGCACGCAGCCTTAGGCAGAACGAGCACGAACAGGTGCTTTAGGCCTCTCAAAAGTCCTTACTTTAGAAAGTGCGATGACTCTATCCTTGTTTACATTTGAACGACGAATGTAATTAACGCTATCCAGCGCGTGGGAGTAAAACCTCCCAATTTTCCCCAAAGGGAGTAAAAGCTCCAAAAGCCCTATTTTCCCATGGAAACCGCACCTTGGCGTGAAAATCGATTATTGCCCCAGTAGAAAATTGAACGCAGTCTAGCATACACTGTTATCTGGGAGCGCTCGCAGGTGCCAAGGGAAATTTTTGCAAGTACGATGTGCGTGCGCACACCAAACACCGGATGCGGCGAAATACGGAAGGGGCCCTATAATAAATACTGCCGCAGCTGATGGAGGATATATATATATATATATATATATATATATATATATATATATATATATATATATATATATATATATATATATATATATATATATATATATATAGATATAGATATAGATAGATAGATAGATAGATAGATAGATAGATAGATAGATAGAGAAGCAGGTCACAGGGAGAAAAAACGAAAACAGCACAAAATAAATAGGAGGTTTTCATTTTAACGCTGAAAGGTGACGTGTCTAGCCTTTCGAGAAACAAGACTCTCCTTCAATAATGAACTTGGTTAGAATCTTAAAGGATTCATCCCTCTTTTGTGCCCGCAAAAAAGACAGAGCGGAACAGCGGCCACTTGCGTGTACTATATTTTTCTTGTCTGCGGCTTGTTATATGACACTGAGAAAGTGTGTTAGACTCTGATTAGCTTTTAACTCGACACTGGGAAAGAGCGAACATGACAGCCCTTGCCGCGGCGATACAATGGATTTTTTTTTTTTTTGGACGAGAGCACTCGTTCTTTCGTTGTTGTTTTTCTCATCTGCAAAGTTCTTAATAAAGAAAGAAGCTTTCCTTTGCAGCCATATACGGCTTTATTTCAGGTGCATGTTAGGTTTTTCTCATAATGGCCAGCGCAATGGTAATGCGACAAAAAGTAGTAGGGACGACACAGATGTTTTTTTTTTTCCAATTTCCGAAACTTACTCCGCCTTGGCACCTTCTTCTTAACCGGCCGACTAAAAGCTTAACACCTACATAGCGACGCTTAAAAAGGGTCATCAATTCTTTCATATCCTGTTGTAGGATCCATTTATTACTAACTAGAGAATTGCTGCGAATTCTTTATTCACTGTAAACTCTGCACCTCAAGCTTTTTTTTTCTTTCTTTCTTTCTTTCTGAAAATTACGCCTAAATTTGCTTCCCAGTGTAGCAAATTTCCTGCAGTCTGTATTGTAGCTACCAAATCGGTTAGGTTCTTATGCATGCCATCATTGGAACAAAAGTTTATATGAGTTACCTCGTCTGGCCGCTCAGAGAGTGGGAAGCAAAAAATCTATCGCTAAAGGCACATCACACGGAGAGTAGTTGGTCTCGTTTGATGCAGCAAGTTCGTATGATATGACTGGTGTGCTTTCACCTTCATTAGCTTAAACTGACGTCAAGGCATTCTTAGCCCAACAGAGTGAGGGCGCATGGGTAAAAGTATACGGAGTTTAAATGGGGCAACCCCCGCAGCTACCCAAACAGCCGAACGGCGAGAGGTATTGGCCCAGAGATCGAACACAGTCGGCCCCTGGCGCTACGGAACATGACGCCTAGCGTATTTGAAATTGCAAGTAATGCTGATCGCCAACGTTTGGTTTCTCCCGTTACTTGGTTTCTCTCCTCGCTGCGTCTGGAATGTTGGCAGAGCCCCTCCCCCTTCCCCCCCCCCCCAAAAAAAAAAAATGAAAAGCACACAAAACTTTTACCCGTGCCTTTTCTAACCAATCCTCACGAATTAAATGCCAAGACAAAATTGAGGTTCAGTTTACAACCCAAAGCAGTTACCGGGAACTCGTTGCGCTATTTCGTAACGAGATATAAAGAGAATGTTTTACTACGTCTGCAACAGGGCAACTGACATCTTTATGGTTCGTAAGCAACATTACGCAAGAATGCAAACACATCTCTTTGTTCTAGGCACCTGTTAGATTTTAAAAGGAACGCAAATGGTCAACAGTGCAGCCGCAACAGAAAATCTGTGCTCACTGTAAAGTCCCAGAAGCTTGGTTTGCACACATGTAAACCTGCTTGTCACTTCGCAAAAGTCTAGTTAAACGTGAGATGTTGATTGTACTGCGAGCGTTAGCAATTTAATTAGCAATTTTACTTGCGATGAAAGCCCTAGATAAGTGACTCGACACCATTATTCACCAAACCTGCCTTCAGAGTCGCTAAAATTTCATTTAACTAAAGCTGCGAGCAAAATATCCGTTTCGACGGTTCCATTTATATCTCTGCGCTGGTTAAAATTCAGTGATTGTATGTTGCCTTTCGAATACACAAAAAATATCGTAAGCTCTTAACAAAAAATTTCGGGGCAGTTAACTGGTGTTACCATTTCAGGGCATCCCACAAATGCAAGAATGCGTCACGCTACCATTGAAAGTGATTGAAACTGCTGTTGTAAACTGAATTCCAGAGATCGAGGCTTCCTGATTTGTTTCTAGTTATGCTTTTATTTAAGGCTCAAAGCCATAGTCGGGATTGCGAAAGGTCGAGCTTGCTACGAGTCACGGCGTACAAGTTCATTGTCATTATTACGGCCGTTTTAAGATTACCGATGGGTCGCCGCTTTTTTGGCGTAGTAATCAAAACTGATAGCCGCTTCAATGCTATGCATTGAACTTTGAGGAACCGAACTACAGCATACCACTCTTGTCTGCGCCTTTCGTGCGCACATATCGGCGCGAAAGGGGCACGAAGCAGCCCACAGCGTGCATTCTCCTGGGCCGCCCAGCGGAGCATCCACACTAGCCGCTAGCAGCGCGAAGCTGTCGCCACCTACATGCCGATCTCGCGGCGAATACGCCTCGAGCGCTGCCTTTAGGGTCGCCACTGAAATGCCCCTGGCGGCCCGTTTCGAAAGCAGCCGTGGGAGTCTCCGGCACGCTCCGCACTGTTGCCGCTGCTTTTGCGGCATGTTCACGACTGAGATTTACCGTTTGTGGGCGTTGGAAATCCGTGTTAATGTGGAGCAGTCACTGTGTTCGCAAATGGGGTGTGTTTACTAGAGTGTAAATGATTCGGACGCTGTCCTGGTGTGGTGCATTCGGCCTGCACAAGCGCCAAGTGTTTCACAAGCAACTTCGCGGAACCGGCATATGCATGGAGGTGGTTGTAGTTACACTTCCCTGAAATTTACTAACAGTGTCTCCGTAACCAGCGTTTCCTCAGATGTTCATGCTACGGCTATACACTACTATGTAAACTGGTTTTGTGCGCTTACATAATCTATCGGAGCACTCACGCCTGAAAGCACGCCAGTTACGTTTGCCAATATCATACTTCATATATTGACCACCACCATTTGCAAGCCAGTGTGTCTTAATTTCGCGAACATTCAACGAAAGTACGATGGATAATGCAGAATTATACTCAGGGATCAGCGCATGATAAAGGGTCGTCTTGTCGTGAGATGAGCGCCCGTAAACATTCATCTGCTACATATATCCTTCGCGAGCAGCGTGGAGACGGGCTTAGAATGTAACCTATAGAGGCTTCTTCGAAACATCGTCATATGACGCAGGGAGCCCGCAGAATAAAGCACAAACTGAAATCAGAGGGCCTCATCAGATACCACACTCTTCCAATGACACCTTTCATCGCTTGTGAACTACCTACCCTGTATACTTCCAAAAATGCGTCTGCCGAACGATCAGCTGTTAGTCGAAGTCGAAAAACAAAAGGAAAGTGAACGAGAGATCTGTGTATGTGATTACTAAAATGTTCATTGCTTGATTTCGCTCAGAATTTGTACACGTACAGCGTCCCCCTCCCCTCCTCCCGCCCATGTGTCGCAAAATAGCAGTGCATTTCCCGTCTAGTTGGTCTGGTGAGTCCTTGTTGGTCTGGTGAACCAGCCTCTCACTGTGCCAGTATCAGGTCTAAGTAAGTCTACAGTCGAATTCACTTGTGCGTGATGTATTTGGAGGTGACAGTAGTGATATGCTGCTGCCGCCGCCGACTCCCGGAAGTGCGGCGACGAAGCAAGCAGAACCGCGTCCCCGGGTAGCTCTGGTTGGCGTTCGAGTACTCTACGAGAACCCAACTGCTTTTTAAGTGACCTAAACGTACTCTTTGCTTATAGACGTTACCATAACAAGTTTTATAGGGCGCGGAAATTCGAAAAGAAGCGAAATAGAACCGAACCACTGCATGAACCCCTATCAGCCACGTAGCGCAGATCCCGTATACGCTGCGTAGAAGTGGCGGCAGGCGGCGCAGCGATCGCGAAGCTCGGGGCATGTACCCACAAGCAGCAGCGGTGTGGGCCTTGTCGCCCCGGCCGACGTCGACAACGTGGTTCATCCGGGCAGGATCCGAACACGGCAGTTTATCCATTTTCTTTTTTTCCTCAGTTAAATGCATGCCGTGCCGAAATAACCAGATCTGTGCTGTTCAAACCATCCGAACGCAGGTATTGGCGCCGCCCCAGCCAACATCACGAGGCAGTTCAATTTTAGATGCGAAGCATCTCTTGCTCGGGGGGATGTCCCGCGTCCGTGCCCCGTCCGCAGTGCCTCTGATGATGATTGTGTCAGGATGCCCCTAGGGATTGGCCAACCAAAGAATCCATTACGAGATAGCTTCGCGTTCAACTACCGTCGTCATCTTCCCGTAGGGGAACCACTGAAGAAGAAGAAGGAGAAGACAAAGCTGCGAAGAGGAGGGCGTGTACGTTACTCTAAGCCGGTGCACCAACGTCAACAACCTATACCTCACCAACGCTGACGGAGACTACCGATTCTACCACAGAGACGATCCATCGACAAGAACATGATGGACGAGCTTCGGCGCCTCGAGAACCACCGCGTACTCGCCGTCACACAACAGTACTTGCGTGCCTTTGCCACCAGTGTGGCCCCGAACGCGGAATTCCCTCTGGCGCTACTAAACACCACGTCACTCAACATAACGGCAACACAATGTAACCACACGGAACCCCATGATGCTTCGCATCCTCATCAAGGTTCCCCAGGGGAAGCTGGTGTAATTTCTTTTTGTTATCTTTCGTTTTTGTACTGTTGGCACTGCTCGAATCAACACGTTTTGTTTTTGTTTTAGTGGTAGCCGCTCTTCTATGCCGTTATTTTTATTTTAAAGCAAAGCTTTCTGCCTCTACCAACCAACGGTTTCGTCGCGTGCGCCACAAGATACTTCCAACCGGGCTAAATAAAACTACTGGCACCGCCAGTGATCGAACCTGGGCCCGAAAAGAAGCGGAGTGAGAGCCCGTCGTCTCAGCGATTAAGCTACGCCCACACGTGGAGACGGGGGAGACAGACGCTGGTTGTGATTCAGGGCCTGATGAGGACGAGGGCGCTTTTTGGAAGTAACACATGAAACAAGAGCGAAGGGGAGGCAGTGAGATAGATGACGCAGTTGCCGTGCGTACAGCCCTCCTCCTCACCCTTCGAAATACGCTCGCATCCGTTTCCTTTCTTGCGACGCATGGCTGGACTAGACCGGCTTGACTCGATTCAGCCATCCGGCCAAAGTAAAACTGAAGCTGCGCAGTAGTCTTATATACCCACACCCAAATCTAAATGTCCTAGTCCGGCGTCAATGTTCATGCTCGTCAACATTGTTGAACAAGAAGAAAACATTACGCAATTTTGAGTCAGAATATCAATACATAAGTGATATTTGCAGTATTAAATTCATGGATGCTTGGTTTTTGCCATACCGAATGCAATACTACATCAACTGCAGAAAATTGCCGCCAGCTGTTGCCCGCGCCACTAACAGCTGCTAGCCCATTAAAAAAAAACCAAACGGCAACAGCAACGAAAGGTTCCACTAGATAGGTTCCACGTTCCGCTTGAAACGCTCGTGTAGTAGGGCAACGTGGTTTTATAAACGTTGTCGTAGTGTGCCTCGATTCACGCGCGTCTCCGCCGTACGGCAGCGCTGGCATCGAGGCACCAGACTTGGAGCGGTGGAACGCAGTAAATTTAAATTGACTTGAGCAAGCCTCTAGTGTGTTATCTTCGGAGGAATGAGATGGGAGAGGAACAGCATGAGAAGCAAGCGGGAAAGACAAGGGAGGCATTTACTTGTCAGCGGCGCCAGTCGACTGTCGTTATTCGTCGACATTCGCAACGAAAGGAGCAGGTACGCATCCATTTTTTTACAGGAGCTGAAAACAGATTCAAAGGAAATACGGCATCGGAAGGGCGTAGCCAGGAAACAGACGCCGGGATGGTTGCGCGAAAACATCGCGATGAAATAAATAAATAAATAAATAAATAAATAAATAAATAAATAAATAAATAAATAAATAAATAAATACATAAATAAATAAATAAATAAATAAATAAATAAATAGAAATTAGAGCCGTTCCAGTCATTATGAAACATCTCGGAAGTGCAATGCAATGATTCGCCATAATGAGTGGTGGCGCCGTTATCCGCTCAATGCTACCACCCTCACGCTCTTCGACGCCCTGTATCACTCCTCTCTGGATGAATATGCAATTCAAATTTCCCGCCTTCGCAATGCTCGCGCGCCCCTTGCCTCAAACTGCGCCAGCGGGAGTTCTGTTCTTTTTGTGCTCGCTTTAATTTGGTATGCTGGAGCCTTCCTGCGTCATTTCGAACGCGGCATTTTTTTCTTGCGCAGCCGATTTTTTCGCTTACCATCGTAAAGACCAACCCTACGAGCGTCCCTAACTAAAAGAACGCGGGGGCTGCCGGTTACATACACAGCTAAACAACGGAGAGTTGTATGACAAGCGCCAGCGGTTCACGAGGCTCGAACGGTTGTGACTATTTAAACCGCGTGGTTTTCGAAGCCTCAGCGTGACTCCCTTACTAGGGTACACCAGGCTCTACTTGGGTCCGTTATCTCGCTGCGCCCCCTGATTCCGGCAGTCGCTTGACATCGACCGTTCGCGAGCTACGGCGACAAGGCGAGCCCATAAAGTGCTCTGCACCTAAAAGATAGAACAGGATTCATTAAGATATGCATTGTATACAAAAATAAGGCTTGCTGTTCTCTCTTGTTGGTAGGGACCGCGAATGCAACGCTGACGGGTGAGGCGGGTAGCATGAGCGCGGCGCCGTAGCGCTGAAAGCAAGCGCGGCGCCGGAGCTGACACGGTGTTGTAGCTCGGCCTCGGGGCTGACCTCGCTGATAAACCTTTTCCGGACGAGCCGCGATAGGACCAGCATTAAGGGTCCGTCGTCTCGCTTATTTTTGGAGCACACGTCCCGGAGATGTAGATCAGCCAATAGGTGAACCCGCCTGACCCTGGAAGAAGGAGGCGGCAGCACGGGGAGAAACCCGCCAGCGATGCCGGCTCGCTACCATATATGGGAGGGAGACGGCCTCCTCCGTGCCCCGATGTCCCGGCAAAGCTTCTCCGTGCTGTTATTTTTTGTTTCGTCTTCGGGGCTGCCGAATGCTACGCGTCGTATTTCTCCGTTTCTCGTTCGGTTGACGCTCACTGGCACAGACCGCCCAGGGTATTCATTTCGGTGCGCAGAAATAAAAAAAAAAAAAAAAATGAATGGCCGCGTATCTACTCCTTTTGTCGCAAATAGCCATTGTCGACATTTGCCAAGTAAATGCCTCCCTCCGCTTTCCTGCTCATCTCTCAGGTTGTCCCTCTCACGTCGCGCTCCTCCCAAGGTAAATACGCTAAAGGTTTGCTCAAGTAAATTTAAATTTACTTCGTTCCACTGCTCCAGGCCGGGAGCCTCTATGCCAGGGCTGCCGTTCGGCGGAGACGCGCGTGAATCGAGGCGCCGTACTTCAACGTGTATAGACCCGCGTTGCCCTCGTCCACATGCGTTCTAAGGAGAACGTGGAACTGATCTAGTGGAACCTTTCGTAACTGTTGCCGCTTGGATTCTTAAAATGCCGCCAGAAGCTTTAGTGGCGCAGGCGAAAGCAGGCGACAGTGTGTTTCTTTCTTGCAGGAGATGTAGCATTTTATTTCTCAAAAATGAAGCATCTATGATTTTTTTAAATAAAGGAACACTGCAAAAATCCCTCATGTATTGATTTTCTGCCTTATATTTGCGTAATGTCTTGTTCTTGTTCAACAATGTTGACAAGTATGGACATATAAACCGGGCTTTGACGTTTAGATTTATCTGTGAGTATATAAGACGACTGCGCAGACTTCGTTTCACTTTGACCGGGTGGATGAATCGAGTCACAGACAGACAGACAAACAGAGAGGCAAAAATTTCTGGGTTGAAGTAGCCCAAAAAAGACTATCGTCTTTAGTAAGTAAATACTACTACTACAACTACTACTCATGCGATTAATAATATTAGCACCAACGACTACAACATGTGTAAGAATACCAATAGTTCTATGGGCTTGTGCAATCAATCAATCAATCAATCAATCAATCAATCAATCAATCAATCAATCAATCAATCAATCAATCAATCAATCAATCAATCAATCAATCAATTTATTAGTTTCTAAATATCATACATGAGGTTATATACAGAAAGAGGTCCCTATGTCAGAGTTTCTAGCGGGGCCTCTTGTACATGATAGCTTAGGACTCACTGAATTGCAGCAAATGACGAAAAAGGAGGACATGTACACGAACTATGTAAGCCGGGTTGATAGGTGAAAGTATATGTTACAGTATCTACACAGAATCAAGTTTGAAAGTCACTGAACAAAAGCGCTTCGGAAACAATCGAAAAGAATTTCATATTGACATTGCCGAGAAGTGCACGGTTTACCTTTTGCCGGATGACATTCTTCACCCAATGGCTGCCGCCGTATACCCTGCGCCAGTGGAATGCTCCCGTGGCATCCAGTTTTCTTACTGCACAACCCTGCGTTCCGCCACCTTATATTGTCTTCCCATACTTTTGTTACTTACCCCGCTTTTCTGTTGTCTATTCTTCGCATTTCTTTCACCACCAAACTTTGTCCCTTTTTTTTGCCTAAGTTCGCCAGTTTGTGCTGTAGTTGGTGACCGGCGCCTGATATCCTTGCCCACGAAATCCAAAACAGTTCGTGCCCCAGTTCTTTGCGATGCTCTGAGTTATTTTTATTTTTTTCCTAGGCGCTTTATTTCATGGTTTCGTCATGGTTTCGTCATGGTTTCGTTCCTTGATTGAGTAGCGCGGAAGCATACGTTGGTTGCTCATTTCTCTTTCTGGTTCTGGATGTCTCGAATGGAGAGTGCTTTTCCAGTCACTATAGCTCATGGTCAATCTTCGCCTGGTTTTCGCTTTCGCGTTTTCGGTTTCCTCTGAATAGTTTGCTTCATGTTTACCTTTACGCCAATCACCCCAGTTCTTTTCTATCACTGATCATGTTTAAAGGCCACCATCAATTCAGGTAGGAAACCGAACTTGTCGGTGAATTTCAAGTTGATCTCATGTGCAACATTAAGTTGTACTCACATCATTTCACCATCCATCAGTTAAAGGTACATTTTAACTGAACCGCAAACGACTTTGAAGAGTCTGTTTCACATTTGCCGACACCTTGCCATAGAGAAGGTTAATACCTCTCCTGGAATAGTTTCCAAATACCAGTACTTTTTTTCGTATATATACGCCCGCTAGGAAAACCATATGCTTTTCTGAATGCTATAATTCTGCAATGCTACCATGACCACTGGATAACGCACTTTTTACGGCGAAGCTGTTAGCCTTTCGCTGATAGAAAATTTGTGTCGTAAACAAAAAACCCAGGAAGGACCCAGCAGTTCTCGCCCAAGCCGCCGAGCACATGCGTCAGGATAAAAAGTCGTGCAGCATAGAGCTCAGTAATCGTGGAAAGAAAAAAAACAAAACAAAAAAAAAAACGGGAAACATGCATCGAAACTGCATGATGGATGATAAGGCGACAATGTGACCCCCCCCCCCCCCCCCCCCCTCCTGTGTTCTTGTAAGGTTTAGGTTTGCAGCTGCTCCCGAAAGGGGAGAGGGGTTGACGTCGTTCAGGGCGTCTCGCTAGAAGTTCTCGCCCAAGACGTTGAGCGCGCGCGTCAGGACCCAGAATTGGCCGTCAGAGATGCCGAGTGCACGCAAAAAGCCCGCTGAGACCACGAGGAACATTTCCTACCCTCCCCCATCAGCATGTGTAGACAACAGCTGCGCTAGACACCCACATTCACTGGGAGGCATGGGGTCCATTTTTTTGAGTAATAACGGCTATTTTTCAACCGATTACTTGTCGCACGACGTCTTCTTGCAATGCACGCTGTCGCTAGATGCCGATCTGTAGCAGCCTCGGTATGTTCGTATGTGTACGTGGTAAATAAAAACCGCCGTAGCGGTCATTACGGCGAATGGTAGAGAATTCCAGGTCGTTTGAAGTATTACACTGCTTTTCAACCTGTCACGCCTTGTAGCGCAGGTGTAGTTTCGACGAGGCAGAAATTCATTTGGATAACCTAACCGCATTGAGGTTCAGCCCTATAGGACGCAGTGTTGCAGGAATCGTTCTCACGGCTATTCCTGCCTCTGACGGCCGTATTTTGCCTAGGGCGATATTCGAAAACGCGAGCGTACAGGGAACAGCTTTTCATGTAAGAACTCCTGGGCAGTAGAGAGCTTTTTGGAAGGCTTAGGTATTGATGTTACATGTGCAGTGGTGTCAATCTCGCGGTGACTTTTTTCTTATGGTATGAAGCTTAAAGCTTCTGCTGTGGGAAATAGTATGGTTATAGGAACTTAAGAAGCGCCAGACGTTCGCAGCAGCGCTTAATCACGCAATCCCGATTCCTGTAGTTGAATCGCACGCATTCCAAATCCCAATTTCGGGGACTTGCGCCCACGTGAAACGAGCCTTGCGTCAGAGCTCAGAGTTTTTGAACTGAAGTTGTGAGCGAAGGCAACAACTATAATCGGTTACTTTAAGAATGTTGTAGCAATTTGTTCCGCAACAAAGTGAGCGGCGTTTGTGACCCAACGTAGACGTTCCGACCAGGTGAGTACTCTAGCTGGCTTTGAAGGGCAGTTAAGCGGAAAACTGTTCACATCACCTGCGCAATCCACACTGATGGGATGGTCCACTCTTTTTTATGAAATATGGGGTTGCGCCTTTCTCTAAGCGGAAATGTGTCCGTACTTAGGTCACCACGCATCGCCATCTACGCATAACCATACCTTCCTACTCCAGTAACTGAAGTATATCCTGCTCATCGCCAAGGTGTGATCACTGCTACTCGCGAGGAACGGTGATTGCTTGTGTGGAATGTGGGGAGGGAACATTATCCCTCCCCACAAGAGGGGCGGGCCGATGACCACTGTTTGCAGCATTGAGTGCGCGAAGTTTGCTCGTGTCGTTGCGAATACAAACAAAACCCTCTCCGGTGACGATATTATAAGTCTTACGAATCCTCCCGAAAGCGAAATTAACCCTTAATTTTTTTTTTTCGTTAGCGTAGGATGCTAAAACCGACGGAGGCAGTTTGTCGCGATGGCCAAAACCTCCGGATGGGTCAAAGTGCGCCTGCGCAGGGGTCGTCAGTCTCGGAGCTGAAGCGCACCGTGTGCAAAAGAATAATCGTCGCGTTGTTCGATGGGGCATAGAACAAAGCGTGCGCCATCATGAACGAACCGGGACTGCCAACGGACACCGAATTCCAACGTTGATCCCGCATGAGAGTGAGTGCATGAGAGTGAGTGCTTGGTGACGTGATTGCGGGTGGGGACATGTGTGGGATTGATTGGTTCATGTGGCCAATCAATGGCTCATATTATTTATTTTGAAAGGGGTCTTCGCTCCTTATTCTTATTGTTACAGTTCCTTTAGGTACATATGTATATATATTTGCTGTGTTACTGCCATTTCTTTATGAATCTGCCTCACTTCTACGCCTGTACCATCGACCATCACCTGCAGTGGAATTTCTGTACTTGCTCCCCCCTTATGTAATGCCCCGCAAGGGGCCCTTAAGGGTATTACAAATGATGATGATGCCAAACAACAATTTGGAAGGCGTCAGTGATAACGCAGCGTATATATGTGCCTACGCGCATAAAAGACCCGCATCATATCATGTCAAATTTTAAAACCAATTAGTCGCTTCCGCATTTCAAACCCATACTGCAAAACTGAGCCCTGGGGGGCAGTCGTCTCATTATTTTTCTTTTCCATGTCGGACCGGCTTGGCCGAGCGTGACCTCGACTTGGCCGTACAACGCTCCCCTCGCATGTTTTAATGCGTGAGTTCTATACTGTGCGGCCGCTCGGTGGCGAACTTGTAACCGTCGCTTGTACACGATCCGGCCCCGCAGCCGGGGAAGGGAGGGGACCACGTACTACTGGCAGTCTGGCAGCCTTCGTCATGACAAATGCATCGACGAAGTGGTGCCGGGTCTCTCTCAGCGCCTGGCCACGGGAGCAGAGAGGGCGGGGTGCACTCGGGTTAACCGTCCTGCATACGGCGCCGCTGTACCAGATGCATAATTGAGCGGCAGCCGGCGGCTGGATACGTCTGTATACTCAGCGTCCCGAAAGCGGCGCTTCCTGGCAGCATGACCCTATCTGCGTTTTTTTTTTTCCAAGTGCTCTTTCCGCCCCTAATGTAAGCACTTGCGTCAATAAGTAATCAATCGTGAAGAATCGGCGGCGCCGACATTTCGCTTTTTAAAAATAGTAGGTGAAAATCTAAATCTATTTTCGGAAGTGTCCGAATGTCGGCAGGCTGGACACGCAAAGTGGGCGTGTTGCCTGTGGTCCCGAGTTATATTGTTCGGTGTCGGCAGCGGGCGCTTGCGTGCGTGCACGCGTTCGAGTGCGTTCGTGTGCACCTGCCTTTTTTGTGCGTTCATTGAATTATTCCAGTGCGTGTTCTAGATTCCTAGTGGGGAAATTAATCAAGATAACGTTTTGTACCACTTCTATTTAGGCGTCCTTTGACTGGGGTGTGCACCTGCCTCTACAAGATCGTCGTGCGCATAAAGCGACATCAGGTGAATAAAATAGCCAAGTTATAGCTTCGGCGGAATATATCCGATGGGTTTTTTTAATTCTGTCATCTAGGAGGGACACCACTTCTCAGAGGGTCGATCTAGCAATCACTCGTCACACCACCTCGCTAAACCGCCTCCCTTTAATTTCAGACTTGCCTGAGCTTGTTTTCTCGAACGTTCTCATTCTCAACTCGCTATAGCTTTCCCTCCTCTCAAATCCGCAGTCGCGGCACTCACGAAGCCTCAATGTCATTACACCTTCCCCACCTGCATTGAAAAATCACAGAAAAGGTCACAGGGTCGAAATAAAATAAAAAGAACAAACGATAAGGTGGTTTCTTGGCGTTTCCTCGCACGGTACAACGCGCTACATACAACGAGATAGCCGCCGACAGCGCACATGACAGACACGATGGCACCGCCTGGCGTAGCGGGCCTAAGAGATGGGAGATTGTCCAGATATTAATTTGTTGCTCCGGCGTCATACACCGATGGCACCCGTGGGAGACCGAGGCTATAGAAAAAGGCAGCAGCGGCGAGCCAGGTTGCGGAGGGGAAATGATTATCCGCGGAGGCTCCGGCGTGGAAGTGCGCGGCTGGACTGTGCGTGCTGCAGGCGGCGTCAAGCAATTGGCCCCTGAGGCGCGTCCGGGAGCCCATGAACCGCGGCTGCTGTTGGTGCAGCCGTTGATTAATGTCGGCGCGCTACAGCACAGCCGGCCACGCACTTTCACCCAGCACTGCACGCAACCGGAACGATATAGAGCGACGTATACACACACATATAGAGCTAAGCGATCGGAACCCAGACAGTGGGCTTTCCACGCGTCAATCACCGAGACGCGTACGCCCACCGAGTCAGGCCGCGCCGGAGCCGCGCGGCACGGATCATTGAACACGGCCTGGGAGCGGATGGGATGGGCGGCGGAGGCAGGAATCGCTCAGTGAGCCCAAAAAGAGCAGGAGAACAGCAGTCGCGCGCTTCACGAGAAGACAGCTCCCGAGGAGAAATCGGAAACGAGGCCACGGGGAAGACCGGGTTTCGCTCGCCGCACGTATACGCTCAGCTAGAAAGTGTGGGCCGCTCGTTAAACGAGGAGTTTCATCACTGAACCAAGATGTTGCGTCGTTCCAGGGGAGACAAAAATATTCCCGTGAGTACGTACGTGCACAAGTCCCAAAGGAGCGCCGTCCCACTTCAATTCCGCCATTACGGTACGGTAATACCAGGAATAGACTTGTCAGGCCTTGACCGCAGATTTTTATTGCTCGGAACTAGATGCAGAATCGACGTGTGGTGGAGAGACTGAGTCAGTACCCTCTTCCTCGGGGGTGCCATTAGTGTATTGGAGTGGCATTCATTTTTGAATGAAGCCAACGCGTGGAAAATGAAGATGGGAGGGTAGCCCCAGCTCGGCGGTTCGTACTCTACCTCTCGTCTTTCCTGTGCGCTGATTTTCTTACGGAATGAATGCCGTCTAACCGCACGCACGCATGCAATGTGCGTGCGTGCAATGAATGCACGCACGCACACAGACACACAGACACACGCACGCGCATACACAGACACACGCACACACATACACGCACACATACACGCACATACACACACGCACACACACAAATACACACATGCACACACACGCACGCACAGATACGCACACACACATACGCACATACGCACACACACCCGGAGACACACACGCACACGTGCACACACCCACGTGCGCTGTTGAGTGTTACGTTTAAGCTGAAAGGAGGATTGCGGGGGACGTACATATTTCTTGAGTTGCAAATATCGCTCTTGTTTTTGTTTTAAGCGCAAAATGCATTTCGCAGTGTCCAACTCATGTTGAAATTTTTTTGAGTGGGTGCGTATAGGTACAAAGGTGAACAATTTTGGAACAAATTAAAAAAAAATACAATCCGCCCTTATCACCAACGGGATTTAGAGCAGGCCCCACAGAAAGGTGTCAATCGAAACCTCTCGGCGACACTTTTTTGTTCCATAACAATGCTATTTCCGGGGTTTTGAGATAATTTTTGTATCATTATGTAGTCCAAGAGGCTTCAGAATACTACGAAATTACGATACAGGTCATTGCTGTATAACTGTGAAAGTTGACGTGGTGAGGAAGCCTATCCCCGATTTTGACAGATACCCAAATTTAGAGATTGGCTATTGGATAATCACTATGCAGATGATTTTAAAGCGCCAGTTGGTTCAAATAAATGCTTTTGATAGTCCGTTCCACGCACCATAATAGGATTGCCGGCTTCCTTGCATACTGGCTCCTTCAATCAGGTGGTCTATTTTCGAATTTTCTACAAGATACGCCATATTTAGAGAAATTTCAACGGTTTTGTTAATACGAGCTTTCTTTATTATATAGGAAAATGTCTGCCATACATCCAATTTATCTTTTTTTTTTTGCTTCGTTGTGATTTTCCACCAAACTGGCGCTTCGCGCTAAGCTTCGGACGTCGTCGCTGATGAAACGCCCTTCCCACTCTCGGTCCCCCGCGTTCTTGCGATATTATGCAAAGGAGGGACAAGCGCGGGTGAAGCTTTCGGTAGGGGTACAAAATGAACCCAAACTTCTCCAACTCTCGGGCTCAAAGTTTGCTCACTGTACGGGGCCGTATTATCCGCCACGGCGACTCCACTCCACGGCGCTCACAAAGCCCAGCTGACCCAAACAGCCGCGCCGGTCCGACGACGGCCTGAATGTGGGCGCGGGAGAGTTCGCGGTTTTTGAAAGGAGCCACACGCACACCGCGAAGAGAGCGGCAGGGAGAGAAGGAGAGTGAGGTGGAATACAGGGGCAGAAGTTTATCTCCTCACTTTTCTTCACCAGCCCCATCCGTTCTCTCTCCTTCCCTCCCCTTAAGTGCCTACCGCCGCCCCCCGGGCTCATTTGGGATGCAAGAAGGCGAAAAAGAACCAGCGGAGCGCAGAGCAAGGATATATGCAGAGACTTGCTCACTGCCTCACACAAGTGCGCCAGGAGTGCATTTCTGAGTTTTCAACGCGAACCGGTCGACCTCTTGGTATAAACGAGATTATTGAATTGGAAGCGCTCGCGAGCTACTCGGTCGCGCGGCTGACCACCATTTCTATAACTGCAACTACGGGTGCTCACATATTGGTCGCAAAGGGCGACAGGTGGCAACCGGGGAAATATGCGAAAAAGGTTCCCTAAAATCCAGAACTGCGGCTTCGTTTAATGCTGGCTGTTCGCAAATGGGAGTCGTTGCAAATGCCTCTTTCTTTTCTATGAAAACTCCGTGGAGATGTTGGCGCGGAATTGCTGAGTGAGCAGCAGGTGTGGCAGCGTTGACTCGAAAGAATTTTTTTTTTTTTACTGGAAAGAAGTACATGTTCATACCCCAAACGTAACAACCACGGGATCCCTCTCGATGACAAAAGTAAACAAGAAGTCAAAAGTAAAACATTTGTCGCGGGGCAAAGTTGTGTTGGGAAAAAGTGCCGATACTTAGACCTTCGGGGCCGTGGAGCATATATGCGTTCTCCGCAGTGCCGGTTAGAAGAAATTGAAATATTTAGAAATTCAAGTATTGCAGAAAGGGCGGTTACTTTTAGGTGCGGAGTATCTTAGGACCGCACAATGTCCGTCCCCGTCCGTGCGCATAGCATTTACAGTCACAAAACTTCACACAGGCACCGGCAGGATTCGAGCCTGTGTCTGGTAGACCAGACAGAGTTAGTGTCAGGCGTCTTACTCATTGGGCTGCGACCTTGAGTTAGCACCCGAGGGTCAAACGGCTTACCCCCTCGCCTGTAGCGGTGCGGAGTACCTTAGGGCCTCCCAATGTCCGTCCGCGTCCATCCGTGCGCACACCACCATCAAGCGAAATCCGATTTGAGCCGTGAGTTGCAGTTTCATTTAGGGAATAATCAAGGTGCGACTCACGGCTCAAATCGAATGACGGTCGGGGCGCAAATTGGATGTCACTCGGGGCGCAAATTGGATGTCATCTCGAGTCCCCGTACTCCGCACCGTCGCTATCATCCACGGAGTGGAGCTGCTGCCATTTTTTTTTTACTTTTGCGGGTACCAAAGTTGTTCCACAGAAAAAATAATACCAGCATGTTAGAGAGCTGATTGAAGCTTTTCATATCGGAACAAATTAGCTAAATTGTCTGAGTGATCCATCTTTTTCATTGCAAGACAGAAAATGTGATGTCTTATCTCATCTAGTTGCAAAGTGGAATCGTATGTCGGCTGCGGAGCATCACTCGTGGAGCAGTGCCGGCGTATTTTAACCCGTGGCTTTTTCTTAACTCTTATCGCGAGACGTGATCGCGTGGTTGTTAGGTTTGTGGTAAAACTGCGTGTTTGTTTCCAACAAAAATATTTGTTGCAAGTCGGCACTGCGCCGTCGGTCCTCCTCTTTTTGTCAACGTATATTTTTCTCTCCAGTTAATCACGAATGTAAAACAACCATCCTCACTTGCCATTCTTCTGTATCTTAGTTTGCGATAAATGGCTCGTGGAACCGCTTTGATTCGGGGCGAAAAGTGTCTCGCCTTTAACATTTGCGCTAGGGCGCAATGCACGTAAAAATTACCCTCTTTCTCTTATGCAACCGTAAATTAGGAATGAAAATTTTCCGCCTATGCGCGTCTGAACTGGAGTCGGCCTAGAGACAGCGCACCTGCAGACACCGTGGCAAACACTGGTGGCGTCGGCCTGTACACACTCTATCTTAGGCCGGAGAGAATATTCGGAGAGAATAATTATTCGGAGAGAATAATCGGAAAGCTATAGGTACCGTAGATTACAAGTTACCCGCTAACTGCGTCCTCTACTGTGACGGCTCAATCGTCAGAGAGGGCTGAGGAGCTTTGACGACAAGCAACGAGCTCTTGTTTCCGAATGAAGATTACATAAGTTAACAGTTCATGTGTACCATGAGGGTTTGACATGTACAAAGAAGAGTGTCTACAAAAAAAAAGTTTTCCCTGCGGCTATTCTGACCAAGATTTTCAAAGTCATTGATTATTATGCAAGTGGCTGCATCACATAATAGAAAGCCGCTTGCTCTGTTACGTAATATTTCGTTTGGAAATTCTCTGTTTATTCTAAACCTTTCTACTTTTTTTTGTTCGACAAGGACTTCCTCTACTATTACGTAACAAATTTATTGTCGACATGAAAGCGTTCCTGTTCGTAAATTGCCTTTAAAATTTCTGCTCATGCACTAGAAATCCAAAAGTGTACCTAATTAATGCACAGAACGCCACTACACTGGGTCCTTCATATCCCAGGGGTATAGATCTGAAATTTTGAGTCCTAATTTAAATTATCCCGATTCTAGGAAAGAAAGAATTATAATATCAACGTAAAGAAGGGCAGGGCTTGATTGATTGATTGTAGAGTTTAACTCGCCGACGCAGCGCAGGCGATGAGGCGCGCCCTAGTGGAGGGCTCCGGATTAATTTTGACCACCGGGGGATCTTTAAGGTGCGCCGAAATCTCGTACGCACGGGCGTTTTTGCTTTTCGCCTCCATCAGAATAGCAGCTGCTGCGGACGGAAATCGAACCAGCGTCCTCGTGCTCAGCAGCCCAACGCCTTAGCCACTGAGCCACCGCGGCGGGTAAGTGTAGGACTCATTGCGTTACCAAGACGTTGATAATATACTGCAACAAAAAAGAAGGCTTTCGTGGATGACTTGTGTCAGGTGAGTACACTGGCACCCGGTGGCATAACGTACACACTCTGGTTGTGACAGCGGCCAAGGAGCCATTTTTTAAGTTAATTTCAGTCGTTGCATCCGTTCTAATTTTTCTAAAAAAAGTATGTTTGCTACATTCGTGTATTTGTGCATTGCTTCCCGCACCACTTCGTCCCTTCAACTAAGCGATACAGCTTAAGTAAGAATGAGCGCCTGTCTTGCACTTCCGTTATCTGCTTCACCATGCTGCCGCTAAACTGCGTTTAAATTTAGCTTCGTTAACTCTAGCAGAAAATCAACTAGCACGTGCGTTCTCATTTCGCGACCGTCAGAAAAATGACATAATAACAGCAGAAACGGCCCTAAGAATAGACTGCCAGGGATATGGTACAAGCGCACCGAGAGCACAAGAAAAAAAAAAAACTAGCGAATAACAACAAGATCGAAGTTGTAACGTAGGAGCTGCAAGTGTCATCTGTCAGCCTTCTCGTGCTGTCCTTTTTGGCGTCGCCTGAATACCGTCGTTAGTACGGGGCTCTCGGGTTTTCCCACACATAGCGGGTGTTCTTGCTAGTCGACCCTCTTCATCTAAGAACCACAAATAAAACAGGGGAGTGACGACTAAGCGACAGCGCATACAGTGTCCAGCGTTATCTCCGTGGTGCAAGCTTCAACGTTAATGTCATCTTGTTAAGAAAGCGCGTGCCGCTGACCAGCCTTAAACTCCCGTTCTTGCCTTTAAACTCGCACGCGAAGCGCCACTGCCATTTCTCCGTTGGAAAAATGAAAGGTGTACGTCACCATCCCGATAAAGGCTTCATGAAACTTGGTTGCTCCGCTTTTCGCTTCCTTCTATGTTATGGAAGCGTTATACATCGTCGTAATCCGTCCGGGAGCCAGCCTCCGTTGCAAATATTTGACGTTTGTTTCGAGAAAACAGCAGGGCATGTGTCTGCGACAGCTGCCATGGATCCTTCTTGCGGCGTTTGTTCGATGGCGGCGTTTGCGCGAACCCCGGAGTCTGCGGGGAACGTTTTCGAGAACGGGGTGATCCAGTTAGCGGAGGAAGTGGGCACTCTTGCCTTACAAACCACCCTGTGTTTCTGGTGCGGTTTTGGACCGAACAGCGAGGCATTCCGGTTGAGTTGCCTGATATGCGTTCATTTCCACCGGCGCACAAAAAGAAAAAAAAATAGTTGCGGGCTCGGTCGTAGCGAACCACTTACATGAGCAGAGACGAGTGTTTTGTACCGCAAGAACTTGAAAACGAAAAAAAAAAAAAAAAAAACCCGAAGGAAATGAAAAAAATAATAACCACAAAAACAACAATATACTCAAATATATCCACCTTAGGCAGCGGCACTTTTCTTCTAAAGGGAGCCAGAGGGATCCGACTATAAGATGAAACTTTTGTTTTGCATTTCCCGGAACATAATCTCTGTTTAAAATCGCGGCTACAGTTGCCCCCGTCTGATTTTAGTAGCTACCCATCTGTTACGACGGAACGCACCACAAAAACACTAAGGTTGTTTTTGGTCTCTCAATTATACCGAACACGCCCCCTGCACTTTAATTTTGCTTCTCTGGACTTGAGTATTTTGTGTGCAGACAATAGACATTCGTCGTTTAAAATGTCAAGCAGTGGCGTATGAACAACAACAAGAGCAGTATTTCACATTCTAAGCTTTCTGACACACACAGCCACAAACCATGCAGCCTTTGTGCCAGTTTGTTGCCACATTGAGAGCTGAGCTGATACCTGGTCTTTATTATTATTACCTTTTGGTGGACGTAGGGTCACTAGATAAGATGCAGAGTACCGTCACTGAGTCACGCAAGTGAGCAACGGCGGCCATCTTTGTGTTCATAAGTCGCTTGCCGCTTCTGCTGCCTCTCACCGAAAACTTTGATGAGGTCATTTGTAAACAACACTGCCGAAGGCACTGCAGAGCGGCATCTTTGGACACACTTCTGCAGCTGAAATGCTGCGATGCGCGGTATCTTTGATTCGAGTTCGGAGCGCGTCGTCGCGCGCAGCCGCAGAAGAGACAGGGCAAGGTAAGACTGTCGCAGTTGGCCGACCAGAAACGCATAAATAACAAAATGGCGGCGCCCACGAACCGTCGCAGTGCAAAAAAAAAAAAAAAATGTCACGTGATGCGAACTGACGAATGATCGCGGAGGTGGCATGGAACAATAGGAAAAAAAATTCCCGCGCCTTCCCGCGAGGGGAACACGAGTAAATGCAGAGCATTGGGGGTCGTTAACGCCGCGTAAAGTCGCGTTAGGGTGGGTAGTTGGGTCGTAGTTGCGTTCGTGTTGGTTTGGGGTAGACAGAGGAGAGTAAAGTCGCGTTAGGGTGGAGCGAGCGTCAACCAAGGAAGGAAGGAGCAACGCAGTGACTGAAGCACGAGCGACCGCTAGCCGCTTTATATTTGCAGCGCGCGCAGTAGAGGGAGAGCAGTACGGCGGGGAGAGCGCGCATGGGCAAGCAGCGCGCGCCCTTCCACGCCCCCCCGCGCTGCTATCACGCTCCTGTTACGCCGAGACCGCGACGGAGCGAACGGGCTGACTACGACGCATGCGCGCGCCAGCTGCTGTTGAGAAAGAGGAGGGAAGGAGGAGAGGCGCACCTGCTGCGGACGCGGAGCTGTGGACGCCGTCCGACGCAGGAAGAGGCGAGGCTAAGAAATGCTCTGCATTGAAAAGAGCGCCGAAACTCTGTAACCTTATCTAGTGACATTAGTGGGACGGTTAAACAAATGGATGGTCGGGCTTAGAGCATCTCCACGAAAAACGGCAGGCTAGACTAAAAAATCCCGGAAAACGACCTTGGAAATACCAGTAAAATATAGCGAAAACGGGCAAACCGTGTAGCGCCATGCATTCGCGCAAAAATGCATAACACGAAAAAGCCACACATTTATTCGTTATAATAGCGTAAATGGAGGTATAATAGGTCTAACAGAATTTCGGGAAACAAAAAAAATTACATTTAAACAATAGAAAAGACCAAAATAAAGAAAACTGGACTGACGAAATCAAGAATATCCATCTTAAACATCGCCTCCAAAAAAAACGAAGACTAACAAAAAAAATAGCAAAAAGAATATTGGAAATATGAACAAAAAGTACTGCAAATGGGCAAACCGTGTAACTCTGCATTTAGATTTGGCGCAAGTTACACATAAACGGTTATAATAGCGCATATGGAGAAACAGTCGACTCCTGATAATTCGAAGTCGCTTGATTAAAATTTTCGATAATTGGAAGTGGCGTTCTGATACCGCCGATTTTACCTGCAATTCAATAGAAAATATCGCCGAATAATTCGAAGCTAGAACCCAATATATCGGTTAATTTGAAGTCATTTCGAATAAAAAGCATCGAGGTGACCATCATTTCTCGACAAATTTCAAAAATGTTAAGCGTCAAAACACCGCCGGGCTCTGTACGTCGGAGCCATAGCAACTGAGGCAGTGCTCAGCCGTAAAGCGGCAGGTCAGCTAAGACTTGCGACAGCGTACGCATCTCTGTTTTCAGTTCCTTGACCTTCTTTGTTGCGCACAGCTCCGGGGGACCAGATAGTGCTGGATTCTTCAGTCTTCAAATTTAGCAATATGTCCAACGAAAGTCGAGGCTATGAGCAAAATCAAGGAGTGAGACGTTTTGCGGACTAATGACAATATACTATTTTGTGCTGTCTGCTTAATTGAAATTCTGGCTAATTGGAAGTTCTCCTCTTTTTTTTTTTTTTTTTTTTTGCTGTTTCCGTAAACTTCGTTTTAACGAGTGTCGACTGTAATTGGTCGTACGAAGTTTCGAAAAACAAAAATATAAAAACAATAGAAAAAATTACAAAAATAACTGATGAAATCAAAAACATGCGTCTTATACGCCTCCTCCAATAGAAGAAGACTAAACTAAAAAGCCTGGAAAGAAAAAGTTGGAAATGTGAATAATAAAAAAAAAACAGCGAAAACGCACCAACGCTGCCCTACGCGTTGAACCTGCGAACAAAAACGTAATTGGCGAAGTAAAGGCACTTAATCGCTCTAATGGTACAAACTAACATATTTGATAAGAAAAACCAAAGAAAACCTAAAAAATCAAAGACCCCGAAGTATTTAGCTACTCATAGCCAAGTCTGCTGTAAAGAACTCACAATTATGACACGCGGAATAATAATGCTGCGCATTACCAGACAATTCTTTGAAATTATGCAAATTTCTAATGCCCCAAAACATTAAAATGTTGTCCCTTTACTTGCCCACAGTTCAGCAGTATGTTTCAGGGAACACAACAAAATATTTTCTTGCAATTATATTGGTGCAGCTTGTTTTTTTTTCTTTTTATTTTCACTTGATGCATGCCTACTTGGGTGTATTCTTCGCTCAGAATATGTACGGCGCTATTATTTCGCAACGATTGTTGTGATCTGCGTCGAAGCGTTCGATAAACCAGAAGCACGAAAAATGGGACGAGGTGAACCGGACTTCATAAGCTGCTACTCTTTTCTGGGCAACTCTTGTTGTTTGTGGATTGGTTTAGGAAGCGCAAAGCAATTTCTAACTTCCCGAAATGAAAAAACAGACAAACAAATTTTATGCAAAACGACCTTCATTTTATGCAAAAAATCCTTCAAAGCATCTACGCCACAGTTCCCACCTACCATTTTCTAAATCTCCTTCCAACTCACTTATTCATCCCTCGGAAATCATATCCCTCAAGTCTGCTGCCCACCTCCTTAGACGGTGCCAAATAGATGGGCAAGCCAATGAGATGTGCAAGCACATGCGAGATGGGCCAAGCAAGCAAAAATGTCTGTGAGGGTGTTATTGGAGGCTGGTGTACCTTCCACTTTCACCCACTCGTAATGTGTTCATCGTTTGTACTGAATGTTATTTCACGGCAACGCGAATGTACAAAAATATTACTTGAAAACTGTAGACTTTGCCTTAGCTAAATTTGAAGCACCTGTCATTAGCCGAAGCCGAACATCATAACCATCGTATCAACCCTAGAATTATGTAATAGATATGCGTGTGCGTGTGTGTGCGCATGTGTGTGCGTGTGTATGTATGTGTGTGCGTGTGCGTGTGTATGTGTGCGCGTGTGTGTGTCTGCCTAGCATAGCCGAGTTGCAGGCGCTGCTCCAACGGGGATCCTATTATTTATTTATTTATTTACAAATACTGCTGTCTCAACGAGAGACATAGCAGGAGTGGAAAAGTTACATGAAATACACATACACGACAGATACAAGTAATGAAGACTGTAAAATGTACACGTCTAACAAAAATGTTACATCACACATACACATAAAAAACCACCTAAAATTCATAGTATCATGGAACATGTTCAGGCAAGTCTTTCAGGAACAGTTAAGCGGGCAAACGTCGGAGGGATGGCTCAAGATTGTTCCATCGTTCAATTGTTTGCGGAAAAAAAGAATACTTAAAAGAATCCAAGTGCGCTCTAAAGGGGACAATGTTCAAAGGATCAGTGCGTCTTGTTGCGCGCCGCGAGCAATCTACGAAGGAAATTGGTGCGGCTAAACAAGTGGAACCATCTACAATCTTGTGCATCAAAGCAAGCCTGTCACAATCACGCCGGTGAGAAAAGGGCCGAAGCGACAGTTGCTCAGCGTGAAATGTAGGGGAAAAGTTGCGATCATAGCGACGGAGTATAAACCTAATAGCCTATGTCCTCATTCGCCTGCGCTCTCATGTGAATGATGTTCCCGTCTACCAGTTCTTTGGTTTACAGAGCGCGCATTAGACCAAAATGTCTATACAGGCTACCCATAATAGAGAAAAAATCGAGCAAGGCACGACGACTCCCATGAGGTGATGGTCGTTGCGGCGGCAGTGGAACGGGGGCGGGCGCCTGGTTGTAAATAATAAAAAAAAAAACTGAAGGGAACATATGCCGCGGTGCTATAGCGCGCAAAAGATTACGAAGCGCATGGCGGCCGCGGTTGTGGCCGTTTCTAAAAACAGGAACGCTTGGCCCGAGATCAGGCCGCCAGTCTCACTTTCCTCGCTGTCGCCGTGTTTTCAGGCTCTACACCCTTTCACATCTCCTTTCCTCTCCCCCCGTGTCTAGCGTGCTTGACTCAATGCTTCTCGTGTTTTTTGACGCTCGCGAGCGAGAGCAAGTCGCGTCGCTCGGGCAATTATAGCGCAAGGTGAACCGTCGCCCACCCCGTGAGAGCGGCGTAGTGCATCGGTGAGGAGGAGCAGGAGGATGCGGGATGCGCGCTGACGGGGTCGGCAACGAAAATTACTCATGCGAACTCCGGCTGACGGCCCCCGGGCGCACGAGCCGCCTGCGACCAATTGCCGCTTACGTTTGCTGCGAGTGCCTGCGCATGTGTGCTAGTGCGGTGGCCTCGCTTGGAGGAAATTGAATCGTCTTGAAGGGTATTTTAGTATGGCGGTCGATGGGTTCGAAGTGGGCCACAGCCCGTATGGGTGTTGGCTTGTCGGTTGAACTGTGTGAGAACTCGATACAGGGAGTTCTGCAGGACCGCTTATCTTCTCCTCCGAGGTTTGGTATGTACAAAAATGACCGCTGGAAGCTGCGGCCAGGCTAGAAGTTGGTGCCGCAATACAGGCGCAAATTGTCACTATAGGAGGTGGAGGCTTCGTTCTGGTAGTCTTTGCCAGTTTCCCCATCACTGGTGCCTTCTTCCCTGCTCCGTCTTCATAAGACAGGAAGCCGGCTCAAATGCCCCTGGGCCCCTGATCTAAAATGTTTGCCACACAATAAAGATCCCTAATCATTATAGGGGCATGACACAAAAAGTTTGCATCTTGCTTTTTTTGTTGTTGTTGCGATAAGTAGCTGATGACCTATTTATCCCGTGTAGAAACCCCATTTGCTTCAGCGCGCGATGATTGTTTAATTAAAGATGTTTTTAATTCAGCCAGTCGCAGTTTCGGTTTCAGCGGGTGCCGTGAAAGGCGTGATTTGGTATAAATAAAGCTGCTCACGTGACCGTCGGACAGATCTCCCAGAGCAGAGCTGCCGTAGCAGTGTCGATTCCGCGTCGGCAGCAGTTTCTGCTGATGCACCTACGTACTGATCTCATCAGCCCCTTAATTAAAAAGCGACTGGGGACGTGATGCAGGTGCCGCGAGTGCAAATTGCTGCCGCGGCTAGAGTACGACGCGTAACGCTCGAGTCAGTGGGTGGGGAGACGCGCGCTGGGAGCAGCCGGGCGGTCTGCCTACAGGAGTGCCTACTGATGTGTTAGGCTTGACACTGCGGCTTATATTCAGTCGCCGCTCTTGTAAGCGGTACAGATGACGATTTCTAATGCAATTCGCCATGTCATCATTAACTCCTTTCTCGTATGCGCTGCTTTGTTCGGGACTTGAGTCCCATTTCGTGCAGCGGTAACAAGCTATCACTCGAGCTACCTGCGCCTGCCTGCGCCACTTCGCGGCCGTGGCAGCCGCCTCCGCAGCGACCGTTCAGCTCGCTCAGTGCGCTTTTCGAGTCCCTGGCGCGTTTACGCGTCCAGTGTAATAAAAAGCGCTGTAAAACTGAGGTTGCGGCGAGCTGCCCCATGAGCCAACGAAATCCCGGCGCCTCCGCCGCCAACGATCGTATCGTTCGTTGCTCGAGAGCGAAAGCTCCGGCCTCCGATCGGAGCGGCGAGCCGGCGCGAAACGCCGGCAGTGCGGATGCGGCCAACACAAACTCGTGACGTGTTTGAATGTTGTTTATTTACACAACATCCAGGGAATGTCGATTGCGTGAGGTCCTCCGCTGGCTGCTCGGTTGTGTTTCGCGCACTTTCAAATTAATTTTAAATATGTCTTGGCTGTACTTGCCGCTGATATTTTGCAGATGATGTATGGGTTCACACAAATCTATCTTCGAACTTATTTCGCCTCCGAAATTTTGTGTCAATACCCTTTAAGGTAGCTGCAGGGCGTAAAAGGAGCGGTCATTATGCTTCTCACTAGTGTCACCAGCGTAAGAAGGGAAATGCTGTTTGAGAAGCTCTGCACAAAAGTCCGTAGGAGTGCAAACCATTTTTTGTTGATAAAAAATCAGAAAAAATTTCTAATAGCCAATCTGGTGAGGTATTTAACGGGAACCCTAACGGGGAGATTATTCTGCCAGATAGGCTTTGTAATCCGAGGCGCCTGCCTCAAAGCACTGCTACTTTCGGTGACACCCCGACTCAGTTTTTGTTGTTGCAGACGACATACAGAACTCTCTTCGGTAAAACCAATGCCCTTACCTCCACGCAGAATCTTCCACTTGCTCACTCTAAATACGAAAAAGTTATTCAGCGCACAGCGGCTTAAACATGCTTCTCCGTTTCCTTGTTCTTTGTTTGGCGTAATTTGCCGACCCGGAAAGCTACGCCTCCCCCTACACTGACGAAATGTAAAAATTGTACATGTAACTCGACGTCATTAACATAAAGAACTGCTCTGAAAACTTAGTAATCGTGACGCACAAGTTAGGGAAGTGCTGTTAGCCGGAATAAAATATAGGTACCAGAATCTGACATTCGCCCGCCGGAATGGAAGCACCCAGCAGCTCATCCTATTAAAAAAAATTAGCCTCTTTATATAACTGCGCCATTTTACTCACCCACAGTTCGTGCAAGGTGGTGGAACGGATGTTTACTCATCAGTCACGCCTACTTTCTCGAGATGGCAAGACACCCAATTTATGACCATGCACAAACGCTTTTTTTTGTACCGGTCTTGGCACCCCCGATAGCGTGCACTTATTAAGAGTCATAACAGCTAAGAGACGGGGAAAGAACACCACGTCGCCTTCAGAAGCTGTTCTGACCATCGACCTGAAGAAAGCCTCCAACGGAACCCCCGAAACGCCGTTTATATCGGGGCCCATAACACTCTATCTCGAATACAGCAGGCATGTCAGCCGTACAGCCCCACCTTCCGTATAACCTGCAGAAAACTGGCGTATGCACAGGTTCACTAGCTAGGGCTTGAAGCAATGCTACTCGTTGTCCCCCAGATCGAGCTCTTCGACCAGACGCAGCTATCTTGACAGATAGCTAAGAGCCGATCGCGCTCGAGCTGAACATTATATAAAGACTGCATTTGCGCCACCATCAAGTTACTTTCCTGTGAGCTACTCTAAAACAAAGGAGTTCGAAATCGGGTATACTGGGTTCCAGGACTGCCCTAATTCGCCTATCGAGGTGGCACCCTACTTTGCGAGCGGAGTTATTTCTGAGCGCTCCCTCTGAGTCTCATCACGTGACAGTCCGAAGCTAAATCCGTATCAAACCCGTCACACAAACAATAAATTCGACAAATACCGATTCCACTGCCTCATAGCTCAAACAACTTTCCTTTGCCTTCAAGGCTATCACTACGCGGCCTCCAGGTGCTCACCCATAAGGCTCGAACCGCGACAGGGCTTACCAAACACGCTCTTCATGCACGAAGAAACTGCATACGAAAGATGTTGCGCCCACCCATCTACGCCATCGCAGCTGCCACCAACCGTCTACCCCGAGATCAACGAACACCCTCACGTCGCGTTACTTGTCCCGCAGGAGCCACACCTAATCGATCGCTCCTTCTCTGGACATGTCGGGGCTTCACGCTGAACGGAACTGTTACGAGACCAACAAAATTACTTCTCTGCCAGAATGGCCCTATTCACCAGTCGCAACAGCCATGGAGGTTCTCGCCTCCTCTTACGGGACTTCGCATTTTGCAGCGGCGTCCAATTTTCTAGCTTGCTTCATCCCTTCCCTCCCCTACCCAACTTGGCCGTGTTTCCATCCCTCGGGTAACGAAGTCCATCCATCCATCCATCCATCCATCCATCCATCCATCCATCCATCCATCCATCCATCCATCCATCCATCCATCCATCCATCCATCCATCCATCCATCCATCCATCCATCCATCCATCCATCCATCCATCCATCCATCCATCCATCCATCCATCCATCCATCCATCCATCCATCCATCCATCAATTCATCAATTCATCAATTCATGAATTAATTCATTCATTCACTGTGTTGAAGATGACGACGACGACGGGCATGAAAGATACCGGCGAAAACGATGCTAACAGCTTCGTCATAAAAATAACAAAAAAAAAAAAAACCGGTGAGAGCAGAAAACAATCGCTCAATGTGCTTCCGCGGTGGAATTTCTAGGTCTTTTTCGTGGCGCTCCGTTAGATATATTAACCAAGGAGAGCGCAGTAAGGCCCTGTCATTAGTTAAGTGCTTTTATAGCTTACTAGAAAGAGCACTTAACCTAATTTATTAAAAGTTCCACAGACGTCCCGTTCGGAAGAATTCCGTAGTTGAGAGACGAATCGTATCGTTTAACTGATATTGATCTGCGTGTTAGAGCTGGAAGGAACACGAGATCGTTCCTCCTCTCCTCGTAAGATAAAGAACCTACACCCCTAATTTTTTAGCAGTCAATGCTCTTCTCTAACGTCGGGATGAGAGGCGCATTGAAAAGAAGGGCGCTTGAAGTCGTAAGGGCAGGCGAAATTCCGCTTCCTGGCGGGTACAACGCCTCAACTTCCTGTACGCACCCAGCGCCATGTACCCGTTTTCTTTGAACAATTTTTGAGCAACTTAATAAACGACTTCGCTACCCGGCCTTTGTAGCGTGGTCGGTAGAACCACGTGTTTCGGTGCGGAAGGCCTGAACTCAAGCCCGAGCAAAACAGAACTTTTTCGCTACACCCGTGGTCTTTTTTATTGTAGAATGTTACCTTGGCCCAATTCTACCCATTCTTTTCGTAAATAACTGACAAAACCACTCTGCTACCCGGCCTTAGTAGCGTGGTAAGTAGAACCACGGGTTTCGACGCGGAAGGCCTGGATTCGATCCAGAGCAGGACAAAATTTTTTTTACAACGCCCGTGTTTTTTTTTTTTGCCGCAAAATGCTACCTTGGCCCAATTCTACGAATTATTTTTGTAAATAAGGATGGTTTGGCAGTTTTATGTCAGTTTCAGGGCGGGGCGCAACATATCAGCACGTTTAATCACCGGTCTGCAACGCAGCGGATGGGCCTGACTTGTACTTCTTTCGAAAAAAATACAGTGAACACCCGTAAAGACGAACTCAAAGGGAACATGATAATTCGTTCGTCTTATCAGAAGTTCGTCTTATCAAAAGCCCCCCCCCCCCCCACCCCCCTCCACCCCCCTACGAAAAAAAGAATCGGCAACGCGCCCAGCCCCATGCAAATATCTTGCTTCAAGATGGTAAATGAACTAGACTTAAAATGAAGACAAAATACAAGAAAATCATTTATTTGAATGCGAAACTTGATAGAAGACTGTCTTCAGATGCTCTTGCTTTGTTTTATCCAGATCAAGCAGCGACAGAGAGCGTAAACCCGCTACCTCAAGCGACAACGCAGCAGAGGCAAAGAGGGAATTCCTCGATTTCTCGGCGGGGATGCGGTGGGACTCGCGACGCGGACCGATGTACACTCACATTTTCCCGCTGAGAAACGGCATTGGTCGGGAGAGCTGCGACGTTCGCGAATAGAAAGTCTCCGTCGTCGCTTTATTTTACTTTTTTATCCTCAGAGTTTTGCGCCTCTCTCCTCCAAAGCAGAGCGGCCACAAGACTCTCCCTCATTATCTTTTTTTTTGCTTTGCCACTGGCTCTGCGGGCTGAAGGGGGAGAAGTGGTAGCTTTATCCACGTGTATTTTTTTCTCTCTTCCTTCCTTCCTTCGTGGCGCGAATTCGCATCGAGCTGCGGTTTCCTTTTACTTTTCTTTCCCTTAGGTCGCGTGAAAGCCCCGCCGCACCCCGCCAAGACTGCCATGTTCGCTACCCAGAATCGCATGGTCACCCCGAATGTTGTTCGTCTTAACCGAAGAGTACGTGCAATGCTGTTCGTCTTAAGCATTTTTTTTTTGCGTTGTGTCTATGGAAAAACAAACAGACGTTCCCACGTTGCTCGGCATAAGCAAGAAATCGTCTTAGTCGAGATCGTCTTAAAAAGAGTTCACTGTATTTTCAAAAGCAGCGGCGGTCATCCTGCAGCTTAATCTACAAACCTGTAATCTGCTGGGAGCCCCGCACTTATTTAATCGGCTAGAGTCACTTCAATTTTTTATAACATCGGGAGCAGAGAAATGGCAATGGCTTTTTATAAGTAGAAACAACGTAATTTCATCCGCACTTCACTAATTCGAGGACGAGTGACGAAATAATGAGGTACCTAGCACAAATCAGCGGCGGTGTTTTCTACAACGGCTTTCAAAGAGCAGAACATATGCTTCTCTCGCACTCCGCCAACCATCCACAATTTTTATAATCGCACCGTACTTCATTTATCCACACTGCCAAACATTTCCATTAATTTACTGTCGATATTTTTGCCATGCTGGATCGACACTGTGCCAATACGAGTCTTATTGAAAACTGCTCTGCGTGATGTTTTCGTACCAAAGCCTAGGCCTATAGGCGTATGTATTCCTGGCCACTTTAAAACGTCAACGTTGTATGGTGAGCGTTGTATGATGAACACTTTTCCTTGAACGCTACGCAGTAAGTTGGACCATAAGTGACTTTTTTTCGTGCTTTCTTTCCAGCAAAGGAACATAACACGTTAGGTTTGGTGTGCTCGAAGTTGCATCCCTGTTTCCCCACTCTATGCATGTTGACCTGTCTATATCTATTCATCCCATGCCAAGTGCCACTTCGTTAAATTACCCTAAGCAGCCGAATAACTTTTCCGTCATCAGTGACAGAACACCCACAGGAACCACTCTGCGTATTTTTTATGTTTTCCTTTGTGATATGCAATATATTTCGCCTTGCGTTTTTTGCTTTTGTGGTGGGCATATATTTCTTTTTTTTAATTATTAAAATTGATCTTATATGGGACGGGAGGATGTAGAAGGAAGGCAAGAAAGTTAACCTGGCTAGAGCCTAGTTTGCTATCCTGCACGTGGGAAAGAGAAAATAGGCAAAAAAGAGGAAGGAAAGAATGAAGAAAAATTGGAGCAGACACGTATGCCGAGCGCTCAAGCACTAAACGTTAAAGTTCAGTGATCGATATACGGGAGGCTTTCAGTCTATAGTCTGGTGTTTAAATTCGTCGCCCGTAGAAAGCGTAGGATTGTTACTTAGTCGCCTTCTGAGCAGATGACAGAGAAGGCCAGTGACACAGAATCTTCTCCTCCGAAAATGGCCGCCGAGAGTCCAGGTTCCTCAGTGCTGACGACAGCTTCTTTCTTTAAGGCGAGTAGCGTGGGCACTCGCATAAAACGTGGCGTATCGTTTCCGGCGTGCCGCACTTTTCGCACTCCTCACTTGCTGCCATTCCTATTAAGTGCGAGTAGATCACGACTAAGCGTACGTGGCCAATTTATACGCGATTTGATGTATTTTGCTGAATTTGTCCATTCTGTGTCCACGCCTCTCTACAACTGTTCGGCGATCGAAAGGGACAAATAAATAAATAAATAAATAAATAAATAAATAAATAAATAAATAAATAAATAAATAAATAAATAAATAAATAAATAAATAAATAAATAAATAATCCTCTTGAATTGCCGTATACCCCTTATTGTTCGAAAATGATACCCATAATGGTCTAGCTCCAGCCATCACAATTTCTATGCCCTATGTATAAGGCACCTTCTAATCCACTTCTGCAGTTCTCCGACTATTTAATTTGTGGCCATCCATGCTTTAATTTCTGCTTAGATTGCACGCATTACGCAAACATACACTTCTGCAAAGAGTGGATGCTGAATTTGTTCCCTGTGCCTTTATACCCTACAATGTACGCGCTCTAGAACCAATCTTTTGGTATTTGCTTGGCCTGTACCACATCGTTCAGTGCGGTGATCCACGTTTTGCTTCTTGGCTTGCGCAGGTTTATCAGCTGCATATATATATCCTGACCTCTAAACATTCTCATTCGTTGTTTTACAGTCACGATATCGCGAAATTACTGCTTTTTCGGCAGGTTTAACTGTAGATGTACTCACCAGATCCGCTGCCACCTGCTTATTTGCCTTAACTTCTCAAGAAATCGCTCTCGTAACGTACACAACTGCTTGCGCCCCTTCTAAACGCCTGCCTTTATCATCGACAGGATGACTGATCAATTAGTAAGCAGTCCGGCATAGCAGCTGCCCTATCTTATCCCTCAACTTATCACTCGGTGTGCCTGAGTCACAACGGCAGACGATGTTTAGCCCAGGGCTGAGATGTTCGTAATTCTCGTCGGAGGTGATAAGCCTTTTGTTCAGCTTGTCCCAACTTCGATTGATTGTAGGGTTTAACGTGCCGACGCAACGCAGGCGATGAGGCGCGCCGTAGTGGAGGGCTCCGGATTAATTTTGACCACCTGGGGATCTTTAACGTGCGCCGAAATCTCGTGCACACGGGCGTTTTGGTTTTCGCCTCCATCAGAAAAGCGGCCGCCGCGGCCGGGAATCGAACCCGCGACCTCGTGCTCAGCAGCGCAACGCCTTAGCCACTGAGCCCCCGCGGCGGGTTTGTCCCAACTTTCACCGACCTGCCCTGCGGTCTTTTTTTATGAGCGTTTATTTTGCCCCAGGGCATATATAGGGGGGTATGAGTTCACGATGAAAGGTGATTAGATGAACATGAAAGTGTTCGCTTCGTGGATGAAGTCTAGGAGTGAACGATGATGGCGCCCATGTATCTATGCGGCGTATGCGGAGGCGTCGTCCTCACGGAGGCCCGTCGCCGCGAGATGCCGCAGTCTCGTCGGACACAAGGCGAGGAAGGACCACACCAAGTGGTGCAGGTCGGCGATCGCGTCGCTGCGGCGGCAAACTGGCCAACCTGGGTTTGCAAAAGAATCTCGGATGTGCGTTCGATGGATAGCGCAGTGTCTATTTCTGTAACCCGCTTGGCTAACACAGTTACCCACTTCCGTCCTGTCTACGCGCGAGAGAACTGAGCCGTGCTTTTCGTCGCATTTTATCATTTCGTGGCTTTTTATCACTTCCGACGACAATTAGCGACATCAAAGAAGCCAATGCCATTAGCGGTAGCACAAAATGGTACGACACCGTTTTTTGGATCTACTAGCTAACGGTCTCTATCCTATTATTAATGAGCTCCATCCACATAGGCACTATATCCGGTTGTAACGTTGGGCCAATAGAAAGTTCTCAAGCCCCGCGGTAGCTGCTCTATGGACAGCCGCTCTGAATAAACGTATCGCCAAACCAAAAAGCTGCTTGTGCGATGCAGCGTAAGTGCATTAGGACACTCCAGCCTATCGAAGTTGTTTTGGCGCACTTAGGTTAGTCAGCGAAACTGTTTCAGTTTAGCGTTTCGCTTTTATGCGTTTCCATTTTACGGGCAGCGAAAACGTAGGCCGCGAGGTAAAAGTATTGCCGAAGTTCCGGCTTTTTGGCCGAAAGTTGCTGTTCAAAGGCGCGCTCTCAGCTCTAATGGGATGGTACGGATACACCGACGTAGAACGGGAACTGCATTATCCGCTGAAAATATGCGGAGCCCGAGCTATGCTGCAGCTACCTGAAATTAGATACTGTGGCAGGGTACATTGTACAGCCGTAATGCATTCATCCTGGAAGCCGTGTAGCTCACTCCTCATTACGATGAAGTATATGTATGGCAGATTATGGTTAGGATAAATTATAATAAGAGAACACTACCATATTTGCCGTTTTCCCCCTGTATCGACGCAAGCCCAGCTATTGCGTTCATACTGAGGCTCCAAAAGCTTGGCACAGCACTCTCAATTCGTAGTGTGCCCGCTGGCGTATTTTTTTTATGGTCCGTTGTTGTTAATAAAAAGAGGCGCTATTCTCCTTCTAAACTTCTCATTAACATTCAATAGCAGCCTTTTTCTCATAGTTTCTCATAATTCCAGCGAGTGAGCTCAAGATTGAATAGGCCGGGATTGAATAAGTCATCAAAATGCAACGATAACTCAGCCCATAATTTTTTCTCGCTGACTTCTCACTAAAGAGAAGGCCGGGATACGAATGAATAAAATGCAGTGTCATTTTCTACTGAGACATTTCCGAAATTTTCATGCGGCTGAATTTGAACGTTTTCACCGCACACGCATAATAAGAACTAGAAAAAAGTAGTGAGAGCATGCGGGTAATCAAACTAGTCTACATAGTTGCGGCGCATCAAAGGACCTTCGATAATTTCGACATTGTTGGTGCCCAGGAAGCAGACGTAGAGTAATTGCTTCAATACATCTCAGTAGACACGTGATGTCTGATCCTGTACAGCTTAGCGGATCGCGAAGATTAAACTTGGCAGACGGGCGAATGGATGCGCATAGAAACACAATCCTCTGGACTGTTTAGCACAGATGTTTAACGTTTAAGACGCATGGAAAGAGCGCGCCCAACTTAGAATGCGCCGACCAATGTGACGACCAATGCGCTTAGCTATATTGTCTTGGAAATAAGCGCACAGAAGTCTTCGCCGCGAAATTCTCGGTTGACTGCTTGAGTGGGTCACGGCCGGACAGACGGAAATGATTTTTTCCGCGAAGCCACGGAAAAGCGCGACCGCATGCGATTCCCTTCCCTGTTATTGTCCTGACAGGAGCGTAGCGTTCTATGAACACGGAGCTTCTCTGAACGCACCACGAGTAGCGTGTTTGTTTTCTAGTCGTGGAGACGAAGACGCGTGCGTCTACGCAAAATTTAGACGTTCTGGTGGGTGCCGTGGGTTAGGTGTATGCGGCCTGCATCGCTGATATTTGGGTGCAGGACGTATTTTGCGTGACAAGGATGACGACGAGGATGTCTTACTAGACGGTTTTCTTGTTCGCAATAGAGATGCAGGCAAACGCAGGGAGCTTTAACGCGGAACCAGCCCTCTGTTTAACTTTACGGTCAGTTGGCCACCTAAGCACTGAAAGTATAGCCGCTAAGAAGCAAACAAAAACAACCAAATACAACCTTTCCCATAATTTTAAGCAAGCTGGGAACGTAGCGCCGGAAGGGTTTTTGTAATATAGTAGCGAACTGGGCGAGTTGTAAGATACTCATGATAGCAAGCGCGCACGAAAACACGCTACAGAAAGAGAGAGGAGTGGACGACACAGGCCAATGCCTTACCTCCTCTCTCTTTCTGTACAGTGCTTTCTATCGCACTGGCCATCGTAAGAATTTTTGTAGCTAATTTGAGCAAAACCGAGCGGAAACATTTTGAGTCTTAAATATCGTTATGTGAATATATACATACAGCTTCTTTGGTTCACATATTCCTGGCCGAAATCATATAAACCGACAACTGCCACCCACGTCGCCTGTGTGTACACAAATACCGAGTTCGTCGCCAAAAATTCGAGTACATTCTCCAACTGGGCATTGCTAGCCCTTCTTCGAGTTCCTAGCCATCTTCGGTACCATATGGTGCCTATAGAGGGAGACTGGTGCCCTCGCGCCAATTACCAGAGCTACAACGCAGTCAGCATTCCGGACTAGCATTTGCCAAGTGTACAAGACTGTATATGGTCTTTTTGGAGGCCACTACTATTTGCTACAAAATGAACTGCTAATGGGGGCTCTGAGGCTCGCTTCCACTGGAACAAAACATCCTTATCCGGGCGCGGTATACGTCATAGGTGCCGACCGGCGTTAAGCCTAATCGGCTCACACTATCCGTAAGATAGAAACGAACTGTTTAGAAACCGCGTGAACGTCAGCCGACAATCTTGGAGGTTTGGAATCGGAAAACCATTGCCGTGGGCACACAGCGGAAAAAATCACGACCCCGTTTCCGGCTAAATAAGAACGATGCCGGCATTTCTGCGCTCATTACGCCATATTTCACCACTAAAAATTTTATCGCGCTAAAAATGAGTTAGTGCTTCCTTCAGGCATGAGAAATGTTAAATGTACCCTGCAGCATGATTTCAGCAGTGCAATTACACCTGCGCGACGTTTGATTACCTTGCCAGGAATACCTGAGTCGTATGTTGTACGTGCGCGTGAAGCAGTAAGCTCGCAAATATCAGTGCGAGTTACGGTAAAACCAACCGCGCTCTCTTCAATTTCCCTCATTATGCACCGCTTCAATTACGTCATTGCAGCGGCGGCTGTCTTATTGGCTGTTGCTGGTCAGCGTCGTGTTTTAGTTCTCGCATTTCCGGTAATCGTCCGCCGTCGTCGGCTCGGTGCACCAGTCTTTCTCTGCCTGAACCTGTACATACAGTTTTGGCGTTGTTTAGTGAATCGTAATTTTTCGTGTTCGCAGTTAAAAATACCAAGAAATGGCCGAGCGCACACACGTGAGCGCAGGCCTCGCATCGACCACCCAGCGTACGTCCCTACGTTTGCTAACCCACTTAGGGAGATTGGCCAAGATTGCGACGACCACCCTGCAGTTAAAAGAACCAAGAAAATGCCGAGCGTTCACGCGTGCGTGCCTCGCGACGACAGCCCAAAGTCCTCTGCGCACGTTTGTCAAGCCAAGCATACCCACTTAGGGAGATTGGCCAAGATTGCGGCGACCACCCGGCAGTTAAAGAAACCAAGAAAATGCCGAGCGTTCGCGTTTGTGTGCCTCGCGGCGACCGCGGAGTGTCCCGGCGCTCTTTTGTTAAACCAAGCCTACCTATTCAGGGAGATCGGCCAAGATTGTCATAAAAAAAATCCAGCGTTAGCCGTAGTAATGGCAACACTTGTTCGGAGCATGAAAAACATGCCGCACCGTGCGCCCCTCCAAGGTGATGTCCACTAATTATCACTTCAAGTAAATAAGATGAAGGAATCTCACCCTTATAGCTACAATGGCAGAATAGGTCGTTGCGGCAGCGAAGAAGCAAATCGGCTGCGATCGTGGGCCTAAACCTTCGTGATGGTCGGGGCGGTAGCATGCAGCTTCGCTACCTCTAAGTCATACGCATTAGGTTGAGCGTCCTCATTTTTGTGCGCGTGTGTGTGCTTCAAGTGCGTGCGGAGATGGAGTGACGAACTCAATACTTCACTTTCAACCAGACCACTCGACAACAAGCGTCTATTGCTTAAAAAACGCACTGACGATTACTGTACTCCCTGATGCGAAATTTGGGCTCAGCGCGAGCTGCAGTCTTTTCGGTTACGGCGCATATCTGCTGCGTCCCAGGAAGTGATTGTGCGGTCAGCGAATGCACGGCGGCGCGCTACTCCGCTGTTATCCCGCAAATCCAGTTTGAACCTCCCGGGCAAATGTCACGGGGTTCGGATTTCCCACGTACGGGGAAGCAGCGAGAGTGTTGTTGCAAATCGTATTCGAACATCCCGCGCAAATGTCACGTGGTTCGGATTAGCGGCTTCTGTCGAGGTTGCGGCCGCCGACGATGGAGATGCTTTAGACTTCATGTCTATACGGTGCGTATACTGCTGTTCAGAACGGCCTGGGTCGCTAGTGACTGTGGGGCCGCTGGGAGACGCGGGTATGTGCCGCTCTTTAAAACTTTAACACTGTTTTAGTGTTGGTAGTCGCACGAAACGGAAAATATGCGGTTAAGCGTCAGCCCATATACCTCTGAAGGCACGCACAATCAACCTCGTTTGGCGCTTCGCTAACTAGCCCTAACGTTCACACTAACAGCGTCACACTCACTGTTCGGCAAGATGCGGGTACCTGTTTTAAGGTAGTCAGACCGCAAAGCCCAAAGTCAGTCCTGATAGCAAGAAAATCAGGCGTAATTTCGGGAAATTCCACCAATCCACCTCTGCAGGTATGTGTGCAGTCGAGGTCGCATCCTACGGAAGGCTTAGGAGCTGTGTCGTTGTTACAGACGCCGGACTCCACCGGACGCCGAATACTAACTTTTTAACTCAATGGATCATTTAATACTATATCGATGCCGAGCGGACAGGGAAGACTGCCCTAGCTTTTAGAATAATACTGTTGGCGTCTAGTATTGCTCATGTTATTTCTCTCACGTGCGGACTTATATATGCGGGCGTTCACACGTATCACGAAGACACTTCTCGAATTATAGTTTCAGTCGAGCTCACTGGGCGCAAACAGCGCAATGTAGTACCCTTCCTAGCACGACAAAAAAAGCAAACAAAAAAAGAAATGAGGATACAAGGAGGGGAGCGAAGAACGACTGACGAATGATGCACGCTTTGATGTTACGCCACGGAGCATCTGAGTGCGTTGTATGCCTGCGATGTACACAAGAAACCGAAGTGCAGAATCCCCCCCCCCCCCCCGTTTTTCTCAACCCCCAGATGGGGGAAGAGTTGTGCGGCGCTAAGGCTGAAGCAGCGTGCTATCCGCTGGAGCCAAAATTGCCGGCTTTGTCACGCTACAGCGCGATCAGTGAACGAGCCGGCTGCGAAGTTCTCAGGTCCCAGCAGTAAATACAAAACGCTCTAGCCACGCGCGCGCGCGTGGAGCGCGCAACGGCTTGCGGGGTTTATACACGCGGCTCGCCTGGCGTGATTGCGCTCGCTGCATATACGCGCCGTAAGAAGAGCAAAGTAAGCTCCGCCCAACGCTTTCTCTCCTCGGCACTGTTATATCCCCGTCCTCTCCTCCGTACACTCCATGAGCCGCGCGTAATCCGCGACGTCGCAACGCCCGTCCTCGGTCGGAGAGGCACTCTCGCGATCTCCGTCGTGGTAGGCGCGTGCGGTGCTGTATGCTGGGCCCTTCCCATTGTCTTTGCGTGATTACAGAGATTCGAAGCCAGTATGAGTAGGCTTGGAATACGATGTCAGGAGTCACTTTTGTAGGCAGTAGGCGGAACAACAGAACGCGGAAGGCACGATCTGCGGAAAATATTGCAGACACGCCTCAGGTTTTTGATATTCATGTGTCTGCCGCGGCTCTAGTTCGCTGCAAATAAGGAATATTAAATTACATTTTGTCTAGAGATCATGTGGGTCTGTAAAAACGAACAGAATTTGCACCTAAAAACAAACAGGTAAGAACAAAACAGCAGGTTTATTGCGAACGCAGCGGGGTCTCTCTATGCTGATGCCAGGGGCGCGCCAGCCTTCTCGGAAGGTGATGAGCGCGCTTGTTGTCATACGTCACGCTGCTGCCGCTCACCCTGTGGCTTACCGCTACGGATAACTGCGGCAGCACCCTCGCGGTAAGTATTGCCTCGTAGTCGAAATGCCCTAGCATCGGGAATCTGGAAATGCCCTTGCCCGATGTTGTGAATCCAAGCAAGGGGGTGACTCTTCTACCATAGCTCGTGACAAAATGTTTTTTTCCTTCACGCCTAGGATTAGCTGGCAGCAGCGCGGAGAGTGTGGGTCTGAGCCCCGCATTGGAAAACAGAACCACGAAAACCAAAGGCAAGCTGGGTAGAAATGATTGAAGCGAAACACAAATGACTCAACGAGGAAATAAAAAGGACGCTACGGAAAACAAAACAAAACGCAAGAGGCCTTCCAATTACACCTTAGAGCAAAGTCTTAATAATATAACTATGCTTGACGCATAGGCAATGTGCTTGCGCGAAATATCGCACCTTACTTTTACGGCAAACGTTTCGATGTATTGCCGAGCCAACCCACAAAAAGACACGCACAGACGGGAGAGGTTCGTTGCGCTTGATGTCACACTCCACAGCTCTTTGCGCATGCGCCTCCCATCTTGCAAGGGAGCAGTCTGTCTTGATTTTTACCCAACGCGCCTAGCCGCTACCTTTCAGTGAACAGTCAGAGTCACTGTTAATTATTCATTGCGTTTCTTGCTTTGTTCTAGGTTTTGTCCAGACGGGGTAGTAATTAACAGTGACTCTGGCTAGACAGTGAGTGGTAGCGGTTTAACCGGTTGCGTAAAAACCAAGTAATATTGCTACCTTGCAAGACGCGTGGCACATGCGCAAAGACCAGTGAAGGCGAGATTAAAAGCTCGCCGCACGCAGACAAGCCAGAATCACGCCCAGACATCGGGCGAAGCTTCTCGTGCAATATACACTACTCTCACTTGTTCAATCGTACAGTAGAGCCTACGCTTGTGTGAGAGAGAGAATGCATTTAATGGTAAAAGCGAGGTTAGCCGAGCACCCGCCGCGGTGGCTCAGTGGCTAAGGCGTTGCGCTGCTGAGCACGAGGTCGCGGGTTCGATTCCCGGCCGCGGCGGCCGCTTTTCTGATGGAGGCGAAAAGCAAAAACGCCCGTGTGTACGAGATTTCGGCGCACGATAAAGATCCCCAGGTGGTCAAAATTAATCCGGAGCCCTCCACTACGGCGCGCCTCATCGCCTGCGTTGCGTCGGCGCGTTAAACCCTACAATCAATCAAATCGAGGTTAGCCGAGCCATAACGCTTAGCATGCTACGCCATATGAATGAACGAAAACATTCATATGGCGTAGCATGCTAAGCGGAATCCTTCCATATGTAGCGAGTTTAAACTTAAAGCGTAAGCATTGTTTGCCAAATACACCTCCTTCCCCACCCAGCATCAACCGTGTAACCCCTTGCATTTGAACAAAAATGCATACCTGGAACAGCTAGCACACTTTTTTTGTTATAATAGTGTAACCGTAGAGCAATGGTTAAGAGAAAGTAAAAACTGAACAAAACTAAAGAAGGAAAAACAAAACTATTTAAAATGCATTAACAGAATAAAAAGTGTCCACATTGTACACTCTCTTGACACGGCAAAAAATAAATAAAAATCTCTGAACAACAAACCCGAACATAAATAAAAAAACAGAAAAACAACAAACCACGCAATGCCAACATTTGCACTAAAACGCATAATTTGCGAAGTGAACGATTTATTCGTTATAATGAGCAAATAACAATACCTGGTCCAAGGAAACTAAAAATACTAAAAATGAAAAATGAACGACATTCATAACGTCTACCGTATACATCACTTGTTAAAGTTCTCTCCCCCCCCTCAAGAAACAAAAACAAAAGCGAAACACAAAATAAACCGTGAAGAGGCACCAACCGTGTGACAACTAACGTATGCACAGAAACTCAAAATTGGAGGAGTCAGCATGTTTAATCGTTCTAATGGTGTACATATACACTATTTCTGGAATGAAAAAAAAAATTAAAGGAGCGGCGTAGAAGTGCTCTCGCATTATTTGAGAATTCTCAAAATTTCTGTAGATTTTTTTTTCATTTTCGCTACCATCCTACCTATAAAATAGGCTGTGCCGATCACCGACTTGTCTCCCCACCTTGACAAGCTTTCCAGCGCTCGACTCGCTCTACACCGATCCCATTCCACCTCTGGCGTTTCAACGAGAATTTTATTTGTGGAGGTGGCGAAGCGGCTATATACGGCGCTATGCTGCTGAGCACGACCTCTCGCGTTTGATTTCCGAACTCTGCGACTGCATTTAGATAAGCGAACAGCCAAACCGCTCCTGTATTGACAATCTTATGGCCATATTCTCACTCTGTCCTCTACTCCATGCGTTCCCTAGACTCCGCTGAGTTGAGGATACCGCAATGCACTTACACGCAAAAATAGATTTCAAGGACCTCCTCGAAGGGGGCTCGACTGGAGGAGGGATTCAAAATACCAGGGTTACTTTCGGCGCACGCACGTTGCAAACTCCGCTGGAAGACCCTAACAAGTTGTAACGTGTTTAAAGCAAACGAATGAATGAACTTCACTCAGTCTGCGACTTTGAAAAAGAGTGTGAAGGCAAACCAATCGTTGCGACACGAATCAAGCTGCAGTTGGCGCTTTATGCAAAATGGAAACTGTGGCGCACCGACAGTTCTTTTGGTTAGGGCATTGCGGTGCTCAGCTGTAGGTGGCGGTGATAAAAACATTTATTAGGTCTCTTAATGATATTTTATGTTAGGCATAGGGACTGCCGCTTAAGAGGATAGTCCATAAAATACTAGGTGGCGGGTTTGGTCCCCGGCCATAGTCACTGATTGTTTCACAGAGGCCGATAATTGCAAAGCCTAGGAGGACGAGGTTTAAAACGTTCTGCCACGCGCTCACCTTGGTCGTAGCTTGCACCTCCGAGACAGGTGGCCCTCTGGAGTTCGAACACTACTAGGTCCTCAGTACTGCGCAACGAAACATAAAAAAACTGTGGTTGATTCCTCTGTCATAGGAATCAGTAAAACACGAAAGTCAAATGTGCAGCGAAATCTGCAGCTGAGCACGATTTGCGGGTCGGCGGCTGTCTCGTGCGTGTGCTTGGCGAGCGACGTCCTGCTGGCGGGTCGCTTCGGCAAAGGTGTACTGGCATCATTTCCGTGACGAATATGACTTCAGTGAAATGTTGGGGTATCGCGGCATAAAACACGTTCGTGTTAAAATATAAAATCTGAAAACAAACAACTTCAAGCATGCCGTACTGTTTAGTACTAAGTGTTGCTTCCCCGCAAGAAGACCCAGTGTGCAGGGGTGCATCCTTTACAGACCAGTTGCTTCATTGTACTGGCGTCACTTCCGTGACGGATATGACGTCAGCGAAATCTTCGTGTATCCGGGAATAAAACACTTTCGTGTTAAAACTCGAACTGGCTTTTTAAGGAAAGTAAGCTTGGATTATGTTTTATTTTTCAGACATTCATGTTTTGCGTCGACGGGGCTTATGCATGCTACTGCAGTGCAACGCTGAAGTTATGGAAAGTAACACTACGGCCTTGAAGTCATGCTTCGTTTGGAGTAGTGCATCTTTCAGTGTAATCTGCATGAATATTTTTGGGTGTGTTTGTAGGAACATCATTTCATTCGAGTTGTTTATTGACTCATTTAGTAACTGGAGCTTTTCTCCACTTTTCGTTTGTTGCAATTAAGTACTCTCTGGTCAATAAGTTATGTGCTTAGTTGTCTTTATGGGGTGTCGGGGATATAATACAAATGGTGGTCATTGCGTGAACATTATTATGTTTATCGAATGATTTAAACGAAACAGCCCGCACTGCTTGTACCGGCTTTTCAGTATTTTCTGCAGTTGATAAACAACAACAACAACGACGACGACGACAAACACGAGTACTGAACAATGTTTGCACCAACGCTGTCACCCGCTGTGGTCGGCAACTAAAACTCCTCCACTGCAAGGGAAATGGGACTTCGATGCGCTCGATAGGCAAAGTGGTTAAAAAAAATGAAGCAAAGCAGAGACAGGGCAGAGCAAACACAAGGAAAAGTGCTATCGACGAAAGGTAGGGCACAGAATAAACAGTTTTTTTTTTGTCCCTCCCATCTTGCACTCAGCTCTCCTGCTTTATCTGGATTACGACTGGCCAAACGCTACTGGTGTTTCCGAAAGTGGGACAGAAACGCGATCGAATGCAATGGTGTTCGCTTATCGTGGTTTTAATCTGAGACACCATGCTGATGTGGGCTCTGTGGAAGTACGAGGAGACAAAATGGCCATCAAAAAAATTGTTTTATAGTGGTCTTTTTTCGGAAAACTCGAAACAGGGCACTGGCTAGTCCTACAGGTGCTTTAGAGCCCAGAAGTTGTTTACTGATTGACGCTGGACAGGAGCGTCGCACTGAGTATCTGGAAAAAAGTGAACCAAACGTGGAGGCAATCGATGTATGCATGTTCGCACTTTGTCAGAAACGACGTCCTGCGATGAACATGGCCTTGTTTACAGAAGAACGGACGGGGGTGCAGGGTCTACATTACCATTTGTATAAGCGTGCTGTAATAAACGATGGTGTCTTGACTCTCTCGTGCCCTACATCATCACGAGTCTGCTGCGTTAAACGCAGCTTTGGTGAACGTCTCGGCGACTCGCCCTGTTGTCCCGTTACTGGTGCTGAAACCCGGAACAGGGGTCGGAGAGACACCGAGTTAATATGGTTTCCTGTGACCGCTTTTCGCACCTCTGCAAAACTGTCAATATAACGCCAATCGAACGAACACATAAAGGGAAGCATAGGGCCGAGTAAAACGAAGAAGCGAGCCTGGCTGGCTATCACTGCTGTATCGTTGCTGACACAAGAGATACAAACTTTCCTACCGGAGCGATGGTACAGACTGCTGCCCTGCGAGTCCGACTGCAGCCCTATCGACGCATGTTACGCTTAACTGGGCCACAGAGGCCTCACTCTAAAGGTGGCTGAATCAAAGGTTCATTCAAAGCCCACTCACTACGGAAATAGACCATTTGAAGTAGTTAAATTTTCTACGGAGTTTGACGAAAGAAAACACTTTGCTAACCGAAATTAACGCTAGTTGAATACATTGTAGGGCTTGAGCGATTGGAAGCTGGATTCGAAGTTGGATTGGAAGATGTCTATAGCTTCGAGGAAATCGTCTGCGTGACCAATTTTACGACGCGGAAACGGAAATGTCAGCCACACAAAAGGCCGGCAGGACTTTATTAGAAACGGAATCTCGAATTCGGGCTCTGCTGTGAGAATGCCGGAAAAATGAGCAATAAATATTTGAGAAAATAATGAGTCTTCGACTGTAAAGCCTAATTATGCAGCGATAAGCGGCGAAAGCCGATATACGAATAAAATGAATTTCGAAACGCAGCAGGGATGGAAAGCGGCTGTCGTGTATTTTCTCCCGAAGGAACTGAATGCGAAGTGGCTACTGGCGAATAATGCTCTGAGCATAAGGCGCAGGTCTGATTACCGCACTGAGACATGTACAAATAGAAAAAGTAATGAAAGAACCGATTATTGATGAGTTGACATCAAAGATAACACGGGAGCCTTTTTATGGTGCAAAACGAAGCGTTGAAGGAGACCGGTTTACTTGACGTTTATTCCTCCGTTAAAGGAGAAAAAAAAAAAAGTTGCGTTCCGAGATTCCTTGTCCTAAAGTGCTATACCATACGGCGCTCAAGAAGGCGTATTCAAGCAATTCAAGGTTAAAGAAGAAGAAGGAGGAGGAAGAGTAAGCATCTCTATGGAGAACCTAGCCCTGAGAAGAGTTTTTGTAACAGGACTCCTTCTTGGGCTCCCTTCACCAGCCAAAGCTGGTCCTCAGGGTCCGAGCTGGACAGTGCCCTCTTCCAGTGCTCAGGGGAGGGGAAATGCAGGGTTGGGGTAGGTGTGGGTTTTTGTCACATCACCACATAATAGGGTGTAGGGTTCCCGGAGCCTCGCCTAAGCGGCATCGCGAGGAGTAGAGAATGGGTGCCAGATTGTGGGCTCTAGGGGTAGGGAAAACTGCTGGCTTATATGCCTCGGAGGGGCGTTATGGTTCCTTAATGAGGTTTTTGTGAGCAGGGGGATATATTGTTCGCTCCATGCGCTAGTGCTGCGTGATGTATTTGAAGGAAAAGGGGGGGGGGGGGGGGGCAATCAGCCACTGCTCGCCGAACGCATGACTTCTCCGGTGTGTCAGCTCTATGGCATGCTGGTGGGCAGCTTCGTTGCCCCGGACACATCGTCATGGGCTGGAGCCAAAATAATTATTACGCGGTGTTGGGGAAGATGCGCAGTAGACTTTCTGTGGCGGGCAGTGAGATGAAGCTGTTTGAGCAAGTTTACACGCACGCTTGTTGGTAGTCTGTGATGATGATCTCCGCAGGGGCTTGGGCACTTGCTAGGAGGGTGGCCACTTATTATGCCTGTAGTGCACGAGAACATTGAGTTCAACCACTCTCCGCTGCAGACAACACCTACGGAGCGGGTGGATTGGGTAAAGCGCCACCATAATCATCATCGCCACTATGAGCGAAGAGCTTTTTACGAGTGCGGAAGCTCTAAATGAATTTTACTACTTATTAGCCACGAGCTTGTTTTAAATGCAGAGCATTTCAGTAACTCACGATGTCACCTGCGTTGGCGTCCGTAGTACGCGTCCGCATCGCTCCCCCTGCACTATACAAAGAAATAATACTTGCCGGCGCCAGGTTTCGATCCTACGACTCTGCGGGCGGAACGCAAGGTGCACGGTACTCTACCAACTGAGCCACAAAGCCGACACAGAACGGAAGGTTACGAACGTGCCTTATATCCTTGCCTCATTCAACCGTCGGCCAGAGGTGCGCCCTCTCCCCCGCGTCCTCCTCGCCTTCTCTCCGCTCGCAACGCCCTCTCTCGCCGCGTTCGGTTCGGGCGCACAACAGGTGGGGACGTGCGCAACACCCTCTCTCGCCGCGTTAGGTTCGCGCGCAAGAACAGGTGGGGCGCTCGCATCGCGCTCTCTCGCCGCGGTCGGTTCGCGCTTAAAACATATGTCGTTCGCGCGCGCTGCGGTCGCTAACATCTGTGGCGTGATCGTGACGTCAGCATCACGCGTTCGCGTGGTGGCGATTTCGGCGCTATAACACTCTCTCGCGAGGGGCATTGGATTGGATTCGATTCGATTGGCTTGAATTGGCTTGGATTTGGATTGGATTGGATTAAAGTGGATTGTGTTGGATTGTGTTGCGTCATAGCCGCGCCACGTTGCGTCATAGCCGCTCCACGTTGCGTCACAGCCGCGGCAGGGGGTTCACGGCACGTTTCACCATCGACTTCATCGACAATGTCTACGCTGGAAGACAACAATTACAACAACAACAACCAATACGTAATCCATACGACTTGCAGGCGCGCCCCCCCGCAGAAATGCTCTGCATTTGATCGTGCCCCTCGCGAGGGGGATGTTTCTTTTTTTACATTGCCAGTTAGAGGAGGCTTTCGAAAAAGAAGACCTGCCTGTTATGTTCCCAATGTGTTCACCACAAGTCTATTCCATTAAACGAATCATCGGGACGGATCTGACAGTTCGTCCCCTCTTTTTTTTTTAATAAGGACATCGCTGCCTCTGCTTTAAAGGGGCACTGCAGCATGGTCATAAAAGCTTTCTCTCTTTACTTGTTACGTCGTAGCGCTGCAGAGCTTAGTTACCGCTAGCACAGAAAGGAACACTGTTATGTCTTGTTGCTGCATATACCTTTCATACTCTTCGGTCTGCTTTTTTTGCCATTGGCTTTAAAGCGACTATCCAGTGCTTTTACGGCTGCAGCTGAAAGAAAGCCTGGAAATAGCAGCAATATTGCTCGCCGAAATGTCACTAAATTAAGATCTTGCTAAAGAGAAAAGTCTTTTGAACGAGTTCCGCAGTTATCTGGCGTTCGCAGAGCAGTGACATTTGGCTCGGATATTTCGTAGCTACCTCCTTTAAGGGAGGAATGCACCGATTGACCAAGTTCTGAACGCGTTTCACACGTTGACAAAATGTTAAAAGGGAAGCTGCTGCGGGCGCCCTTTAAGTTTTGTCGTTACTCTAAAGGTCATCCCCGCGGCAAAGAGGCTTGAAAGGTTTGCTAGACAGGAAAACATACCTGAGTGGAGATACCAGACATTCAGAATGGCGTCAAAGCAGCCATCAATAATTTCGTCAAAATAACAACAACAAAACAAAAACCGATGATATGAAGCACTCTTATTTTATTTTTGTTAACTGAGGTAAATGTTTCTATAGGGAGAAAAACTGTAGTAAGACGCAAATACAAATTGACTATCGCCTCAGAAGAAGAAAGATAACAGGTTCGATTAATTAGGTGAAAATAAGAAAAGAGTAAATAATGAGATCTAGAAGCTCATCCAACAAGGCTATGCCCGGGGACAGGCAGCAATAGAGAATTGCAGTATAGTGTACCCCTCACCCTAATTACTGCCCCTTCCTTCGTGAATTACTTCACTGAAGGTGTCGGACACCGAGACCCCAATAACTTAGCGCAACGTTTTCGTCGCGTCAGTTTTCGATGTTCGTCGCGCGACTTCCGATTTTCGATCTTTGCCGTTGCGTCAATGCAATGGCAAGAATATGCGCGGACACCCAAGCTCACGCTGCCTGAGCTCATTGCCTGCTCCTCCAGCTTAGTGACGTGGTACTCGTTTGTATGCGCTTAGCTTGTCCTTATGCTGGCGTTACAACTGAAGGAATACAAAGCTAAAGCGAAATAATACTTCTAGGCGTCCATTGACGTGCATCAATCGAACTAGTTTACCGCAGAAAGTGTCGAGAATCGAGAATAAAGGATACAAAAACGAATGAAAATCCAAGACGGCGTAATAAAAACCCTCCGAAGCCCATAACTGCTGAGTTTGAATACCACCTTAACCACATTTCTCACACGTACCATTACAAGGCGATTGTAGTCCTGCGTAATAACAAGTTCAGAAATCCAACTCAGCCTAAGTGTTATGGTGATTACTCAATGTACTTTTCCATATCCCCATATGAGGTGGGGATTAAAGTACGACATTTACGCGTTCCGAGTTAACTACGTTGGGTCATGACAAACGTTAAAGGGACCTTGCAACACTTACCATAAATGCTCCCACTCTTTCCTTTGCGTCTAGAAGCACTGCAAAAGCTACAGTTATTGCAAACGCGGAGCAGCACTGCGTCATTTGCTCGTCGCAGCCGACGCGCCTTACGTTTCTGCTTTGCACCTGTGGCTTTCCACTCAAAGGGGCTATCTAATGCGTTTATTGCTGCAGCTGAAACGAAGCCGGCCAAAAGCCGATACAGAGCTCTAATGACGTCACTCGAGGCTCGAAGAACGCCAAGACCACCGGGAAAGAAAGCAATATCTTTTGAGCAATTTCTAAGTTATCTGATGGACACCGAGCAGTAATTTTTGGCTTAGGTACTTTGCGACCCCTTAGTCTAAGTACTGGGCGTGTTTGGTGCCTGCGTCCTGCATGCACTCTAGATTTAGAGAAAGTTACCCGTCGCGGTGGCTCAGTGGTTAAGGCGTTGTGCTGCTGAGCTCGAGGTCGCGGGTTCGATTCCCGGCCGCGGCAGCCGCTTTTTTGATGGAGGCGAAAAGCAAAAACGTCCGTATGTACGAGATTTCGGCACACGTAAAAGATCCCCAGGTTCACAAAATTAATCCGGAGGCCTCCACTACGGCGCGTCTCACCGCCGGCGTTGCGTCGGCGCGGCGTTCAACCCTACAATCAATCAATCGATCGATCGATAAATAAATAAATAAATAAATAAATAAATAAATAAATAAATAAATAAATAAATAAATAAATAAATAAATAAATAAATAAATCAGCTACGCCCCCCGGTGCGTCGTCACCCATAGCAAAGCGGAGTGAAGCTCTGAGCCCACGTAGCGACGTATACCATGCGCGTACAGAACTGTCTGCAGTATCGAGGTCGCCCTTCTTGAGAACCCTCCTCCTGCACTGCTTCTCCCCCTTTACCACCGCGTGCTCCGTCGCCGTTTCTGAGGCCTCTCCTCTGGCGCAGCTGTTTTGTTTTACCGCCGCACGTTCTCTGGCTCTCGCTCCGATTTTCTGTACCCCCAATTTTCTGTACAGAATTTTGTACGCCCCATGAAACACTGAGGGCTAAGGATTTTGTGTGAAAGAAAGTGAACAAAACAGAAAGGGGGCATGTGGGGAAAAGAGTGCCGTTCCCGCTTGTCGGCTTGTTCCCTTCCCCCAGGCGTCCTGCAAATGCGGCATTCGAGCACTCGCGGTACCGAGCGGAAGTAAGCGAGCGCATATTTACACCGCCATAACTGTTTTAGAGTGACGATGACTTCGCCCAGTGATGACAAGATTCAGAACCACGAGAAAAAGAAACCAAAAAGATCGCTCAAAACAAGTTAGCGAAGAAAGGTGAAAACAAAGAAAACCTTGCGTCGACGCATCGTTACACCGCGAAAGTTTAAGCGCGCCAGCGTAAACTAGGGCAGGCAGGTTATTATTCTCTTGCATTGTGCAGAGTAGGAAGTTATCACTCCCATTAACGGGAATATACGAGATAGTCGGGACCAGCCGGCCGGCCGCTCTGCGGGCTCTTCGCCCGTTCGTTTGCTGTTACCTCCGCTGCGTCGCCGCTCCGGCGGGCAACACTGCAGCGCTGCAGATAAGGCCAACTTCCCGACAAACACCGTTGTTCATTTATGCCTGAGTATGGTGAGCGCGAAAGCCTGGCCGGTCTGGCTGCGTATACCTTGCTGGCGAGAAAAGGCACATGACGATGCGGTAAAATGAAAGGAATTTCGGAGGACAGCAAAACAAAAAAAAAAAAAAAAGGGGGGGGGGGGGCGTGTTTGAGTGGGAGTGGTAAACAGGGAAGGAAAGAAGTTTTCACCGAAAAGGTGTGGCAACGAGCTGCGACACAGAGTAAATAACGATAAGCAACGTGAAATAAGATAACAAAGCAGAGTTGACGTATATGCCGCGTTGGTATATCACGTCGCTAAAGACATATTTACCCCGAAGCGTGTAAATAGGCATGTATGATAGCCGAGCCACTAAAGGATATAAAGAGGGCGAGGGAGAAGGAAAAGACATTTTTAAGGGTTCATAAGAAAGCCAACCCTTTGTCCTGCCCGGCTGTACGTCTCTTGTTATTTATGCTCACGTGATTTTCGCTGTTATGCACTTTCGCTTCATCTTCTCGTCTTTGCCGATTGAGGGGATAAAAAACTCACAAAACGACGCTAACGACACCTTGGGGAACAGCGAGAACTAACAGGGACACAATAAGAAAGAAGTGGACAGGACTCGCGCTAGTCCTGTCCACTTCTTTCTTATTGTGTCCCTGTTAGTGCGCGCTGTTCCCCAAGATGTAAGTACACCAACTCGCCCAACTCGCCACCCTGCTAACGACACGCAATGAGGATTTGATTGAATGAACTTTATTGTTTTCAGTCAAGGTGCTGCTGTTAGTGCTGGCACCCGGTGGGAGGCGTCGTTAGTTCGGGATGCCTTGGATCTTGCTTGTCGTTCATGCCCTTTCCCTTACCTCCTTCCACTTGACTCGATCTAGTTTTAATTGGCTTTGTTACATTGCTTTTGTGTTGTGCAGAAAAGCCTAATTTTGTAGAAATGTCTTGTTTGGTTTAAAACGTCTTCGAAGAAAGGTCATATGAAAGCAGAACAAACAGAAAAGGTAAGAAAAAGCCTCCCGAGACTTTCCGCGGCAGTAAAGAAGCCACGAAAGAAAGCCTACAACAACTGTGCTTAGGAGAGACGGATGTGTTACGAACGCCTTCTTTCGCGCTATTGGAGAATTCCTTATTTCTATATGATTTTTTTTATTTACTGTGGATTGTCAAAAACCACACACCGACTTACCTGTGGAAATGCATGAGCACCAACGATATGATGGTGAATACATCGCAACACACTGTACAGTCGGCGAATGCTTTAACTATCGTTCGGCAGCGGCGACATTTCATGCGTCAGTGGCGTATAACGGAAACCAAGTTGCAAAAGTTCGAGATTAAGTAAGTGCTCAGAAACCGCGCTCAGCTGCACCAACCGTATGCTAGGCTGTTCCTTCCTAAGAGCGTCATAAGACCGAACAATCGCCGCTCGCCACGGTAGTCAAAGATTTGGCCGATGCGTCGGCAGAAAAATTTACGATTACTGGAGTAACGTAACCATGGTTTACAGTGCTGATTGGTGGCTGATTGATTGATTGATTGTAGGGTTTAACGCGCCGACGCAATTAACGCAGGCGATGACGCGAGCCGTAGTGGAGGGCTCCGGATTAATTTTTACTACCTGGGGATCTTTAACGTGCGCCGAAATCTCGTACACACGGGCGTTTTTGCTTTTCGCCTCCATCAGAAAAGCGGCCGCCGCGGCCGGAAATCTACTGAGTGGCAGCTTTGTGCTGCATACGTGTACACGGCAGTTCCGTCTATCTGAACGAATAGATTATTTGGGCGAGGCACTGGAATCACCCATCACTCAACAAAAAGTCGTCTTCGGCGTTGCGCCAGTCGACGGAATGTCAGAAGTGTCCGAAAACTTTCTTTTTGTGAGCTTTCAACCATCTCACTTTATCTGTGCAACGAAAAAATTGCGCAAGCGCTAATACGCTACTATTACTTCCTTCTTGTTCAATCATATATAGCCAGTAAGCGGAAACCGATTAGGCGAAACTGAGCACAGCGTGTTAACTGCCAATCTTTATGACTGCGCAAGTGCCGAGGAATCTTACCATGACATCTTTTTTTTCGAAAGCATGCATGTTGAAAGCGGTTGACTTCCTCCCGCCGCTCAGAATATACGCTCGTCAAACTACTGCTTCTCGGGGGTCATAGTTTCGCTTTAGCGACCGTTCCAGACACCGCTTCGGGCGTACCGTTTCAGAAGGCGTACACGAAAGTAATTCCTAATGGCTCTCCATCTGCGCGCACGGTCTGTAAACGAGTGTAGTCCATCCCCGGTGCTGCGCGTAATTGCGGCGCTTATCGCCATCTGCGTTTACTCATCCATGTAATAACGCTGAGTGCCTGGGGTGCTCAGCTGCCAAGGACCGCTGTAGCCACCGTTACCGCAGCCGCCGCTGCCGACGGCTTAATTGACATTGACGAGAGGTAGCAGCAGCGTCAAAAAAGAGGAATGAGGGGGTGGGGAACGAGTCGCTTAGAAGCTCGGAGAATTGAAATGGTCTGGAACTATCAGGCGCTGTAGTGGAAGCGTTAACGCTTCTGCATAAAGGGCCCTGTCCGAGATGTTCTAATGGGCCAACATTATCACAAGAGCTGATCAAGTTACCAGAAAACAAATTTCTACACAGTGTGAGGAAGATGGTTCCCGCCACTTTATCGTTCCATCGTCTGTGGAGTGAGGCGCAGCCCACCGTCGGTATGGTGGCGCCATCTCGCGTGTCTCAACGATGGCAGTGAACGCTGTCCGGAAGTGCCCGTAAGAGCTATCGCAGTATAGAAAGATTGGAACAAAGCTCAACGGGTAAAGAAGTTACAGCGGCAGCTACACAATGTTCCTAGATGTGAGGTGAAGTGACCAGACAGTGACGTAAACGTTGTCGGTGCGAAACGGAATGAGTTATTAAATTTAGATTGCTGCGAACCGCGATTGAGCGCATGCGCATCCATTGTTTGTTATTGTTAAAACGCGGCCGTTTTAAAGTTTTCTCCTAGCTTACGCTGATTATCTTCAAAAAAAATCACCGAGTACAGGAAGCTACGGCGCCATACTTACATCTCATGCTCCTTGGAGTTCCTCGCGCTTAGCAATATTGGCTCTATAGACTTCGGTCAGAGTGCATGATAACGACTTGCATCAGAGAGAAATAATGTTGATTCTTGACACACAGGGCGATCAGGAACGCAAATAATGAAGGTCAAGCCTCGATTGCTGTCGGCCCAACCCAGTGACTCCATCTATAAGGCACCTCAACCCTGAAGACGCCTAAACCCCCCGCACTGCGCCCGAACTCTAAACAACCCAGGCTAGACCGAATGCAAGGTACCGCGAATGTTAAGCCCGCGACGAAGAGTGCGAAAGACATCTTCCATTCTCGCAAAAAAAAAGGATAACTAGAACAAGCGGATACAGCTTGCGGGCCGTTTACGCCGCAGAGTTAGGGATCCTGCCACCGATATAGAATGCGCCTCTTGGAGTTTCCATATTTATGTATCTCTTTTTTTATTTTATACCAAAGCGCCGTTCTCGGGATAATAAAAAAAATTCTATACCATTATCATTGCAGGAAAAGTATGCCGCAATCCGTTTCAGAAAGTTCAGAATAAAGTTCGTGTACAGCCATTTTTTCCCCTACCGGGTCGCGATAGAGGCAGCGTCGTATAATTCATTCTAGCAACGGTGTGGATTATTACCTGCGGTAAGGAGAATAAAACGCTCCATGTTTATAGCGTGTTCTTCGCGATTTATCTGCAGGCATAATTTGCCTTAATAAGGAGCGTGCGTTTGGGCGCGAGCTACAGCCGTTTTCCTGGAACATGCCTTCTACCGTGGAAGAACGTATGAGACGGAGAACGCACGAGAACATTTCCAGGCTCACCATTAATTCCCTATGCACCCGAAATGTGTGAACGTGGCGACGTCAGAGTAGGCTCGACCGCAAAACGCGGCGTAACCTGCTTAGTTTGCTCGCATTAAATGCGAGTAACAATGGTTTTACGGCTGTTGCGGTTTCGCGACAGTAAAGCGAGCTGCAGCCGTTTTCCAGAAACATCCTTGCTCCATCATAAATTGGAAGCTCACAAAAACGTTCGCAGACTCGTTATTAATCACCCTTTCACTGGGCAACCAGGTTACATTAGAGTTGCCTTGGACGCGAAACGTTGAATAATTTGCCTAATATGATCGCATGAAACTTTATCAACAACTGTTTCGCAATGGTGGGTGCTTTTGGTGACGATGAACGATGATCGGCGTACACAAAGGGTCGCTCAAGGAGACAACCGATCTCGTTTCCGCCACAGCAGATTGGTCCCCAGTAATAATAATAATAATAATAATAATAATAATAATAATAATAATAATAATAATAATAATAATCAATCAATCAATCAATCAATCAATCAATCAATCAATCAATCAATCATTTATTTGCGTGCCCAGGAACAGCCGGGGTCGGCCTTTGTGCTGGCGCACGGAAACAGAAACACACGAAACATAATGTACACATCTTTCAAATACAAAATAAAATACAAAATACAAAAAAAAACGAAAGGATAGCTTATGTTGAAGTTACGGAATGAAAGTCATTTGAGTGCATGAACTCAAGGATAAAAGACAAATGCAGAATAACAAAAGTTGGCAGTTACGCCAACACAAACTCACAGACATGTTTGCGAAACAGAGTAGGGCAATCATTAAATATATCAAGGTAATCCGAGTACCGATTGTACGTGCATTGCAGTCGGCACACAGGGCACAAGACACGCAGACAATTGGGGTTGCAAAAGGTATCATGTTTCCTGGTCCACTTTAGCGGCACATAAAGACGAACATGCTGTAGCAGCTCACCACAAGACACTATGCCGTGCATAATTTTAAAGAGGAAGAGAATATCAGCCTTGTTCCGCCTGGAAGTTAAGCATGATAGCGTCAATGAAGAGGGCGATCCAGGGTTATAATTACTACTATCGCCAAAGCGATGGTTGAAGATAGATATGAACTTATTTTGGACCCTTTCTACAAGCTTACGGTTTGTTTTGCTCGTGCTGTTCCAGACAACAGATGCATATTCAAGCTGAGGACGACATATAGTTGTGTAGAGCTTCAGAAGAGAAATCGGCTCCTTGAACTCCTTGGACACGCGACAGACAACGCCAAGCGATCGTAGAGCTCTTCGAGTAATTACCTGAATATGTGGAGAGAAGCTCAGTTTACTGTCGAAAGTGACGCCTAGGTCATTAACCTCTACCACACGTGGGAGTAATTCACCGTTGATGTTATAGGGAAACAAGATGTTGTCAGTCTTTCTTGTGTATGTCATTACCTTAGTTTTAGATGTATTAATGAGGAGTTTGTTGCATGAGCACCAATGCGAGAAGGACGAGATTGCTCTCTGGAGAGCGGAACAGCTGGCAGAGTTGGAAACAGATAATATAATAATAATAATAATAATAATAATAATAATAATAATAATAATAATAATAATAATAATAATAATAATAATAATAATAATAATAATAATAATAATAATAATAATAATACTTTATTGATGACATGAGTAAATACAAAACAAGGAACGGGCCTGCCAAAGCCGCAGTGGGCTTGAACGGCAGTGCCTGGCAGACAGCGACAGAGCCATCAATAACAGATAAAAAAAAAAACTAAAATTAACTTCTTTTCAGCAATGATATATGGTTCGAATATTCTTTGGTTCGTCTTTTATAACAGCGGAGCCATTCTACAAGCCGTAACTTCGCCATTTCAAGAAAAAAAAAAGAACAAAGAAAATGCGCATCCTCACTGCTCAGGAGTAGATGAGGGGAGTGAGGAAAGGTGGTGTGAGCAGAAAAATACGATGGGGGGGGGGGGGGGGGGTTGCGTCTGGGGTGTGGCAGTTAGGGCAGTTGTAGGTGAAACGGCTGGGGGAGATATGAGACTTGGACCGGCAGGACCAGCAAAACCTGGTCCAGCAGGCCTCCCGGGCAGCGACAGCACGTGGCTACGTGGACTAATGCGGCCGCCCATCTGCTGTGAAATAAATGTTTGTTCCTCCTCATGCTCCAAGAAAATGCTGAGCACTCATGAGCGCGTGCCTCCCGACGACCACCGATCGTTCCTGAACCACGCAGGGGCTTTAGCAAAAAAAAGAAAACTCCTGCGCTGTCGTCAAGCGCTACTGCACGTGCAATGCTTGCCATGAAGACCATGACGGCATCGGTGCATATGACGATGACTACTACTAGCAGAGTGCAAAGCAACGGTGGAACATGTGAATAAATATTTTCAGATTTGTACAAACGCGCGGTGCTGTGTCCTTCAGTGCTCACGTATAAAGAAATCCTGCAGCTTCGCTATGGTTCAAGCTTCGCACGACTTAGTGCAAGCTTTGCCTATTGAGCTGGCAGAAGGCTACAATGCTGAGGATGACTTTGCATCGACCACTCGTTTCGAAGAAGACCACGGTCAGTAGCACAGAAACTATGCAAATAAACAATGGTACTAAAACTTAACTATGTGTCCGGCAATGCTCCCCTCCAACAGCTTCACCATTCAAGTCTTGCGCGTGAGTGTAAACTTCCCTGAATTTATTTTTGAGTGATCCAAGTTGGCGATTCCATGCTAAAGGGTCGGGATATGTCGTAGAGCTTCTACGCAGTCTTCGTCTGGTGAGCTCACTGAGGCGAGATTTTGCTGAGGTTGTGGTTGCGGGATAACTTGAGCGTAGAATCGGCGTTCTGGAATTCCGATAGCTTGTTGGATGCTGCGCGTGAGCTGTCTGTCGGGCCGTGACGCGATTCGGAGTCCCGAGCCCGGGCGAAAGACGATCTTATAGTCGCTTTCAGGAAGTTTGGGTGCAGGCGGAGTACGAGGTAGTGGTGTGTGGTTACTTAGAAGTTCCGCTTGAACTGCATGTGGTGGCGGCAGCATTTGCAACTGTCGCCCTCGTAGCATTTGTAGCCAGGGGTCATGTTTTGGGAGGGTTCGTCAATTGAGTGGGCCGAATTTCATTGTTTCTTCAATAGCCGGGCTCATGGTAGCTCAGTGCGGCGGGATACGGAGCGCAGCTGGCGCGGAGGACCGCACCAGAGGCCGGCGTGGCTGTTCTTTGGGCTGTTTGTAGGCCTAGCAGCTACCGTGGCGTGGTCCGGTCTTCAGATGTTGGCTGTGGTCCGGTGAGGGGACCAAACTGACCGTGGGTGGTGTCCAGGCGTGTCGGATGATGCTACGGGTCCGATGGAAGAGTTTTCAGCTATTGCCGGGGAGTATTTCGGCGTGAAACGACTTTGATGCGGGAGTCCGTGCGAAGCTGGTTTGCGCTGCTTGGCCCCCTAGCGGTGGAATCTGCTCATAGAAAGACAGATTTCAGTGGAGAGTCGCCAAAGAATGCTCATGCATTAAAGCATCAAAATAGTTTGTTATGACTGAACAGACTGATGACGAGTCCTGAAGGACAGCTCATTAGTCCCGAGCGCCCGCACTCGAGACCGGCTGCAGTCAGGTGTATACGGTAATCACATGTACGTACAGTAGCCGTTCGCACCCATCGCATTAGAAGACGCGCACACATCCCAAATGACATGTCGCGCCGAAGATGTCGATAAAAGTTCCGCCGTCGTTCTCCAGGCCGTTGACGTGAAGCCGTCGCTATAGTGACTTCCGTACTGTAAAACAGCGGCAAAGTGGCAGTTGAGGCGTGAATGGTAAATCAAGAAGCGAGACAGAGATTGAAACGAGAATGTGAGTGAAATGTTTTGCTGCATAAACTATAGAACAGATGTTTTGTCGATTGGACATCAATACAAACAGAGATGATGAGGCATTGTTTGTTGCGTTGCTGAAGCCCTCGTCACATCCTTCCCGGGAGAAAATTACAAGGCCCATTTCTAGACAACTGATTGATGAAGGAGTCATCCGATCTGGCCGTGCAAAACCGCTACGAAACGTGTGACGCAAGCGGATCCGACGGCAATCATTATGCAACGGGAAAAACAATACGTTTCCCTTCCCAGCGTACCCTGCTGGCACAGGTGGCCAGCGCAGGCCAGGGTATCCCGGACTAGGGGAAACCCCACACCAGGCAGGTGCCCAGACATCAGAGCCTAAGGCTCGCCTAAATAAAGTTTACTCCTCCTCCTTCTCCTCCTCCTGTGTCATCCTCTCTCCCCTCGAAGAGTTGGCTGCAGACAAGTAGGGGCCAGTTTCGCGCATACTGTTCCACGCATGCGTGCCATTAATGCAGCTTCACACACATAATACGCCGGACAGGTGTGTTAACTAGTCACGTTGTCGTGTACAAAGGTTGGTTTGCCATTTGTTCACTCACTCACTCACTCACTCACTCACTCACTCACTCACTCACTCACTCACTCACTCACTCACTCACTCACTCACTCACTCACTCACTCACTCACTCACTCACTCACTCACTCACTCACTCACTCACTCACTCACTCACTCACTCACTCGCTCGCTCACTCCAGAGCATATGTCGATGGTTCAGCTAATTTTGGATGAAAGCAAGCGCACGTGCCGGTTCTTATCCTTGGTTGTAAGTTTGCGAAAAGCAGATAGCGAGATATTTGCGTGAGTTGAGTGTAGGAGATAAATAAATTTAGACCTGCATAACTCGTTATGATGTCGCTATCGGTAAGTTAAATGTCTTGTCAAGCTGGGCACTTCAACCTACGTCTTTAAAAATGATCCGTGTGGGCAAACGATTTTCCTGCTGGTCGTGCTCCAAGGACTTAGACTCTAAATAGTCCTACTTTTCCATTAAAGCATACTTTTGTGCATAACAGCGACGGGTGCATGTTACGGAAAGTCATTATGACGAGAGATTAGTTTTCGTCGACCTTAGCCACGTTGATACAATCTTGCACGCACATAAAAGGGCTGTTGCTTCGAGGATAAACTGTACCTAAATTTTTCTTCCCCTCTGGCCTCTAGTATAGAGCCCGTCGACACAGTGTCGTGTTGACGGAAATGACGGCTTTAAGCCATCAGCCAATATTCGAGAAGCTTGCTCGGCTACGACTGTGAAACTTTCTAGAAAAGAACTCTGGTTGATTCCTCTGTCATAGGAATCGGTAAAAAACGAAAGTGGAATAATGCAGCGAAACCTTCAGCTGAGCATGATTAGCGGGTCGGCGGCTGCCTTATGGGTGTTCTTGCTGAGCGACGTCCTGCTGGCGGGTCGCTTCGGTAAAGATGTACTGGCGTCATTTCCGTGACGGATATGATGTCAGGGAAATCTTGGTGTATCCTGGCATAAGACACTTTCGTGTCAAAATATGAAAACCCAAAAACGAACAACCCGAAGTATAACGTAATCCTTAGTACTAAGGTTGCTTTCCCGCAAGAAGACCCTGTGTGCAGGGGTGCACCCTTTACAGGCCGCTCGCTTCGTTGTACTGGCGTCACTTCCGTGACGGATGTGACGTAAGTGAAATCTTCGTGAATCCCGGAATAAAACACTTTGGGGTCAAAAAGCAACACCATGGCTGACGATTACTATACTACCTAATGCAAAACTTGTGCGCAGCGCGAACTGCAGCCTTCTAGGTCACGGCGCATAGCTGCTGTGTCTTGGGAAGTTATCGCGTGATCAGCGAACGCATGACGGTACGCTCTACTCTGCCGTTCTCTCGCAGTGCGTCGCCGCCGAGTATGTTGTTGTAAATCGTGTTTGAACCTCCCGCGCAAATGCCACGTGGTTCAGATGAGCCACGCAATGAGGAACATGTCTTCCTTTTTCCCCCTCAGTCACATTCAGTCACACTGTCGCCAAGCGTCGCCGTCGACGAGCGTCTCGTGCAGGCTCAGCATACTGTCCTCCCCCTCACACTTTGGCCACCCTTTCCTCCGCCGTTTTCTTTCTGCCTTCGCTCGCTCGGTTAAGGCTCCGTCGCCGCCGCCAAACCACAGCAGCGGATGCCAAAGTGCTGCTCACAAAAACATCGGCTACTGTGCTCTAACAATTCGGTTTACGCCCTCTCAATTCGACTAAGTTGCATTAAGTGCCCTAACTAATGTGTGTGTAGTTTTCATTGACTTCCCCTCGAAGTTTAACAAGATAGAACATGACACTCTTATTTACAAACTGGATCATCCCGGTAACAACTCACACGCAGCCACTTACGTGATTGCACAAATGTAGTTTCTATTTCTGGGGAATCATCTACCACAAAAATTGTTGGGTGCCCAATCCTAGGACTTTTGTTACTTCCCATTTAAACTTGTGGCCTACCTGATTGTCTATCATCATCTACGGAAAGAATGTGACTAAACTTCCCACTATGTACTCATCAATTATTTGGCCTATTAAGTGACAACGTTATTCATTATCGTCGTTGTGTCAGCATAATAAGCTCATTATCCACACTTCCAAAGTAATGTTTGTAATCTTCAGTTCTCGGCTGTCAGGTCTTAGAACGCACCTCAGATGAGAGAATGCTCTCTCATATCAAAGCTACCATTAGCTAGGCACGACTGGTCCACAGGACAAAAAGGAAACCCGGCAAATGATTACAAAATTTGTTACAAAAATTACAAAAGTACGGCATTCGTGGACCGGCTTACAATCTTTTCATGAGTTACTTGGATAACAGAAAACAGTTTATTTGTCTGGACAATATTTGCTCTTCACACACGACTGTAGAAACCGGAGTACCACAGGGATCGGTGCTAGGACCAGTGTTGTTTTCTCTTTAAATTAATAACTTTACGAACATCCTAACTTGCTCTAAGGCAGTATCATATGCTTATGGTAATGTCATATTTTTTACAGGCAAAACCCTCCCCGAGGTTCAACTTATTATTAATCAGGAATTAGCAAGAATCTCTTCTTGGTTCAAAGCAAATAAACTCACTATCAATGGTGCAAAAAGTAAATATATAATGTTCACTTCACGAAGTACAAACTTAGGCGAAGCAAGATTGAAAGTTTTCATAGATAACTTTGAGTTAGAACAAGCTAATACAATAAAGAACTTGGGTGTTACACTTGATTGTCATTTGAGCTGGAAGACCCACATAAATAACGTGTGCTCAAAACTAGCTTCTGTGTGTTTGTATTGCTAAGAACTAGGATGTACTTTCACCTGTCCACGTTGAAAATTATTTATTTTTCTCTATTTTACTGCCACCTGACATATTGCTGCGAGTCTTGGGCTTTTACATTTAAAACTTACCTCGATCCTTTGTTTAAACTGCAGAAAAGAGCCTTGAGTCTTATCACCTTTTCCCAGTTCCACACTCCTATTGAAATATTGTTTCGTGACCTTTAGATCTTGCCCCTAAAGCTTCTTTCTGAAATGAAAATTGCAATTACTGTGCATAAGATCCTGCATAATAATCACGCGTTGTCACTAATTTTTTTTATTATTCCAACCAGTAATACTAGGTATGCCAATAATGTAAACTTTAACCTGCCGAAAACTCGTAATACTTACGGCGAACGATTAATCCAAAACTTTGGTTCCAAAATCTGGAACAGTGTACCCCTTGAAATAAAGATGGCTAACAATTTTATTTTTTCTATAAAAAAGGTTCTATCGTTTGAAGCTAGGCTGAAGGAAACACCAATATAAATAGCAAGAAGGCATCGTGGACAGGCACCAGGTTGGTGCATGAAAATATATTTCCGGAAAAGTTTTATGTTAACTTTCAATTGTATAGTTCCGATCTCATAAGCGGCTATTCCTGCCGAAACGCATCGAGGTTTGTGTTGCTGTGTACTCTGTTTTTGTGGCTCTTAGGTCTTTTCATGTAGCTGTGTATCTGCGTCTACATAGACGCTGAATGTATTTATTTAAAAAAAAAGTGTACTGTAAAGATACTTTTTTTATTAAACACTCAACCTCGAGAGTAAGATTCAAATGTGTGAAAGCGTATATTTTGTTTTCACTGTATTGATTGATATTGGTGTTTATTTTCTTCACTCGCGGCTTATGAGTGCCCTTGCGTCCTGTATTTACACACTCTGCGTACACTAAGTGTTGCACTTGTTTCTCTGAATTGTTAATTAAGTTTGTTTTCCCTGTTGTCTATCTTTATCTGGGCCTCAACTAGTCATGCGTTTCATTCGCCAGTCATACGTTTCATTCTAGTGTTAGGGCCACTGGAATGCCGGTGTCGACCGGCACCGGTTACTGTATATATCTGAAAAAAAAAAGAAATAGAGAAGATTAAATATGAGATGCCGAGCCACCCAAATAACGCCACAGGCGTTTCTTTCAACCCACCGATGAAAAGCGGGCTTTTGGTGAGTGCGATCCTTTTAAATCCCGTGCATTCGGTGCAGATCAAAGCAGCGACAGAGAAACCAGGCCATTTTACTATACCGGATGCAACACCTCACCTGATGTGTCACTCTAGTGAAGCAACGGACCCGTGCCATCAACGCGCGCGCGCGTTTTGAAAGGATATTGCGCCTAATGGGTGACATCATCTGCTTTTTCTCACCTAGTTTGTTTGTCGCCCTCAGCGAATCACGGAAGCGACTCGAGCCACGTCCGAAATACTCGTCTGCAGTAACGCACTCTTTGCGTGAAGCGGAGAATCAGCCGGCTGTGGTGATGACGTGCAGGGGCAACTTCGGGTGTCGTTCTTAAGCTGCACCAGAATATAGTTTGATGTGGCGTGCCTTTGAACAGTGGAACTGAGTGATTACCAGTGGTATACTTCCGTCACTTAAAAAAAAAGAAGGCAAAAATTATCGTGTTATTTCACTCTCACCAAGCCGGAGTTGTAGACTTACAGAGAACAGCGAAAGAATAAAACTGGGATCAGATGATGCGGAAAGAAAAGTGTTGCGTGTCCCGTTCTGGATTAGGGGAGAAACGATAATCGATTACGCAGCAAAGTGACGTGGGCGGCTTTCGTGACTTAGGGTTAAGCAGTGCACGTTAGGCGGGCGGTGAGGCGTGGCTCCCAGGAGCGCAAAATAAAGACACGTGAGTGATAGAACGGCTATTTAAGAAAAAAGCGGCAATAAGGGGAAGGCAGAGAAATGTGCGTACGGAAGAGATCACAAAAGTCGGGATCAAGGACGGATTCGGCTGACACAGGATATTAGCTGCCCGTAGTCACCGGGAGATTCCTTTTTACTCCAGTGCACAACCAATGGCAGACGCTAATCGTTATGACGAGCAATAGAAAACAACGCAGCCGATAGCAAATTTACTAAGCAGGTAGCATGCGATGTCACAAAATTTCCAAATAATTGACCTCGTGCAATGGTAGGGTAAAGCATAACGTAGTAGAAAAATGAGAAACGGAAAGCAGCATTACCGAATGCACTCAAAGTAAATGCACTGAGCTCACCTCTTTCCTGTTTTTTTTTTATTTTTTATTTTGGTAGCAATTCTTTGAAGTCACGCAGTCTGCGCATGCAACTGCAGTAAGGAATTCATGAGTTCATGGTCGACAGCATTGCAGCATGCTGTCTACCTGTGTCGTTAGGCTCTCCAGAAGGGATTGAAAGTGAATTAATTGATTGATTGATTGTGGGGTTTAACGCGCCGACGCCACGCAGGCGATGAGGCGCGCCGTAGTGGAGGGCTCCGGATTAATTTTGACCACCTGGGGATCTCTAACGTGCGCCGAAATCTCGTACACACGGGCGTTTTTGCTTTTCGCCTCCATCAGAAAAGCGACCGCCGCGGCCGGGAATCGAACCCGCGACCTCGTGCTCAGCAGCGCAACGCCTTAGCCACTGAGCCACCGCGGCGGGTGAAAGTGAATTAAGAGGACAGTGATCTCCGAACCGCTGAAAAATGTCCATGTATGGCAGGCTCGGATCGCTTCGTCCGCAGGCTTTCACATCTCCCACAACATGAACCGCGCTAGAACCAGCGTTCTAGAACGCGCTAGAACGCGCTATAACGGGCTAGAACGCGTTAGCACGCGCTAGAACCGGTGGCAACCGGCTTCGCGAACTTGGCGTGAACTTGCGAAGAGGAGATCACGCGGGAGATCAGGCCATGAACTCTGGGCAAAGTGTTCCCAAAGTTGTGATTGGAGGATGCCGTGCGCTCGGTATTTCTGTTTATGGACGACGCAACCAAGCGCTCTTACATTCAAATGACAGGTGCGAAAAAGTCATCGGGGTATTTAATAATGCTTAATTGATTTGAAGGCAAATGTCTGGTGATATTCAACAGATACTTCATTTGATTCAGATATCCTAAAGACCATTGCGGGCATTACATAGGGGGAGAGGTTACAAAAATACTTCAACCAGCCAAAACAATTTTGGACATAGTAGAGAGGTTAGCAAACCCTAAAAAAAAGGAATACAAGAAGTAAAAAAAAAACAGCCAGTTGAAAGCCTGTAAACGCAGTTGGTGTTGTCCAAAGCACGGAACTCTCACTTCTTCAGGCAAGCACGTTTTAACTGCCACTCAAATGGTTGACAAACAAATCATAATCTACACCACCATCATAAAGTGTAGACCACCATCATAAAGTTCGCATTCCATTTCAGCGCACTACAACATACAGCAACTTATTTCTTCCGAAGACGTGCGCTGATTGGAATCACCTGCCTGCCGCATTGGTCACTATCACAGACACTTACTTTTTCGCGTTGCACTTACAAACCTTATCTAAAACGTACACCCCTACGCCTTTTCTGCTTATTTTTTTCCCCTGAATGTTGGTGACGTGAAAGCGCGCGCACTAAAATCAACTCTGAATTTTTTGCATAGCGATCTACGTGTGAGTTTTTGCTTATGTTCACTTTGAATTGTTGCTTAGCAGTGTGTTCTCCAGTTCTTGATCATATTAACTTTATGCTTGTTATTCTGCCGTAACATGCGTGTCTTGGCTAATGCCTTCTTTCTGTTGGTTTATATCTTTGAGTTCCCTTTTCTTACGTGCCTTGTATTCCACTATTGATGTAGCCCATCCCCTCTATAATGCCTCTCCCTGAGGGTATCAATAAATAAATAAATAAATGGAAGCAATCTGTGGTCGCAGCTTATTCCTGTGATAAATAGCAAGAAATAACAAGGTTTGGAAGATTTGTGGCCCTCATGCCCCCCGAATGCTACGACGTACATGCGTATTTTCCTTCGTTTTCATTTCTACGTCTTTTGTGGCAAATTACTTAGGTTTCTTTACTGTTGCGTTCTGCTTGCGTCTCTTTCATAACTTTTGTGTCTGTCTTTTGGCGCGAGTCACTGCAGCAGACATACTGGGGACTCTTCACTCCACAGCTTTCGCAACTGAGGATACCACTAAGGCACACGGCCTTCTGGCCTCCATCTGATGGGAAAGCACCCGCGGAACACTCAATTCCGTCCCTCTCCTCCCCAAGTTTTGCGCGCAATAAAGTTTGTTTGCTCATTCAATCAGAAAGCTAAAGTAATGCTTAATAATCTCGGGAGAGCACAGCGGTTTGAGATAGGTGGCGACGCAGTGGAAGGGATAAGCAAATATATCTACTTAAGCCAACTTGTGACCCCGGATCCCAACCATGAGGCAGAGATAACTAGAAGGATAAAAATGGGGTCGAGTGCATTAGGCAGGCATTCTCAGATAACGAATGACAGCCTACCATTGTCCCTGAAAAATGAAATGTATGACAGCTGCATCTCACCGGTACTCAACTACGGGGAAGAAACTTGGAGGCTCACTAAAAGGGTTCAGCTTAAATTGAGGAGGACTTAGCGAACAGTGGAATGGAAGCGAGAGAGAGAGAGAGAAAAGCAAACGGAAAGGCCAAGAGGTTATCCACGCTTAGAGCCCGGATTGCTACTCGACACTGGGGAAAGGGTGTGCAGGGGATGAAAGAGAAAGCAAGAAAAAAAGAGGGGAAAGGAGAAGGGCCGCGCACACACTTCGTTCCCTTTGCGGGCACTATAGTCTTTCGGCTAAGCCTCTTTCCTTCATAAAACGCAAAAGGGCTTTTGTTGCCTTCTGCGAAGTCGATTCTACGGGTCGGTGTCCTAGAATAGCCTCTAGTGTGAATGGTTGATTGTCCAATCGGTTGAGCTCGGCGGCCAAAACACGTCTTTCTTATGAATACTGCGGGCAACGACAAAGCACATGTTCGATTGACTCTTCAACCTCGCAGGCGTCTCACTGGGCACTACTGGCCATCACGATGAGGAAGGAGTAGGCTTTTGTGAAAGCCACTCCCAACCACAGTCTACAAAGTAAAGTAGACTGTGATCGAGACAGGCCACACGGAAGACGGCGTTGGACTAGAGGGTCCTGGTTATGGAGGCGCGGATGCATAAAGTCCGGTGTATTCCATTGAGTAATGGAGGTCCTCCGCGCAAATTGACGAAGCAGCCTAGCGGCATCAATCCTTGCAAGCGGAAGCAAGATGGTCCTTTCACTGTCATGGCCTGTCCGGGCAGCTGCATCAGCCGAAACATTGCCGGTGATTCCACAGTGACTTAGCAACCAATGAAATACAATATTATGGCCCTTTATGACAGCATTCTCGAATTCCTGTCACCAGTTGGTGCAAAGGACCGTAGCCTAGGGCTGCTCGGAAGCTTTGTAGGGCGCCTTTGGAATCGGTAAAAATGGGCGGAATGGGTCAGGGAACAAATGCGTTTTATGAACGTATTAGTACAAATTAAGAAGAAGAAATGGGTGTGCGCAGTGCACGGCATGAGAAGGCGAGAAAACCGTTGGTCATTAAGGGTAACAGAGTAGATCCCTAGGGAAGGCAAGCATGGCAGGGGGCGGCAGAAAGTTAGGTGGGCCGATGAGATCAAGGTGTTTGCGGGGATAATTGGTCGCAGTTAGCACAGGACCGGGATAATTGGAGATTTATGGGAGAGGCCTTAGCCCTGAAGTGGGCGCAGATAGGCTGGCGATGATGATGATGATGATAATGACTCATTCATTCAGAATTCGTGTCTGGCGTGAACCTGTTCCGCTCACGGGCCGTCACGTTCACCTGTCACGCGCCACTAACTAGGCTAATTTTTTGTCCACCGCTGGAAGAGCACTGTGGTAGCGCCGTGTTGAAGCGCTCGGATCCTGTTCTGGACAACAGGGATCAATTCTTGTATTATTTCCCATGTGTTTTTATTTACTAGTTGCAACGGGGACCATTTTGTAGCGGACAAAAACAACGACAACACCGGTTTTTATCACAATGGGGCTCTTAAAGGTCTCAGCTAAAAAAAAAAATATGAAGGTAGCTCATACTAACGCGTAAGACTTGAAGGTAGCGAAACTGTACCAAACCTTCACGACCATCACGAAGTCCACGAGAGCAGCCGATTTGATTCTTCTTCAGTGCCGCAGCGACCTTTACTCCATGATTGTTGCTATAAGTGTGAGCTTCCTTCATTTTTTGGAGGTGATTATCAATGAACATCACCTTGGAAGGGCGTACTCTATGACGTGTCTTTTTCGTTCCCAACAAGGGTTGGCACGACTACGGCGAACGCTGGAGCTTTTTTGGGGGGGAAGGAGGGGGAGGGGGGGATGTCGGCCAATCACCCTAAGGGGGTATGCTTGGCTTAGCGAATGCGCGCCGGGTACGCTGGGCGGTCGTCTCGAGGCACGCACACACGAGCGCTTGGCATTTTCTTGGTTTTGTTAACTGCCCGTCGGTAGCCGTTATGCCCGCGCTCGCGTGCGCGCGCTGGGCCATTTCCTGTTTTTTTTTAAAACTGCGGACACGAAAAATCAGCACTTGCTAAACAGCTTCGCTGTCAAAAACAAATATGCTCTGCATGTAAACGTCATGTTATGTGTTATGTTGTGCGTGTGTAAAATAGAGTACCCAGAGGCACTAATGCAGGCACGTGACACAAATACACTAATGCTAGTAAAGTACCCAGCAGCAAAAACTAGCTGGAGGAAATTCTAGACAGCGCCAACTAGTACGAAAATTATTTAACAAAAAGAAAACAAGGACAAAACGAGAGAACTACGCTACTAGTTATGCGAAACAGCAGCACGAAGGTACAGCTGTAAGAAGAGAACAGAAGATCCCAAACAGGGGGGCGGACGATATAAAAAAAAGCAACAAGAAATGCGCCCATCGCAGATACATTTCTACAGTAAGTATCCTATAGCATGCAGGTAATGAGTGGCGTCCAAACTTACACAAAATTGAATAATTTCACGTTGCTGCCGATTCCGCCGAAAAAACGTGACACGCAGAAGCTTACGCAGCTCATTCTCTCGCCGTGCACCCGGAATGACCACCATGTGCGTAACAAAGTACAGACTGCAAAGGTGCCTTCATTTACTTGTCCTCCAATTCGGCCACCGTAGGAGGGTGAGGCTACTTCGCTCGCTGCGTGTTCTTTCGCTTGTTTTCCCCCCTGAGAGCGTGCGAGGACACTCGAGAATGGGAGGAGAAACAAAAATACGCGCCGAAGCACGCTTGCTGCTGATTGGATTGAAGCCTTCCGCGCGTTTCCTCTTAGAACAATATAAGGCGGTTTCCCTCTCAGCCTGCGCACGCGTGCTGGCTCCTGGGCGAGCTCCTTGTCTTTCATTTCTTGATACCATTCCACAAGCCTCTCTCACGGCCCCCGCGTAAAAGGGTTTCGCACTCTTAGCAAATGAGATGCGCAACTCTCACGACCCAAGGTGGAGCGCGGGAGATCGCACTCTCTGTCTCGTTTTGTTTCGTTTTTGCGCTGCCTCCATACCTTGAATATAACCAAGAGGTCGCGATCTTTGTATTCACCTCTTGGTGTTCACCTTCGCCATCTATGCTTCAGGAATTCTCTCTCCCCGCTGCCTTTGAGTTGCTTCTGTTTCGCGAGCGAGTAAATGCGGCTCCCGAGTCCCGGCGGATGAGGCGATGAGTGCGAAATTCGAGGGGCGGGGCGGCGCTGAAGCGGTTATAAAGGTGTGAGCATATACGAGGGAACGTGCGGTGCGAGGAACCGGCGTGCAAGTTTACTTTTCGGCTGTGAGCCGCCGGCAAAAGACGCCCGCGTGTTATCTTTGGCGGCGATTATTATTTTCCTTGCGAAACTCGGGTTGTGTGGCGGCGGCATAACAAGCAGGTCGTACCCCCCCCCCCCCCCCCCTTAACCCAACACACGCACTTTTTTCCTCAGGAGAAAGAAATGAGAAGAAATAAAGAATAAGCGAAGAATACCTCGGCATACGGTCTGCGGAGTTTTCTTTTACTACGATGTTTTAGTAAGTGCTTCGAAACAAAGCGTATTGTGGTTGAATCTCAAAACTCTTTCGAGCAAAAGTGGTTTTCTGCGTGGTATTAAACTTCGTTTAGGCGGGAAATGATTTTTGTTTTGCTTTTGAGACACCTCAGTTCGTGGTTTTTCTTCCTTGGAGCCAGTCTAATATTGCACGCATCTCTTTGAAGTTGGCGGGATCCCATTCATTTTTTTTTTTGGTTGGTCGTAAACGCAAGACGTTTTTCAAACAAGGTGGGAACAAAATTCCTCTCAGTGGTGATGTATGTGTGCTTGCGAAAACAGCGATAGGGCATCTGTTGGGGCTAGTTGGTTATGCATAGCTTGAATGGAAAGCGCTTAAACTTTGACTGGTAAACAAGGAGCTAAGAAAACAGCGAATATTTTTGGGCGTGCTTTTAGAGTGAGCTTGAAGATAATTATTTAAACAATGCTAGCCAATAACCTTTCCTCTATTCATAGCCTGCCAAGTAACTTTAAAGGGCCATTAGCCGAAACACGATTACCTAATTTGAAAGTACAAGCCTTTAATAACTGACTCCACGCAATTCGCGCGCCAGAAGATGCATTTTAGCCGCAAAAAGCGAGACGCTATTAAACAGCTTCCGAGTTTCGCGCTTAGAATTAAGCAGTGACGTATTGAAAAATAAATGAGAACTAACGTAATGAAAAATAAAAACAGAGTAATCACTGAGTTGGTTGCACTTTAATATCCAAGTGATACAATCAGACGGAAGTAGAGGCGCTACTACAAGCGCACAGCCACGTTTATCAGAGGCGGCCTTGGTCAGCGGTAGCCAACCGCGCAAATAAATCCTTTTGACGTCACATGAAACCGACGAGAGGGTGGCTGTGGCGAGTCGCCGCTTCTTCATCCGCGTTCATTAAAGTCTAGCTCAGTTGTTGCAGAGATAGAGTAAGCGTGTTTATTACGAAATGCAATTGGGAGGAGTCCTCAGTCCAAGACCCCTTGATCTTTCAAGCCTCAACAGCCCTCAACACCAGCAGGAGCTGATCGTTGAAGTCGGAGCTGGTCAGTGCTCTTTTCCAAAGCTCGTAAGAAAGCGAGAGATGGCGCGATTGTGGTGGGGCTGGACGCAGTTCTTGGAAGTCTGCGTTAAAATTGACATCGTCATCAGTGTGTCAATGCAGTCGTTCGAATGAATCAAACTTGCTTGTTTTATTCAGAACTCCTTTAACATGAAATGGTAGTAGTTCCTTACGATATTGTTGAGCGTTTAGTAGAGAGAATTTTCCAACCTACTACGGCTACAATTCTCCGCAGTATTGGCTCAACGCTGCATTGGCTTTTGCCTTGTCTAAATACACCCCTCACAATTTTTTTCGCCCAAAAATTTCTTCAGAAACTTTTTTAAACCAATAAGAACCGTTTGAAAGGGCCTCAAATTGCGTAACGTATTAGCGCAGCATTGTTTCGTGTTTTCCACGTGGAGAAAGATTACCTCACCGCCGCAGCCTTTTCTTCTTCTCTGTTTCTAGCATTTTCAATAGCTTCTGCTTTTGCTAATTTAGTTCAGTATTGTCTTTGTAGCGTTGATGATTTTTTTATGTGGGAGGGTTACGAAAACCCAGCCACCTGTCGAAGGCAGGGTTTGTGCGCTTTGCAATGTTTTTTTTTTGTATTCTCGCTGCGGCTTATAAATAATGCTCACGACGGTCTTTTTTGAAGTCAGATGAATTCCATTATCAGTGGTTCTCCGCACTTTGCAAGAATGAAGCTTAAAACTGTTCGACGAACCGCGCATCGCGAAATAAGTCCTCACAAAGCTGGCGCTGGCTTTTGCTCCATTCGTTTTGTTTGTGATGCGTCCCAGGCTTCGATGGCTGAGGTCTTGTAGCAAAAATAATAGGGGGGCAACTTCGGCATCACCAGACACTGTTTTGTGGGCGAGGCATGCCTTGCCGAACTTCGGCAGGTCTTTTGAGCTGATTAAGGCGAAAGCTGCTTTGCATGTCTTATTAAACTCACAAAGTGACCTTCGTTGTAGTCGGCGTCAATGGTTTCAAAAGCCACGTCACCTCAGCGGCTGAAACTGCCCAGTGGGGAAGTGTTTTTGCATTCCTACAAGTGAACAGACTTAAGGGCCGCTACTTTTTTTTTTTTTTTTAGGGGAAGCTTTGGTGTCCCCTCTGAGGTCATTGTACGCCAATACGTCATGTGGGAAAGCCAACTTTCTTTGACGGTGATGAATGACCGTGGTTGAAGAGAAAGAAAAAAAAACGCTTGCCGTGGCCGGAATCGAACCTAGTCTCTCACGTTATGAAGCCGGCGTCTATCCGATTTCTCCGTTTGCCATGGTCGCAGCAAACGCCAAGCAGCAGGTACCGATTCACGCCCGCCGTACACCGCAAACCCAAACGTTAGGCCTACGGAGCGCACACCCGAGAGTCTTCCTTAGACGGAGGGGTGCATGATTTTTACACTGCGAAGCTTCTGACGCCACAACTTTTCTTTGAAGCTGTTTTCAGCGCCTGTTGCCGAAGCCTTTCTCCGATAGCAAGCCGCATAAACACGCGGAATATAAAAATAGAAGCCCTTCTCGTCTAACGATAGAGATTGTTGAAACGCGAGGCTTTCTCGGCGCGAACTTAAGTAAGTGTGCGCTTGCGATTTATTTGTTTGAATTAGATCTATTCAGAAGTTTGAGCAGCTCAGACTCTGAGCAGCTGCTTACAAAATCCGAACTGCTTCGACCGTGTCGGAATGGCGCAGTCGGATAGCCATCGGATTCATAACGCGAGTGAGCAAGCTTCGATTCTGACCCCGGAAGTCTTTTTTTTGTTGTTGTTGCTCCATCCCCATCACCATGTGCCCTCCCATTGCGTAAAGCTGACTTTCCTGCAGCGCGTTTTGGTTACGACAATACCATTACAGTGAGGTGAAAAAAAGCTTCGCTTTATTACGCAAGACGTTTCCAAACTAGCACGGGGGAGAGGGCTTGCCCATGTCAACATTATTGAGCGCCAAGCAAATAGTGAACATATTTGAGCAGAACGCGAGTGCATAAGCAAAAATTAGAGCCTGCTTTTCATTCAACACTAACGTTGGATTGGTTAATACATAACAATGTAAAAAAAATGGGTCAAAAACACTTTTAAAGATAGGTGAGACTAAAATGAAACATGTCGGCTCAAGCTGCGACAAGAACCAGTAAAACAAATATAAGAATTTGACTAGCGCTTTCTGCTCCCGCGACGCCAATATTTTCGGGTGCTTTAAACCATCTAGTTCCGACTAACTGCGCACGGCTTATGTTTAAGTGAAAAAAAAAATCAGACAACGATTGACAATAAAAACTGGCACTGACCAAGAATGTTTAAAATCCAAAAAAGACGTTTCGGCTCCCGTACGGGTGCCTTGTTCACGGGTGCCTTGTTTTCCTGACCAGACGGGTTTCCGCCCAACCCTCGATTTCAACAACGTACGCTTGTTCATGCTTGCCCGTATGAGCTGCGTTGTTGACGTGGCCGTACAACAACGTGGCTCGGCCGTTGCTACTGTTGGCTGTACCTCAACGTTCGGCGGTTTGGGTAACGGCTGGCGTTGCCCCGCATGGCTGTATTCCGCTTGCCCCTGCACCCTCATTCCACTACACCAAGGATATCTCGATGTTTGAAGCTCGTGAAAATAAACTCCTTTTTGCTGTATTATACATACATGTTTTATCATACTGGACTAACTTCCCCTGGCGGCAGCTGGCTTTACACGATTGAATAAAAATGCTTCGCGTGCCCTGAGTCGCGACAGAGTAGATCTATTCTATTTTCTCGCGGTTCCTATGAACTGTAATTTAAATTTGCTTCCTCTTCGCTCGAGTAATCTGACCCACCCAGTGTGAAATTTTATGTTTCTCGACAACGCTAACTTCGGCGATGTGTCCAGAGGTGTGTGAGTTTACAATACTACCTTTACAGGGATAAATGCTTTATTAGCATGAATAACCACATGGCCACTCAGTAATAAGTTGCGTTTCCTCTCTGGTATTTGAGCGTTTTGGATGGTGGGTATTTAGACGTTTCTTAGCCATGTTTCCGCCCGCTCCGATGAAAGCTTATTTACAACAAGAAAAGCCCTATTTCCGCAATCCGCAGGCATTCAAAGTAAGTGTGTCAACTAACATTAAACGAAACGGCACTTCCTTTAAGCCCCAGGGACCTACCGAAACGTGCACACTCTGAACGGTATCAACGCCACAGTTAAAGTGGTAAAAGAAACCACTGTTGCGACGTTGCTATCCCACCGCTGACATCCCGTTGCTGCATACGGGAAGGCGTATCCGAGCCGAGCTCCATCACCTTCGACATGCGTGTGGTAGCGTGGTGAAGCGAGCGGCCAGCTAATGTTGCCGCCTCGAAGAACACCAGAAGCCGAAGGCAAACTTAAATTGTTTACTTCATGGTGAGAGATGGGCCGAAGCAAGACAAGAACAATGCCCCGACGGGCGAGGTTACAGTACAGGACTCGAGCAGAGTGACAGCATTGATTCACTGCTCAAAAAGGAATGAACTACAGCGCTTGGTGGGGTCTTTTATACCAAAAGCGCTAACGGTCAAACAAGCATTCCCTCTAGATTGTGCACACGACACGAACGGTACAGACACACACAACGCTCTTTCCAGAGTTCGTGAGTGGTCGGTAGTAGCAGCGCACGCTGAGTCCGAGAGAGGGGAGAGAGGAGGTCTCCGCAGCGGCTTCCGCGTCCGTCGGACAAGTCTCTGCGTGTTGCGTCGGCCACCACCGAAGTTTGAATCACGCCGATAGCGAGGCGCCAGCGATCCAGACATGTAGCGGCCTGTTTGAATCCGTCGGCTGCAAGCGTGAGTCCCCGACAGGGAGACCTGCTTAAAAGGCGCACGTAGTGGAGGCTTCGCCACACAGCCGAGGAGTGTTGCACAAAGCACTGCGGCGGGATGATTCGTAACACCACCCACCGACCAAAGAAACCACCCATCGACCAAACCCCAGGACTATTTGCTATGGTAACGGAGTTATAAAAACCCTGAATGTTAAGGAACATTTGCATAGCGGACACGCCGTAGATAGACCACAATAGATTTTCAATACGGCAATGGAGAAGTGGAGCCAATGTTCAATATCGTAGAAATGCAAATTCGCCACCATCAATGACAAATATCGTAAAAGACACCGCCGTGAAAAGACACCGCCGTGAAAAGACACCATCGGCGATGAAAAAACACCGCCGATGAGGCCGCATCGGCGTTTTCGGAAGGCAGAGCGAGATTCCCTAGCGCAACGTCATAGCCACTACAGCTACCCCGCGCTCTGGTTGACGACTGTTCTCCGGTCGGCTTCTAATAAACGCCAGCAAAGAAGAGGGTGTGGTCCCCCCCCTTCGGTCTCCTTCTTAGTAAAAATTTTAGCCGCAATTGACACGTCGGACAAATACACCCGACGCCGTCACCTTGTCCACGACCAAGGGCAACGTCACTGACCGACTGGCTTTTTAAGCACATCCCAATACTCTACGTAGTTTTCTGGCGAGGTGGAGAAACCTGCTTGCTGAGAACTTGTTCATATAGTATATAGTTAGCATAGGCTAGATCGGCGCACAAATCTACAGCCTCTGTGCTCTGTGGCTGCGAACAAAACCGACAACCTCCTGCGGCTCAATATCCTTCAACTATTTTTCTATGTAGCCGACCGGCGGCTACTTTGAGAGGGATTAACTGAAGTGACCTCGTAATATACGTGCGTTCGTATGCACCAGTATACTTTAACAGCGCAGCTGTTTAAGCTTTTTTGCGTCCGCTCCGATCGTTGACAGGATATGCCACTGGGCGAAGTGGAGAAGGGCAAAATGCGAGGCCTAGAAGTAGGGGGAAAGTAGCGAGGAGGCAAGCAGCCCGCGAGCAGGTGTTGGGAGCGCGCGCCTCCCGAAAAAAATGAAGGAAGCTCATACTACGGCGCAAGACTTGAAGGTAGCGAAGCGGTACTCAATTTTCACGATCATCACAACGGTTGTAGTTCATGATTGCAGCCGATTTGCTTCTTCGCTGTGGCAAAGACCTTTACTCCACCATTGTTGCTATAAGTGTGAGCTTCCTTCATTTTCTGGAGAGTGATAATCATTGCACATCACCTTGGAGGGGCGTAAGCTATGACGGGTCTTCCTCGTTCCGAGCAAGTGTTGCCACGACTACGGCGAACGCTAGATTACGGCATATCACCCTAAGTGGGTATGCTCCATTTTGGCCAATCTCCCTAAAGGGGTATGCTCGGCATTTTCTTGGCATTTTTAACTGCGGACACCAAAAATTACGATTTGCTAAACAGCTTTGCTGTTAGAAAAGAACACTCTTCCTGTGGTTGGAATCGAACCTGGGACCTTCGCCTTACAAAACCGGCCTTTATCCTATCACTCTATCGTGGCATTCGGGCCTCACAGGACGTTACGATGCATGTGTATTGTGGATTTCGATTCAACTCTGCACGGAAAAAGCTTTGCTATTTAACCATCTTTCTCTTCAGAAAGGGGAAGATCTAGGAAAAGCAAAGTTAAAGCTAGTGGAGGCCACCATCTCCACTGTTCTCTTAGTGTTCGCATCTCAATCGCGAAGGTGGCCGAATTATTTTTAACGGGCAAGACATACAGAGCCCCCTTGATAAAAACATTGCCCATTTACTCCACCTTCCCTCTCCATCTCTCTCTCTTTTCCATGGGGCAGTCATCAAAGGCGAGCGTGGTCAGGACACGTGGCTCCCCTGCGACGTGGACTCGGAGCACGACGACAGCCCGGCCAAGGTTCTGTGGTACGCGCCCGGCCACGCCAACGGCAGCGGCGCCGAGCGCACGCCCTTCTACATGGTGGAGGACACGCAGCGGAGGGGCATCTGGAATGGCCAGCACGCCATCGGCGTCCACTGGGCCGGCCGGGCCTCGTTCTCGGTGTCGCAGTCGCCCGCCGCGCTGCGCCTCTCGCGGCTCGAGCTCGCCGACTCGGGCGCCTACGTCTGCACGGTCGCCTTCCACGGAGGCGCACAGCGCAACTCCACAGTGCAACTGATCGTGGGCGGTGAGTGCGCACTCGGCTATACCGAGCTTGTACCAACGTGACGAGAACATCCAGTAACGTCCGGAAAGACGCTTCTTTATTCAAAAAAGAAAATACAAGCAATGCTAACGGACTTTTAAATTCCGCACTGCACGACCACAGCGATGGGGCAACAAAGAGAACAGTAAACACGTAGTTATCAGTGTGCACGTTGGAATTCCAGTGATACGATAAAAGTGACTATAAGGCGCAGTAAAATCGAGCAGTCGTGTTTCTTGGTGGTGTCGTTGGTCGGTGGCCGCCAGTCGTGCAAACAAGATCCGGTTGCGTGAGGACACGGCGAGGAAGTAGGAAGTGACTCGTTTACGTCACCACTCCATCCGCTGGTTTCCTTAACATCCATCTTCTTTGTTCGAAGTTTGCGATAAAACTGGTATAATTTCTATTAAAGCAACCAGACTTTTTAACGAACCTAATTTGCATTATGTCTTCAGACGGCCTCAAGTTTTCTGATAATGTTGTGGGTTCTTCCCGTGAAGGCGATGTTGCGCTAACAAAAATAACTGTCCCGAAATCTAGTCAAAAACAATGTTCGCGCTGATAGCGCCCGGGAAAACAACTGACGAGAGTTGCGGTTTCTTTCAGGTGCTCGTGGAATGCTCGAAATGTGGAAACGAACATTTTGACTGAGCAGAGCAGCATGCGAACTAGTTCTGGGTCAATTAAGTAATGTTACGATTCAGCGCGAAGTGCTTCGCCTTTCTCATGTGCGCGAGATACGTTTACGCTCTAAGCATTGTGGGGGAGTTGCATGTGCTCCGACGGGATGTACGGGCATGCCAATGCGTTGAAGTGAGGAAGACGCGACGGTGCAATATGAACAAACATCCCGGTAGATTTGGGGGTATATATTGCTAGCTAGCCACGAAGTGAGGAGGGATTGATTTCGTCGTCTACGGCATGAAGTTGGCTGTTGGTGTTTCAGTGAGACGTGTGGGACTGGGAATTGTTGTCTGATGGATTTATCGTGGGCAAGGATGTCCGAATAACCGATAAGGCTACCTACCTCTGATCCCTGCTGGGATTGGGAGGGGGATCGTCATGCGAGTGGGAGTCTGCATTGAGCCCCTGGGTGAACGCAGCTAGGGCCTCCTCCTCAGGTGCTCCCGTATTGCCGGGGTGGTTGGTGCGGTCGCGTATCAATTTGATGATAATGTTTTTGTTGGAAATAGGAAGAGAGGAGACAGGCTCAGAGAGCCGAAGCATTATCAATCGTGTGGTAACAGATGCCGACAACTGACTTAACAGTCGGGGCCGTACACAAGCACTCAGAGTAGTTCTATGACGAGAAAGATATTTTTGTGCCACTTTCCCTCTTCCACAGCTGGGCTACAAAGTCCCTAAATAATCAAAAAAGTTTTATTCGTTCATGTATGTTAGAACGCCACCGTCATCCAAACGGCTGAGGTCCCGACAGTGTACAGCGTAAACTGAGATTCACACCAAAAAGAAAATTAAAGCCGATCCACTCAATGTGAAAGCTGTCGGAAGTGCAAAGCAGTGATTTGCCATTATGGGCTGCAGCGCCGTTATCCGCTTACTGCTGTCACCCAATGCTTTTCAAATTTCCAGCCTTCGCAGTGCTCGCGCGCCCCCTGCCTGAAACTGAGCCAGCGGGAGTCTGTTGTTTTTGTGCTTGCTTTAATTTCGTATGCTGGAGCTGTTTTGCGTCTTTTTGAATGCGTAATGTTTTTGTGGCGCGGCTGGAGCTTTTCTGCGGAATTTCGAACGCGCCATTCTTTTCTTTTCTTTTTTTTTATTGCGTAAGTTTGGTATTCAGCATAAGGGGGAATTAAATGTACAGATACACCCCGAATTCGCGAAGGAATTGGAGCAGGGGGCCATGATGTGGTCCTTGTATCCACTGCATGAAATCTGGCGGACGTCCGGGGCGCGGGCCGCAGGTGGCGATGTGCACAGCGCGTAGGCTTCGCAGAGCAGGGCAACTCCACACCAGGTGCTCTGCTGTAGCCTGTTCAACTGGAGAGGTGCAAAACGGGCAGGTGGAGTTGAACAGGGCATGGTATTGAGGTGGCCAGGACCTCGTCACAGCGGGCGTGAGGGCGACTCCCAGGCGAAGACGTCTGAGCAGGACTTCATCTTGGCGAGTCGACCCGCCAGGGAGATCGGTACCGTGCGGGGGTATGAGAGCGCGCGCGGTGCGCTGTACACGTTCTTTTTCACTGGCAAGGTGAACACCATTTGACGAAGGTGTAAGAGGAGCTGGATAGTGCACACGCACGGGGTGTGTTCCGGCATCTGCAGCCTGCATTGCGGGGTGGCTGTTCCGTTGGCGCCTTGACACGCGCACACGACATGGATAAGTGTCCACTATGTCCTGGATTTCTAGCAGAAGTTCGTTGGACGTGAGAGTTTTACGAAGCTCGCGTACAGCTGCCGACGAATCAGTGTAAATTGTACACTGTACTGAAGCGTGGTTGATTATCAACGATGTGTGTAGCAGAGCATCCCTTCTGCCTGCGTTGATGGCCACTTCTCCGTTGTTATGTAAGTGCAGGTCACTGGATCAGTAGCCACAGTCGGGCAGAGTAGAGCGGTATGAAGTAAGGTATCGGAAGCACTGCCGTCGACAAACATCAGCGTAGAGGAAGGGCTAGCAATGTCCATAGAAGGCGGAATAGGAGCACCAACTGTCCGGGGATGAATACGGGTGCTGGAGCCTTTCCGTGGCATTTCGAACCCGCCATTTTTTTTTTCTTGCGCGGCCGCTTTTTTTCCCGCTTACTATCGTAAAAACCTACCCAACGAGCATTCTTAACTAAATGAACGCTGCGGCTGCCGGTTACATACACAGATTTTGCCTGAAATGTACCTGAGGTTTTCTTTGCGCGAAACAACTGGGAGATGTATGACAAGCGCCAGCGGTTCACGAGGTTCGAACTGTCATGACTATTTAAAGCGCGTGGTTTTTCGAAGCCTCAGCGTGACTCCCTGACTCCGGTACAGAAGGCTCTACTTGGGTCCGTTATCTCGCTGCGCCACCTGATTCCGGCAGTCGCATCGACCGTTAGCAAGCTAAGACGACAAGGCGAGCCCCCTAAAGTGCTCTGCACTTAACACCTCGTTATCGGAACATGTCATTTAACAATCTCTGCAACAATTCCTGGGTTGGTGTACTGTTTGAATAGGAACGTGTGCGTTCACTTAGGTTGCGGATGATTGTCTGGAGCAGTGTCATAAAGGGCAACACTTCTGAGCTCACAAGTAAAGTATCGAGTAACGTATCGTTGATGGATGAAGGAGACTTATGCGGGCGAATGATGTCTATTCATTTGGCACGTGCGAGCCGTTTCACCGATTCAAAGTCTTCCTTCACGGAAAAATCCGTCCCCTTTAATTTCACGCAACATGCAAGACGGTTTTTTTTGTTTTTAAATGAAGTATTTTTATAATCATAGCGGGGGGTTTGTTATCGGAAAATCTACCAAGAGGATCAGCCCGCGTTATGTCATTAAATTCCCCTTGCCGTCTTCTTGGTTAGCGTGAAACTTGAGTACCTTTCCCTCTGATTCATTCCAGGTTTCTTCGTCGCAGTCATTAAGAACGAGAAACCGAAGGTTGTTTTGGGGAACACAATTATTTGAATCGTTGTGCGTAGCTTTTGAAACTTCCATCTCCTGTTTAATCTTACAAACTCATATTATCTCAGTACTGAGAGTTGGAAACCGACTGTATTAATTATAGTATATTAATACTGTTACTGATCGATAAGGTACGTGTTAGTATGGGGCTTGATATAGCTGAGGAAATTACACGTGAATGGTTGCTGGCCGTTATTCACAACTCTAGATCCCTTGATAGCAACTACAGAAATGACATGCAAATCCGTCATTAGGTAGATGAAAAACGCTATGTAATTTGAGATCGAAGGGGCGTGACACCACGACGAGAAAATGATTGCGGCTTCGATACTAATTAGAACAATTATCGTAACAAACCTGGAACAGTAGAAGGGAGGTGAAGGAATTGTGGTGAACGATGTCGCTATTAGTATCGGCGAACTAGGTTAATTATTTCCCACGTCTGGACGAAACTGTACCCACTCTGATCCAGGAATAGTAATTAATAATTAACAGTGACTCTGGCTAGTCAGTGAACGGTAGATGTTTGACCAGTTGGGTAAAAGTCAAAACTGACCGCTCTCTTGCACGATGCGTGGCGCATGCGCAGAGAGCAGTGGAGGTAGATCATGTACGAAAAAGTCACAAAAAATTAGGGCAGTTGTCCATTGACGCGTAAGGGTTATTACGCTGCTTCTCCGTTTCAACAACCTTACGTTTCCTTGGTTGCAGTCAAGAAACACGTCATCGCAGTCGGCGTCTTTTTTCTTACTTTTTGCTTTTTAATTATTCTTGTCAGGTGGTTGCATGAATTGGCCTTGGTGAGTTTGTCACGTCTGTTTTAGTTTTTGATGTCTGCATTATTTTTATCCTTCCTTCCTGCGACGGACGATGTTTCCCGACTTCCTTTCAATAGCCATGTTTGGCGGGTTTTTGTTTGTTTTGGTTGTACTTTTGGTTTTTTTCCCCCACAATAATCTAAATGTGCTAATTACGTATAAACAGTATGTTCGAACAAAATCTGTACTTTAACAGTGTGCCCATTACAACTAAGAATTTTGATTGATTGATTGATTGTAGGGTTTAACGCGCCGACGCAACGCAGGCGATGAGGCGCGCCGTAGTGGAGGGCTCCGGATTAATTTTGACCACCTGGGGATCTTTCACGTGCGCTGAAATCTCGTACACACGGGCGTTTTTGCTTTTCGCCTCCATCAGAAAAGCGGCCGCCGCGGCCGGGAATCGAACCCGTGACCTCGTGCTCAGCAGCGCAACGAACTAAGAATTTTGCCTTTGCAACAACTGCTGACAGCTCGAATAAAAAAAGTATGAGCCATTTCGCTTTGTGAATGTGGGTGACCAGAAAAGTTGGGGTGACAGACTTTAGAATAAAACTTTTTATTTGCCCAGATTTGTTGCTTAGCCGCCGGTCAGGAAGTAATTTATTTGTCTTGATCAGTGGTCATTGTGACAAAAGGGGCACGCACAAATTTATTGTTTTGTCTATTTGGTTTATATACGTCCATGTGAACGGCTGCCGTCACCCCGCGCAGCCGGCTTAGAGTAAACAGGCGTGCCGTTTCGACGCGCGCGCTACCCGGCGGAAAGCAGAACCACGCGACGTACCCGCTATCTCCGGAGAGCGGAAGAAAAAGGAACTAGGCACACAAGAGCATGGGAAGTGCATTGGCGGGGCTCTATCGCATTCCCAAAGCTCTAGCACGGTCATGGAAAGTGCTTAGAACGACGACAAATGTAGGTTGGTGGGTGGGGAGACATGGCCGACGGCGGGCGCAGTGCGGCAAATATTTGAGCAGCATCTCGGCTTACAGATAGTGCAAACAAACAAACAAACAAACAAACAAACAAACAAACAAACAAACAAACAAACAAACAAACAAACAAACAAACAAGCAAACAAACATTGATTAAACAAACAGACAAACAAACAAGCAAGCAAGCAAGCAAACGAGCAAACAAACAAACAAACAAACAAACTAACTAACGAACGAACGAACGAACGAATGAACAAACAAACAAACAAACTGAAGTGGCGGCACCACCATTTGCATTTGGCCCCACTATCATCATATGCATAATCCCAACATCATCATCAGCAGCTTTCTCGGCTGCGTCAGCAGTTCCACCCGACACAGAGTTCGAACACGACCGAGCGCCAGTGCGGTCGCATGTCTACGCCGCTCTCTAAGTTCCGGCCGGGCCTTACGCACCTTACGTAGGAGGCCACAGCGCATCACCGAGTCCACGGCCCCTTTCCTACAAAACAAACAAACACACGAACAAACGAGCAAACGCACAAACGAACAATCCAACAAACGAACGAACGAACGAACGAACGAACGAACGAACGAACGAACGAACGAACGAACGAACGAACGAACGAACGAACGAGCGAACGAATACACGAACGAACGAACGAAAGCTTTGCGGTTGGATGTAAAGACCTCACACTGTAAAGCACAATCCACCAAGAGTCCTTGGTGGATTGTTCAGTGTTCAAAAATGGATGGGACGGCGTACCACCTGATTTAAGAGGCAAATGCTTACGAAACTCGAAGTAAAACGGGCAAGCGACCATAATCTTGATCGAAAGTCTAACGTTTTTTTACTTTTCCGCAAATGCATTTTGATGCTCACGATAAAAAAGGAAGAAAGGTTATTTTAGGAATAAAGGTCATTTCGCTCAGCAGAGGTGGACGACCAGCGGAGCTCTAATTCTTGGTGTAGGAAAGCTTGCTGTAAAGTCTATTGCATCTCTTATTGTCACTTGGTAGCGACAGTCTAGTGACTTTGGCGTAGCTACGATACACACTGATCGGCATACACGCTACTGCAGGCACATTCTTGAGTAATGCCAAGTCGGTGCACGTACGATAGTGACTGGTTGATTGGGTCGAGTCGGGTGTGGCATCACAAATAAAATGTCACCAACGCCCAACACATAAAGCACCCCCTTTTCGGCACCAATACGTTCACATTGAATTCACCGACTACGCCCATAGAGGCGTTGTCATCGCAACTAACCCATGGTCCGTGGACAGTCCGAGGACGCATCAGCATTTTTAATGGTTTTGTATGCTGGCGCATTAGTGTCTCATCGAACGCATGAGACGCTTTGCTTCCTTCCCGCGTTCTCGAGAGGCTTCGTCCTCTGGTTGCTTGACACGATTTTTTTCCAGCTCTGCTCCGCCTCATGCTTTCCCATGGCTTCGACTGTTCCGCTGCTGGCATTGTTTTGCGGCTCCTTTCTGCCTGCAAGTGCAGTAGACTCTTGTTAAGACAAACTCGATTATAACATACTTTATATTTTTGACGAACAGCACGCTTTGCCCTTTGTAACGTGCACAATGCAAAAAAAAACTGTGGTTGATTCCTCTTTCATAGGATTCGGTGAAACATGAAAGTGAAATATGCAGCGAAATCTGCGGCGAAATGAGCATGATTTTCGGGTCGTTGGCTGTCTTGTGGGTGTGCTTGGCGAGTGACCTCCTGCTGGCGGGTCACTTCGGCAAAGGTGTACTGGCGTCATTTCTGTGACGGATATGACGTCAGTGAAATCTTGGTGTATCCCGGCATAAAACACGTTCGTGTTAAAATATAAAACCCGAGAACGAACAACCCTAAGTATAACGTATTCTTGTGTACTGAAGGTTGCTTCCCCGGAAGAAGACCCTGTACGCAGGGGTGCACCCTTTACAGGCCGCTTCCTTCGTTGTACGGGCGTTACTTCCGTGATTGACATGACGTCAGAGAAATCTTCGTGCATCCGGGAATAAAACCCTTTCGTGTTAAAAGCGTCCGTTAAGACGAATTTCTGATAATTTCAGAAGTTTTCAGGGCCCCTTCGAGTGCGTCTTAACGGGAGTTTTATGCATTGCGAGAGTTGACGACGATGGTGGACTTCGCTGCCAGTCTGTTCGCTCGCTTGGATGCGTTATTCCACTCCATTAATTCATCTGCGGTGAACTAGTGTTAACGGCCACATTTTGCTACTGCCGAGATACATTGCGTGCTATGGAACGCCTCGTGCTTCAAAGACACGAGGAACCTGGGGAGTTTTACTTGTAGTTTTCTTGACAAACGCAAACAATGTATGTAAACCCAGCCATATACAATGCGCTATAAACAAAGCTGGTATTTATTTTTTACAACTCCTTAGCCCGTTCAGTTCAAGTGCGTGTTTCAAGCGGACACTGACACAGAACACACGGCGCGATGATTTAACATCTTATTCAACGTGTATATATCATATATAACTATCATGAATATTAGCAGAAGGAGCCCGAATACAAGACAAAAGTTGAAAAAGATGAGCAAATGAGATACCGTGCCTTTGTATCAAGTACATAAAGAGCTTAAAAGTACATATATGCGCTGTTTTCTGTTTTGCTGCATTTAATTAAAAAAAACCTAGTCTATTTAAATATAATAACACATAATTTATGCTATATATATATATATATATATATATATATATATATATATATATATATATATATATATATATATATATATAAGGTTAGTAGAGACAGAGACAAACGAGAAAGACGCAGAAAAAAAAAGTTTACTGACGTTTCAGGGAGAGGACTCCCTTTCTTCAGAGTTTTGAAGAAAGGGAGTCCTCTCCCTGAAACGTCAGTAAACTTATTTTTATTTTCTACGTCTTTCTTGTTTGTCTCTGTCTCTACTAACCTTATTTTTTTCGCGCTCTGTGTGAGTTTTTATCTTTTCAGACTATATATATATATATATATATATATATATATATATCAGGGTGTCGAACCGGAACCGAACCGAACCGAAAACCGGAACCGAACGGGTATTTTTGCCGGAACTGAACCCGAACCATTATTTTTTGAGCCGGCTGAACCCGAACCGGAACTGAACCAAAAAAAGAAATAACGGTTTCCGGTTCTCGACAAAACGGTTCGACCATCCCGTTATTGATAACGGGTGGTAAGTGTCATTAGGGGCTCCTTTCTTTCACGCGCCATCAACTTCGCAATCTCTCGCTCACTTTTACCCGTTCAATGAATCAAAACGCTCCGAACACGCTCATCACGGTCACAACATGGTGACAATTTGATTACTTGATTGATTGTGAGGTTTGTTAATGCGCCGACGCAAGGCAGGCGATGAGGCGCACCGCAGTGGAGGGCTCAGGATTAATTTTGACCACCTGGGGATCTTTAATGTGCGCTGAAATCTCGTACACACGGGCGTTTTCGCTTTTCGCCTCCATCAGAAAAGCGGCCGCCGCGGCCGGAAATCGAACCCGCGTCTTTCGGCTCAGCAGCACAACGCCATAGCCACAACATGGTGAAACGACTGCACACCAGTATAGCAATTAAGGCTCCTAATTGCAATGGTATGTTGCTGATGGTCGAGCAAGCAGGGTGCAAGGCTGGGAAGAAGAAATGTCAAACTCTTGGCAGCCTGCACGATGTTTGAAGCACCGAATTCACCCTTCCCGCGGTCGCCGGTGCGCCTGCCACCACGCCCCCACAAGGGGCCTTAAAAGGCTCAATAAAACGTTTGTCGCTCTCTCTTTCTCCCTCATTGGGACAGTGCAAGTGCAATCAGTGCACGAGATTGTTGCACTGTGTACCAGCCAAGGTTCAAGCCCTACATTTGCCTATGCCTATTTACAGTAGCTAAAGAGTGTTGAAATTTTGGCTTTTAGGTACATGCATAATCACAAGAATTAAAACAGCGCCACTAACGGGACGCACGAAGAAAGGGACGCACATATGTTTGTTATTGGTTCGAGACATCGGCTTTATACAAGCGAGGCGAACCTCACGAAACGAGGAAGAGGGGAAAATAGGGCGAAGGGGCCGGAGAAATAAGATTCTTAAACGTACTGCACGGGGAAAGAGAACATTGATTGATTATGAGGTTTAACGCGCCGACGCTACACAGGTGATGAGGCGCGGCCCAGTGGAAGGCTCCGGATGAATTTTGAACACCTGGGGATCTTTAGCGAGCACCGAAACCTCGAACACACGGGCGTTTTCGCTTTTCGCCTCCATCAGAAAAGCGGCCGCCACGGCCGGGAATGGAAACCGCGTTTTTGAGGCTTAGCAGCACGACGTCTTAGCCACTGAGCCACCGCGGCGGGTGAGGTAAGCGAAGATACGTGTCTATTCGAAATTCTAGAGACTGTGTTCTTTCGAATTGACAGGTGTGCCCAGCGTTGAGCACTGTACGTTTGGTTTCGCTGATTTCCACTAGCGTCTTTGGTAGTCTCTTGTACAGGTAAAGCTGCTCTTCACAGGCGAATAAAACGCCATGTTGTGTGCGCGGGCGTGTGTTTGCGCGCTTTACGTGGAAGTTTTCTTTGTTGATTGTTTTGCAGGCAGCATTCGCTCTTGATTGTCGCAGTAAGCCCGATAACGAAGGGGCCGCAGCCCCTGGTCGGCGATATTTTTCCGCCGCGTCATCTTACATGCTTGGCCAAGGATCCTAAATGGACCATGAAAACAAAGCCCTACCTTGCCTTGTTTGAAAGATCTGCCTTTGGTGACTCGTTAAGGAAGTTGTTTTTACAAGAAGTGGGTGAGAAACACCGAAAAAACTTTCAAATTTTCTGCCACCCAGCATCAGCAGTGACGTAACAAGGAAGTAATTCAAGCAAAATGGGCAATGTCTTAAGTCATTATTAGCATCTAAGCAGTACAATAAAACGAAGAAAGGGGCACCAATAAATAACACACTCATGTCTCTTGGCGGCGGCTTTGTGTAGTCTCTAGGATGACAGTAGGGGTGGTGAAAAAGAGGCTGGTACATTTTCTGTTACACCTGGCCAATATTTTCAAATTTGACAGTAGTATTGCAGCTCATTTTCAAAAAACCACTAGTTCGAGTGAAGAAAAAAAGTACTTCAGTTTTGATGAATTTGAAGTATACAAAACTGATTTTTCACGCCTTGCTAATAATTCAATTCTGAACCGGTTCACGAACCGGTTCAACACTCCGAACCGGTTCGCGAACCGGTTCGTGGATAGAATTAGTCGAACCGGAACTGAACCGGAACAAAATAAATTTACCTGAACCCGAACCGTAACCGAACCCGTATTTTTTTCGGTTCGACACACTGAATATATATATATATATATATATATATATATATATATAGAGAGAGAGAGAGAGAGAGAGAGAGAGAGAGAGAGAAGCCGTTGCGGGATAGCATAATGGTCAGTGCACCGCACGCGTAATGCGGAGATGTGGGTTGGACTCCCGCTCCCGGAAAAAACGGCGGATTTTTTCTCGACTTATATTTTCGCTTATTTATCACTGTATCAAAGAAACATGACAAACACACGTCATTCGGCACTATTAAAATATTTCGGAAACAGCCGAATAGCACTGCCAATGACGACTGCACCCTTGATATGTGTCCTTACCGAGTCCCTCGTCCCGTATCTTTCTGTTCTGCTATTATATATACAGGGTGTCCCAGCTATCATGCACCAAGTTTTAGAAAAAGAGTAATGGCGTAACTCGAGGAAAACCTATTGGATAATGTTTGCAGTACTGTGAAGAAGCGGTGACTAATTTTTTCGTTAATGAGACTTAACTAATTATTGCTAATTAATTATCTAACTCGATAATTACTGTCCTAATCACTGAAGTGTCAATGAGGCATTTGTAGGTATCGACGACGGGCATCTAACTGCGGTATTTTCAGCGATGAAATAATTGCGTACTCATTTATTCTGACTGATAAAGAATACCCGCGAAATATTAAAAATACCACGTGACGGCGCATCCGCGCGCATTGTAAAGCAGCGTCCCCAAATAAGCTGATTGAAAGCAACTGCTTGCGGTTTTACCCACCCGAAGAGACAGCGCATCACCTTGATAAGGCGCGTGTGCAGATAAGGCACAAACTCGGTGGCGATTTCTTCTTTCTTTCTTTTGTTTATTTCATTCTGGCTAGCTCAGAGGCAGCCTGTTTGAGGGCGTTGCTTTACGGTGCGCGCGGACGCGCCGTCACGTGGTATTTTTCATATTTCACGGGTTTTCTTTATCAGTCAGAATAAATGTGTACGTAATTAGTTCGTCGCTGAAAATACCGCAGTTAGATGCCCCTCGTGGGTACCTACAAGTGCCTCATTGACACTTTAGTGATTAGGGCAGTACTTCGCGAGTTAGATAATTAATTACAATTAATTAATTAGGTCTCATTAACGAAAAAAGTGCTGTCCGATTTTCCCCAGTACTGCAAACATTATCCACTAGGTTTTCTTCGAGTTCCGCCATTACCCTTTTTTTAAATCTTGGTGCATGATAGCTGGGACACCCTGTATATATATATATATATATATATATTATATATATATATATATATATATATGTATATGATAACAAATAACAGAACTGTGTATAGTGAATTGTGTATTGATTTGGACAAGAACGCAAGAACGGCGTAATGAACGACTGCCCTAGCTGCAATCTTCTGTGATTGAGGTACATTGAAAACTCCATCTCCGTTGGGCCCATCCAGCGCGCTTCGATCGTTTCTGCGCCCACTCGTTCTGCTGCCGGCATTAAAAGATTAACTCTTCTCTAGACCACCGCTTTGTCGGGCTGATACAACATTAAAGCGAGCTTCTCGTCTATCTTATACTTCATCGACAAAAAAAGAATTGATCAATATTGAATAGCCATGCAACGATGTCTTTTTTTTCCGTGATGCTCTATGAAATGATTTACGGATATGAACCGCCAAAACCTCGAGCACACTACATTTTCAAGTTTTCGAAGCCCAGTTTTAGAGAGATGGGCTGTACGTTTGTTTTATTTCCTTTCGCTCTCTTTCTTTTCTTTTTGACGAGCGGCTTTCTTCGAAGCTCCTTGAACCTGCAGTTTCGTTCCATCTCCACCTTAAGGCTCCATTTGTTTTGATCTTCGAAGCTCCTTGAACCTGCAGTTTCGTTCCATCTCCACCTTAAGGCTCCATTTGTTTTGATAGCTCGAAATATTCCTCCTTCAGCCCCCCGATTCATCTTGTTTCTCAATATTGAAATGTCATTATCTTAACGACGTCGTCATCTATCCCAAATTCCCTGCCGAATCACTCCTCTTCTACGTAAGCACGCTCCAATCAACGACGCGTCCTTTTTTGGGGCTTTCGTCTCTGACGTCCTTATTCGAAACGATGCGATTTGCGGCTTCTACGCGAGAGAGTAACACAATAAAGAATGAAAGAAAGGAACGATTGAGAGGCAAGAGGCGGAATGAAAGAGAGAAGACAAAAGATCGAGGACAATATCGCCTGTAATGAGGTTCATGCATTGCTTGGCGCTTCTGTGTTTCGACAGCTGGCGATGTTTTCTTTTTTTTTTTTCTTTGCCCGTCTGTAAAGGTATTTTTGAAGCGTCGCTGGTTTGTTGAACATGAAGCCTCTTATACGCGCGATTATGTGCCGGTGTGATGGATCGCAGTAGAAGAGCGAGCTAGACATCTGCACCTACGCTTGGCGGTGACAGGAGCTTCTCCGCGACGTGCTGAAACCTCCGCTCGCTCTCAAATGGATGAGGCACTGTGAGTTTTTTTTTTGTTATTTCTTTTTTCCTGCACGCACGCTTGTGCATAGGAAGAGGAAGTAGCGTGTTGCAGTTTGGGTAATTGGCTTCGGGTTTTCAATGCTTGTCTCTTCCATTTCGTGGGACAAAAAAAGTAGCTCGTTCCCGCCTCCCCTCCATTTTCTTTCCTTTGCTCTGTGGTGGGCGGTGGGATCCGAGGATAATTTGAATTAGACGGGGAGCTGATGACGCACTGTCGCCGTCACGTTTCGTTTGACGCTTCCCACGGGAAGTACGGGTGGTGAAGAGCAAATAAGTGATGGTGATTCTCGGTGTTTGATGAGCTAGTGATGGCGTAGTAAGCAGGACAATAGCGCTTGTGTGGAGGCTTTCCTTTTTTATCGTTTTTGGGGAGGCTTACCTGTTTTATCGGTGCCGTACATATCACACACCAATTGCAGAGTCGATTCTTACTGACTTTATTTACCAACTTCCCAAACAAATACGTTCCTCAAACGATGAATAGGGCACACAAAAAAAGTTCTAACGTAACTGACATTACCGGTTAAAATAATTTTTTAGCTTTTAAAGGGAAATGTTTTTAGGCTAGCTACTCTACATTTTGTGCCCAGAAAGTGTGAAGCCGAAAAAAAGTCAAACCTGGAGACGAGGTTTAGCAGGTGGGGACAACTGGCCGCTTATGAGCTGACTGGTGAGAGGAAAGGTCAAGACGCGGAGATAAAAAGGGTGACATGCGGAAGAGAAAGAAAAGGAAACAAGAAAAGGCCAGATTGATCGGACCGGATGGCTAGGAGAGAACATTTTGCATACGCAACGCCACTGACCAACAATTTTTAACGCGAAAGTGTTTTATGCCTGGGTCTTTATGGCCAAGATCTGACCTGCGTCATAACCGTCACGGAAATGACATCGTCAGAAAAAGTTGCATTGACGCGGCTGCACCCGGATTCGAGCCACGAACTCTCTCGCCGCAGCAGAAGGTACACAGCGCCTTGACAACTGCGCTACGAATTCATGCGCAAGTATATCTACGAACGCGACTTATATCATTCCCACTACTTTCTTCATTCAGCAGGTGCCGCCGTCTAGGAGAGGCGAAACGAAGTAGTTCATCATGACGCTAATGAGCGCCGACAGTTGGCGCCTCGACGCCAGCGTTATCGTCTCGACACTAGCGTCGTCGTGTACGCGGGACGCGGGTGAATGCAGGCACCCTCCGCCACCTACTGCTTTCGATTTCGGTTTCGGTTTCGGTTAGGTTTCGTTCGAGCGGTTTTCAAGGGGCTGTGGTTTCAGTCGTATTTACGCAATGTTCCGGCACGTGCAATCCAGTGTCTACCGTGGATGTGTCTAACGGTGCTATACCGACGTAATATAAATGGTGATGTGCAAGTTCACATGGATGCACAATAAATATTTAAATGCTCCTGTGGAGGCACATTTCCCTTTCGTGCTTTACCGATTCCCAAGAAAGAGGCACCAAACAGATTTTTATGTCTTTTATATCGTTCTAACTATGGGGTTGCGGAGACAGCCTTAACCAATTAAAAATTGAAAACACAGCACAATTTTTTAACACTTGAGCCGTGTGACAATCACACGGATGGGAAGGAAGATTACCATGTGGCGAGGTAGTTACGGTTTATTGTTGAAACACGATTAGTTATACCGAACCTCGAGGCAAATGTAAATATGATTGGAAATTATTTGCGGGATTCGTTACACTTTGACTCGGCAACGCTTCAAGCGTACTTCTATTAAACTTTCCACAAGACTTTCATTTTCAAATTTGGGTGTTTTGCGGCGTGCCACTGTACGGCGTGCCACTGTAAAAGGGTGTCTATCTGAACAATGTGTTGAATTGTACCGCCTCAGAACTCCTAAATGTAGCCCAAAACAATAATTTCAATGTTTATCTTTGGCAACTAACCTTCGCACATGTCTCTTTTGTGTACGTTTTACTATACTATCGCGAGGATACCGGGACAATCGCTTTATTGGGGCATGTACCGTGCTTTGTAAATGTTATCCACGTCGTGCAATCTCCCTGTTGGGAGCGCGCGTCCATGTGCATTGGACAGCCGTACAGCCTGAAGACGACGGCGTTAAGGCTCAAGCCCCTGCGGTCAAGTGTTTAGATCTGTCCGCCTAGTGTCACTAGATACGGTTACAGAGTATCAGCACTCTTTTCTCCTATTGTTCCGTGCCGCCGCCGTCATGATCATTGCTCAGTTTGCATCACGTGACATTTATTCACACTGCGACGATTCATGGGCGCCCCCATTTCGTTGTTTGTGCATTTTCAGTCGGTAAAGCGTGGTAGAGCCAAGTCAGCTCGTCCTCCCTGCTCTGGGGCTGCGCGCGACTGACGTCGTTCCGAAATCGAATCAGAGATCACGCGTGTAGCAGCATTTCACCAGCAGAACTGCGTCCGAAGATGCCGTACTGCTGCATCTTCGGCAGTGTTGTTAACAAACGACCCAGTAAAACCTAGCGGCAATCTCGTAACACTGATAAACACCACAATGGCCACCGTTGCTGCCTTGCGTGCCTCAGTGGCTGTACTCTAACACCTTATATAGTGACACTATGCCCGTTATCTTCGGGAGCCGGTACTCTAAAACCTTGAAATTGCCCGTTATCTACGGAAGCCGTCGTCCAAACGCCCTCTCTGCCTCGTCCCTTCAATCAGGCGCTTTGCCTCAAAAATAGGTTCCGCCGTAACCCAACGGCCAACCTTTTACTTCTGCGCCTGTCAGGATGCAACATTATCTTTCATCCTCCCACATTGATTGCGAATGTCAGGGCACTTAGACGCAAAACTCCCTGTCTTTAACTTCCCGCACGCATAACATCCTTTTTCTCCCTCTAAAAATATTCAAATGCGCAGTGAGCCCCTCCTTGGGACCATTTCCCCTCTATTTCCGTCTTCTTGTGGCAAGCAGCGGTATACCTGTATTTCGGTCTCCCTCTATGGACAAAAAAATTTTGCACAGGGAGCAGGTTCAGCGTTGTTCCAACGTGCCCACAACAGGACTTGTCTTTGTCAATCTAGGAAGACAAGTCCCCTTATCGAAAAGCTTGCACCGAGTTAAGGCTACTTCCTTATCCAAAGTCTGTCTGTGAGCCTATCGTCCTGCACATATAAAGCAACGGTTTTAATCCAAAAATTTTGCAATGGAAAACCAGGAAACCATCATTTCCCTTCCAGGCATTATTATCGTGCTCCCTCACAAGGTCGTACCTTTTACCCTTAATAATGCGGCCCAAAAACACCCACAAACGTGCACATCGGATGTTGAACAGACACCGACAAAGCCGCACAAAGGGCGAAGACGGCAGGCCGCACCAACGGAGTCCTGGAATGAGGACCACGACCACGATCCCGCTCGACTTCACTGTTAATAAAGTTTGCTCCTCCTCCTCCACCTTAAAGGCTGTCCAGATTGAAAGTGCCATGAAGACCGAAGACGTTTGGTTCATCAGAAAGACTGTCTTGTCGTAATAACAATGATACCAATATTATCGCAAACTTTGAACAAATAATGGATATAGTATAGAAAACATGTGAAGCAGTGGGAAGTCCGTAGCCACTTTCCGGCAGTTTTCTATGACGTCACAGAATCTTGTTTGTGCGTAGGCAGCCGCCGAACTATCCCATCGATAAGACTCATGACTGGACGACTATAATGGTGCCTCTAGTTCCGTTTATTCGCGTCACTTGAATGCTAACATGCAGTAAACTAACTGAAAATTATATTTTCAGTGCTGGCCCATATGACGTCACTCCTGCCCATACCACGTCACTGTAGCGCGAAATTTGGCACTATTTGAATACGTTTTGCGCTCTTTCGGTTAAAAAAAACGTCTTTCATGGCTCAAATGGAGCTGCGTGAGGTACTGAAGCCAAGTTCTTTCATATTAAACAAAGTTGTATTCTGTTTTCATGGCCCCTTTAACGAACTGCTGCTTCACGAAGCTAGACATTATTAACACGGGGCAATGGAAAAAAGGGGCGCTATAATGAAGAGGGCTCAATACTAACGTGCTATGTGAAATTACACGTAAGGTGGACGCGGCTGCCGTTTTCCAGAAGCAGCCACACGGTTTAAATTGTGCACGCTAAACTCAGCTAATTTTCGCTGTGGGAATCAACCGCAATTAAAAAAAATCCAAACTCCTCGACCCGAAAACAGCAGCGTGTTTACAAAAGAAAGGAAAACCAAGTTTCAGTGACGCCCAAAATAATTAGGTTGTCGTACTTGGAGTAATGATCTCGTATGTCAAGTGTCAGGACAGAATTTGAACCTCCACATCAATCTTTCAGGCACCGCCAAAGCATCAAAAGAACACACACCCTTTCTGTCGTTCCACAACCTGCCCTTCTGCCCGCTCTCTAACTCCCTGATTCCGCTCCTCTCACAAGGCTGGCTCATTCCGGGCGGCAATCAATAGGAAATCGATCGCATGTCAGGCGGGTGCTGTAGCGTGAAACAGGCATGCGGATGAAAGGGGCGGGGCATCACTTCCCAGTAAACTCGCGTCTCGCCTTTAAACATGCATGAAAGCTTGCGCAGGAACCGGCGGCTTGCGAAGCCAGCCCACCCCCGGACTTGCGCTAAAGCAGGGTTCAGCGCCGGTCGCATATTATGCCAGCTTGGCGATCTTCTAGCAGTTTCTTTCACCTGTAGTTTGGTATTTTTTTTTACATGCGTGCATGCGAGCGAAACACGTCTGTTCCTTGCTTCGTCAGTTTGTATGCTACCTGTATACCAAATGCCCGCACGGTGGGCCTCGTTCTTTTCACTTTGTCCTTATTTTTTTCTGAGTGAAAGGAAGGGCATTTTACTGGATTCTCGTTTTGCCTCCCAAGCTAAAATAATAAATTTCTCTTTGTGGATCAATACGCTGAGTCGCCTTGAACGGTCACCCCCTCCCCTTTCTTATATTTATATAGTTTTTGCGTCTGTTCAACCACGAGAGATGTGGGTCGTTCAAAGACGCTTTATGGCTTTCTAAATGTCCTTTCGACCCTCAGACTGTCGCTTTTCGGCTGGCGTTCCACAAGCATTATCGGCGGTCTGGATATCTCTGTGCTCTTGCTTTGAAAGCGTGTTAGAAGGGTAGTATTGTATCGCTCGCTCGCTCGCTCGCTCACTCACTCACTCACTCACTCACTCACTCACTCACTCACTCACTCACTCACTCACTCACTCACTCACTCACTCACTCACTCACTCACTCACTCACTCACTCACTCACTCACTCACTCACTCACTCACTCACTCACTCACTCACTCACTCACTCACTCACTCACTCACTCACTCACTCACTCACTCACTCACTCACTCACTCACTCACTCACTCACTCACTCACTCACTCACTCACTCACTCACTCACTCACTCACTCACTCACTCACTCACTCACTCACTCACTCACTCACTCACTCACTCACTCACTCACTCACTCACTCACTCACTCACTCACTCACTCACTCACTCACTCACTCACTCACTCACTCACTCACTCACTCACTCACTCACTCACTCACTCACTCACTCACTCACTCACTCACTCACTCACTCACTCACTCACTCACTCACTCACTCACTCACTCACTCACTCACTCACTCACTCACTCACTCACTCACTCACTCACTCACTCACTCACTCACTCACTCACTCACTCACTCACTCACTCACTCACTCACTCACTCACTCACTCACTCACTCACTCACTCACTCACTCACTCACTCACTCACTCACTCACTCACTCACTCACTCACTCACTCACTCACTCACTCACTCACTCACTCACTCACTCACTCACTCACTCACTCACTCACTCACTCACTCACTCACTCACTCACTCACTCACTCACTCACTCACTCACTCACTCACTCACTCACTCACTCACTCACTCACTCACTCACTCACTCACTCACTCACTCACTCACTCACTCACTCACTCACTCACTCACTCACTCACTCACTCACTCACTCACTCACTCACTCACTCACTCACTCACTCACTCACTCACTCACTCACTCACTCACTCACTCACTCACTCACTCACTCACTCACTCACTCACTCACTCACTCACTCACTCACTCACTCACTCACTCACTCACTCACTCACTCACTCACTCACTCATCAAGCATCAGATATGTGTCACATGTCCCGTCTCGAAGTACGGAGTATAAAAAACCCCGCAACCCAGCCCCAGAAAATGTCAGAAATCGATCAAGGGTTGTTCCCTTATTATTATTCACCAATCGTTACTGCGAGGACGCCACGGAAACCTGCGGAAAAGACGCAACGGGCAATCACAAAACTGGGACCATCTATGCTGTCCTGCATAACAAAAGACACTCACTCGCGCGTGTAACGTCCCACTTCGATCCGCTGTATGGGAAAAGCAAAGCGGGTGCCGAAGCGGCTTGCTATAGGCTAACGTAAAACCAGAAAGCTTTCGTAACGCGCCGCAAACACCGTGGCTGGGATGTAATTCTCGACTGGCTTTCAAAGGACGACTTAAATCGGTATGTTTACCTGGTGGCTTGAGGACGTGCGCACCAGTGCTTGACTAGATTGTCTGCGGAACGTACGTGTCGAAACCTGAACGACGGAGGCTGCATGGTGACGGCAGCGGGAATGTGCTGCTTGATGTCCCCATGATCAGTTAGGGATGGCCGTGTTCTACAAAGAAGAACGGATGGTTAAGAACTTGCCTTCCGGTTTCAAATGAAGAACGGGAGTGAAAAGCACGTAAATAAAAAAATGAACCTCACAAGTACACGCGCCACTAGAAGTGAGCACAACGAGAAGCCATTAAAGAACAGGAATAAATGAACTAGAACTCAAGATCGAGCTAAATTTATACTATTAGTTCACCCGACGTTTATTACAAGGTCCGGCGCAAGCGACTATACCAGCCCGCAAAATAATTCGTTGTGCGTGCGCGCGTGCGCATCTGAACTATCGAGAAGGGACACTGGCATTGTCCTTCAAAAGCAAGTTTGCATACGTCGCAAAGCGCCGAAGAATCGTTCGGGTGGTGCGACGACGCGGGTACCGTGATTATAAGTTTCAAAGCTTAATCAAAAAGTATTTTCGCGTTTCGAGCTTGATTCTTCAGTAATACATGAAGGTTTTGGATGGAGTCACACTTGCTACTTACAAGTTAGGGCAGTATTAGGAATTATGCAGCAAGCCGGGATACATCAAAATCGGAAGTGTGGAGCTCCGGATTACCTCGGTGCAGGGGGAGGCTTCCCCTTGGTCGCATCTGTCACGATTCCCTCTAGGCCAACTAGCTGGTCGAGTCCAGGCGGCTTAAATCTCCTGAGGATTTCCGCCGTCAGCGTATTGAGCAGCTTGAAGAAATCCTTCCTCAGCGCATGTTTCAAGTCTAAACGACGCTGGCGGACCGGGACGGCTTGTGGATTGCTGCCTCTTTGGTGGCTTTTTTCCTAACTCGTTTCGGAACAGAATTTGAAAGTGGAGCGCTCATCGTTGAAGCGCTCGCGTTCCGCGACTCGACCTTGAGTTTACGGCTCGTTGCCCGCACTGCTCGACTGACTGCCGGCTCACCGCTCCGACGAAAGTGTGTCGCTCTGTTGTACTTCAGCTTGAGCTTGGAGAGCTCGGGGCACCTCCCGTCGCCAGGACCCGTGTTACCACGGCAACCGTTAATTGCCGCCGTTTTCGTGACTCGCTCTCTGTGTCGTGATGTCGCCCTTGGGGGACCGTCTCCAAACGGTTGTATGGCTGCGCTTAACCTCGGCGTACGCGTGGCTAGTCCGGGGTAAGCGCTGGGGGTGGAAGGCGCGACGGCCGCGGTTTGAAGCGACTTTCGTCCGATCCTTAAAGCTCTTCTGAAAATAAACAATCTTTGCCGACACCGCCTGGGGCTCAGCGGAAGTGGGGGCGCCGTGCTCCCTCATTTGTACATTAGGGGGAGCCGTCGCTCTCCCTGCACCTCTTGTTACAACGCCCCAGGGGGCGTGCACGCGCATCCAGGCTTTACGCGCTCACGAAGGGGACGCCCCCTTTGCTGGTGGAACCTGTCGGATTTTCTCCGTGGTCGAGCTGTTTGGTTTTGTGTGTTACACAGACAACAAGATGACTTCAACGCAAAAGGGAAACGGACCACCGTGTTCGCCTGCCAGAATAAAACTTTAGTCTTTCCAAGTTTCATTCAGCTAATCAGCTAGGAAGTATGCGCAATCGCCACTTACAAGCAAACGTGTTTTGCTCCGTGTAATAATTACGGTGCGCCCAGCTTCGATTATCATCCTTCAGAGTAAAAGGGCTCTGAATTTCTTAGATTGCCTTAATTATACTAACCAACTGCGGGCCGTTTTTTTCTTTCTAAGGGGTTGTCCCGTTCAACAGATTTCAGTTTATTGAGATTCCAACATGCGTGTCCATTAATTATATATGCTGATCTTTTTAATTATCACTAAATCTACGTGTGACGGATTAATAGCAGATACGCAACCGAAGCGGAGTACGCCTGTGCGCATTAAATTACAAGCACTCACGGGGCAACAACCGTGCTCCTCGTTAATGAAAACGGTCCTTGAAGGATCCCGCATTACTTCCTCAGTCGCTCACTGCTTCAGTTTATTAAGTGCGAATGCACTTCTTAACCGACCCTGAATCACGCGTCCACCGCCGTCCGTCCGTCCGCAGCCTAGCAACGGAGCTAGCTAGCGTGCCTAGCAACGGCGCCGGATTTCCGACGCGTGAGGGCGCTCGCGTGGCGCCTCCTCTCCCCCCTCGCCTACTCTCCAGCTCGCAACACCCTCTCTCGGCGCGCCAGCCAGGCCACTACACTATATAAAAAAATAACAGCATCCGGCGCCCGGTTTCGATCCGAGGACGTTGCGGCCGCAGCGCGACGCTCTACCGACTAAGCCACGGAAGCCACGCTGGTTTCAGAGTTAGGAACGCTCCTTATATCTTTAACGCATTCAAACTACGTCGTCAGCGGCGTTGCGTTGGCGACTCAGCGGCGTTATAGCGGCTTGATAACTGCGTGGTGTACACGTGATACTACAAACCCGATGGAAGAGATGGAAGAGAAGGAGGCGAGGCGGTGGGATGCGGGTTCCGAGCGCAAGCGTCGCAAGCGGGCCGACAACCGTGCATTCGCACTTTCACATTCTCCCCCTCGGGGAAATGCGGGGGACTTTTTGTACTTGTCTTCGCTTCCCCGCCTCTCGCATGATCTGTTATCACGGACTACATCGCATGTATGCACTTGAGGCGTTCATTCTTAAGCGCGGCTTACCTATCATCACGAGCCACGGCGCGTACGCATTAATTATCCGCCTCGCCAAGAGGTGAAAACTGCCTGATGCGCGTTGTTTGCGGCGCCGCTTTCTTAAGAGGAGGAGACAATGGGTTTTTTGTTCAGTTCTGCTCTCGCCGCAGAACGACGCTCTCGCCTCACGCGAATATCACTCGCTTTGTATGCTGGTACAGTGATGTTCCTTACTGGGGAGAAAAATTCCCTATTTATAGGTTGAGAAATTCCCTATTTTAGCACTTATTTCCCGCAGAATTCTCAACAATTCCCGGCAAGTTTCCCTGCATCCTATTTTTGCAGCTGGTATATATATATATATATATATATATATATATATATATATATATATATATATATATATATATATATATATATATATATAAATATATATATATATTTGCGTGGGTCCCTGTTCGGTTTTGGGCGTTAGCCAGCGCCACGTATGTCGACTTCCTTCTGGACGCTGACCTGTTCAGGGAATTAAAGTTTCAAGGTCAACTAAATTTCACTACATCTGCTGCTGAGCGTCAGATGTAGTAAAATTTAGTTGGCGCTGAAATTTCACTACATCTTCCGCTCAGCAGCAGATTTAGTGAAATTTAGTGCATTGCACATTCTGTACCAAACAGCATGCTTACTTTGCATGTAACGCTCTGAGTTAAAACAAAACTGCTCGTATGAAAAAGAAAGAGACATTGTTGGGGAACTGACGTAATTTTAGCTCAGTGCCAGGAGTGATGGCGCCATATCTTCTTGACAGCACGCGTACTGAGGCGCAACCGGAATACCTTTTTTGTATATTACGCAGGAACACATGTGAACAGGCTTCAGAAATTTCTCCCGCTTTACTGGTTCTTTTTCGTGGGGTATTCTTGCTTCTATAGTCCCTCATGTTTTATGAACTGGATTGGGTAAGGGATTGGATGCTTGTGGCTTGCGGGAACACGACTGAAGATATTTGAACATAAATCCGACGTTGTTTTTAGCGAATTGTATAACAGAATACAAAGTAATCAATGGTGTTAAGACCGGCGTACTGACATTATTTTCCTTTTCACTCCACGACTCCTAAAATTCCCTGCATCTATTAAGGATTTCTTTTTTCCCTTTTGGACAGCATTACTGCCGGAAATTCCCCGAAAAAGGGAAAATTCCCCGCAGGGAACATCACTGTGCTGGTATCGGAGACAAACGACGCGGTACTGCTGGAAATCATGTATGCAGCCTATTTGTCCAAAATCTGCAGAAATTCAAAGAATTGTCTACTAGTGCGTAGCATTAGTAGCATTTTTTTTTGCTTTCCATAATGCTGTCCGACAAATTATCTCCAATTACGCCATTACAACGTTTACAGGTGTTCTCCGCCAAATCTGCATTTTTATGTAAATGAGGGCGTTGCACGGTTCGCCATTTTCTCTATCTTCTTTTTTTGTATTTTTACAGCGAAGCTGTTGAGCAAATCGTTTGTGTATGGTGTCCGCAGTTAAAAATAGCAAGAAAATGCCGAGCGCTCGTGCACGCGTGCCTCGAGCGCACGTTCGTCAAAATAATCATACCCACATAGGGCCAATATTGGCTAAAATAAAGAAAGCTCCGGCGTTCGCCGCGTGCCTCGAGCAGCAACGAGGAAGAAGCAAATCGGCTGCAATCGTGGACTTAAAGCGTCGTGATGGTCGCGAAGGTTGTGTACAGCTTGGTTACTTTCAAGTCGGACGCGTTAGTGTGAGCTTCCTGCTTTTTTCCTTATTTTCTTGTTTTTTCAAAATTCTGCTAGACCAATTATCTCCATTTATGTTATTGTAGAGATTTAAGGTGGACCTTTCGGGAAATCTGCATTATTGTGGAAATACAGGGCATTACACGGTTCGCCAGTTTCTGTAATTTTTTTACATTTTTCTGATTTTTTAGTTTCTTAAAATTTCTTTCGATAAGTTATTTCTATTTACGCTATTATAATGATGACAGGTTGAACTTCCGCGAAATCAGCATTATTGTGGAAATTTAGAGCATTGTGGAACACAGTGCTGGCTTGGTGGGGGGGGGGGGGGGGTGGACTCGGCAAAGAATGCTACGAATTAGAAACGGGCGAAATGTGCGACTGGCTGCCCATCCCTTCTGGATACGCTTAGGGATTCCTTCTGGATTAAACGCCTTTTCAACATGGGCGCGTATTGGTTTCAGTGCACGTCTTTTTTACTGGAAAGCAGTACACCTCTAACCAGCCACGAACATTTTCATGTCCGTGTCAGCAGAGAACTACATGGCTACTACTGGCTACACAAATATAGATCCCAAGCTACTACTGGCTACTGGCTACACAAGTAAACTGCTGGAACCGCCAGGGATCGTAACCTGGGCCCGCGTAGAAGAGTGGAGCGAGTGCCCGCCGTCTCGCCGATTAAGCTCTGTCCAGACGCGACATAAAAGGAGAGAGACGGTTGTATGGATTCGGCGTCTGGTGAGGGGGTGGACGCTCTTTGGCGGCGATGCATGAAACAAGAGTGGTGGGGGAAGCAGTGAGTGAGATGACGCCAGAGATGCGGTGTCGCCCCCCTCCGCAACCTTCGAAAGACGCTAAAAGCGGCCGCCAGAAACAGCGCGTTCCAAACTGCGCAGTAAGGTGCCGGCATCTGCGACATGAAAGCAAGCAAAAACATTGGCCGCGTATCTGCTCCTTTCGTTGCAAATGTCGTCAAAAGACGATAGTCTTTGTAGGCATTTGCCAAGGAAATGCCCCCGTTCGCTTTCCTGCTCACCTCTAATGCTGTTCCTGTTCCGTCGCGCTCATCCCAAAATAAACACACAAAAGGTTTGCTCAAGGTGATTTGAATTTACCGCGTTTCACTGCTATAGGCGAGGTTCCTCGATGCCAGCGCTGCAGTACGGCAGAGACGCGCGTGAATGGAGGCGGCCGACTACAAGGTTTATTGAACCGCGTGGCCGGGCTCCACGAGCGTTCCAAGCAGAACGTGGAACCTAGCTAGTGGAACCTTTCGTTGCTGTTGCCGCGTGATTTTTCATATGCCGCCAGGAGGCGGCGGTTTTCAGCAGTAGGTGTAGAATATAATTTGCTATCGAAAAGCCAAGCATCCGTGAATTTTTTAATAAAGGAACACTGTAAATTTCCCTTGCGTACTACTTTCCTGTCTTATATTTGCGTAATGTCTTGTTCATGTTCAACAAAGTTGACAAGTATGAACATATAAACCGGGCTTAGACGTTTACATTTGGGTGTGAGTATATAAGACTTTTGCGCAGAAAGCATTTTACTTTGGCCGGGTGGCTGAATCGAATTACAGACAGACAGACGGACAGACAGACAGACATACAGACAGACCAAAATTTCTGGGTTTAAGTAGCCCAAGAAAGACTATCGTCTTTAAAAAAGAACAGAACTCCCGCTCGTGATGTTCAGGCAGGGGGTGTGCGAGCACTGCGAAGGCGGGAAATTTGAATAGAATTGGACAAACGTCCTTTTAATTAACCGAGAAAGGAGTGAGGGAGGCGAAGACCGTGATGGGTGGTAGCAGCGAGCGGATGCCACGTGCGTGAATTCAAGTGATGCCGCATAGGTAATCGTTGTGGGTGTCTTTTAGAGCTTCGCAGTACAACCACCTTCACAGCGTGGATTGAAGCAAATTTTTTTTTGTATTGTTAAGGCGCAGAGTGCGCGATTTAAGATGTATTACATATTTTGGTAGAGTGTGGTTGGGGGTGGCCTTCTCGAAAGCCTACTCCTTCCTCATCTGAATAGCTATTAGCGCCCTCTGCGACGCCTGTGGGGCGAAAGAGACAATGGGCATGTGATTTGTCGTTTGCCCCCGATATTCATCGGAGAAAACCGTGCTTTCCATTCAGCTCAGTGGACTTGACGAACGACCGTTCACAGTAGAAACTGCCTGAGAACATCGCTCTCGTCCATCGACTACACAGAGGAAAACAAAGGCCCTCCATGTTTCCCGAACGATGCAGGTTTCCTCGGACTACTACATTGCCTAAAAAGGGAATAAAGCGCGCACGCTTTGTCGCCCCTATCCCCTCCTTTCCATAAGCGCCCCCTTTTCCCCTTAACCCCAATTTCCAAGTGCAAGTAGCAAACCAAGCTCTACAACTGGCTAAACGTCCGGCTTTTCCGTCAGTTTTTTGCATTCTCTTCTTGTGACCATCAAGGATCAAAGTGGTTTCTTGCTCTTTTTTGCGTACGTAAAAGTTTAAGCAACGTGATCCGTTCCGTACGAACGTTGGTAAACAGCGACATCTGAAAGCGACCAACCGCCATTAAGGCCGTCCGAGGCTGTCGAGCCGCTTTATGGGTGGTCACCGCAGGTGTGCGGTGGTTCCTACGTTGATTATTCACAGCCGAGCCCAATAAATGCCATTCTTTAGGCCGAAGCTTAGCACATCGAAGCAGCGCCACCCGGGATATGACGCGGGGCTTATCGGGCGGGTCCCGCATAGATTATGCCACCTGTTTGAGGCGCGGTTCCCGCCGTGTACACGGCTGCTTATTCAATCCACGTGCCATATATCTGCAAGCGCTCTTATAGGGCGTAGTCCGGTTCGGCGGCCTAGCTATAATTGTGAGCGAGCGACATACCGATAATATGTCGTGATTCCAAGCAGGCTGGCATGACCGCCCAGTGTGCGAAATGGTTTCTTTAAACAAACCAGTTTTTCTCTGTTTACCGTTTAGAAATTTAACGCGATCCGCTTTTGTTTTCTCTCTCTTTCGGGGCTCTGCATAACAGAACAGAAACAGAAAATTGGGAATTTTTTCCTAATACTAGCGGCTTTCAGTCGGGCCTCGTCATTTGAAGCCCGCCATTGAATGAGAACTCAGCCCATGGTTAAACAGTCGAGTATTTCTTCCTGCTGAACATCGGTCCGGTACCCGTCATCCCGACTTTGCATCCAGTTGCAACTGTCAGAGCCCTGTTTGGGGTACTACGTCCCCAGCAAATAGTTTCCTCGTTATGTATACAGAGGAACACGGGTGAATGAATCGGTTACCGGCTATAGAGGGGAGTCAGGCCGAGAGGGAACTTCCTAATGCAAAGCGAACTACAACTGCCGTTAGATTTCAGATGCCTCCGCAGCCCCTTTCGAAGCTATGTTTACATTGGGCGCCGCAAATACTCCTTTTATACAGTGCTCTTTCAGGTATGTGACCGATCCGAAGGGCGGACAGCTGAAGTGCTTTTTCTCCCTCTCTCCCGCAGTGTCCCCGAGCGTACCCGTCATCATGACGTCAGCAGGAACGGTGGTGGATGGCACCATAGGGCCCTACATGGTTGGCGAGTCGCTCAGCCTCGTCTGCCTCGTTGAGAAAGGTAAGGGCCGTCGTTGGGCAGCACGCTTCCCTTTGCATTCCTGGCGCGTAGACGTTCGGCGGGGAAACCCGCTTTGACACGACTTTCAAATGAGAGCCGGGTGCGTTGCTTTTATAAAAGGCCATTATGGACTTTTTAATGTGGAAGCATTCTTTGCCGAGAACTTCAACGCGGACAGTGTAGCGCACTGTATCTGCACAAAACGCGCAATGAGCGAAGGCAAGACATTTGTAGTTATAATAGCGTAAAACAAATGATATGATAAAGAGAAACCAAAATTTGCGAAATTGGGCTATTGTAGCCAGATCTGCAAACCTCGGCCATCGTAAAAAACATATAAATAAATAAATAAATAAATAAATAAATAAATAAATAAATAAATAAATAAATAAATAAATAAATAAAAAAATAACAAGAACCATGGGATACAAGAGCGAAATCGCCAGGGCATATGTAATTCAGTGATCCTAAACTAAATTAACTTAAAATCGGCTCAGTAAAAAAACTAAAACACACAAAAAAACAAAACATAAAAATAACTGAAGAAGAGCTATTTGCATCACTCTCAACGATGGTGGCGTGTTCAAGCCGTGCCATCAGTTTCAGCCATTTGGGAAGATTTGGCCTCTTTATACTTCGTATTCCCGCAGTAACGCCAGATATGCTGCGCGACAAGCGCTGAAAACGGCGTCAAAATAACGCCGAAACGTCAAAATAAAAGAAAATGTCATGAAAAAATTTTACGCGTTTACTAATATATACCTTACATATAAAAAAAAACGAGTGAGATGTCGTTTTGTGTTCCTTTTAGGCTGGTATCACAGATTAAAACAGTTTTGACGAAGTACTTTCCGCGATTCTTCTTCAGGGTTTTGCCCGAAAAATACGAAACCGCCCATAACCTCCGAAATGAGATAAACCGACACTACAATGCGAGGTTTCCACGTTCTCGATGCAGGCCGGTCCTCAATTTAGTTCCACACTGACACGCTAGAAAGAAAAAGAAAAAGGAATAAACGTAGCAACGCAGCCTCCGCAGACACTCCCAGCAATTTGATCCACTCCCAGATGTTTCCCTTCTCCCCGCTTCGGCACTTTCACCGAGGCCCTTTGCCTATCGCCTGCGATGCCCCTCGTATTTATCGGCACGATTCCGCGTCGTCGACCAAGTGAAGCGCGAGACGAAGAATAACTCTCGGAGCTTCTCTCGACCCGGACGGCTGCGAAAGCAAACTTGGGGCCCGTTCTCTCTTTTTTTTTTTTCTTCGCTGGCTCTTCCGGTAACTCCATCACCGTCTCGCAACTCCGGGGCATCCCGCCTCCGAGTCCGTCGTGGAGATTTAGGCCGTTAGTCCGCAGAACCCTCCAACGGCGAGACTCGCTCCTTCACTTTTCCTCCCCCCCCTCCTTTCTTTGTTCTGCTACGCCATATATATTATCACTACCAAGATGAAAATGCCCAGCAATACCACTTCTGCCTCTTTTGTCCTTTTTTACTGCTTATTTTTGCGAAACCACCCACCCAATGCACGAATTGTCGCACGTTTGATGTTAATAACTCACGCGAACACAACCGCGTCATTTTTCAACATGGTTCAAGTTGCACCTAACGACTCTTCTCTCCCTGTTAGCGGCTGCGAATTTGCTCGCGCTTCGCCCCGTTTCACGATGCATGTCCTGTTATTTCTCCCTACGCACACCAATTGAGGCACAGCTTTAGGTTAAAAAAAAAAGCCCTACAAGTTGAAGACCGGCCAATAACATCGTGCCAAGTTTCCGATCTGGTAAAAGGTCTCACTCAGGTGGTAGAGGTAGTTTAGGCTAGCTAACAAGAACAAGTTGAGGAAGAAGGGAGTTGAAGATCTGCTGTTAACTTGGCGCTGACGACGCAGCTTACTTGGCTTATAGTAGCAGAACGACTTCTCTTCGGTCGTTCCCAGGACCCGAGCTTGTAGTGGCCCCTGGGGACTGTTTGCTTTGTCGCAGCAGCACAGAGGCGGCGCAGAGCTGTACGTAAATGCCGCCGCAACGCGGGCGCCCCGCGAGGAATGTGAGTGAGCGCAGTTGGCGGTAATGGTGGGTGCGAAAACGCACGCGATGCTGTTTCGAAAGACCCGTCGCTTTGTTCGCCCTGCCGCTGGGTATATGTCGACGCACTCTGCCTTACCAGCGTGTCGCTGAAAACGTCTTTTGAACTCGCCTGCGTTAGCGCGGGGTCACCGACAGCGTGAACTCTCACGGTTCGAGCGTATTGCGGGCTTTGCTCTGCCCTTACGAAGCGGCCCAAAGATTTTTGGGGGGCAACTAAACAAAGGCGCGGTAGGCGGGGGAGGGGGGGGGGTGAGGGGGTTCTTTTAACACGAAAGTGTTTTATTACCGGATAGTCGGAGATTTCGCTGACGTCATATCCATCACGGAGGTGACGCCACTACAACGAAGCAAGTGACCTGTAAAGAGTGCACCCCGGCACACAGGGTCTTCTTGCGGAGAAGCAACCTTCAGTACTAAAGAGTACGTTATACTTAGGGTTGTTCGTCTTCTGGTTTTATATTTTAACACGAAAATGTTTTATGCCGTGATACCCCAATATTTCACTAACGTCATATCCGTCATGGAAATGACGCCAGTACACCTTTGCCGAAGCGACCCCCCAGCAGGACGCCGCTCGCCAAGCACACCCACAAGACAGCCGCCGACCCGCAAATCATGCGCAGATGCAGATTTCGCTGCAAATTTCATGTTCGGGTTTTACTGATTCCTATGACAGAAAAATCAACCACAGTTTTTTTGGTGGTCGGCCAGAATATTACTAACTCTTCGGGTTGCAAAGGCTGGATTGAAAGGAAAACACAATAGAAATATAGCGCTCACAGGTGCCCTATAGGCATTGCACTCCGAGCGGGAAAGTCAACTACGTGTGAACTGTAGTCACAGTATGCGGTAAAATAATCAGAAAGAAAATAAAGACGTCTGCGTGCATCTTACGGCAAGAAACGGCCAAAATCATCATTTAAAGGCAATCGCTTTGCTAAATACTTCAAGCAGGAAGGGAATTTCTCCGTTATTTTCACATGGGATAGTTTTTGCTTGAACATGTAGGTGGTGTAATCCGAATATGACGCTCCGCCGGTGGTATAGAGCGCATTTCATTCGGTAGGGCACAACTCGTGTATCTTTCACGCGAAATTATTTTGCAGCGATCAATTGAAACAGTTTTACATTATGGAAAGAGCCCTTACTTCAAGGTTTTCGTCGCTTCGTCTTTAATGTACTCGAAGTTACGACGGCAAAACGTGAAAGCGATGCAGTTTATACCCAGCCTGCTCAGCATGAGGGAAGTACGCTAGCCTGTCTTTATTCTGCGGATTGTAGAACGCTTCGTGGCCCATGATTTAGAATGGAATTATCTCCCGCTTTCTAAAATGTAATTTATTATAAAGAAAGATTAGGCTAGAGCGTATGCATTTCAGGACTGTCACTTATTTTGTCGTGCTCCGCCCGCGTTAGTGAATGAACCTGACCAAGAGGGGAATTTGGAAAGAAAGCCTGGGTTCAGCATTGGGAACACCGTGAGAAGAAAAAAAAATACATGAAGCTCACTCTAATGCGTAAGACGCGAAGGTAGCGAAGCTGTACGCAATGTGCGCGACTATCCCGACGGTTTGAGTCCGCAATTGCAGCTGATTTGCTTCTTCTTCGCTTCCGCAACAACTTATACTCCATCTTTGTTGCTACAACGGCGAAGAAGCAAATCGGATGTAATCGTGGACCACGTGAGGAGGCGGCAGTCTTCCACGAACGAACGAACGAACGAACGAACGAACGGAACGCGCACACTTGAACTATAAAAAAATAGGCGCCACAGGTGCAACGTGTACACTATCACGTGTTCTAGCTCGAGCAGGTGGCGTGATTCCTCGTGGCCGAGTGGGTAAGACGAATGACACCACCAAACCGATTCTGACGTCGTGGCCGCTGTTGTAGTTCGACTCAGTGCCGTCTTGGCCATTGAAGTTTCAATCTACTGCACATCGGTTTACGGACAGCTTCGCTGCAACTGAAAGTCTCACACCTAGTGTGAGGTTTCTTTAATTTATTTTATGCAAGAGGTGGGGTTCGTTGGATTCTTTTGATAGATTATAGTAGTGGTTACGTTCGTTGTACCCGTGCGCTGAGCAAGTGCTGCCGCAATACGGCGAACGCGGGAGTTTTCTGCGGCCAACGTTGGCCAATCTGTCTAAGTGGGTATGCTTGGCTTGACGAACGCGGGCATAGGCGCTTGGCATTTTCTCGGTACTTTTAACCGCGAAAATTATACACAAAAGATTTGCTCCACAGCTTCGCTGTTAAAAAAGACACACAATCTGCTACAACACTGGAAATGATTCAGGTGACTGGCAGTAGCAGTTCGTTTTCTAAATACGTTCGTGGAATTTGGGCTTTCTGATGTCATAGAGAAGTGCACACACTTTTGCATGTTTAGTAAATTATTCATACTGAGAGGAACTGCCACAATGATGGAGGACAGGAGGAGGCAACCAGGGAAAGTCCAGGTTGGTAAACAAAGTTAGCATTCTAGATGGCTGACTGGGAAAGTTGGCAGACTACTTAGCAGAAAAAGAGAAACGAACGTGGCTGTCCATTTCTAGTTAGCTGGCTGAAAAAGCAAGCAGCTATACTACCAAAGAACCAAAACGCACCATGGCTATCCATTGTCATTCTTGTGGATGCAGCCCTTGCTGTGCTACTGGGTTCTAACCGAGAGAGAGAGAGAGAGAGAGAGAGAGAGAGAGAGAGAGAGAGAGAGAGAGAGAGAGAGAGAGAGAGAGAGAGAGAGAGAGAGAGAGAGAGAGAGAGAGAGAGAGAGAGAGAGAGAGAGAGAGAGAGAACGATCGTTAATGAAGCCTGGCTATGTTAGCCTGGTTAAAATGCCTAACTTGCCAAGCCAGATGATGACGTGATAAAGATGACGTAGATGATGCTGAAGAAGTAGATGCGCCCAGAGGCGTTCAGTTTTTTACGGAGACTGGTCTAGACCTGTGTGTTTCAGCTACGCAACCAGAGCTTTCGTAGCCCGTAAAGCACATTTGGGACATTTCCACGGACCTAAAACGTCCTTTAGTTAATTGTCCATGGAAAGCGGCAGTCCCAAAGATACTGCACGGGACACTCTTTGTGTCCTAAACAAAGCACATTCACAGAGCAGATGCTGCAGGTTTCCTCACACATCGCAGTGTGGGCAGAGTGGCGACGTAGTCAGTTTCAACTTAAAGCGCCATGCAGACAAAACCCAAGTTTGATTCATTCGAAAGATTGCCTGGTTATAATAATACCAAAACCACCTTGAACGTAAACTTCGCAAATAAGCTACATAATTAGGAAAAAAGGGAATGGCCATGCGACTCAGTAGCTTATTTCCCACACTAGAACCTACGACGCAGTATGCCCAGCTGTGAGATTGGCTCAGGCCGGCAAAAGTAAACGCACCTAAGAGGACTGACGGTAAAGAAGACATTCCGCATGCGTTCCGCAGTCCGCTGCAGACCAAACAGCGCAATGATGTTTGCTTGTAGACCTGTCCTTGTTACGTCATGGCAGACGTCAAGAAACACGATTTGGCGGGAGAATCAAAATTGTAACCTAAAATGATTATTTTTTTAGTAAATAAAGCATCACTTTCTGCCGGAAAAGGGCTGTGGGCGCTATAAAGCACCAAATCTTTCGAATAAAACAAACTTGTATCTTGCCTGCATGGCCCCTTTAAATAGGAAGTTGCGCGTGAATGCGACATTCAACTGCATGCGATGTAAAATTGCTTCTCCCCGCTTGGAGAGTGCAGGTGGCATTTTAAATTTGCAGTTCCGATCAATCGAATGTAGCGGCGCGTAATGATTTGATACCGCAGCCCAGGCTGCGGTATGTTTCATGTTCCTTATGTTCCATGCTACTCTAAATGCAAGAACAGAGGCATCTTTCCTGGAGAATGGTATAGATATTTCCGGTGCTCGATGGTCATGCGCGATAAATGCAGCAGTGTCAGCCTTGAAAATGCCAGATATCCCACAATGGGCCGGAATCCACTGGACTGCTTTGCCATGGCGAGCTTGTACAGCTTGGAAATGTAGGGCGTGTATGTAAAACACAAGCTGGTCTTGTGGTAATGGCGCTAAGACGTTGAAGTGCAGCCCTGGAGTCTGTGAAGATAGTCCATTCTCGTGCGGGCCCCTTGAGGATGTGAGTGAAAGCCACCTGTAGAGCTGCAAGTGCTGTAGCTGTAGTTGACGTTCTGTTTCTGAGCATGGCACTGATGGTGGTAACGGAGTTGCTCAATACATATCAGTTGCGAAGCTCCCTATAGGCTCGATGTATTAAAAAAAGGGTAAGCACTTAATCCCTGCGCTGGGTGACAGGAAGGGAAATCATGGAGTATGAATAGCCTGCCATCTGTCGACAGAAAGTTGATGTAGAATTCAAGTGACTGCGGCTGTTGCCGTAAGTCATAATAGAAAAGGCGGTGAAAACACTAGTAAACATTACCTAATTTAGTCTTTCTTAGAATAAAAAACCAAGCTTTATTTAGTAAGCTTGATTATTAAAAATAAATGTTTAGCAAATTTCAGTTTTTGTCTCCTGGGTGCGCCGCCAATACACTTCCCCTTAGCGACAACGGACCAAAAGTGCTCGCAAAGTCCTGATTATGAAGCTGTTTCGCAACACCGTGTATAATGAAGAGCTCTGGGTTCTAACAATGGATATTAATAAGCTCGCCCGTGAAATCTTCGAAGATTAGGTCGTATTTATAAAGCAAGTGGTGCATTGTTAGCACCGCTTGTGAGGCCGTTCTGAATGTAAAAGCTTGATATTACAAATCGGGGCTTATGTTGCAAGCTTACCTTGTCGATTGCGGTGCTTCTAAGAATTCTTATTATCACCCACGCGCTGCTTCGCTAGGCGTTTTGTTTTATTCGTCGATTTGGATATTCCCCCCGCCTCTTTTTTTTCCCATTCATTTCCTCTGACATGCACAGTCGGCGTTTCACAATTATAAATACCGATTTGGTGCAGCAGCAACAACCACAACAAAACAAACAAGCAAAATCAGAGAGAGGGCGTTTGCTGGGGCTTAGCTTGAGTTGTTCTTCGGACTTAACGGTCAGGTGAACCGGTCAGAGGGGTTGCGCACTCAAGAGGTATTAACAATACTTTCCAGAGGGTTCGTGAATGTCTTGAGACAACGCACTATTTCCCAGGATGACGTTACCTCTAGAGCACTTTGCCCTTTTGCGTCAGTGCAGTGTGCCTGGGGTCATATGATCAGATACTTGCAAAAACCGGGGGGAGCATTACGTTGACAAACTCATGCCACACTAAGTGAAATTGCGGGTGTCGACGGATCCAGTAATGGGCAGAAGATTCCAGCACGACGGTCTCACGTTACCAGAAGAGCTGAAGAAAGAAAAGCTGTCCAATTGTGTTCATTTCAGGACGCATGGGAGTGGTAGTTTAACGTATGCGTGGTACAGGTTATGGTGGAAATTTAAAATAGGTGTTGTTGCGACCGCAAGTTGCGTGACCGAAGGGGTGTGTTGTTGAAGCAGTCATCAGGACAAGTTAAGAGAAGAAAAAATGTTTATACAAATATTGCCACATTTTAGGGATATAAATGAATAAGTGTTAGCGGTCCGGGGAGTGCGGACTAAGATGGCCGGTTTCCGGTCCATCCCTGCTTTCTCCACGCTGTGGCTAGGATCGCACCGTTTAAGAAGGTTCGGAGAGTCAATACTGGCGAGCATAAACTGGTACTGAGAGGGACTATTCTCCTCTCTCACAGGTGAACGTCTTTGCAAACTAGGGGGTGATGTCCGCCTTAGATCAAAGTAGCAGGGAGCACCGAGCTCGAGGTCCCGCGTAGTTAGGGGTACACGTATGCTACCACTCCTCTTTTTGGTGATTTTGGCCGCTGGTTGAACGAAAGCGTTCCCAGTTTGCTCGTACCCGCTGCCGAAAAGGGAGGCGTCACTGCGCGGCGGTATTACCACTTCACACGGTCGTCTGCGACCACTGAGGGAGACATTCAACCAGGAGAGGGTTCGGCTGGTCCGAGTCTTAATTGCAAGTCAAGGCAATTCACAACCGCGCACAAAAGGGGTGGAAAAGTTTGCAGTTCAAAACGTAATGGCTATGCCAAAACCACGTCTCGGGGTCCCTTTGATTAGTAGTTAGGCTCTGTTACGGCCGATATTTACAGAAACTAAAAATATTAGGTGGTAGTCATGGGAAGTGGTAAGAAAAATGGCGAGTCGCCATGAAAAGGAGGTAAGCCTGCCGAACAGCTATATTTGCTTTAACAGAACTTCGGCGTGAAGGCTCATAGTTCATTAAGAATAATGTAAGGCACCAAATGGGAACGCAGAAAATATGATGAACAAGGAAGACGCATCGCTGCCTGTGCCGTACGTGTTCCATAAGCTTCATCTTGCGCTGTACATTACTTTCAAATACATTTCTTGGACATTCCACGTCAGCTTAGGGGCTATGGCGGTCTGTTCCTCAGGCCTATGGCACGGCTTCGCTTCTGCAACGACTAAGAAGAATTTTTTTTGAAATCTTTTGAATATTTTTTATTTTTTTAAATTTTTTTGTAATTTTTTTGAATTTTTTTGAATTTTTTTGAATTTTTGTCCTACTCCAAGAGTAGGGCGCAGTTTATATATTTGTCAAGTGATGTTTAGCTGTATCCTCCACTACGGCATGCCTCATCACCCAGTTGTAGTTCCAGCGTAACGTTTCAGTTCCTCAACCTATAACACATACGTCACCTAATGATGTAGTGACAGCTACCCATCAACTACTGCTGACACGGGGGGCTTAAGTACTGACTTAAAGTCCCTGACTCTGGAAATAATGGGCGGTGTCGTCATGAAAAACCTTATTTTACTCCGATGAAGTCTGTAAATTCTTTTTGAACTTTTTAGGCATGCGTTTTTTGCTTCAACAAGGCGCCAAATCTGTCTCAAATTATGACGGTTCCATAAATTAAAGGATGAATAAGTGCCTGTCCCTCCACTTATTCCGCTTCCCCTGGCCTCAGCAGCCATTGTTCAACGCACGAACGCCAGAAGTGCCCGTCGAGGCGTAAACAATCCTCTCAATTTTAGCCCTACAGTTTGTCGTTTTGCCGATTTTCTTGAATATTTTGCGCAGCATATGTCATGGAGCCAGGCCATATAGGCATCAGATGTGACTTTGTAAACGAATAAAGAAATTTGGCCGCGTATCTGCTTGATTCACTGGTGACACTATCCTGCCTTGTATTTCCATATCCTCTTTGCCTCTTCCACGCATTACATTGTTCCCACCACTTTCGATCCGCTCCTGAGAAAAAATATTGAGTCATCAGCGCTATGTTAGTTCGTTGCCTAAGTGCCCAGTGAACTTTGCACTGACCACGCGCTTTTGCTAGTTTTAAAACGCGTTTTCAGATAAATAAAATGCGTTTAAATGGTTGAAGAGCTAGGTGCGCATGGTTTGAAGTGCTATACTGTGGGGTATTTGTTATTTCGTGAATCTTTTTTGTTAGAAGTTACGGTGTCGAAAGTGCTTACGCCTAGCTAAAATGTGAGGATGTTCAAGTTCCAAAAGGGAAGATTGAAAGAAAAACTTGAAGAAGCGAACATTTACAGGCCCACTTTCGCGATCAAGAGGTCGTTGTGGTTAAAATTACATCGCGGTTAAGCTGTTTCTGTTATACTTAAGCGGCTGGTTTATAGGTACAGCTGAACAAGTCGGCTATAGCTATATCCACTCGAAGTTGGCTTTTCTAAGCTTTACGATAACTTAAAAAATAAAGTCTGACTTAAATAAACAGAGTATTAGTGCACTTGCGCTGTCGAAAAGAACGGCCCAGTCAAATAAGAAGACAAGAAGTATTTCTGTAGTTTGTCGTATTTTCGCGTGCCGTACTGTCGTCTTGTCTTATTCTTGTCGTGTCGTCATTCTGATGTTCTGTCGGGTGTAGCATTCCTGTCCTGATTTTGATGTTCCGGACGGATTACTGTCTTGTCGTGATCCTGATGTTCCATATCAGTAGTTGCTTATGGTTTGAATGTTATAGCCCATTGTGAAGAGTAGCGTCAATGGCAAGTCTGTCGTGACTACAGGGATGTTTTTCGTTGAGAAAATTGACTTTGTCGTTGCGACATAATTGTGTGTCATACAACAGATGGCTTAGTCGTAACAACAGGACTTCTGTTGTCACAACAATTTTTTTTTGTCGTACGGCAGGAATTCTTGTTACTTTTTGCGGTATTCCTGTTGTGATTTTAGGCTGGGAGATTGGTGTTAACGTCGTGAAAATTCGGCTAAGTTGGGCGGATTTGCAGCGTTAAAGATATCTGGTGAAAAGTGTAGGAGCGGATATTGCAAGAACTAACTCGGGGCTGGAGACAAGTAGTTGATTCGAGTGACAGACAGACAGTCAGGCCAAAATTTCTGCGTTTTGGTAGTCAATTGTCTATCATTGCTATCGTCTTAAAAGCCATTTGCTAATGTACAGGTTAATCCCCCCCCCTTCTTTTTCACACTTTTTTGCAGCAGTTCTACTCGCAGCAAAACAAGAAACCGTTCCAATGTTATGCATGTGTGGCCCGGAGGCTGGGCTGGGCTTTTTTTAGAGTTCAATGTGGTGTCTCGAAAGCCCTCAGCAAACCAAGCAGAAAAGGCAGACGCAGACAGGTTGCAGTAGCCGTCGCATCTTCTCGCCCCGTTAGACCGAGGCATTTTGAAACATCTGCGCTGAAAAAAAAAGGAAAAGCACGAAAAACCCTCCCAAAACGCGAAAGCGGGGCGTTTCTCCAGGAGACAGCTTCTACGCAAATAATAAAAAGTTAGCATAAATAAGTGAACACAACGAGGAAACAGGTGATGTCTTTATATACAGCTTGTTGTGATTGCAAAACTTCAAATACTGAGCACCGAAGAGTAGCGTAGAAAGCAGAGATGGGAGAAAGCGAAGCGAGAAAAAATGGCAAGATAAATTCTTTCTGTCCTGCACATGGCACCGGCGGTTTGCGTCGCGTGGTGTGTTTGTCGTCTGTTTTTCCCCAAGTACGGAGGCGGCTGTCTTTGAGATCGTCGTCTTGTCGGATTATGCAGCGACGGGGGAGGAAAGGGTGGGCGGGAAAGCGGGTGCCTCCGTCGAGGAAAGACGCTGACGAGAAAAGGACAGTTTAGGAATCAAACCAATAGCTTATTTCTTTTCTTTTTTTTTTTTGTACTGCAAATAACGGAGGCACGTTGGCAAAAAAAGTTTGGTAGGCGACGCAAGACTGAAAAAGGGGGGCGGGGATGTTAAGCGCACGAATTGAAAGAGAGAAGCCAACCTTTTCCAGCGAATGGCGTACTTTTTCCGAGAAGGGAATGCCGCCAGAATGAAGGCAGACGGACGTAGGCAGGCATCCACTGAGAAGGGTGACTGCCTTAGTGGCTTCGCGCAAGCATGTGCTGTCTCTGGGTGTCTACTTAGGAACCACTTTTTCTCTTCTCGAATAAGCTTTGTTTCCCCCAGAATCTGCCTCAAGCGGATGAGACATGGCGGAGTTGGTTTATCCCTGGTCCTTCTTTAATTTTTTTTTTGATTCGGTAGAGAACTTGGCTCCCGTGACTGACAGGGTGGGGCGCTTTTTTGGGGAGACCTATATCCCGTTTCTTCTCTTTGTGGCTTCCGTTCTTCCGCGTACTGGTGACACTATTATCAAACGCCAAACTTCCCTGTACCTTTGTACTTCACGGCTGACACTCGGCCCACGCCCATGAACTACGAGGTTTATACGCAGATCCCGCCTTTTGCCCCCCCCCCCCCCCCCCCAAAAAAAAAAAAAGAGCGCTTCGAATGACAAATGCTACAAAATGGACTCGAGTTTCGAGCGCAGCTTAGAGACGCAGAAGTGGCTCCGCAGTACCCAACTTCAAAAACAGGATCGTTTACTCGCAGTTCAAACGCTCAGCCGCTAAAGAATTATTCCGGACTTTTTTCAGTTTACAACTTTTTTCAGCGAGGCCTGAAACTGCCGTTTCAGGCCTCGGTGAAAAAAGTTATAAATAGCACATGCATGTAACCCTTCCAAAAGTCAACTCCGAGTTGGTGGTTGACTCAAAATTCTAGAGATGTTTAGGTTTTACTTAATTTATTTTTGTGTGCCCACAAAGCAAATGCATTGAAGAGTGGAATGGGTGGAAAATAACGGGAAAATTTCTGCCGATACGTAAGAAAGCACCCAACCCAGCTATGGATGCTAGTGTCGAGACCAATGTTTCTTAATCTTAGTAGGAGCAGCCGGAACGCAACTTTGCCAAACGCTTTATCAAAATAAAAAATGCGGTCAGTTTATTAGTAGTGTTCAAGGATATGGTTGAGCTTGGGAATAAACAATATTAGCTGAGTTACACATAAAACTACTCCCGAAAACCACGCTGTTCCGAGTTGAAGAACTAAATCCGACAACATGAGAGTAAATTACGAGTTTCCATATTTTGCATCGTAAGGTAGTGGTAGACATTGACATGTAATTATCAGGTTACTGTTCATTTCTGAATTTAGATACTGGTACCTATCTTGATATTTCGCTATAAGTGCTATAAGTGGGGACATTACTGTGTTGTAATAACTGGTAAAAACTTCAGCCAGGTTAAGAGAGCAATCTTGTTTAATGCTTTTAAAGAATGCGTAAGGATTGCAGTCAACGCCAGGAGACAATGATCCCTTAAGTTAGTTAACAAGTTAACTAAGGTCAACCTACACTGAGTATACAAGAAGAGGATATAATGGAAAATGCACCAGGAAATACCATGTTTGGTGATCTCGGGTATTATGGCGCCATTGGTGACATTTAGTAACCAAAATTTCTTGGTATTTTTTACCAGCATGCTTGGTGGTAGTCGGGGAGCTTTGTTTGGTACTTTTGACAGCAGTATTATATTCATTGTCTGCTGACCATCACAAGGGCCTCCTCTAAATAGTATACGAGATTTCTGAGAGAGGGTACAATCGAGTTTTCTTTTTTAGGTTTTATAGCTGCCATAGGTTAAAATTAAATCAGGCGGCGTTCGGACTAAACAAGACTTCCCGAGTAGGTACAAAGCGATGTGGGTTAGTTTGGTTGGCTTAAAAAACTTGAATTTGCATTTCAGCAGTCGTTCGTCGAATCCGTTTAAGTAGTCACCTAAAAAGCAGTACAGCTCATTACTAATTCTCGCAGTTAGCCTTGTGCTAATTTCGGATGGTTTCCGGCATAACATATATTTGTGCTTCTAATTTTCCAGTTAAATTTTAAGAGATAGGATCGCTGAGTGGGACATGCAAGTTATTTGCGAACATAAATCAGGGCAATTTTTAAGTACAGCAGTTAATATATTTGTGGGCGTTGGCGTCACTAATATATGTTCAGATACGGCTTGTGTTAAATTAAAGGACAAGCATGAGTCAATAAATGGTTAAGTAAATTACATTTTGGGCGTTTGACAAGCATCTTAGCCCTGTTGGGTTATTATGCACGCTTTATAGTAAAATGCTCTGGATTAATTTTGGTTACCTGGTATCTTTACGTGCGCCGCAATCTCGACGCACGGGCATTTTCGCTTTTTATTGCCTCTGTGTCAAAAGCAGCAACCACGGCGAGAAATGCACCCACATCCTTTGGATCAGTAGAGCAATGTTTTAGCCACTGCGACACCGAGTAGGCTACGATTAGGCAAGAGATGAGCCATATTTGGAAACGTTACCGCGGTCGACCATTCAATGCCTGAGTATCTAAAAGCACCAACTAAGAAAATAATATTCGTCGAGGATAAGGTATGTTACAACTATGTTTTTTTGCGTTGGGAAGTTCGCTAAGGAAAGCAGGGGAAGCGCAAAGTGGATGATAACAGGCCGCTGCCGTTATTCTGCAGTACGAGGGCTTAACAGACAACCAATTTCTAAACCAGATGCAATGTTTAGCACTGATGACTCGAATTGCTTTTGACGACCTAGAGAACGCCACTTCCGTATATCTTGCCTCTATTTTACAGCGATAAAGAACTTGCTGATTAGAAAAAGTGAAGATTTTCGCAGTGACGTATGCTTGTATATGTAACCATGCTTCAGTTCACACGATAATATATACAAGTGAGGAATTGTTACCCCATGACGCCTCCGCGCGACTCTTTATTACTGTGACAGACATATCGACAGTCCGACTTTTTTAGATTTAAGTAGCTTATGAAAGAGTATCGTCTACAAACAGTTAATGCACATCCAACAGCTGACACAGACAGAGATTAGCAAAGCTTCCATCGCCACGCTCAATTGAATACGTATACTCTTTTATGCGGAACGTGTACTCCTGCTCTTGCGTTAGTTTGGTCATATGAATACTTGTAATGCTTTTTCTGCATGTTTCCCCTCTTCCTAGGCTCGCCATCATGTCGACTAGTAAGGAAAAAAATGTCGGCGGCTCAGCTCTGCTAACCCTGGATGTGCAAAGCGAAAGCTTGCAGCTTGATTTAGTCCGGTCTGCTTTCGGAGTTTTGCGAGCCGAACGACTCGCTCTTCCTCAGTCCCCGACGCTAGCTTCGCGCGCTTGGCATTTCGGACCTTCTCCAGTGAAGCTGCTCGCCGGGCGATATCCGCGGGGTGGTCAGGCGTTGCTTGCCTATGACGGCTCAAAGCCTCCCTCTCCCGCGCAACGCTCAGAGAAGACTGCCAGGGCTGCGCATGCGCAAAGCGGCCGCGGCGGCTCGCGCACGTGGCGGCGTCTGAGCTCCGCGCGGCGAATAACATAATGCGTTGCCAACGTACAGCGCATCTGCTGTGAAATGCAGGTCAAATTGCTGGCGACGGCGAAACTCGGCTCGACTAGGTTAGTTTTGCTTTAGAACTCGAGCTTTCCTCTAAAACTCATCGAACCCTTCTCGAAACCGGTGTCGTCGTACAGCGGGTTTGCTGTCTGGAGAAGAGGTTTCGGTCCCGGGGCTCTTGTGACATAAAAAGAGAAAGCAAGCTTTCTTGAATTTAAGACAGATGGCGGCACCGTCTCGGTTTGCTGCTTGCGAGCTACTGCCAAACTGGAGAAAAAAGAACCACGTTGAACCGCTCAACAAAAGCAACACCCATTTACGCGAAACTTGCTTCCAGTCAAATTCAAAATCCAAAATTCAAACTGATTTGAACGTGTCGAAATGGAGCAATCGGATAGACATCAGCTTCATAACGCGAGGGACCCAGGTTTGATAGAGACCACGAGAAGCGTTTTTTTTTTTTTGTTCTTGTGGCGCTTGATGTGCTTTTGTGAAAACCCATCTCGTGAGTTGGCGTTCCTGCCGTGTGTTTTGGGCGCAACGATTTGGATTTCGGACTTTGAAGACATTGGCTTTCTACCAGAGAAAGCTTCACGTTTCAACCATTCTTCAACCTCACCTACGATCATCCTCATCGTCAAAGAAAGCTGACTTTCCTGCAGTGCGTTTTGGGGTGGACGGTCGCTATCAGAGAGACAAGGAAAGTTTCGCTTTAAAAAAAAGGGAAAAAAAAAACCCAGTCGTGGGCGGAACTAACGCAAATGAGCGCGAACTCGCCAAGGAAGAGAAGCGGGAGAATGATTACCGGGGCTTAATTAAACAAAACACATGCTTCATATAGAGTGTTATTTCCACACAAGGCTACAAACTCCTGAATTATAAAATATTAAATCACATTACCCTCTGAGGATGCGAAAATGGTTGCCATTTTTTATTATTAAACCAGCGTAACAATGCTTTGCTGTCATAAGCTCGAAGCCGTTAAACCGACCGCAATGAAACTAGCTTGTTTTTATCCTGGCAGGTCCAGTATATTCTTCAGCAAAATTTTCGTGCAGATTAATCACCTTTGCACGCATCCAACACACCATGCTCCAATTAAAATTTAGAAAAACTCATTAAATGATAAATTAACGTACACGCCCCCATGTTTGCTTAACGAGTCCCTCGGCGTGTAAAGGTATTATGATTATACGTGCAGCTTACAGGTAGAATAAAGTAGCTTAGTTTTTAATCGCCTCACAATTTGCACACATGCTATATATGCTATATAACGTTATTCTCCTGTTTTATGTGCAATAACATATTATTAGTAGGAAGAAAGAAGAAAGGCCGGGAAGGCTGGGAGGAACCAGGTGTACAGCCCGGTTGGCGGAAGAAGAGGATGAGATAGGGATGGGAAGGCGCGCGTTCTCGTCCCGTTTCAGGCACTGCAATCATTTATGCAAACTCGTTTCGCTCAGGAAACGTAGAAGGCGTTTCGTCGCCTTCGGTGAAGTCGATGGTAGAAACCGATTACTTAGGATAATCTCTACTGTAAATGGTCGATTGTCCAATCGGCTGGGCGCGGTGGCAAGCACGCTTCTCCCCAGCGAGCATTCGGGGCACATGCTCTATAGTCTCTTCCGCCCCATAGGCGTCACAATGGGCGCTGGTGGCCATCTCGATGAGGAAGGAGTAGGCTTTCGTGAAGGCCACTTCCATCCACAGTCTACAAAGCAAAGTCGGCTGTAGTCGAGACAGCCCATACGGAGGGAGGGGATATTGAATATGCAGAGGGGGTTCGAAAATTCTGGTGTGTTCTATTGCTTCATGGTGGTTCTACGAGCAAAGGAGCGAAGCGTCCTCACGGCACCGGTCCTTGAAAGCGGAAGCAGGATGGTGCGGTCGCTCTTGTGGTCTGTACGGGCAGCTTCATCCCTCAATACGTTGCCGATGATTCCGCAGTGACCTGGAAACCACGGGAATATTGTCTTGGCTGGCTGTAAAGGCCTGACGAATTTTTTCTCTAATCTGAATCACCAGTTGGTGGAGAGGGCCGTAGTTCAGGGTTGCGCGTAAGCTTTGTAAAGCAGCCATACAATCAGAGAAGATAGCCCAGTTTTAAGGAGTAGCTCAGATAACGTGATCAGAAGTCTCACTAATGGCTGCAAGTTCTGCAGCTGTCGGCCTCGTGGCATGGCAAACACGGAATTGAGTTAGTAAAATCTTCTGGTACAACCACCGCACCTTCGGCATTGTATGACGTTACTGAGCCATCCGTGTATACATGTTTCCGGTCGTAACAGCATCGTAAGCTTTTGAAGGGGCAATGATGACAAGTCGGCTTTTTTGCCAATTCCCAGAACGCTGAAACGAATCTCATGTTGTGCCAGGCACCACAACGGGGAGGACGGTGTTACCGCAGGGGCGTACTTCTACTGAATTTCAGCCCTGTGCATTGTGACAATGGATGAAAACGTAGATCCTGTTCGGTTATGAGGGAGCTGCGCCAGATGGTGAGATGGCAGCATCGTGAGAAGCCTGATGGGCAGGCGTAGTGTTTCAGTAGCCACGTACGTTGCTATTGGGTGTTGCTGGGCTATACAAATGGTACCCACTGTTGATGCACAACGCGGCAAACCAAGACACGTACGCACAGCCTGCGCTTTGATGCTCTGTATTATCGGAAGGTTAGTGGCGCAAGTATTGAAAATTGCTGGCAAGCTGTAACGCAAGGCTCCTAAAAAGGGCAGAGTACAGCTGCAGCATTCTTCTTACCGATGTTCCACACGTCTTTCCAGCAAGAAATCTGAATATGTGGGCAATGGTGGTAAGTTTCTTCTTAAGTACAGTCACATGTGCGTTCCATGGAATGTCCCTCTCGATGACGACGCCAAAAGATTTTAGATGCGACGGCATCTCATTCATTCTCCTTGTCTCTCCATACGGCGTTGTCGTTGTCCGTCCACACCCCTCCCCCATTCTCCTCGCCGCGCGAGCTGCGCTCTCCGCCGCTCACCCCCTCTCCTCTCCGATAGCGAACACTCTCTCGCGAGGGGCATTGGATTGGATTCGATTGGCTTGGCTTGGCTTGGCTTGGCTTGGCTTGGCTTGGCTTGGCTTGGCTTGGCTTGGCTTGGATTGGATTGGATTGGATTGGATTTGGATTGGATTGGTTTAAAGTGGACTGTGTTGGATTGTGTTACGTCATAGCCGTGCCACGTTGCGTCATAGTCGCGGCAGGGGGTTCACGGCACGTTTCACGCGATGGGAGAATCAACCTAACGGAAACAACAACGGAACCCCTTATGCGTCGCATCTACACAGGGGTTCCCGCGAGGTGAGGTGGGAGTAATTTTTGTCATGCCTGGGGTAGGGAACCAACCTCCCATTGATCTTGACGGAATAACGAAATATGTGCTTGCGGGTAAAGGCAACCAGCGAGCACTTGTCAACCGAGATGCTCAGACCTTCTCTGTGCAGGTAAGATCCCGTGACATTGGCCGCCTTTCGAAGTCGTACCCTTGGCTGTGGTAGGTTGACGCCCGAAGCCCAGAGGCAAATTTCATCGGCTAAATGGAGACGCAGAGAGAGAGAGAGAGAGAGAGAGAGAGAGAGAGAGAGAGAGAGAGACCTTTATTTGCCCTTCTATAAAGGCTTCTGCGTTGCTGGGGGAAGGACCTGCTGTTACCAGTCGCCCCCAAGAACTGCCTCAATGTGTTGGAGGAGGGCCTCCCAGTGCTCCTCTTCTGTCAGTAGTAGTGAGGAGGTGGTCAATTGTCGGACTGCGGGGGGCGCACACAAGTCTGACGATCGTTCGAAAAACGTTTTACTTGGCACCGCTCCTTGAGGAACACCACGTTGAATAAAGTGCTGTGATGTTGGGCAGTCCTTCGTCTTGACAAAAAGATGTTCTGGACAAGAAGATTTCTATTTATCGGCAAACTCGCCCACCAAGTCCGAAGTGCTCCAGGGCGTCTAGAATAGGCTCATGAACGATGTTGTAATAGGCGCCCTTAATCTCAAAGAACAGGGCTGCTGACGGGTTTGCGACTTTTTTCTTGCTGTGCAAACGTTACCAAGTCCACCACGCAGTTTATGGAGGAACGCCCGCGTCGAAAACCGGCCAGAACTTCAGGGTATATAATGTTGTATTCAAGGAACCACTGCAGCCGCGTTGGTATCATTCTTTCCATCACCTTGCAAAAGCAGCTTGCCAGGGCAATTGTACGCTATGACCGAAGGTCAAGTGCAGATTTGCCAGGCTTGAGTAAGAGGACCAGACGTCTTATTTTCCACTCTGGTAATACGACGCTACAGTGTAACGATGCCACGTCTTGTTAAAATGCCCAAAAGCGTATGACGTGCTGGAGGGCCAAGGTGGCATAGTGTGGAGTAGGAGAACCCGTCGGGACCCGAAGAAGAGGTACGCCTGCAGGATGCCAGAGCCGCCTCTAATTCTTTTATAGAAAAGAGCACGTTCATTCGTTGATCGCGTGAGGTAGGGACTCTACGGATTTTTGCAGATCGAATGCCATCAGGTCTAGAGGCAACCCTAGCACAGAAATCTTCTGTGCTTCCACCTCCGGATGGTTTTCATTTAGTGCCAAAGCCTTGAATGAATAGCGTTGCTGCACAGGCGTCGCCAGGCCACGCTATCCTCCATACAGAAGATAAAGGCTTCCGAGAATCGAGGGACTCGCAGAATGATTTCCACCGTCGTGCCTGGACCTGAGCGATGCGGCGCTGTATTTTTTTCTGTGTGCTTCTGGCTACCCTTAGGTCGTGTACAGCTTTTGTACACGTTCTACCGTCGCTCCGCACGCCGTCGAATTGCCCAGATGCGTTTAAGTTCGATATAAAATTCTGCTACTTTTGGCGGCATTGTGACAGTACTCTTGCAAGCCTGGGTTGCATTGCCGATCGTGGTTTCTAGGCTTGTGGAAAGGCCCGCACAGCTGGCGTCCTCCATAAGGAATTCAAATTTTGGCTTGTCAGTATGTTTGCACCTTTGGTCGAAAAAGGGTGCTGGAGTCCGTTAATTTTGATGTATGTTGGAACGGGATCACTGCCTTGTTAATTACGAAAGTTGCCGACATACAAATACTCGCAAATAATAAGTTATGGCGGAAATAAAAAAAAGTGCGTTTGTCCGGGCTATTCTCAACGCGTAAGGTCACGGTAAAGTTCTTTCAGAAAGGATATAACCATCCTACTGAACTGAAATCACTAATAGTAAACGCAACCATTGCCTCATAAAGCACTCGAATTTGACTAGCGAGTTCTTGAAGGGGTTTTACTTGAAGTATCTGTCCGGAGTTAAAAGGCCATAAAGGCGAAATACAGCTTCGTTCAATTGAGAGGAACTAGCCTTTGGTAACATACTCAGCTCCATTCCAGAAAAATAGTACGTTTTTTACCCGAAATTACTCGAAATATTGAAAACCTTCAAATTTTGCACTACAGCACTACAGTGACGTAATATCGCCGGCAGTGACGTAATATTCGCCAGAACTAAAAACCTAGCCATCAGTGGGATAACTGCACATTAGCATTCAAGTTATACAATCAAACGAACGAACAGGCCCCACTACAATCGCCCAGCCATGTTTCTTGGGGGCGGCTTAGGTAGCCTGTGATCTGTGACGTCACAGTATGACGTCACAAATAAAATTGTGTGACGTCACAGAAAAAGTGCCGGAAAGCGGCTGGGAAGTCGCCACTGCTTCACATGTTTTCTTTAATATCTCGAATATTTGTTTGAAGTTTGCGATAAAGTTAGTACGATTGAAATCGGGACAAAGCAGTTTTTTTAATGAACTAAATGTACTTTAGCGGAACACAACACATGTTCAAACATTTGCACGTGCCGTGCGTTTCATTCGCGGGCAGTCATAGGATTTGACTCCACTTTTCCACGGTAAAGGCGAAAATCGTAGCCACTACGACACGACTAAATTACTGGCCCACCTTTCGGACTACGTGGTTTTATCTGCATGTTTTCGAAGCTGTTAATATTCCAAAAGGTTTTTTTTTTCTTGGGGTGGTGGGGGGGGGGGGGGGTTAATAAATTCCACTTGGGAACTTTGCTTCGCCTCGTAGCAGAGCTTTTTCTTTCATTTGAACTGAAAAAAAGACCATAGCACTTTACGGGAGGTTCAGAGCAGTCCGTGTATATAAAATATGCTCGCATGACCATGCTCTAACATTGCCATAGCAACGCACCAACTTCTCCGTCGTCTTATGCGCTCGAGACTGGTTGTCGACTAGTACAGTTCTGGCGACTCCAAATGCTTTTTATGACATAAAGACGGGATTTTATATTTCCCTATGCTTTATTTCCCAGTTAGTGTATCTTTCCTTCGTGCCCTGCAAATGGTGGACGCTTTCTCGGCTCCCCCTTGTACCGTTTGCTTGCTGGTTTTGCTCGTTCAGATTGATTGATTGATTGATTGATTGATTGATTGATTGATTGATTGATTGATTGATTTCTCGCGCCTCCGCTGTCTCGTTCCCTAGCTCATTGGTTTGCTGGTTCTGAATATCATTCTATCGAATACTTAAGTAATAGCCTGCTAGATTTTCAACCGATACATTCGTCGTTAATCAAACAGTCATTCAAAACAGACGAACTTGATGCTGTGCCTTACTCAACTTTTAGGTATTACACGACGGTCAACCATATAGCTAACTTACTCGCTGTTGAGTAGCATTATCCCAGCTTCAACACATAAGGGCAGACAGTCGCTCCAATATTTCTTGCCATTTAATTTATTGAAGCCTCGGAGATGCACGTGTTACCTGCAATAGGAGTTTTGGGTAAAGCCTCACCATTGGTGCTCTTTAAGGCCTCACAAACGCGAATAGCTTATCTGAGGGCGTAAGGAATGATCTTAGGTGAACAAAATAGTGACTCTGATGTGTCTGTTTACAAAAACTGGAAGGGAAAAGGAAAAAAAAATTTCCGAAAGCACCCATAAAACACTGAAAAAACTACGACGCGTCATGTGCGCGACTTACGATGGTAGCGTAGTAGAAAAGACTCAATAGTTGTAGCGTTACACGAGTGAGTCCTGCTGCCTCCGGATCTTGCAAATTTTCATCTTTTTGAGCATCATTATTTTTATTAAAATTATTATCAAAAGAAAGCATTATGAAATATTTTACCGAAGAAAATTATTAATAAAGAAAAGCGATATAAAATATTTACAAGCCTCTAGAAATTGTGTTGTGTCACCCCATCATTCGGAACACGTGAAGTTCCTTTTGTCTTGTCAACAGGAACAATGTCTCCACAAGGTTTAAGCCCTGCAAAACGACAGTTTCCGACGATTTGGAAGCGACAGCGACGAGCAAACACAGCAGTCTTCTCCGCAGGCACAATCAATGCCCGAAGGCAGGTGAAAGGAACACGGCAGGCAGACTAACTGAAAAATCACGCCTTCGTAGCTCGTTCAGCTTGTGCGCGACTATAAATGGGGTCTTCTTTGTTTACACATAAATTAAAGCTCGAATTGATCCCTCGCGTATCTGGGCCCCTTCCGCTCCTCACCCCACCCCGCTGGTTTATCGCAATACAAGCCAGCATGTCACAAAGCGCGCTGCCTTTCCTCTATGGAGTCGAGAGAGCCAGCGATCCCCAGTAGGCTCCGAACGAGCCATCAAACGTTGGAGTGAGCCAGCGCGGCCTGTATGGCTGCGTCCCCCAGGGGAACGTATTAAAAAATAAAAACACCCGAACTAGAGAGCTAAAAAGCTCCTCTAGTCTATTGCGCTAATAACCTCTGACGCGTTCCGTTGGCTACCGTGTGCGTATGCATTTGTATGTACACAGGAGAATTGGTTATGAAGTCACCATAGCGCTGGCGTTCATCTGGAGTATAGCTCCTCTGCAATTGTTTATCAAGGCAAAGCATGGTAAAAATGAAAAATGCAGCGCTCCGTAACGTCGGTCATAGTGAGGCAGAGTGTTTGGTGGTGTTTGCTGGCTGAAACTTACGCCTTATTAAATGCGTGTCCTGCAAACGTGACAATGCACACTTATTTGATAGCTAAAGGCTCCTACGTCATTGTTCCTTTCGTAATAAAAACAATTAAATAAGCTTTGCCAGTTCGGTTTAGCCATTGCCGATTTCAACGTCACAAATCGCAGTGCGAAAATGTCTATGCGGCAGGGATACCCTTTTTACGTCCTGCGGCGTTGTCTCCACTATTACACAGCTGTATGTTTTCGTGAGTAATAGTGCTTGCTCTCTGGGCCCTGTAACATGCCGGCATAGACCAACTGTTTGAAAACCTGCTGTTTCTTTAACGATGTTCTTGCCGCTGTAGAGCGACAAGAGGAAGTAGTCAGCGGTGCATTTGGTTAATTCAGTAAATTACAGGTGAATATAGCCTCGAGCTTGCATTGCTCGGTCGGCCCCATAGAACGCACTGAATGCGACGAACTTCCGGTGGTGTGTTTGACAGTTATTTTACATTACAATCCAGAATAGTTAAAGAATGCCGCTATAAATATCATATTTCTAATAAACTATTATCTAAATGTGGAGATTATTCACTCTAGTTGTCAAAGAAACACGAATTTTGCACACAAAGTGGTTCAAGCTAGCCAGGGTGGTTTAGAATAAACGGCGGAGCGCTCGTGATGCCATTTTTGCCAGTAGTGTAAGTGCCAAGTTCGTGCACACGCAAGACGTTTCCGCTCTAGCTCTCACAATGCTTCTTCACGGACGTACAGCATATGAATTAAACCGCTGTTGTATTGGAGGACCAGTTTTCGAGACGCATATTTCAAGCGTCTGGCAAAATTTCATTTTTTAAAACGCTGGCTAGTCTCATTTTAACACCAAGGCTCCAAGTATTTCGCACAAACACCTTCTTGAACAAGTGAAGAAAGTTCATTATGGAGGTTTCTTACCTAATGGCAACATAACTAATCCGTTCTCGCTTTAATTTTCTTCTGACCGGATAAACCACCATCAAAGCGGCATCAGGAAGTCCCTCATTGTTTATTTGAAACCTGACTTCATAGGGTAACTAAAAACACCGTCTGCATAACAATAAGGTCGGCTGCAACGACATATATACTTGCCCGGAGGCAGTTTGTTTAGCAGTTCCCCAGCGTAACACCCGCAGGGCTTAGCGTGAACCAGAGAGGTGAGACGTCAATATTTACACCATGACCCCACCCGCATGCCATTTTCGGTGAAGCGTAGTTTTTTTCGCCTGTGCATGGATGAAAATTCGGAAGGCGAGGGGTGGCATTGGATACATGGGGATAAGTTCGAGAAACCGTTGGCTGAGGGACCGATAATTGAGTAACCGAAGATCCAAAACCACGTTCAGAAGGAGTTTGAACTCGGCTTCCAACGGTGCTATACCGCTGGCGGGGTTGACGGGACGCGACGATCGAATTTCCCCGCGAACGACATGGGTTGGGCGGACACGCAGCAGCTCCCTTCGAGTGGCGGGGTAGGCCGCAACGAGCGCGTGCGTGCGTGCGGTGAAGCCAGCTTCAGAATGGCTGTTATAGGTGTTGGATTCGCTTTGAAAGAGGATGTATTACTTCGTGGAAATATACTCGGCGTATTTTGTGTCCCGGAATATGGAACGGCCGCCGGAGGAAAAAGGAGAAGGGTTATAAAAACCTTTCGTGCTTTCCTCCTTGTTTTAGCTTAATTTATTTTTCATGCTAGGCGCGCGTATACGCCTGTGGACGCAGTTCGGGCGGTTCGCGTAGCAAAAAAAAAAAAAGGGAGAAAAGGAAAGAGGGTCAGTTCAAATATTTGACGCGGTAAACGTGGCCTGATTCACCGGGGCACTTTTACAAATTAGAAGAGCCGTCAGGATAGGAGCTAGCGCGCGTCCTTCACGGCACCCAAAGAAGCTATTCACGCGAGGGACACAACTAGCAATGCGTAAAATATGTCCCGGCAAGCGTCATAAAATGTACGGTTTGACGAGCACGGAAAGATTCCCCGGAAATGATTTTCTTTGTTTTTATTTTGATCCACTTTCCACAGGCCTAACAAGCAAGATATATTACTAGTAATGCGTCTTTTTTGCGGTTGTCCTTGCATTTTATGAACTTGTACTACGCTTCAAGCGGCGGGTATCCTAATCAACAAAGTAAGGACTAACTGCAAGTGTGCGTACGTTCCAACTTTACGCGTTCAAACTTGCATCTGAAGGAAGAAACTGAGCAAGGCGTTCTTTAAAACGCAGTATGTACCTTTTTTGGTATCGGCTGGAATTTTGCCTGGTATAAAATGTATAGGGCTGCAATATGAGAGTTTGGGTTTGGGCTAGTTGGTAGCGATAATACATGACTTCGTGTAGCGCAAAAAAACGACGACAGAGGACACAGGGAGGCGACGGGCACAAGCGCTAGTGGCCGTCGCCTCCCTGTGTCCTTTGTTGTTTTTTTGCGCTGTACGAAGTCATGGATTACGGCGATATGAGTTTGCTAAGTCTTGGCCACATGTAATTTAACTACTTGGATTAATATTTCGCAAGTCAACAAGACATTTTTTTATTAGTGCATGGTTTATCCCGGTTCATTTATTTTTGACGGTGTTCATACGAGCATTAAGACGACAGCCTTATGGGGTCCATTTTGAGAATGGAATGATTGATTTTATTCTAGCAAGGATGCCAAAAGGGTCTGTTGTGGAATTTGTGGCTAAGGAAGACAGTCAGTTCAAAATAGTTCAAATAAAGCTTGTTCACGGCACTTGGAACTTTGACTTGAACACGGCAAGCCTGTTTACGCCACACGCACGCTGGTAGGAGGGACGAAGACACTCTGAGGTGACGATGGTTCATCCAGAGACCCATAAAGAGCTGTTGGGGAGCCACAGACGGTGCGTCTAGGGGGGGGGGGGGGTCGGGTCATGTAGAGAGGGGGTGATGATCCGCCATCATACTACCTCATAGAGACCTATTTTTAGACCGAATATTGTAATTTTCTGTGATATTTGATGGTAGCCTCCCTGACATATTGGACGTGTTCTGCAGAAGGCGTTGTTCTAATACAAATTTAGGAGCCATTTCACGTTGTAAAGGTAGGATGGCCTGAGAAGAGAGAGAGAGAGAGAGAGAGAGAGAGAGAGAGAGAGAGAGAGAGAGAGAGAGAGAGAGAGAGAGAGAGAGAGAGAGAGAGAGATTCTTTAATGAGCTCGAAGAGGTCAGCCCTGCATGCTGGGCTTGCTACTTCAGATGGTTGGTGAACATGTGATAAGGGTTATATGCTTACATGAATAATACAAATAAGAAAAAGAAAAAAAAACCGAAAGAAACTCCACCAGAGAGACACATGAACACACATAAAAAAACAACAAAAAAAGTCAGAGGCAGTCACAGGCTGGAGTATGTGCATGAAATACCATCACAGACATGGCTAGAGAATGCAGACGTTTTGTCTTTTTCTCATCATTTCATAATGATAGGGACACTGGAGCTCTCATTACTTAATGACACTATGAAGGACCACAGTTCAATCCTAGCCGATAAACTTAGGGCATTCAGTTTTCCTCCCGCCATGGCCTCTGTATTGACAGCATCTGGAAATTCGAAATTCTACAGCCTTTGCAACTTCCCTGTGAACTACCTTCCCGATAAAAGTAAATCAAGCTCACCGTGATGGCAGAGTTGTCTTCGCGGTTAACTGTTTAATAGTTTGTCGCGAGATAGTTGTGACAAAACAAGCGTTACAGCTGTTTCGTGTACCCTAATCTTCCCGTAAATGGGGCATGTACTGACAGCAGATGGGAACTCTGTATGTTTACAACCTCAGTGTGAACTAACTAATTAAGACAATTAAATATAACTCCGAGTAACGACAGACCCATGTTAGCGGTCAATTGCCATGTGATTGCTTTTGTAAAAATTGGTAAAAAACCAGAGCTACACTTGTTTCTGTAGAGAATTTGCGTTCTTCACGCCATGGTGCTTTTGTACGCGCATGAAAAATGCACTGAACACAAACCAAATAAAGCGTCGCTTTAAAACCGGCGTTTTCGTGTTTCGACACAGAAAGTGACCGCCGCCGTGAAGAGTACACAAAAACAGACACTCGAGTTAATCGGAATTGAACCCGGATATTCAGAGTAGGAACCGAGTGCGATATCACAGCGCCACCACGGCACGTTATTAGTGGTGAAACATGGCTTGGCCTAATTCTTGCCGAGCTGACGCACACCGAGTGGTTGGTGAACGTGTCGGCACACGAGTGGAACAGTTGCCCGCCAGAATATACAGGGAATTCTCGTTATAAAGACGCTGTTGCGTGCAGTGGTACCCGAATTCCTGTCGAATTATTCATGCCAAAAGTAGAAGAAATGAAAGCGAAGAAAAAACACGAACACGTTGTCGCAGCAAAGAGGTCTTTTAACACGAAAATGCTTTATGCCTGGCGACACAAAGATTTGACTGACGTCATATCCGTCACGGAAATGACGCCAGTACAACGAAGCAAGCTGCCTGTAAAGGGTGCACCCCTGCACACAGGGTACTCTTGCGGGGAAGTAACCTTTAGCACTAAAGAGTACGTTATACTTAGGGTAGTTTGTTTTAACGCGAAAGTGTTTTATGGCGGGATACACCACGATTTCACCGACGTCATATCCGTCATAGAAATGACGCCAGTACACCTTTGCTGAAGCGACTCGCCAGCAGGACGTCGCTCGGCAAGAACACCCACAAGAGAGCCAGCGACCCGAAAATCGTGCGCAATTTGCTGCAGATTTCGCTGCACATTTCACTTTCGTGTTTTATCGACTCCTATGAGAGAGGAATCAACCACATTTTTTAGAAGTATCGCCTGGGGTAGCTATAATACTTTGGCCTTCAAAGCACGTAATCAAACTTGAGTGTCCCCAATAATTTTTTTTTTAAATTTACGGAAATGGCACAAAATGAAGGCTTACTTTTAAATTATATTATTATTATTAAAATATTATTATATGGCCCGTTTATTGTAGGTAATAATGCCAGAGGCGGCTTTTAAATGTTGAACTAGGTCTCGTCCTCTTCTTTCTTAGTCTCGCCTCGAATACCCATTTTCGTGTACCCTCTTTATTTATTTATTTATTTATTTATTTATTTATTTATTTATTTATTTATTTATTTATTTCAGGATATGTGGCTCCGTTTGTGTCGCTAATACGACATCTCACAACCTTACCGTTTGGGTATGCGCAGAGACACTTCCAGCTGCCTTAATCGTTTTTTTTTTCGTCTTCCTTCTTTTCGGCACTCCGTCTTCGTAGACGTTCCCCTCCCCACCTTCCTCTTGTGTTGTTTTTCCCCGTCACCTTTTTAATTTTATTTAACGCCTCGTTTGGCGCGTGCGATTTCGCCAGTACGTCGATACATTATCTTCGCCCACGCGAGAAACAAAGGCGCGAGATCCGAGTGAGCGATTAAAGCGAAGGTGTCGCGTATCGCCGCCCAGGCCACTCTCGTGCGGCACGCAACCGCCCGAGAATCATTTTTCTCCGTGGCCACAGTGGCTTTTCGTTACCACAACCATTTATATTTTTCTCCTTCTTTCTTCACTTCTGGCGTTTGGTGGCATCGCGCTGGTAGCGAACGTTCCGGGCTGTGCCGACTGGCGTTACGGACCCGCTGGAGCGTTCACTCACGCACAGTGGTACCCGCACGCACACAAACCGGACGCACTCGTGCTTTAACCGCACAAAGAAATTTTCCACGCCTTGCTTCTTTTTTTCGCGTTGCCCGTGCGACGACACGCATGCCACACGTGCGCTGTCTTCTGCACTGGCAAGCTCGCGTGCTCTTTCCACGAATTTTGGGTAGCGCCGTTAGCGCTACACCGAGTGCAGTTAAACGTCACATGCACAAAGGCAAGCGTAAACGAGCTCGCGCGTGCATGCGAAATGGTTGAAACGTCGCGTGCGTGCTGCTGCTATCTATCTAATCCTTTATTGTTTTAGAAAGCAGTACGTTTACGTCCAGGGTCGGTACAACGAGCGCATACTCGTGGCCGACAAGCGCGAGGTTCTTTTCGTTATGCAGAATAGTTAACAGCGTTGTTCTCGGAGCATTAACGGGTAACGTGTGAAAAAGGGCCACCGACCAAACTCCGCACCAGGCGGCCTAACGAAAACACCGGGGCTTTGCACGGGGCAGAGGTGAACTGTAGATTGTTTTACGCTGTTATCGGGAAGCTGCATTATACGGTCGTAGGCCGTTGGCGAATCTTAAGAAGAAATACCAAAATGTGCTACGCGAATCTCGTGCAGCTTTAAGATGACATTATGCGCTTTAGTGAGCTTCGTGTGCGGAATTTAAATATTTAAGCGCTCTTTTTGGAACCATAGGTGCTGTAAAGGAAGCTTTCCGCTGCGGCTTACCACCACAAGTTTAAAAGTTTAAAACCTAAATTAGCGTACACATGCGCTCAAGATGTTATTTTTCTAAAACAGGTTCCACGAGACCGGTACATACTGTTACGTAGCCAAGAACAATGCAGCGTTCTTCCAGGCAAACACGTTTTATTGGATCGACGACGATGGTTGAACTCGAAGCATTTTCGTTGTTGCTTCTTTGGTTGGTCAATCCCACACTTCGAGGTATGTGTTACTCTGGAGGAACACACCGCTTTTCTGGAATACCCACAGCAACTCTGAGGTGTGCACTCTGTCAGCCTATCGTTTGGATTTGGGGTGTACGGCGCCAATCGGTGCCTGCTGCTTGGCGTTCGCTTCGACAATGTCGAAATGGAGGGTGGAAAAGGATGAAGTGCCGTACGATATGATAATGATTCTAGGGTTGCACGCAATTTGGCGCTCCCGTATGGCCGTGCGCCACTGTGCTGTCAATGCTATGACGGTGAGCAAGTATTTCTCACAAATTGTAACCAGCCTACTTGAAGTGTATCGTTTGCTGGAACCTGAACTGGAATGGTTATGTGTATTGTAAGCGCTGTCAACATTTGATGTTTATTTTAAATCTTTCAGCCAACCGAAGCATGGGCGACGGTTTTTAAGCCGGCGTTGACGCATGTTCCTTTGTAACAAAAAAGGTAACAAAAAGAAAGTCGAAATGGAGGAATCGGATGGACGCCGGCTTTACATCGCGAGGGACCCAGGTTCGATTCCGGCCGCAAGAAGCGTTTTCTTTTCTTTCACCTCACCCACGACCACTCATCATCAGCAGCAGCAGCAGCGAACGCTGGCTTTCCTGCAGGGCGAATTCGCATACAACGGCATCAGAGAGGACCCTACAGTTTCGCTTTAACGGAAGCGGAAAGGAAGTCGGCAAAGCGACACTACTACATCGCAGCGTCGGCGAGTGGAATGCCGCGGCGTTTCCCATCGTGCGGGCATTTTTTACCTCCGCGTTATTCTTTATGGAAACATTGCATTAGGTCGGGAACACTGGCGATCAAAAAAGAACATAATATTCTACTGACGATCGGGCGACACACTCGCTTTATCAGATGAGATAGTCTGTGCGGCGTGCAAAAGAACAACAAACATGCGCTTCGCTTCAAACACTAATACAGCAGCAGGATCTGTAGTTGGGCAAGTTGGTAGTACATCATTTGACGAAACATCGCGATGCACGGGACCAAGGGAAGAAAAGACGACAACATTTCGCCTATATATTCCGTTCTTTGGTTTCAAATAAGCAGTTGTTAATCAGCGCTTGTGTCGTCTTTTCTGCCCTTTGTCCCGTGCATCTCGATGTTTCGTTAAATAACATAAGACAGCTTGACGCGGCCAGACCCTGGCAACAAAACACATATAAGTAAGCAAACCGAAGACATGGTTCGCTGCACGCTTACTGTTGTCTTTTGTTTGAAAACAAAGCCTTTTCCGAGGTGTGTCGTATGTAGCGGCAGACGTGAGCACGTGATCTTCTTGCGTATTCGCACGTATCGTTTCTTATCACTACGTGCTCCAGCTCGGTTTCATTCACCGCGTGCGGTCGAGTTTTCTTTGGAAGCAGCTCCGAGTCAGGTAGGTAGGCAGCAAAGCTCGGATTCGGGGAGGGAGAGCTGCCGTATGAGGGGAACACGCAGAATTCGAATGTGAGAACGTTTGGAAAGAGGGACCATTTGTGAGGAATCGGTGAGCGACGAGGTAGTATTCGGGTAGCGCCCCCTTCCCCGCGCGGACGTAATTAGAGACGCGCGCACAAAAATCGTTACTCCCCAGCTCTTGTGCTCCCCCTCACGTCATAGTGGCTCCGGGGGACTCGGGTTTTCACGGCTGGCCGCGCTCATTCGCGAGACCAGATTTCGTTTTTTCGTCTCTCTGTTTTTGGTCTTTAGAGGCGTCTACGTTGCTACGCGCCTACAACTTTGATTTGCTTGATTCAATGAGTTTTTGTTACTCTATACCAATAGGCCGGCGGCTTCTGTCGTTCGAGCGCACGTGCGTTCCTTGTTAGACGACCCTCTGTGCCGTCGGGAATACTGACATTGCCGGAACTGCCCTGTGCCCTCTCTCCCTTGTCATGTCACGCGTCAAGGGATTTTCGTTAGCGTCTCCTCGCGCTGTTCGCAGTTCCTGGTCGAATTTTCCTTTAATTTAGCGGTGAGACGGCAGTTTTTTTATACCCAGATTTTGCTTTCACTTCGTTTCCTTGCTTTACTAAGCACCGCGAACAATCTGCGAATGACAGGCTGATGGCTAATTGCGCGTTAATAAAGCCGGTAGGCGCCAGGCCTTGGTCGGGCGCTACAGGCCTCATTCCTTGGCGAAAAGCTCTGGCGCCTTTGCGCTGCAGTCACTGCTCAGAAAACTGGTGTTCACTAGAGTCCCCGCTTCCGTCGTAGAGGGGCAGCTGCATGACCCCTGTAATTAACGATTGTTTTGAATTTGAGCGCCTGCGTCGTACTTGTTTTTTTACTTGTTTAAAAATGCTCTCGCTTAAGTTGTGCGAGCTTTTATCGCCTAAAACGCCGAACTGCGAAAAGTCTCCGAGCCACTGCTGAACTCTGCACGTGGTTTGTTTTTTCGTTAACTAGCGTGCCAGAAACCTAACGCTCTAAGCACTCATTGGTCGATGCGCTTAAAAAATTTTCAAAAAGCTTAAAGCGCGCTCTCTGCTTTCATCGTCGAGCGCAGAAACGTTTTTTGTGCGGATTGAAGCCGACAACCCGCAATGTTTGGATTGCCTTTCATTCACGGAAAGGATCGTTATGCAGTTCGACAAGAAGTATGCGCTTGTGGCTTTACGCGTACTAAAGCCGAGATACAGGCAACATATAACGTGCGGCTTCGTGACAGGATGCACATTATTCAAAAAGAGTCCCGTGGATACGCTTTTCCCCAAAGCGCTTGAATAATCAATACTTGCTTTCAAACGACCGAAGTACACCAGCGACGAGGCCTAACATTCGACGTGACATGCTGCACTAAGTAATGCCATTTTTCATTGCGTGATGTTTCGGCACCCATTCCGTTTCGACATAGAAAGTACTTCGGTCATCCTTGTTAATCATATCTGCCCTCTTGAAGACAGTGACTGGTCTATAATGTGCACTGTTTCGAAGCACACCGATTGGCATTTTTAGGAGTTCACAGTGTCTCGAGGTCGCAAACTTCTAAGAACCAATAAACCAACTTTTCCAGGCTACCCGCCGCGGTGGCTCAGTGGCTAAGGCGTTGTGTTGCTGAGCCCAAGGACGCGGGTTCGAGTCCGGACGAGGTGGCTGCTTTTCAGATGGAGACGAAGAGCGAAAATGCCCGTGTGTCGAGATTTCGAAGCTAGTTGAAAACTCACAGGTGGTCACAAGTAATCCGGAGCCATCCACTACGGCGCGCCTTATCGCACAGTTGCAGCTTCGGCGCGGTAAACACCATGATCATCAGTCAGCTTTGCCAAGCATCCTACACATGCGTACGTGCTTCCGCTCCGTAGCTGGTATTCACTGGAAACTTTAGCTGCAATTTCTTCGCTTCGCTTAAGGGAATCTACCATCATAAAACTGATAAATATAAAAAATAAAACAATGGAAGATAAAAGTATATATATATATATATCTATATATATATATATATATATATATATATATATATATATATATATATATATATATATATATATATATATATATATATATATATATATATATATATATATATACCGAGATCATGAGGTTCGATGGGCCAGTATAAAAATAGTGAAAGAAGTCGACTGACACGTTTCCCGTTTTTGTTGCCAACAGTTTCGGAGTTAGAAACTCCTTCTTCAGGGCTGTATTTTAATTTCTCACATTGCGCCTTTATACAAAAACTTCTGTGAGGGAGGGTTACTTCCCTCATCCCTACAGGAGAGGTCGCGGGTGAGGGGTGTTTCAAACAGTTTGAGCAAGTGAGGCATTCCGATTGGCTAGAAAGGTGGAAGGTGAGGGAAGGGGAAAGAACACGGACGAAAAGGCAGCACGAACAACGTAACAAGAGGCACACAAGCAAACACAAGATCAAAAACAAGAGTGAGTTGCGCGCTCCGCAAATGGTGTAACAGTAGTCAGCAGGAAAGGAAGAAGAGCAGAAAAAGAAAAGAAAGAAAAAGAAAAAAAGGGGGGGGGGGGACTGAAGGGAGACGGACATAAGATGGCGGCACAGGCATAGATCTTCGATTCGGTCAAACTGCAAGGTCGCATGCATGCACGGCCCGCCAAGTCAACACATGGTCCCCGCGCCATACTCGGAATTTCCTGTCTCATTTTCGGTTTTGTTTTATTACTGGTTAAACCTACAGCAGCTCTGGTCTTGGCGCCACTTCGACGAAACCGAGTGGTGCGGCAAAGCCTTGCTACGCGGCCAGCGAGCCGCGGAACAAGTAACACTTGGATTTGGTTTCGTTTGCGGCGCATTCTTCGGCCGTTTGTCTATCAGTGGTGCGGCGGTCATAATTCAGGGCGCCGTGCGTCGGCGGGCCCGCGGGGCGCGCTCACAGATGTTCAAGGTCACTGATGAGATGGTGGTGGTTGCCGAACGGGCGGGGAAGGGGGGAGGGGGGGGTTGGGGCGTTCTACCTGTTTGTTTTGCTTGACTTGGTCCCTAAAGCGGGGTTTCCTTTTTTTTTTTTTTTTCCTTCTTGCTTTCTTTTTAAGTTGTATGCACGGTCCTGGTTCTGTGTTCACCCCCTCCAATGCCCGAAAGGTCCCGATATTTCCGTCTAAGGCGCAGCTTTTTGTCGCAAGAATGAGAGGCGGCCCGGGTCCTCATTGATGCCATGGGTGAATGCCTGGAATTTATGTATAAAGTAGGACTCCCTCTGCTCGCGTTCGAGGGAAGAGCGGAAGCCGGACTGCAGGAGAGTGATTCTGATATGCTCAATGGAATGGTCCGGCAGGCGCATATGTTTGGAAAATGGTAGACCCGGCTGTGAGGTGACGTGGGATTTGTGGTTGTTGAATCTGAGTCGGAATGCATTCTCGGTCTGGCCAATATAGTCCTTGCCACACATTTCGCAGTGCAGTCTGTATACGACGTTACTTGAATCACAGTCGAGGCTTTCTTTTATTCGGAAGGAAAATTTGGAAAAGTTAGATTTTGCCGTGTCGGTTGGGGTGATGAGGGGACAGATTTTGCAGCGCGTTTTCCCGCATGGGCGGCAGCCTGAGTGTTGTTTCGGGATCCCAATTTTAGCCTTAACAACTCCCTCGCGACTCCCTCGCGACCACCGTCTACAAAAAACCCACGGATCGCCAACAGTACCTGCATTTTGACAGCAACCACCCACGACATTGCAAAGTTGGAATACCATACTCGCAGGCATACAGATACCGCCGAATCTGTTCTGATGTCCAAGAATTTGACAGAAACTCGCAAAATCTAAAGAACATCCTTCTGAATCAAAATTACCCAGAAAATATAATTGATGACGCAATCAACCGGGCCCGCCAAACAGACCGCCAGTCAGCATTGTCAAAAGCCAATTCAAAAAAAAAAAAAAAAAGGAAACACCCCAGACCAACCTGATATTAACATACGGGGCGAACATGCCGCGAGTAAACAACATACTGAGCAAGCATTTCAACATGATCAGACAAAGTGAGCACCTGTCAGCTATCTTCCCCGAACCACCCCGTGTAGTGTATCGTAAAGACAAGAACTTAAGAGATGTGCTTGTTAAGGCTAAAATTAAAATTGGGATCCCGAAACAACACTCAGGCTGCCGCCCATGCGGGAAAACGCGCTGCAAAATCTGTCCCCTCATCACCCCAACCGACACGGCAAAATCTAACTTTTCCAAATTTTCCTTCCGAATAAAAGAAAGCCTCGACTGTGATTCAAGTAACGTCGTATACAGACTGCACTGCGAAATGTGTGGCAAGGACTATATTGGCCAGACCGAGAATGCATTCCGACTCAGATTCAACAACCACAAATCCCACGTCACCTCACAGCCGGGTCTACCATTTTCCAAACATATGCGCCTGCCGGACCATTCCATTGAGCATATCAGAATCACTCTCCTGCAGTCCGGCTTCCGCTCTTCCCTCGAACGCGAGCAGAGGGAGTCCTACTTTATACATAAATTCCAGGCATTCACCCATGGCATCAATGAGGACCCGGGCCGCCTCTCATTCTTGCGACAAAAAGCTGCGCCTTAGACGGAAATATCGGGACCTTTCGGGCATTGGAGGGGGTGAACACAGAACCAGGACCGTGCATACAACTTAAAAAGAAAGCAAGAAGGAAAAAAAAAAAAAAAAGGAAACCCCGCTTTAGGGACCAAGTCAAGCAAAACAAACAGGTAGAACGCCCCAACCCCCCCCTCCCCCCTTCCCCGCCCGTTCGGCAACCACCACCATCTCATCAGTGACCTTGAACATCTGTGAGCGCGCCCCGCGGGCCCGCCGACGCACGGCGCCCTGAATTATGACCGCCGCACCACTGATAGACAAACGGCCGAAGAATGCGCCGCAAACGAAACCAAATCCAAGTGTTACTTGTTCCGCGGCTCGCTGGCCGCGTAGCAAGGCTTTGCCGCACCACTCGGTTTCGTCGAAGTGGCGCCAAGACCAGAGCTGCTGTAGGTTTAACCAGTAATAAAACAAAACCGAAAATGAGACAGGAAATTCCGAGTATGGCGCGGGGACCATGTGTTGACTTGGCGGGCCGTGCATGCATGCGACCTTGCAGTTTGACCGAATCGAAGATCTATGCCTGTGCCGCCATCTTATGTCCGTCTCCCTTCAGTCCCCCCCCCCCCCCCCCTTTTTTTCTTTTTCTTTCTTTTCTTTTTCTGCTCTTCTTCCTTTCCTGCTGACTACTGTTACACCATTTGCGGAGCGCGCAACTCACTCTTGTTTTTGATCTTGTGTTTGCTTGTGTGCCTCTTGTTACGTTGTTCGTGCTGCCTTTTCGTCCGTGTTCTTTCCCCTTCCCTCACCTTCCACCTTTCTAGCCAATCGGAATGCCTCACTTGCTCAAACTGTTTGAAACACCCCTCACCCGCGACCTCTCCTGTAGGAATGAGGGAAGTAACCCTCCCTCACAGAAGTTTTTGTATAAAGGCGCAATGTGAGAAATTAAAATACAGCCCTGAAGAAGGAGTTTCTAACTCCGAAACTGTTGGCAACAAAAACGGGAAACGTGTCAGTCGACTTCTTTCACTATATATATATATATATATATATATATATATATATATATATATATATATATATATATATATATATATATATATATATATATATATATATCGCGGACCAGAATGGGAAATGAGGAGCTCGTTGAATTTAGACAGAAATAAGGGTTAGCAGCAGTCATGGGCACGTTACCGAAAAAAAGTAACAGTGTTACAGTTACAGTTACCTAACCCAAAAAAGTAACTCTGTTACAGTTACAGTTACGAAGTTTCCAAAAGTAACTAGTTACAGTTACAGTTACTGCAAAAAAGTAACGTCGTTACTTTTCCGTTACTTTACCGTTACTAAGTAACAGCTAACAAGATTTGGCTTATTTAATAGAAACATACAAAGCATGAAGGTAGTAAAAATTACACGTAGTAAAGCTATACACGAGGGGAACCTAAAATGATGCACTCTCATGCCCAAACAAACAATCGTTGTTTACGCCTCACTTTTTTTATGGCGGAAGTTTTGCTATCCATCATAAGGAACTTTTTTTTTGCTGCACTCTCACTGCAAGAAATTTATTTGCAAACATCATTGTAGCATAAAATTAGTTGTTTTTCAAAGTTGGAATCAGAGAGGCCGAACTTAAACTATACCGAGCTGGAGGACAACACAGCCGAAAGAATCTTTCAATGTCAACTTAATTTATTTTTCCCTACAATGCCGTCTCTTGACCGCTCCGCGTAGTGAGAGAGAATGGTAAAAAGGGGGTGGAGGTGGCGGATCGACGGAAGGCCCTTGTAGGAAAGGGGAAACGGACGTGGGGGTACATCGGTTCTCGAGGTGTTTTTGAAAGATACTCAAAAAAGCGCTTCGTTAACTTTTTATTTCGTACTTGTGGTCGCGACGGAGACCAATTTGAGCTATTGCCGAAGCGACGTTTGTCCATGGGCCCTCGGAGTCGTTCTCCCGCCCAAACCCGCAGCCACCCCCATCCCCGGAATGAGACAAGATACTTCCAAGGGGAATAGAAACTGATGTGAACGCTTTACTGTTTTCCCCCTCCGCTTCCTCCCCCCGTCCTCACAAAGGCGGGTTTTGCCGTCTCGACCTGAAAAACTGCTCTCACAATCCCAGCCTTCCACAGCACTCACGTCGCCTATCCCAGGAACCTCTCCCTTCGTTTGCTTTGAGGCGTAGGCGGGACGAAGCTCGCCCAAGTATTCCTTGCACACAACATTCAAAAGTAGATGTAGCTACTGTTTTCGTTTCGGCCACAGCCCTCGAAACGAAGTCACGAGGCTTTCCAAGAACATTTCTTCGTGCAGTGGCAGTGTGGTCAGATGTCTCCCGGCCAAGATGCTGGCTGGTGTGAGGGCACTCGGGGGCCACCATCGTTGGGGTCGTCGTATGTGTGGAGGGGCATGAAATTTATTACTTCCTAGACCTTGTTCCAGAGCTCGATGAAGCCTCTAGAACAGGGGTCCCAAACGCGTGGTCCCAAATACGGCCAGGAGTCTCTAAAGCGAACAATGGTCGCAAGCAACTGCGACTTGTGAATCGGATGCTCTACAGTGGGCACAGGGCTGGACGAGCGTGAGGCCGCCGCCGAGAGACTCCCCGCGGCGTTTTATGACCCTGCAAACGGGGCTCCACGTCGCTAATGAGAAAGCGACGCCCTGACCGGAGTTTTCCAGGCTTCCGCAAAAGTGAAAAGGTTTTAGTGCGTTGTGCGGCGTTTGTGGGTGTTTGTTTTCTTGTTCGCCTTTGTGTCAAACACTTTTACTGCACTCCAGATGTGGCGAAAATGCATCCACATGCGCTTAGGGGCGTGTCGCAGCGTTATTTGTGGCTTGGGTGAGAGGGATGTCGCGCTGCTGAGGAAAATACTGCAGCTTAGACTTAGAAACTTCGAGCCCTTGGAAGACCGCGTAGGACACCACGCACACGTGAACGCCTAAACATTTCTAGTCTAGATGTTTTTCGCCCATGAGAAGGGAGTGAGCTGGCATAGATGAAGTAGACGAAGGTTCTGCGGAAGAAAAGCCGAAAAAGTGAAACGCGCAAACTGTACATCGGTCGTTAACGAGTGTTGCCGTTGGATAATTTTTCTATAGAAATAAAGTAACTGTAACGATAATTCTCGTTACAGTTACTTCACAAAAAAGTAACAGTGTTACAGTTACAAGTTCCTCTAACTCAAAAGTAACTAGTTACAGTTACAAGTTACTGAAAAAAGTAACTAGTTACCGGTAACGCGTTACTTGTAACTAGTTACTGCCCAAGACTGGTTAGCAGTCAAGAAAACCTCGGGAAGCAAAGGGGAGTAAGCGGTAGGTCACAGACACAGATGAATTTTTTTTTAGTCATAAAGAAAGTGGTGAAAAAATGACCACCAGGTGGGATCCGAACCCACGACCTCCAGAATACCGGTCTGGTGCAATAACCACTACGCTACCGGCGGGGCGATTTTCCCCTCCACTTTCTTGGGTATTTATGTCAAGGTAATTTTTTCCTCGGCTTGGAGGTGGTAGCCAGCGCCACTCTGAATGCTCGGTGTGAAGAGGATCTTCTTTTTAACCCCCGGGCCGTGTGACTCGAGTGTCTGCGACATGTCGAGAGTGGTCGAGGAGCGATGGACCCTCTTAAGCTCCCTACGGCACCAAGACTGCCAGAACAGAGGCCCTCGCTAAACTAAACTTTCACGTGGGCAGGATATAGTTGTGCTCGCTGAGTGCAGTTCTCGAAGCTTTCATTGAACTTGTTTTCTGGTGCTTAAACATTCCCGCTTATTACGGCTGTATTCCTGACTTGTCCCAAATCAATAGTCTCAAATAGTCTACAGACAGAAAACCGCAACAGTAATCATTCCAGTATTAAGGCGTGCCGATACACATACAGAGCACGCAACTTCCTAGGGGGCTTACAAACAAAAAATCATTCATACCCACCGGTCAAACGACGACGATGGTTGAACGCGAAGCTTTCTCGTGACGGATTCTTTGGTTGTCGTCTAGGTTTTCCAGACCACTTCGACCATGCCGGAATGGAGCAATCGGATATACGCCGGCTTCATAACGCGGGGGACCCAGATTTCTATTACGGCCACCGGAAGCGTTTTTGTAGCGTAAGCTACACTGGCCGAGGTTGAGCAGTTCCGCGTGGACCTTGAAGGGCCGTGCTGCGCAAGCGCGAGTACCATTGGATCGGATTGGATTGGATTAGATTGGAGTTGCATTGAATTGGATTGGATTAGATTGGATTGGATTAAATTAGATTGTGTTGGGTTGGATTAGAAATCCAATTCAATTGGAGTACAGGTGTGTAGGGAATGGGGCTGCACATTTGCCGGTCTGCGCATTCCAGAGGAGTGACGTCATAGCCGCGGTAGACGCACTGGCGCTGGCGCGTGCCCAGCTGTGCGCCTTCGTTGCGCAGTAGCCAAGCCTGACGCTGCACCGGAGCCGCTTGATAGCCGTTTCGCGTGGCTCCTGGAGAGCCGTGCTGCGCATGCGCGAGGAGCAGTGACTGGACTGGACTGGACCGGACTGAATTGGATTGGATTGGATTGGATTGAAAATCGTTTTAGCAGCAGTAAGAATGATAGTCAGCTAACCCTAGGCAACCAGGAAACCTAAGAAAAAACCAGCTGAACCTTAGCTCACGCTACGTATATACTGGCTTAGCCGAGCTAAGTCACTGCTAATTTTTCTTTTTCGCTTCAGCGTTTTCGCGTTTTAAGGCTGCGCTTTAAAATACTTTCTGTGAACAACTTCTATAATGAAAACTTGATTTAAATTAACGGGGCGCGATGGTCGCGATGAATACGCGACCTAATTTAAGACGTAATTTCCGATTATGGCTGGACGCACACTAACCACCCAGTGGAGTTAATCCCGGGGTAGATTTTTTTTCTGCGCTTCCAGCGGCTACTGCAGCCGCTAATTCGTGAGAATGCTCACGCTTTCGTAGAAGGGTATTAGTGGACTCCTTGGCCGCTAATCCCTTCGTTGCCCCTTTCATAACGAGCAGCCAGCTCGAAAGTCACCTGCGAGCCGCAGACCGAGTTGAGCCGTTGGGATTTATGTAAACCTATATTTGTAGACCCCTTTGTGAAGTGGACTCTGGAGCACCGGCTTGTCGCGTTTCTGCTGCACGACCCGTGTTTCTAAGCACCTTGCTCACGATGAAAGCTAGCTTGTCGTAGGAGTGAGTGAGTGAGTGAGTGAGTGAGTACTCGGCTGGCCGTGCACCTTTCTACTCTGCGGACATTTCGCTTAAACTGCACTCAAATTTTTAATTTTGCAAATATGACCTAAATTAGCTTTTTATGCTCTAAAAATAAACATGGCGAAGTGCTAAGCCCAATACCCACATAGCACAATGACTGCAAGCGTCCAAAGAAGCTTTGTAGCAGACGATTTTTGTACCTGGTGGAGAGTCACCGAAACAACTTGCGAGTGGTCCGAGACGGAGAAGGGGAACCTGTCTCGTCGAACTCGCTCTTCTCCGGAGACTAGCACGGCGCACTGCCGGGCGCAGGGATGCGTTCGCCGGGGGTTTCCCTGCTACACCGTCGTGCTGTACGGCAGATATTGCTAGCGCTCAGGTAGGAATATCCACATTTTTTAATGCAGCAAAAGAGATTGGAAGCCTGCAAACTATACGCCCGCTTGCAATGCTGCTGGAGTTAGCAAAACTTTTTTTACATGAAAGTAATGTTTTCACTGTCAGAAAATTGCCCAAAATGTGCACTTCCCCGCACAATTATTTTTCCTATAGCATCAGTTACGGAAAAAAATCTTTTATAAATCTTTCACCACTTGCACGTCCGCGTACAATACCTCCTATATGTGGACTGTCCCAACTTCACCTCCACCCCTCGGACCCTCCCGCATAAGAAGTTTGACGGCCCAACTTCAGTTGTTCTACGTGCTGTTACAAACATTTGTGCGACTTCTTCCTCACTCACTAAGTGAACCAAAATCAGCCTTGCTCATGGTAACAAAAATATCCGTACAAAGATACGGTCGTTGTCTTCGACAGGCACGAAATCTAGCGAGACTGCCTCTGTCCTAAATAATTGGCTAAGTTTTTTTTTCCTTACCAAATAAGTATTCACTTTTGCGGAATGTTAGATACAGATAGAGAGACAGAGAGATAGAGAGACAGGGAGGCTTTTCAATGTGAACCGGTGAGGTCAGCCCTGCTAGTGGCAAGGCTTGCTACGCCAGAAAGTGGATGTCTACTATGATGAGCGTTAGAGATACAGTTTACCTGAACGTAAAATGTTCTGAATTGCACGTGTCCCTGGTGATGTAGAAAACAGCGGTATACAGGTAAAATTTATCCTATTTTATTGCGTTATCTAGCCATGGAAGCTGACATATGGTTCCAAACTGATCTGACAATACCATCCTCGATGTGCACCGACTGAAAAAATGCTGGGCGGATATTCACAAAGCTGCGAAGCAGTATGGGGGTTCCGTGTTGTTCCATTGTGTTGCCAGTATGTTGAGTGATCTGGTGTTAAATAGCGCCAGAGGGAATTTCGCGTCCGGGTACACACTGGTGGCAAAGGCACGCAAGTACGGTTGTGTTACGGTGAGTAGGCGGTGGTTCTCGAGGCGCCGAAACTCGTCCATCATGTTCTTGTCGATGTTGTCGCCTCTGCGGTAGAATCGGTAGTCTCCGTCAGCGTTGGGGAGGTAAAGGTTGTTGACGTTGGTGCACCGGCTGAGAGCAACGTACACGCCGTCCTCTTCGCAGTTTTGTCTTCTTCTTCTTCTTCATCAGTGGTTCGACTACGGGAGGATGACGACGGTGGTTGAACGCGAAGCTATCTCGTGACGGATTGTTTGGTTGGCCATTCCCTAGGGGTATCCTGCCACAATCATCATCAGAGGCGCTGCGGACGAGGCACGGACGCGGGACATCCCCCCGAGCAAGAGATGCTTCGCATCTAAACTTCTTCTTCTTCAGCGGTTCCCCTACGGGAAGATGGCGACGGTGGTTGAACGCGAAGCTATCTCGTGATGGATTGTTCGGTTGCCCAATCCCTAGGGGCATCCTGCCACAATGATCATCAGAGGTGCTGCGGACGGGGCAAGGGCGCGGGACATTCCCCCGAGCAAGAGATGCTTCGCATCTAAAATAACTACCACACAGTCTACTTCATCTCGTCTGACAGGAACGCGACATCGGAATTGCGCCTAACTTTAGTCCCAATTTAGTCGAAGTTCTTCTGGCCGCCTTTTTTTCAGTTTCGGTTCCGAAAACACCATCTTTCGCGAGCCGTTTGCTTCGCGCGCGTTCGCGTTTGAAACGCAGATCTTTAGCAGTCAGCGCTGTTCTCATGAGTAGTATTAAATGACATAATTTTTCCGTTGTCGAAAATTCGAGAGGCCTTTAAGAATTCGACCGCTACTGTAAAATCAATTCCATATTTCCGCAACATAGTTCTGCATGAACGTTGAGTTCCCTCGTACTTTGCCAGGGTGTTGTCTTTCCTCGGAAAACCACCAGACAACTTCAAGGCCTCTCTGGTGTCCCGTCAGCGGCTCCCGGAAGATGCCGACTCCACAAGCATACCACCTTTATCGGCGCTGTCGAGAAGTATCTCCCATTGTCTCGCACCTTAAAACGTAATATGAACTACATTTTATGCTGCGCTTGCGCATTGCGTTTCTTGCGGCGTAAGGGTCCGGACGAAAGGGCTTTCATGTTATCTGGATCGTTTGGAGGGCGTCGAAGCCGAAGCCTATCTAACACCATCATCAAAGCGATTTGTCATCTTGTGGTGTTTTCGGGCAAATCGAATCCCCTGCACGGGAATTAATGCATCCTAAGACAAAAAAAAAAGAAATAATTGACGAGGAACAGGATAAGCAGACGCCCCCTCTGCTTTATTCTCTCGAGAGGCAAATCAAAAAAAGTAAGAAAAAGAGATGCAGGACGAAGCGATTTCCCATTTATCTTGCCACCGCGAAGCACGCAAAAAATACCATCGCACCATATCTTCTGGGGTTCTGTCTAACTTTCTTCATTTCTACCTTGGAACCCTCAGGAGCGTCGGCTTTTATGTGTGGCGTATTTGTTTGCATACAGAAAGAGAAAGAACCATCGGGTTCCGAAGAAGAGACGGAAAACAACGGCATCCACAGGAGCGTCAGACGTGGTGCAAATTGATTCTGTGGGCCAAAGGTTGAAGCCAGTGGAACGCTATCTCATCTCTCGCGGCACTCGTACACCACGCCGAATAATAATGAAACTGGAAAAATACGAACACAAGCACATAACGCCTATAAGCATATAGATGTTCGTATACGCGGGCGTCCGCTTCGGCAGCACCCCTCATCAACAACGAAAGGGCGCAAGCATCCTGTGAGGTGGGCGCACGAACGCGCATGCAGATCGAGTGAAAGCTCGCTGTAGGAAGCAGCTAGTTCCTTCCCGTCTGGAGCCTTGCTGCAAGTAGGCGAAAACACGGAAAACACAAACAAGCGAGCACGTATACGTATACAGTAGTCGCATGCATAGACCACACGTACACTCCAACTTCTTTCTCGCATTTCCTAGTTTCATCTCCCTCCCTTCCCCCCTCCCTCATCCCTCCATTTGTAGGTTCGGTCTCTTCGAAGCCTCGACCTGTGCGCGGGAAAAAAAAAAAGTTGTCTTTTTTTTTCTTCCAGCCTGCTTGTTAGTCTAGGCATCAATCCCAGGCCTAGGCCTAAAGACACGCGCCATGCGCCTGCAATATTGGCGTCATGCTTTGAGTGCGGCTGCACTGCTGCACCTGCACGCAGGCTCGGGTACTCGCTGACGGCAAAGTTTGGAACTGCAGACAAGCAGTCATGTAAACACTTCGTACTTCCCTCTAACACTTGCATATTTTGGGAGCAAAAGGCAAAATCATAGTTTTTTTGCTATTTCTCTGCGGTTTCTTTTTTTTTTTTGGGGGGGGGGGGGGGGGGCGTAGCCAGTAAGGCAGGGGAAGTTCACCTTACCTCAGGGGTAATCTAACGAATATTTTTTTACGTGGAAACAGAGAACCGGAGGGGAAAGTCGGCAGAGGAAGCAACCAATAGAGAGACAGAGATCGACTGTCCTTAATGAATTAATTCTGTCCTTTTATCTCGAAGTTCTCGGTGATGCGCCGAAAGTGTTTTCCCGAGAAGAGTTGCCTTGGAGCTCAGGGCGTACACCATAGCTGTGAGTTATATTGGGAAGAGTTCTGCGCTGAGAAATAATAAAAACATACATACCCGACGATTCCGTCAGCGCAACTGGCTAACCACATCAGCCAAAGCAATTCAAATGTAACGAATGCCCGCCCCCAAAGTGGACAAGGTTCACATAGATTTTTCAGAGAGAGAGAGAGAGAGAGAGAGAGAGAGAGAGAGAGAGAGAGAGAGAGAGAGAGAGAGAGAGAGAGAGAGAGAGAGAGTATTGAAAGGAAAAGAGCTAACCACCCAGAAGCGCCGCGCGCGACAATTGTCGCCTAGTTGAGTTACAGCACCAGGTTACTCTACTTCTGTACAGAATTGATTTTTGTTCATGTTTATGCTGGCGACACACAAATAATAGCTCTGTGTACAGCAATAGCACCAAATCAGACATGGAAATGTTCAGTGCTTGCATCCCGCCCACTCTATCCCTCTGTGCACGAGGGACAAAATGCGCTTCTTACGCTATAGCTTGAGATACCGTATTGCGAAACGCTATTGCGTCCTTCATTATCAATTATAAGCTCAAACACAAGGTCGTTCCTCGTCGGGGACGATTCGCCCCTTAAAGCCTCGAGCCGCTGTAATGATTCCAGCTTTGAAACAAACCCCGACTGCACTCGACCGCTCCAGAGCGCGGTTACAAGCATCCTTGATTGGATCTTTCTCGACTTTTCTTACTCCCGACGCAACTTTGTTCCAAGTTTCCAGTTCTTTTTGTTGTTTTGCAGTAAACGCGGGCACCCTTCCCGAAAGCTGTCTGGGCAAAACGCAATCTCCGCCAAGAACGAAGAAAGTGAAATCCTTCCAGATGGATGCACCCTCGCACGCAACCATAATCTCAGAACTAACGAGAGATAGTTGCCAAGTTACATCTCTCACACAAACTCGCAAAATACGGATAACAAGACGAGTCCGCGGGACGGGAAAGATTAGGCGCCCGTCCTGTACACTGCTATGGTTCTGCGTTCTTTTCGCGTTTGTGCTCAAGATAAGACCATCATCTCTCTTGCCACGGGTCTCTGTAAGACTTGCGTTAGGCAGCCGGCGCGCCGCCATTTTTACGTCTCGTCGTCGGGCAGGGGCGTTGTATGCACGACTCTGCACGAGCAGCCTTGCTACGCGAGGTGGGCGTGGCGAGGCGCAGACGCGGTGGCGCTAATGAGTACCGCTTCCTCAGGCGCAGCAGCAGCACTGATTGCGTGGCCGGGCAGAGCGCGCACCCCGGGCTCCAGTTTACGAGTGCGGGCCAAGCGGGAGCGGAGCCTTGCGGGAGCAATTAAATCCCCGGCAGCGGCCGGGGCCGCGCTGGCATCGGCCAGTCGCGCCAGCTTATGCGTCATCAACTTTCCCCAGGCGCTGGCGGCCAACTTATGAGAGTGTACGTGAAAACGGCGGCGGCTGGGAGAAGCGTAGAAAGCGACGCCGCTGGACGGCTCAGACAGGAGAGCAAAGAATCAGCCGAAATATGCAAGTTCATAACATCGGAAATGATCGCGCGTGAGGCGTTTGTAAACTATGAATGTTATATACCAGAGGTCGGCGGACTCATGAGTCCACTCACTCAGACTCATCTGGACTCAAACTCACGCTTGAGTTTGAGTTTGAGTGAGCGCGAGGCTAGTGTGGCATGGTGAGTTTGAGCTTGAGTGAGTTTGAGCCGAGTGAGCCCGAGTGAGTTTGAGCCCGACTCAGTTTGAGTACGTCTGAGACCGAGTGAGTTTTGAGTCCATTCTGAGTTTTGAGTTCATTTTGACTTTTGAGTCCATTTAAGTTCTGAGTTCATTTTGAGTTTGGGTCCATTTTGAGTTCAGAGCACATTTGGAGTTCTGAGTACATATGAGTTTTGAGGCCATTTTCAGTTCTGAGTACATTTGAGTTTTGAGTACATTTGAGTTATGAGTTCATTTTGAGTTCTGAGCCAGAGTGAGTTCTGAGTTTTGCGCTTGCTGGGACTTTTTGAGTTTGAGTGAGTGCAGACGTGTTGCTCAGCAATGAGTTTGAGTTTGAGTGAGTGGTGATCCTAAAATAAATTTCTAAGTGAGTTTGAGTGAGCCGGGCCAGTTTTGCCGAGGTACGTTACATACCGATGAAGGAGGGGGAAGAGATTGCGAAGACCATAAAGGGTGTACATACGTGCCGGAAGAAGGGGCTGCAATACAGGAAGGGCACTTCTGCTATCATTGTCATCAGTCAGGATTAGCATCTCATCGGTTGTGTGTTGACGAACTGAATTCATTCCACAGAGGTTTCCGCCTCCTCTTTTTCTTTTACTCATCCCCTCTGCCCCATCCTCTACATCAAATTCTCGCTCCACCCGCTTTAGTTGACCATCAAATTTCCCGACCCAATGACTTCCTCACCCTCCACTCCTCATACAGACTGTTACGAATCAACCCGCGCCGCCGTACTTTCCCGCATCTCTCCTCGGCTGTGCGGCGAAGCCACTGCGTGCGCCTTTGAAACAATACCCACCGTGTCGGTGACTCATCTTTTCATGCCGGAACAAGCCTGGGTCTCCGTTTCAGAACTTCGGCGGCTACCGGCGAGGCTCGTCTCAACGCTCTTCAAGGACACAGAGGCACCGCGATCGCAGCGGAGTCCTCCTCTCTCCCCTCTCTCGGACTCAACGTGCCCCGAAGCTACCGACTGCTTACGAACTCTGGAAAGAGCGTTGTGTGTGTCTCTGAAGTGCGTAGCGTGCGCAAAATGTAGAGGGCCGTTTTGACCGTTACCGCTTTTGGGTATAAATAGAAGCCCCGCAAGCGCTATAACCCGTATTCCTGTTTGAGCAGCGAATCCATGCTGTCACTCTGCTCGAGTCCTGTATTGTAACCTCGCCCGTCGGGGCATTGTTCTTTCGCTTCGGCTCACCTTTCTCTATGAAGTAAACAGTTACGTTAGCCTACGGCTTCTGGACTTCTTCACGGCTGCAACAGTGGCTGGCCGCTCGCATCATACACGCTACCGCTCGTATGTCTGAGGCCACGGAGCTTGGATCGGGTGCCCCCACTCGGTCGCAACAACTGGTGTCAGCACTGGGATGACATGGTCGCAACAGCTGGTGTCAACGGTGGGATGACACGGTTGCAACAAGACCCTCACATGCTCTTCCACCGCCATCTGTTTAAAAGGTCACACAAAGGCCTACCGAAAAAAGTTAACACGGTCAGATAAGAAAAATCGAAGACCCTTTCTTACGAGACCGATGGTTCAAATGCGGAGCTTCTTCGACCGTGTGGGAATGGCACAATAAGGATAGACGTCGGCTTCATAACACGAGGGACCCATGTCAGATTCCGATTACGGGAACCGTTTTTTGAGGGGCACTTGATGCAACATCGCTTATCATCCCAATTGTTTTGTGAAACCCGCTGTGCAAATTGGCTTTCCTGTAGTGCGTTTCGATGACGGGACGGTCGCCATCAGTGAAGCGCTTTAAAACTGGGCTCAGTGCGCTGAGAATTAAAATTACAACGAATTTGTGGTGGCGATGGCCTAAATGTTGGTGTTGTAGAACGGCACTTGGACGCGAGTCCATGGCTTAGCCGAACCGAGTTTATTGGCCTATTTTTCTCCTAGCCCCACGATTGTGATAGCCGACCGCTAGCCGCCTTTGTCCTCTTCGCTTTGTTTAATAAATCCCCAGCAGTTGCCACGTGAAGGAAAAATCGGGCAGCGACGCACATCACCATGGCCCCGAGTCTGCGAGGAAAGCGATGCGTATGGTTGGCGCAGCCGTGCTCGTGCAAAGGCACATTAAAGCCAGTCTCGTCATCATCTACCATGCATGGATCGTGTGGCCTCTGTCCTGCCACCGCGTAACAATATGGGACCGTCGAAATCATACTATAGCTCTTCGAGACGAAAGTTTAATGGCCCAGTTTCTGACCACTTGTCTATAGTTCAAGGCCGCACCGCGTGTGCGCCTCCATCCCGCATGAATATCTTGCTCTTCACCATTAAAAGCATCCCTCCTCCTCATCCTTCTCCTCCTCCTTTTATGTGTGAAGGGTGATGTGTGTTGGGATGGCGGTGGTACTTTTCACGTTAGCCACGAGCTGAATAGAGCATCGCAACGAGTTGCCGATTAGCGTCCTCTAGCATAGAAAATGAAAGGAAGCCCAAAGTCCCAGGGCCGAGAAAACCTCACAAAAATAACCAGCCAGAGCACAAGGCGCTGTACAAGCTACACGTAATTGGAGAAACTGGCTCGTATACGGTTGCATTACAAGAATTTCTTACTGATGGGATAGATAACGAAAAATCTACCACATATAATACAGAAAAGCCAAAGTTAGCAAACCGCTTTTAAGACCATCCACACGTACGGGCTCACAAGGTTATCAAATACGAGACGTTGATTCAACCTGAAACGTTGATTCAACCCCCTCCCCCCCCCCCCCCTAACTTCATGTATTGTCTCTTTCCGTCTGGTCGATACCAAGAAAGGGCGCTCAGAGGTCAAAATATGTTGATCGTAGCATGCGTGTTCTGAGAGTCCTCAGCCTGGGAGAAGATTAAGATGCATGGTCGATGTCGATGCCCGCGAGCGGAACAGTTTTCCAGCTTTGTGCAGACAAGCAGTGGCGCGCGCTGGCTAGCTGATATACTACAGTAACTGGCCTTTTTCTTCGGTTTCCTATAACCAAAGTGGAAGTTAGGGCGAGTTGGTGAAGCATGTCGAAATTAGCGCGAAAAACACGGATTAAAGAAGGGAGCACACCACAGCACCGATTTCTACTAAAGGTTTATTGTTCGTATCGGTAGCCTTGTGTACAGGAAGATGTAACAAACAAACAAACAAACAAACAAACAAACAAACAAACAAACAAACAAACAAACAAACAAACAAACAAACAAACAAACAAACAAGCAAGCAAGCAAGCAAGCAAGCAAACAAACATACATTACGTGCCGGAAAAGCAATCTTTTTCTGCGGTAAGAAAACAGACGTTGCCCTGGCAGCTGTCATGGAGCTCCGGGATTGCGTCAGTTTCACTGATTCCCCGCGTGAAGTGTTGGCTGCAGCTAAAACCTACAGCTCCCAAACGTCCCTTTGAGGCGAGGCGGAAGAAGCCGACGGCACTCCCAAAGCAGGCCAACAGAATTATATTCTGTAGACATAAAAAGAAGGAGTAATGTGCACACGGCGTGCAGCGCGTGCTTATATATACCACCACGGTTTTACCACGATCTGCTTCGGAAATTTTCCATGGTTATTGATGTCCCAGCGGTTTGCGATTACGTTCTCGCATCACCGCTATAGATTGTCTAGCCATAACAGCCTCTCCAATCGCGGTTTATGAGGTCCCAGTTAGACAAACGTACACGACTCACAGAGAGAGGGAGAGAGGGAGAGAGAGAGAGAGAGAGAGAGAGAGAGAGAGAGAGAGAGAGAGAGAGAGAGAGAGAGAGAGAGAGAGAGAGAGAGGGGGAGAAAGAAAAAGAGAAAAAGAGAGAAGAAGGGAGAGAGAGAAAAACAGAGGAATCAAGAGAGAGAGAGAAAGATAAAGACAGAGAAAGGAGGGAGAAGGAGGTGGAGGAGTGGAAGGGGAAGGAGGGGAGGGTAAAGTACTGCCAACTTTGTTTCCACCTTCCCGCCATCACTGGCGAGGCAGCATGCCGAATATTGTGGGCACAAAATGTTCGCGGATCGGTAGCAGAACTAACTCCGCGTTCAAGCTTTTGGGCCTACATGCCTTGATGTTGTCAGCAGCGCTAACAAAAATAGAATTGGTCTTTTCTCAGTACAAAAGATTGAACTAGGGGTCTTTTTGAGGTGATAAACGCCGCTATTCTCTTGCCTGACTGAAAAGTACGATGCCGTTGTTTCTTATACGAGTGCTAGAGCTGTTAACAGTGACGTTTCCGAAGTCTTATTTTGGTTTTATTGTGCTTTCGAACACATATAATTTATCATAACGGCTCATCATATGTATAGGGCGCTAGTGAAGCTGTAATAAGCACTAGAGTCGAGAACTGGGCCAGTTGGTACAAATTCATTGTAGCGAAACCACCCGCAAAACTAGGACACAAGAGAAGACAACAACACGAGCACTGTACGGTCCAGCACGAACGGTTCAACACAGCGCTCGGTTGTTGTCTTCTTCTTCTGTGTCCTAGTTTTGCGCGCTGTTTCACCCCAATGTAATAAGCAGCTGGTGAGAAAAATGCGCGTGCCGTTCGCGGCCGCACCACACCGACTACAGTAACGACGTCACACTGCTTCTCAATGCGTTGTGCTACCACCTCAGCGTCAACATCAGCGTCAGTTTTATGCTTAATGTAGGCGTGTTGTTCGTTCGTGCACACGTTGTAAACGGTAAACGTGCTATAAATCTGCTCAATTAAACCCTGTGCACTTATCAGGGTTCCTCCATAGCCGGCGTACGTCACCAATTAGGCGAAGAGGTGTGAGTCATACAGAATTTCTAAACACACGTTTCCTGTTACAAAATACACCTCAGTCGGCTGAATAAAGTAATGAGAAAGTGGTTCGGGCATTGTAGAATTTTATTGGCGCATAGTTGTTGTGGCCGCTCAGAGGTTTTGAGGCGTCTTTGCCAGGCACTAATAAATATTTCCAGCGCTTCGCTCGCAGCGTCGCCGCTCCTGCATGCCGTAGTACCAGCAGGTGCAATAGCTTTTTTGTGAATGTGTTATGTGAATGTGCTCGATTCAGAGCTGAAAGAGTGCCCCTCGCAGTTTCTTTGGGACTGCCGCTTTCCGTGGACACCAGCTACAGGACGTTTTAGGACCGTGGGCATCTCCCAAGCGTACTTTACGGGCTACAAAACCTCTGATAGAGTACCTGCAACACAAAGGTTTAGACCAGTCTCTGTGAATAACTCAACGTTTCTGTGAGCATCAAGTTCTTGAAAGTCATCACCATCTTCTTCATCACGTCATCAACTGGCGTAGCAAGTTCGGCATTTTAGCCCGGCTGACATCGCCAGACTTCATTAAAGATCGTTCTCTCTCTCTCTCTCTCTCTCTCTCTCTCTCTCTCTCTCTAGCTTTTCACTTCCGGAAGCGCTCTGTACGAACACCTGTAACAACTGCAATGTATTGCGCGGTCGATTCCCGACATCATGCACCTTAATCCATAGTGATTAAAAGCCCGTCTATAGTGAACAGCAGCTTAGGTTTTACTAACGCGTGTACTGCAAAGGGCAAAGGAGTGCGCTCGCACAAAAGAAAGCAAACAAAAAAATCTGGGACTACCGGAATATTGATTGCCTCGTAAACTATAAGCACTATATACAAAAAAAAACTGCGTTTGCATCCGAAAGAGAAATGATAGGGAAAAAAAAAAGAATAGAGAAACGCCTTGCGATTTCCGCTCGGAGCAGAAAAGGCCTGGCAGTGCTGTTCGACGATGCCCACGTATGCTCTTGGGCGACTCGGCATCCAGGAAGTCTCAGCTTGCTATGAGCGATCGCAAATGGGAGTCGATCAGAAGATGATGCACGAGGGGTTTCGTCTGAGAACCACACTTTCGCAGAGTAAGAACAAAAAGGTGTGAAAACACCAAAAGAAAACAATGTACGCTAGGGCTAAGCTGTTACATAAAACATTCTCCTTACAATATTGCACTCTAACGTTTGAAGAAAAGAACGAGAAAATGCAAGAACGAACGAAAGCACTTCCAAACAAGCTACAGGCGGTTGGAGTGGTAGCGAGGGAGCAGTATAAGAACCGAACGATGGGCTTTCAGGAAGCTATGTCGGTGGTTGATGGGGGTGGGCGGAGCGGAGTGAGGCAGCACTCGGTGACATAAACACGGGCGTACTTATATGCACGGCGACTCGAGTGGAGAATCTGGGTTTGAAGGGACTTCAGACGTCTCGCGTTACATCGGCGCTTCAACTTCCCGACGAGGAGTCCTGGGCCAGTTTTGCTGATAGCTAACAACATCCGAGGATGCCCTTTTCCTGCACTAGTTTTGCGTTTCACAGCTTGCTGTCCTTCTGTGTACCGCAATATCCCCTGCAGTGCTCACGTGGACATTGCGTCTTCACATTGAAAACCCACTGAAGGGGATTCGTTGATCTCAGTTTTTTTACACGAAAGTGTTTTATTCCCGGATACACAAAGATTTCAATGTCGTCATTTCCATCACGGAAATGACGCCAGTTCAACGAAGCAAGCGGCCTGTAAAGGGCGCCCCCTGCATACAGCGTATTCTTGCGGGGAAGCAACCTTTAGTACTAAAGAGTACGTTATACTTAGGGTTGTTTGTTTTCGGATTTTATATTTTTAACAGAAAAGTGTTTTATTCCGCGGTACCCCAAGATTTCACTGACGTCATATCCGTCACGAAAATGACGCCAGTACCCCTTTGCCGAAGCGACCCGCCAGCAGGACGTCGCTCACCAAGCGCACCCACAAAACAGCCGCCGACCTGCAAAACATGCTCAGTCGCAGATTTCGCTGCACATTTCACTTTCGTGTTTTACCGAATCCTATGAAAGAGGAATCAGTCAGAGTTTTTTTCTTTTTTCCTTTTTGCAGGCGCGCCTAATTAAAGACACATGAGGCGTCACAGACAAGGGGAGTTTAGGTGCCGCCTAGCTGCTACAGGTAACGCCGACCTCCACGTTGCTGGATTTTCACGCAATATTGTATTTAAAATTTTCACATTATTATATCGATGGCACTTATTAAGCATCAATACAGGACAGGACTGAAATCTCTGTTTTATTCCAATTTTCACGGTTATTTTACAGTGACTAATATGCTGAAGGTACGTTTTCACAAATGAGCTACGTGTGTCAGTGTAGCCCGCTACTCTGACAGTGTTTGTTAGTGAATTTACGGATAAAAGTACGATAGCCCATAGCGACGACCTGCCTGGGGCAACTCTCTTGTAAAAATAGTTGTACTAAATGTTTATTGAATCTGGAACCTTCGCAAATTCTTCAGCACGTTGGTGAAACGCGCCTCAACACTACCGCAAACATTTAGTTTAGTTCAAGCCACCGTACCTGCAGTTGTAGGGATTACAGAAGCGACGTTTCGTTGTGTTGTTTATTTCCACTATCAATCTCAACTCGGCCTCCTTCCCCAAGTGATAATCTTATTTTTCTCTACCCTCACCTTCTAGCTTGACCGCGACGCTGTTCAAGGAACATCTAATCCAAGCATCCATTAAAGGGACACTGAAGTGAATTTGTCAAGCTCACGTTTTTGCTTGCCCTGCGTAGACTGGCTCAAATTAGCACACTTTTCATCGTTTATCCGGTTGACAAATCGGTAATTATTTTACAAAGCGCGAAAGAAGAAAAACTACCATGCGCGGTTTGCGGCGGCCGCACCAACTAAGGCTGTGACGTTGAGAGGAGGGGCGCCGTGATTGGACGATGCCCAAGGTTAGCAATCACACAAGTTTCGGTTTCGGTTTCAGTTCTGTAAAACATAACCAATGGCTTTGTTGGATGGGCATTCTCAATATCTCAGTAATCATCGTACCGCGCTTCTGCCATGTTGTCGGCTGTAAAATGCACAAGATAAGCCTCCCAGGACGGCTTGTAGTCGTAGCATTCACTAGCCGAGACCTACGCAGTGCATGAACGCCCTCCGCGTACCCGCAGACGCCCAAATGTCGTGCGCTTTTCCCCCATATTTGGAGCTTGCCTCCCTCATGCCTGTAGCGTGTTCGCACCAGGCCAAGGGTCTGTTCATTCTGGCCTGTGCCCACTGCCTGCAAGCAGTCGGTGCTTATGGCAACAGCACGCCAACGAGAACTCGCTAGCGCGCCAGTGCCAGCCTGCGCGCGTTTTGTGAACTAGTTCGTGTAGCCATGAACGTTGCGGCCCAAAAAAAGGTGAACTCAATATAGAAAACATCGGCGGAAAACAAAAAAGTTAACTTACAAAAAAAAAAAAAGCACGTACCCGCGGGGATTCGAACCCGTGACTCGCAAAACATTTGCGGTGAAATCCCAGCGCCCCAGACCGCTAGGCCACGGAGCGGGACGCGAAGGGCTTGCTATTATAGGGTATATATTGTACAACCAGTTTACACTTTTATTTAATTTTGGCATTTCAAGCCGCTTAGGTGACTATTTGTTGTACTGCGATCGTGCAGTAAGCGTAGCCCGAGTTTCTACAGTAGCTCACGTCTAGCAATTGCATTTCGTAGACGGAAAAGCGTTCGCAGATGCGTAGTCGTGCTGCTGACCGCTGTGCTTGTTCGCCCAGCGCAAAAAAATGCTTCCCGCGCCCTTGTTTTACGCTGTACGGTAAAAATATCAGTTGATTTTATTTGCTTAGTACCTATATTGACTTCGCTGACTCTTCTCCCGCCTTCAAGAGGCCTTATATTTTCCTACTGGCGTACCAGTCAGCGAAGCGTCGCATGTGCAGCGCTTGTGTGAAGCGACCTTGACTTGGAGCTAGATACAGTGTACAAACAAACCAAGTAAAGAAAGGCACATTCTTCCATTCACAAACGTGTCCTGGCTTCGTTTCAACTAAGCGAACGAATTGCGACCAAGCAATTTTTTTTAACCTCCTTGATTGCGACGACCCGCCGGCGGCCGGCGGACGAAACGCTGGGCCGACTGAGTCTGTCGGCCGGGGAGCCGTGCAGTAGCGCAGCCGTGGCGCAGCCAATTGCCAGCTCATCCCCTCCTGACGTCACACGAAAACGCCACAGAAAATGGGCGAGCGTAAAGAGAGGAGGACAGCGTTTTCGAATTAGTTTTTCTACTAAATAAAATCGCGTAAACGCGCCTAGAGTGGTCGAAACATGGCCTGGGGACTCCGGACTACAATTTGCGCTAGTAATCCCGCAATGTTTACATATCACTTCAGTGTCCCTTTAAAGCGCACTATTGCTAGCAAATGGGCTATGTCATGCGATAGTTTTGAATTTTTTTTCAGAGATTAATCTTATGATTTTAGGTAGACATTGAGAATCAGATAGCAGACTTATCACTTTGCTATCGAAGCGATAAGCTTGCTGTAGTTACCGAAACTATAGCAAGCTTATCGAAATAGTTAACAAAAACTATTACACACAACAGCGTTGTGTGTAATAGTTTCACTCACATGTCTATATCCCGAAAGGCTTTTGCAAAATGCTCACATAATGTTCAACGCTGTCAAAGAATCGTGTCTACCGGACAGAATAGTGCTTCGACTACTCGTTCTTTGCGGTTAAGGTTTGTCGTACTTAAAATATTGTGCTTGCCACAGCCAGTGTTTTATGTAGGCAACTTCACAAAATTGAGAGCTCTTCTACCAATAAACACCTTCAGCCACGTAGAATAATTTAACACCGGCATGTGGATAAGTACAAATAACTTTCCTCTGCGAGGGAGGAAACGAACTTCCTTTCTTTAGTGACATTAAAGAACAGCAAGTTCGTGAACAGCAAATTAGTAAACAGCAACTTTATCCGGCTCACTTACTATAATGCGGCCCTGAGGACAAATGTAGTGGTCGCTCTCTGCGAGTGATAAAACGAACTTCATTTGCTTAATTTCCTTAGTGAATAGCAAATTAGCAAACAACAACTGCATCCCTGTCGAAGACTCTAATACGGACCTGTGGACGACTACTATGGCTTGTTCTCTGCAAGTGAGGAAACGAACTCCATTTACTTGGTGACCTTTTCCTACTGGGACTAAACGTTTCCAGTTCAGCCTTGCTCGTCCTCGGAACCCATCTTCGGGAACGGGCTTCTAGTTCGCCCGTCTGATCCCCACATGAATTCCCACGGGTTCTTCCTTCCCATTACTGGACGAGCCCCGAGCAGCAGCGACGACAAGGCCGGCCGGAGCTCGCTGCAAAACGCATTTGCTCTTCGAAGGAACGTGCCATAGCCCCGCAGTTCGACAAAGACATCCAATTTTTCGCGTATCGAACATATTTTGAAAGGCGCGAATAAATAGGAAAATAAAGATTCGTTATATTTGGCACCAAACGACAAATACTGTTGGAAAGAAATGAAGTACTAATCTCGAATAAAATCAATTTCTTCCTAAGGGAACAGTTTAACGGAGAAAATCCAGCTTTCTAGGCTGAGTTAGAGGATGAAGGGCAGTGTAAGGACACTGGAATTTTTTAACGCACAGTTGCAGCTGCCTTGATGGTTCAGTGGCTGAGAGAGAGAGAGAGAGAGAGAGAGAGAGAGAGAGAGAGAGAGAGAGAGAGAGAGAGAAAAATGGTCTTTAATGTGAACTAGTGAGGTCAGCCCTGCTATGGACGAGGCTTGCTACGCCAGATGGGGGGTGACTACGATGATGAGTGGTGAATGTTAGACATTAGGGGTACAGCAGGAAGAAGACAAACGTTAAAAAACGAGAAAAAGGGAATGCTGCCACCAGAGTCCGGACAAAAGAATACAATTGAAAAGAAAATCGTAAATGTAAACGCTGAATCAAAATGAAAAGCAAACAACGCAAAAAAAAAAAACAATAAGAACACCAACCCAAGAAAAATAAATAAATGAAAGCCACAACGCGAAAGAGTACATATCGTGAGGCACTTGATATGTCCATGATCTAGAGAGATTTGTCCAGTTCAGTGTCTCGTAGAAACCGGAGCAGAACTTTTGTACCCAAGGTACTGTCAGCACAAGGTTGGCCGAGGGCCCAAGAAAATGACAAAATTCGAGACTGCCTCCATGACGTACACGAGACAGGGAGCTCGTTGCAGTTTTTCGCACAGCAGCGAATCGAGGGCCGACGCACAACAAGTGATTTGCCGTTGTTCTACTTAGCCGAAGAACCCGCCGCGGTGGCTCAGTGGCTAAGGCGTTGCGCTGCTGAGCACAAGGTCGCGGGTTCGATTCCCGGCCGCGGCGGCCGCTTTTCTGATGGAGGCGAAAAGCAAAAACGCCCGTGTGTACGAGATTTCGGCGCACGATAAAGATCCCCAGGTGGTCAAAATTAATCCGGAGCCCTCCACTACGGCGCGCCTCATCGCCTGCGTTGCGTCGGCGCGTTAAACCCCACAAATCAATACTTAGCCGAAGATGTAGCTTCGATTTCCTGCCGCAACGGCCATCCTTCAGTTGGAGGTGAAAAGCAAGGACGCCCACGTGTCGGGATTTCGGCGCGCGTTAAAGATACCCAGGTGGTCCAAATTATTCCGGAGCCCCCCCCACTACGGCGCGCCGCATTGCCCGGGCGAAGCTTCGCGTGTTAAACCATCAAAATCGATCAGCTTTGCCCTTCCCTCAATACGAATGCTTGGGATGCGTTTTTTTCTTGCAAGAAACTGTACACCTCGACTTTGCCGGCGCTAAGTATTTCGTCTTTGAAGATACAACAGCTTGCAAGTGGATACGCATGCAGGAAGGCAAGCTTTTCCGACACTGACGAACATGCTTTTGGCTGATGAATCGTCAGTGGCTGGTGAATCGACGCTGGTTCATCTGTTTTGCGTAACATTTAGCGTAATGTTTTAAATTTTACTTTAACATTGCACCATTTTATGGTGATTACCAGTCTTTTGAATAAACGAGTCTTGTATTTTGCCTTCAAAATAGTTTTGTACTACAAATTTTAATTTATGGTTTATCATAGTAATGTATTGTTTTGTCTCGGCGAACCGGTTCGGTGCTGGATGTTGTTCAACTTGAACTGAACGGGAAATATATGAAACCGCCTAAACTCGAATCGTAACCACAGAACCGGGTTTTTTTTTCGGTAACCGGAGTTGTTGTTGCTACTTGCAGAAAATGGCCCCCTCTGCGAAAAGTGAGTTCAAAATTCATTTGAATTTGTATATACTTGACCCCGGGTTTACAGAGTAGCAGTCGTATTTTTTACCGCTGCTGTGTCTTCGCACTTCGCCGACGATAGAATGAAAGTTAGTGTAGTGCGAGGAGTGGGATACGTGAACGTGCTGGCACCAATCTGCCTGTTCAAGTAATTCGCACCAAAGGCAAAAAAAAAAAAAAACGAACGCGAAGAAAAAGACGCAAACAGAATGTAGCTGTAAAGAAGCCCGTAAAAGTAATTAGCACCAAGGACAAAGCAAAGAAAGTGAAGAAGGAAGGAAGGAAGGAAGGAAGGAAGGAAGGAAGGAAGGATGGATGGAAGGAAGGAAGGAAGGAAGGATGTAGAAGAAAAGAAAGGCAGGAAAGTTAACCTGGCTAGAGCTTAGTTTGCTATCCTGCACGTGGGAAATGGAACATAGGCAAAAAAGAAAAAGGAAAGAATGAAGAAAAGTTGGAGCAGACAGGTATGCCCAGCGCTGAAGCACTAAACGTTCAAGTTCAGTAATTGCCACTGGAGGCTTTCAGTCTACAGTCTCGAGTTCGTCGCCCGTAGAAAGCTTAAGAGTTTCTTAATCACCTTCTGAGCGGATGATAGAGAATGCCAGTGACACCAAATCTTCTCCTCCGAAAATGGCCGCCGAGAGTCCAGGTTCCTCAGTGCTGACGACTTCTTTCTTTCAGGCGAGTAGCGTGGGCACTCGCGCCGGAGGCCATAGTGAAGAAGGAGATGCAAGTACGATGTAGCAGGGAAGAATTCTTTAATAAATATCGGCAGTTCTTGGCTTTTTCTTTTAACTCAGTCTGATGCAACGACCCGCTTTACCGCAAAACAACCTTCGTTTTTTTTAGGTGTCAGTTAATAAAATATAACGTAAAAAATGTGCAGCAAAGCGGCCAGACGACGAGTCTAAGGCACGGTGCGAGGACTGTGTTCCCGGTTTTCGAGCATCTCCTCATTTTTTTCTTTCGATAAAACAAACAAAAATCTTATTATACCTCGAGAGCAGACGATATCTTGATAAAAACGTCATCAGTAATATTCTGACAATCTCATCCAAGCGTAGGTGGAGAAGGAGACGTCGTCCTTTGCCTCCCTAGCACACTGTCATCCCTTTCCAAGTTTTAGGTTCATACAAAAACAGTCGTACTTGTATTTCGGGAACAGGTGAACTCATAGACATTGTCGCTAAAAAGGGTACATATTATGTTTCGCTGTTTAAAGTAAAGAACAATTGTATGGCGTTGTGGGAAAGCAACACGAAGTTTAGTTTCAAATAGATTTTAAACTACACAAAAAAATTTCTGGTAAATGTTGACAGCTTTATCTCCAGTGTTACATTCATATATTTTGAGTGTATTCTACAGCTGCAGAGCGTGGAACAAAAGAAAAAGAAAACCTGCGCTGGGGTACAAAAGTGCACCTCAATTTTATATTGAGCATCACTTGAGCAAGACTGTATTACGACAGAGCGAGTGCCACTTCTGGTTGTTGTTGGTTTTATGATGCTACTTACTCTAGAATAAAGACCGCATAAAACGTTTGCGCGGCTCGTAGCACGACCCAAGTAGCTAAATAACCCATGTCTGTTAGAATTATATACACTATACACGGGCAGCTGGAAAAAAGGTCCATTGCACGTAAAGATAAAATATAAAAACACCACAAAATTTGGCAGCTAGAGCTTCATGGCTTCAAAATAAACTCAGAAGTTTGGTTCGAGGGATCTTGGATGTCGAACAACCCAGACTTTGCATTCTTTTCCCTTCTGCTGTAGCAACATGGCATATATTTACTTTTTTTGTTCATTATAAGTGTGAGAGAGGAATAAAAAGGCAGAAACTGTAAAAGAAAAGACAACGCTGCGACTGAAGATGAAGTGAAAAAAAAAGACAGAAGAAAGGGAAAGCTATTCTCTACGTCGATCTAATACCCGACAAGTGACAGGAGACGCGTCAAGAATCCCGCCGGGGGGCTTGAAGGGACGCTATAGGCTCGCTTCAGCCGCGCGTCTGCCACGGCATGCGCCCGGAATGTTGCCTAGCCGTGCGGTTTTCGGAGATTACTCGGCCGAGAAGCGGCGACCAAATCGAGCGCGGGATCTCCACCGAAAATGGGGTCCACACTGCCGTGTCTCAACCCCCCATCCTCCTCCCTCGATGCGTCCGCGTCGCGGCCGGCCGCGAGCAGACATTTCCGGGCGAGTGGAGAGCAAATTGTCGCTTGTCGAATGCGACATTTGCCCCTCATACCCGGGCTGGCCGACACTGCAGGGCTGAAGCGTCACTTTGCCGACGCATTTTCTCGGTGGTGACAAGCTGCCGGACGTTTAACCGGAATGGGCTTTTAGTAAATGCACGAATTTGAGCTACGGAGGGGGGAGGTGCGTGAGGAATTTCGCTATCGTGCGTGCTGCGTGTATATATTTCTCTTCGGGACGGACTGACGACCACACAATGAGGTGTCTATGATTTTGTCTTCAGTGCGAGTGCTCGCTGTGATGCCAGAACATGTAAGAGAATTTGATTCCTGCAGTTGTAAAGAAAACTTGGTCATATATATATATATATATATATATATATATATATATATATATATATATATATATATATATATATATATATATATATATATATATGTGTATATATATATATATATATATATATATATATATATATATATATATATATATATATATATATATATATATATATATATATATATATATATATATCAGGGTGTCGAACCGAAAAAAATACCGGTTCGGTTACGGTTCGGGTTCGGGTGAAATAATTTCGTTCCGGTTCAGTTCCGGTTCGACAAAATTATGTGCCGAACCGGTTCGCGAACCGGTTCGGGAGCTTGAACCGGTTCGCGAACCGGTTCGATGAATTGAATTGTCACTGAAATTAGAAAAAAAACATTTAGTAGTTTAAAGCGACAGTAAAGTCAAAACACAAACAAAAATTCAAAATGCTGCTGTTCCCCAAGGGCAGTGGCGCAATTGCAAAGCAAACTTTAAATAATCACGAGATATTAGAAAAACAGATGAAGTGGTGACGATTTACTACCTACTTTCTCGTCCAGACTTTATGTTGTCCTAGCGACTATTCATAAAGCCACCGCCGAGAGATATGACGGTGGGATATACAGGGTGTCCCAGCTATCATGCACCAAGATTTAAAAAACGAGTAAAGGCGTAACTCGAAAGAAACCAGGTGCATAATGTTTGCAGTACTGTGAAGAAGCGGACAGTATTTTTTTCTTTAATGACACTTAATTAACTAATTGTAATTAATTATCTAACTCGAGTAATACTCTCCTAATCACTAAAGTGTCAATGAGGCACTTGAAGGTAACCACGAGGGGCATCTAACTGCGGTATTTTCAGCGATGAACTAATTGCGTACACATTTATTATGACTGATAAAGGAAACCCGCGAAATATGAAAAATACCACGTGACGGCGCCTCCGCGCGTACCGTAAAGCAACGCCCTCAAACAGGCTGCCTCTGAGTTAGCCAGAATGAAATAAACAAAAGAAAGAAAGAAGAAATCGCGACAGAGTTTGTTCCTTATCTGCACACGCGTCCCGGGAATCTTGCTGTTGCTGCTCCTTCCATGCATGCTATTATCAAGGTGATGCGCTGTCTTTTCGGGCGGATAACACGCGAAGCAGTTGCTTTCAATCAGCTTTGTTTGGGGACGCTGCTTTACAATGCGCGCGTAAGCGTCGTCACGTGGTATTTTTCATATTTCGCGGGTTTCCTTAATCAGTCAAAATAAATGAGTACGCAATTAGTTCGTCGCTGAAAATAGCGCAGTTAGATGCCCCTCGTGGTTACCTACAAGTGCCTCATTGACACTTTAGTGATTAGGGAAGTATTTCTCTAGTTAGATAATTAATTACAATCAATTAATTCAGTCTCATTAACGAAAAAATTACTCTCCGCAACTTCACAGTACTGCAAACATTATGCACTAGGTTTTCTTCGAGTTACGCAATTTCTCTTTTTTTAAATCTTGGTGCATGATAGCTGGGACACCCTGTATATTCTGCCCTTTCATTTTTTCTTAAAATCGCAATCGCCACTATGGAATCGCCTATCACGCTTACCTTGAAGCCTTAAATTTAGGTCTGCGTACTGGCGTGTTGAAATATCAGCGCTAATTACCAATGGCGCACATTTTTTTAATATTTGTAACAAAACAGAACAACCCTACTACAGGCACATAAATACTACCAATGAATTAGATCATTTGGTCACCCTGCATAATTTGTTAGCTGTCACCCTATCGAATGTGTTAGCCACACTTTTGTTAAAAGTAAGCTTTAGTTAACGCTCAGTCACTGCATTATTTCTCTGACCACTGCAATTCCTTTTGCGAAAGCTATACTGGATGTGTGCATTACAATCAGTATGTCATCGTACCGCCTGACCCCCGGCCATCGTTCCGTGTGCTACATTGCGTAATCTTATAACAGATTATGCTGTTACAAAATGAAAGGGAAATTTTACGCGCGGAGCATAAGAAGAACTTTTTTGGGTAGGCGCTCTTTAATTCGTCCACAGCAGTACTCCCCTCTGACCTGCCTCGGTGGCTCAGTGGCTAAGGCACTGCTGAGCGCGAGGTCGCGGGTTCAATTCCCGGCCGAAGCGGCCGCTTTTCTGATGGAGGCGAAAAGCAAAAACGCCCGTGTGTACGAAATTTCGGCGCACGTTAAAGATCCCCAGGTGGTCAAAATTAATTCGAAGCCCTCCACTACGGCGCGCCTCATCGCCTGTGCTGGGTCGGCGCGTTAAACCCCACAATCAAATCAAATCAGTACTCCCCTCCGGATCGAGTAGCAGTAGAAGTAATGTAGCGAGTTGGGCAGTCAGTACAAGTGCACCTTCGAAAAAAAAGCAGATCTGAAAGAGAAAAAACTGCAGAACAAGCAGAAAAGATGATCGCTCGGCGAATGGGACAGTGTGAGGTACCGGCCGTCCTTTCTGCACGTGTCATCTGCTTTATTACTGTTTCTGCTTCCAAGACAAGGTCGAGGACTGCAGTTTTTTGCCAAGAGATTAAGTGCGCACCTTAACAGTTTTCCCTGACATATCTGTTGTTATTTGTACTTGTAAAAAACGGAGCTTGTCCACTGTACTGTCCTCAAAAATGGTCGTGGGTAAGGGACATCGAAGCCACTTGTAGTCAGCATCAAGTGGTTTAGCCACTGAGCCGCTCCTGCGGTCAAATTTGTCAAATATTACAATTTGCAGGTGTCGGACCTTTTAAACAAATTATGAAATGGAAAAAGTTTGCACACATCGGGCTTTCGCTGCTGCACACTGGAGCACTCCTGCAGCCTGATTGCTCCACTAAAGTTGCAGCTAGGGAAGGGAAAAGTCGTTTTATATCCCCTGCAAGCTGCGGAGAATGACATTTCCTTTGGTCAGCTTCCACTACGCTCGCGCTTCCAGCAGCAACAGACCATTGCTACATTGGTGCTCATTCATTTCCCTTGTTGTTACATAGAGTGTGATAGTGTTCAATTGTCTGGAGGGGGAAGTGAGCGAGCAGGTACGAAGTTGATGGTACGTGAAAGAAAAAAAAGCCTGAATTGCATTGACTGTGCAATGTCAACAACAGAGGGTCGAACCGTTTCGGCATGAACCGGTAACCGTTATTTCTTTTTTCGGTTCAGTTCCGGTTCGGGTTCAGCGTGCTCAAAAAATAACGGTTCGGGTTCGGGTTCAGTTCCGGCAAAAATACCGGTTCAGTTCCGGTTTTCGGTTCGGTTCGGTTCCGGTTCGACACCCTGATATATATATATATATATATATATATATATATATATATATATATATAATAAATACGTAAAAAGTCGTATACACAGCAAAAACAATAAAAAAAGAAGTGTTACCCACGTAGCGGCAATGGGACTTGCCTTCATCAGAGTACAGTTACATGACTTTGGCAGCAAAATCATGTAACTCTACTCTGATGAAGGCACGGCCACATTGCCGCTACGCGAGCAAACCGGCAAACCTTCTTTTGTATTGTTCTTGCTGTGTATCTGACTGTTTACTTATGCTATTTTTGCGCGATTTGTGAGTGTTCTGTTACTCTAAATTTATATATATATATATATATATATATATATATATATATATATATATATATATATATACATAGAGAGAGAGACCAACGCTTATGTATGCACATGCATTTTTCGTAAATGAATGTTATAATCATCCGTGGCCAACGCTGCTGGAAAATTAATGCCTGCTTTGAATGCGGACTTACATACAAGTGAATCTGAGGGGTTTGGTGTAAAGCGAACGCACTTTGAGAGGAAGAAAATGGGAATATAAATGTCGAATTGCCTGCCCATAATGGGGTTTCAATATGAAGCTTTTTTATCTCCTCCTTTTCAGTGATGGGAAATTAATTATATAACCGGGGTTGCGCACATCATGTATCTCGAACTTAGTGTCTTGCAGAGCAGTAATAAATAACAAAAAATTACAGAAAAATATTTTTCCTCAACGGAAGAGGCACGCAGCGCTCGTAGTTAGGGCGTCCAAAAGAAACAAAAAAGTGAGCGGTACACTCATTCATTTTTTTAATTCCTTGTAATTTTGAGGGAAAGGGAACACATGCTGTAGATTGTTATCGGCGCGGAAGCTAATTACCCAATTCCATTTCTTCATTTGCGCGTGTAAGCGGCGAACTCGAAACTTGCGATATTTTTGGCGCTTCATTTACGCGCCTAAATTAAACAAACGTATACTCCTTTGCGTCCCTCTTTACTTGTTCCTAATCGTTCAGCAAAAATATAAACGCTGCCGGCAGTCCTTACGGTTGAATTAAAACAGCTAGCACAGCTCAGGATACGTGACGAACATGGTTATAAAAGCGAAATCTTTGTTAGTAGGACCGATGGCGTCCTGTTCGGGTACTAATTCATTTCCCCATAGAAAGGCTGGTCGTCCTAAAAGCTCTTATAAGGTCTCTGGGCACACTGCACGTGCGTGAAACCGGACTTTCATTTCGCCACAGCTGTTAACTGAAAATCGCGAAAAGGCGCAATTCTATATAAGGAAATACACGCGCCGATCATAAAAAAGGAGTACAAATGATGTACCCTTATTTCCTAAACCTCGGTATACATTTAGATTGTTCGTAGATGAGTTTGTGTAGTGCGCGAAAAATCATCGCATGGGTTCATTCTTACTTCGCGATTTGGGTCTTTGAAGGATTGACGAATGATTGGGATGCACTTTCAGCGAAGGTTGAATGAACTTTTATCGAAGGTTTTGACGCACGTTTGACGCAGATTTGATCTGAGAAAGTATTCGTGCTTCTCCCAACTTTCTTGAGGAAGAGATGGTAAAGCGTGTATTATTTGGAGGCGATTGAAAGTGCGTGTGTGCGTGTGTACGTGCGTGTGCGCGTGCACGTGTGTGTGTGTGAGTTAGTGTGTTCGTGCGTGTGTTGTTCGTGGGTGTGCATGTGTTTTACGTGCGCGATTGGAACAGGGGTGTTTGTGTGCGGGTGCGTATGCGTGCGTATGTGTGCATGCGTGTACGTGCGCGAGTGCGTGCTTGCGAGCGCACGCATGCGAAAGTGGCTTCTTCCAAGCAATTCTGCGAATATTTATCGGGAGTCCGCGAAGGCTTCACATAAGTATGATCGTTGCACGTAAATTCTGCGTTTATTTTCTTCGGCGTTACATTTCTTCTGGTGAAGTCCGAAAACCTAAGCATGCGGCAAAAAGAAAAAAAAAAGAAGTAAGAAGGGGACGGAGAACCCAGCTGTTGCATCATGCGAGCATTCCAAAAACGAGATTTCGCATAACGGCGAATACTTGTGCCAGGAAACAGGAGGAAGTCGTTCTGTACGAACGATTGGAAATACCACATCGTTTGTCCCCCTGAAAGCCGACGCTCAGAATACCCGCCCTTTAAGTTAAATGAAACTAAGTAAAGAGGAAGGCAGCCAAGTTTCTGGTATTCAGATTATGCAGGGCACCAGCGAGGAAACAAAAACTTCGTAGCCCGAATGTAGAACTTTGCTGGTTTTACAGCCTTTTGTCTTGCAAACTGCAGCGGAGAATGTCTGATCGCTGTTTTGTGTTGTTTATAATATAAAAGCTCATGGATCATAGCAACCAGAGAAAGCGGACCCGCGTATTCCAGCATTTATGGTAGAACATTTTGTACACTAGAGAAGCAACTTGAAAAATCCAGGATCACGTAGCCATTTAACAAATCTAATAGGACGACATTTCTTTGGCCGCATGGAGAACGAAGAAGGCTTTACAAAAAGGAACAGAGTAGTGGTGAGAAGGGAGCCATGACATTCCGATATTTTTGTTTGCTGTATGCGTTTATTAGCAGTTTGGGGTGGGGCTACACATATATATATGTTGTCTTCGTTTTTACCCACCAACATATCGGCCGCAGGATACAAAGCCCCAGTAAATGTAGACTGCACTGGGCGATAAAAGATCTGAAAAAGAAATACGACCAGTGCTTGTATTGTGTAATAATTTCGAACTCGAAAGAACTGTAGTTGACGACAAAAGTTGGCGCGGCTAAGTTGAAGCTTCATTTCATTGTTTTATGCCTGTGCCTCGCAGAAAAGGCATTTCTCTTCTTGTCGGAAACAGACTTGTCCCCATTTTGTGGTACAGGCAAGAAAAGGAAAAAATAAAGAGCTGAAGAAGAACAGAGGAAAAGAATCACGCCGTTTAGCAATCAATATATTATTGTTCTCGGTGCAGTGCTCTTACACATACGCTTACGATAATAACAGGAGGAAAAAAAACAAGAAGAGAAGTAAGCATGAAATAAAGATCAGTGGACTGAACAGCTAAGTCTGGTCTCGTGGAAAGGGATAGAAATACACGTATGCCCGGTGTGTGGTCACCGCCATTCATAATAGCAGGTAAGCTCAGAAACTCGAAAACAGGGGGTTTAGCGTGCCGAAGCTATACCCCTGGGCGATGAGGCACGCCGTAGATGAGGGTTGCGGGTTAATTTGACTACCAGGGGACTTTTAACGTGCTCCGAAATCTCGACGCACGGGCGTTTTCGCTATTGCCCTTCTCCTGAAAAGTAGCCACAGGCACCGGGATCGAACCCGTGGCCTCGGGAACAGTTGCATAATATATATATATATATATATATATATATATATATATATATATATATATATATATATATATATATATATATATATATATATATATATATATATATATATATATATATATATATATATATATATATATATTAACACAGAAATAAGAGTTGGCAGTCAAGAAAACCTCGGAAAGCAAAGGGGAGGATGTGGTAGGTCATTGAAACAGATAAAGGATTTGGAAAGAAAGAAAGACAGTGAAGAGGTCGTGGGTTCGGATCCCATCTGGCGGGCATTTTTTCTTCACTGTCTTTCTTTCTTTCCAAATCCTTTATCTGGTTCAATGACCTACCACATCCTCCCTTTTGCTTTCCGAGGTGGTTTTCGTGACTGCCAACTCTTATTTCTGTGTTATTTTCAACGAGCCCCTTATTTCCTATTCTGATTCTCTCTCTCTCTCTCTCTCTATATATATATATATAATATATATATATATATATATATATATATATATATAAATATATATATATATATATATATATATATATATATATATATATATATATATATATATATATATATATATATATATATATATATATATATATATATATATATATATATATATATATATATATATATATATATATATATATATATATATATATATATATGTATATATATATCTCGAGAGGCAATGCTGCCAGGAGACTTGGCGGACGACGTTTATTCGGCGAGTGGCACCCTAGTCAGTACAGGATCAATCACGATGACGATGATGGCGCATCCGCGAAAGACGAAGAATGATGAGATGATGATGGACGCACACAATGCAGCGACGACGACGAAACGTGAAGGTGGCGTTGGCCAGTCATCATGCTTTGCTATGGCCTGATGATGGGACATTTAAGATAAGAAGCAGTAGAAGAAACGTCTCTAGGAGCCAGAAGAAATATTTGAGAAAACGGTTGATTCCCGATGGAAGCAAAAAAACAGTGGTTTAGGGACGTTTTGACTCGCGAGTCAACCATTTTCTCAACTGTATATATATATATATATATATATATGGGTAACAAAGGCGGGCACGCTCTTAGCAAAACTGTTTCCGACCTTTGTCAAGACAAAATCGGCCAGGCAATGATGAGTGCAGCCAGTCCGTCCATCTATTCAGGTGAATTGCATATGGTGAAGCCACAGTTCCGCAGATCGTAACTACGCCTTTAATGGTCCTTCCTGTTGATCGGGAAGGTTGCCATTATTGAAAGCTATGTGCAGCTGTACCCGCTTCTTGTGCACTATTTGCGTAATGTCATTAACAATTTAAACTTCTGTGTCACTGCAGCAACTTTTGGAACACTCCTATCGTGTTGATTTTCTCTTTTCGTTTTTATGCATATAGCGACGCTCTTCTGACGCCGTGTACTCGTTCGTCACTCTCCCTACAGAGCCCACGAGTGGTGGGAGGAGTTGGCACGCTGTGTTTGGAAAGTTTTGTGTTCTAGTGTTCTCCTGTCTCATCCGCTCTTATTGTTGGCCAGAACCTTCCCCTCGCACCGTCTTGTGTTACTGTGCATAATTTTTTAAATATATAATTCTGCCTTGTTTGACGATGAAATCACAAATACCCATCAGAGCCACCAAAATTGTGCCTTGATAAAGGTCGGCATACGACCGAAACGTCGACGAATAAGCAGTTTTTCTAGAAACGTATTCCCCTTTTTACCCACCATTTACGGCAACTGAAGGCAGCCCTTTTTGCAATCTGTATGTGTGTATATAATGGCGCGAACCATGTATTGGGTTTCTTTGCTTACGTTTTCTTTTTGCCGCCCGGACACGCCGGGCTTTGTTATCTGTGAGCCAATTGAAACGCTTGTTCGATTCTTTATATTTTTAGGCCGCGCGGGTTTTCTTACCTGGTAGAGACATGTAGTGTTTCGCCCTAACGTCACTAGCCTAGAATAATCTTTGATCTACCGCGTTCTGGGTGTAATTCGACGGCTCGAGAAACAATCGAAAGAAAGTTGTTAGGGGAGCACAAGTTTGCTCCAATAAACTTGTTTTTCCTTCGAACCAACTGCGTCATCTTTTACATCGTGACAATATGTTTTCATATATTCCAGAGCCGATGTTTGCGGTGGTATTCTCACGACGTGTGTTAAAGAAGCAGTGATTTCTGGACACCTCTGCCTGACACTGCCAGTATCGATGAAAAATTGTTGGGATAGGCCTAAACGCAGATGAATACGCATTCCATTTTCCGATGGGCGGTAAAGGTATCCTACGTATGACGTACTGAGGGGAGACGAAATATCGCACGTGGAGAAGACGTCTTTACAATATTTAGAGGTGATAGCACGAGTGTTTATTCTCTGCTCTGGAGGCAAAGCAGCGAACATAGTTATTAAATTGACCTAATTTCGTGTCCCTCTTGACCATATAATTCATTTTGCCTGTACCTTACTGCTGCCATGGAGGCAACGCTATCAAGGTCCCTGCCATCACGTTAAGCACTGATTGGTTGCGGCCGGATTGAAACACCGGCTGCTCGGGGCAAGTTCGTAACGCCACAGTGCAAAGACCGTTTTCTTACGTCTCTTTGCCCTGTCCGTCTAAACAATGTTAACTATGTGTGATTGTTGGCCCTTTATAATGACTTCATCTCGGATTTCGGCATAATTTCCCGACTCAATGGCTTCCACTCGCTGCTGGCAGTGAATAGAATCTTGACCGGTTGGAATTTTCGTTTAGTGTGGTATAGAAGCTGAATGAGAAATAAAATAGAAATTTTAGGGCTAAAACAATGCTTTGTACGTTATGTTAGCATGGTATGTCTCCAGTTATTCTAAAAAAAAAGAGATGGCTTTCGCAGTGTACGAGAACTTTTAAGACACCGCACAGCAGCTGTCGGCAACATGTGCAAGCTGTTTGTTTTGCAACGATCGAAGCTTTAAAGAAAGATATAATCACCACGAGGCCTCTTGCTTGGATTCCTCGAAACCTAATACAGTGTTTTTAAGGCATGATGTATTTGTAACAAGAAGCACAAGTTGGAAAGTTAAAATGTGTTCAGGATAAACACAAAACGCGAAATAGGGGACCATAAGCGGTTGCATTGTTGGTTTATTTTTATTCTTAGCGCCACCTTTCACGCTTTTCTTTTTAACACGCCGTTTCGATAGCTTGACCTCGTTAGGCATCATAGCGTCGCGGTAACCAACTCGTAGAAAGAGAGAGAAAGGAAGGACGGAAAGGCCATCAGGTTGACCACGTGTAGCGCCCGGTTTGCTACCCTGCACTGGTGGAGTGGGGTTCAGGGGATAAAAGAGAAGGCGGGAGAAGAGGAAGGTACAGGAGTGGGAAGGCGCACACTCCAGTCCCGTTTTGGGCACTACAGCCTTTCCTGCAAATTCGTTTCGCTCAGAAATAGTAAAAGGGCTTCGCCGCCTCCTGTGAACTCGATGGTGGAGACGGATGACCTAGGATAGTCTCTACTGTAAGTGGTTGATTGTCCAATCTTCTGAGCGCGGTGGAAAGCACGCTCCTCTCCGAAGAGTATTCGGGGCAGCGACACAGCACATGCTTAATCGTCTCTTCCGCCCCACAGGCGTCACATTGGGCACTGGTGGCCATCCCGACGAGGAAGGAGTAGGCTTCCCTGAAGGCCACTCCCAACCACAGTCTACAAAGTAAAGTCGACTGGGGTCGAGACAACCCATAGAAGATTTGCAAGAAACCCTATGTTAGAACCACCGCACTAAATAACCCTGAAACGTTGCCTGCGATATGTAACGTGAGTTGGCATAGGTTGAATTAATATTGCCGCGGATGTAAGGTTGATTTCGCTCTCAGCGGCATCCTATTAGCGGGAATTTTGATAAGGCACTCCAAGAAGAAGAAGAAGGTTCAGGGCCGCCCGGAGGCCGAGGGAAAAGACGAGGAAGAAGAAGTCGACGCTGACTTTGACTGGCTTGCTGTCGGGCACAAGTCCGCCTTTCAGAATAAACGCTCTCTTTTCACCTGCTACAACCCTCAGCGTATGAGTTCACCGTTACAATATAAACTCGAGAATTTTGAAGGACACAGAATCCGGAAAGAAGGCTAATATGAAAGGGCGCATTTCCCAATGCGGGCAATTTTTCTAACGTGCCTAATGTATTTCTTTCGAGGGTCAACATTTTCGAAAACATCAAGCCCGGGTAGGTTGGTTGTCAGGCGATGTCGTGCGATACATCGACTCGCAAGGCAGCCACTTTCCATAGTACCGGCACGCACTCGATAACGAAGTTCCAACGTGTGTAATTTTTGTGCCACACAGTGACACCTGTGCCACACAGCCGTGCCACACAGTGACACTTCGCTGACACAGAACGATCGGTAATAGGCAGACGCCACCGGTTACGGATAGCAGCAACGGCGAAAAAAAAAAATGCCGGAAAATGCCCACGCTCCACCCATATTTTTTCGCACATTTTCCAGGCGCCAAAATTAACAAATATTGTAGATATTATTTTGTTTTAGTGCCTGTCGGCGATGAAATATTATTTTTACATACTTTTGTTATCTTGTTTGCACCCCATACTTGCATTAAAAAGTGCAAGAAAGCATGCAAGGCGCTGCAAGCTTCTTTCGTTGTCGCTGTCGTTTCCCTTCAAACGTTAAATTCTGTCGGGTCGCTACGATCCTGGATATGCGCGTAGAGCTCACAAAGCTGTTTTTTAAACATTGGCATGTTGTTGGCAACGCAGATCGCGTCGTCATGTAGAGCTGTGAAACAATCTGATAAAGTGCGATACGTTCTCTTCACGCCCGAAGTTGTCTCGTCGAAGTTGACAAAACATTGCAAGATCAATTCATGGCGCGTAGACTCCAGCTCGTGCGGTTTAATCTACCTGAGAGCATTTTTTTCAACACCATAAGATGCCCTTCTCGTGTCCACGAGAGAGCAGCGAATCGAACATGTTGCTTTTATTGACGCAACCACTCAAGCCCTAACCGAATTGTGCGCAGTGAAAGGAGACTGGTACCGGAGAAATCTCTCATTGATTGGGTAATGGAGATAGGACAACAAGTTTAATGAACGTAAGTCCGGCGTTCTGACATATCGTTGTCATAATTGCAATCGACGGGGGAACCGCCTTGCGCGAATCGTAGTAATTCGCGCAATGCCATTTTCTGTTGCAATCTATGTCCATTAGTACCGAATAGTTCGCAAATAATCTAGTCCGGCATTTATATGAAGCGGCAGACAGCCATGGTCTTAAACGTGTCGGTGTCGCTATAGGCTGCGTCTCGCTTGCAAAATTAAAAACGGTAAAATCATAACCAGCCGCCATACCGTGTAATTATTGTTCGGATGGCTGTCTGGACAAGCAGGTTGCACCTTAATAATAATAATAATAACCAAAACTTTTGTTGGAATAAAAATGAGTTTTTTCTACATTTTTTCTTTATTTCTATCCCTTTTGATAATGAATTCGAATGCAGATGATCGTGAGGTACCAATATTTTTGACGGTGAACTCTAGTAGATGATTACAGTGGTTTAGGTGGCCGTTGGAACAAATCCTGCATATTTTCGATCGCAAGTTTTCACACGCGTGCAAAGACAAGAGACTTTGTCTTCAGATTTTTAAATTATCAGAAGAACTGAGTCATAAATCATTATTTAGTTAAATTTAGCAGCATGAACAAAAAAAGATAGATGAAATTGAGTCTACAACATCGTGTGAGCTTTCTGAGAGATTACAGTAATAATATAAGTAGTTCTTTTGATTTTTTCTCGCCCGTTCAAGGCGAATATTTTCGCCCCATACTCAAATGAATGTGAAATTGTTGGCACTTCGCACAAAATCACAGGTCATGACGATTTCATTGCCATATTGAACACGGTAGTGCTCGTCTGCTCGCTGTTATTGAGACGTTGCCGCGCTGAAAAGAAAAGTGACCGAAGTGTGTCGGTCCATCCGTCCTGGCGCTACCAAGACGCGCCAATACAAAACCAGCAGACCAAACGAGCACTTTGCAGCTTCATTCGCGGAATATCCCTCCGGTTCATTTTGGCTTGCATGCCCATACATTTAGTGTCAGACTTATTTTAAAGAAAAGAGAACACTTGTACACGCTCAGCAACGGGCTTCATTATGTCGGCGAAGCTCATGTTTGTAGAGCGCGAATGACCGCCGCTGTACAATTCAGCGCGTTTGACTCACGGCATTTTAGTGATATTTACATGGATTATTTTTTCGCCAGAATGGTGTGTTTAAAGGGACCGTGCAACACTTTCGATAAACGCTTTCACTCTTTCCTTCGCGTCTGGAAGCTCTGCGAAAGCTAGTTATCGCCAGCACGGAGCGTCACTGCATGATTTGCTCGTCGCACCAGATTCGCCTTCAGTTTCTGCTTTGTTTTTGTGGCTTTAATTTTTAAGTTTCTATCGAAAAGCTTTCATTGCGGCAACTGAAGAAAAACCGGCCAACAGCCGCTACATGGCCTCAGTGACGTAATTCGGGCCGTCGAAGAACATCAAGACCGGGAAAGAGAGCAAAATCGTTTGAGCAATTTTACAAGTTATCTGATGGGCATAGAGCAGCAATTTTTTGGCTGAGGTACTTTGCGACCCCCTAATCTAAGTACTGGGTGTATTGGGTGACTACGCTCTGCAATCATTTAAGACTTTAAAAAAAAGTTGAAGAAAGCTTTGCAGGATCTCTTTAAATAATTTTAGGACATTTTAGCGGTCCTTCTAATGTAGCGAACGCGAAAGCGCTTTCGCTGAATGGTAGAACAGCTAAGCCAATATCGGGCGCGGCGCCATGTTTCAAAGCTGCAGTTGGTGCACAGGCTTCAGTGTCCACCGCCGCAAACGACGCACCGATGCAGCTTAAGTGTACAGCCAGAATCGCGTTTAATGCAGCGATTTCATTGTATGCACGGTGATGGCGTGATTCCTACAGTGGCATATTTCTAATGGTACGCGTGGGTCCTCTCACTATCATCACAATCTGTTTCTCTTCACGACGTTCTCTTCATCTTTCGGTTAGTATAACTGAGAGGATAGCCAATCGCCTTTCTTGGACCTACATATGCGCTATCGGCTGCAACGTGCTTTGATATTAATCTAAATGTATACTTGTTAAACCACCACGCTCAAATGTCATCTGTAGGACTGAGCACGTATATCTAACACAGGTTTATAAGTAGGTCATTACGTTTTCGCTAGATGCACCTTTAGCCAACTGGAACCTCAGAGCTGCGTCGGTCTTTCGTCTGGCTCATGGGTGGTAACCCCATCCCGATATGCAGGCAGTGAAGCCGTCAAAATATCTTGGCGTTCCAATGAACTGCAATAAGAATAGCATAGAGGGGAGGAGCAGGAATGCCTTTAACGATGAGGAGAAGTCAGCTTGGCAGCGAGCTCGGCTTGCTATTCCACATGAACATGAGAGGTGCGAAAGTGAAAGAAAGCGAAGACACAAAAACTCATACAGACACTACAAACACAAACAGGCACACTGAAACTGACAGACGCAGGATCGCGCATACAGTACACGCGCAGTAGTAAAGTTAAAGCAAACTTTCACGAAGTCACGGTTGAGGCCGGAGTCACGGAGAAATGTCACCAAGGCCCTTGTCTTGTACTCCGTGTTGCCGCAGCAGTTGACTGTCATGGGCCAATGGCGTCGCAAAGTTTCAGTGGTGCATCAGCACGCTGTCAAGTCGTCTTCAAGGTTAGCCGCGGGGAGTCGTAACGGGGACACACACACAGTGCATGTTCTATGTCCTCACGAACACTGCATACGTGACAGTGAGGGGAGGCAACCCGGCGCATCTTGTACAAGTAGTGGCCGGTAAAAGCAACGTTGAGGCGAATGCGGTGAACAACTGCTTCGTCGCGCTTTCCCAGGCCTCACGGCATTTGGAAACTGCAGGCGGGATCTGGAGGGTGAAGAAAGATTCTTTTGTTAAGCTGAGAGTTTTATGCCGCGCGATCTTTCAATTTTCGGTAGAGTTAAACCGTGCAACATGTTGGTCGCTACCATGTTACTGTATGTTTTACAAATTTTGCCCAGCGCGGGGCTTCCCATTCAGCGTTTTCACAGGACATTCGCTAAATTTGTGTGGTCGTCTTCTATCGAGGCTACGGGACGGGATAATTTGTTTAGACTTGTCTGTGCTGAAGGACTCGGGCTGACGCACCTTTGTTTTAGGCAACTAGTGCCGCGTTTTTAGTTTCTTCGTGACTAGACTAATCCCATTCCATTATTAGAGCCTTTTGTCAAGCGAATCTCGCGGATGTTCTTCCTGGTGTTATTGTTTCTTCTAAATTTTCTTCACATCCATATCTGTGGGGATTCATGCATGGGGAGTGTTTTTATGTGAGATTTTTATTTCCTCGTTGTTCTACCGACTCTTATTTACGGTGCTACGCAAAACACTTTACATAGATTTAAAATCAATGCAATATCCTGCACCACTGTACAGATCTCTTTACGATGGTTCACCCGGCCTTGATGCTCTCAAGCGAATTCATAAAGTGCCTCTTTCTCTGTGTCCAAAATCTTTTTTTTTCGAGCTACACACGGAAACCGTGCTCGTTAAGACATGGCTGCGTACACTAAAAACATTTTTGTGTCTTCTGTTAACTGCCGACTTTGTGAAGCTCTAGCAACATTTGAGCACTGTTTCATTGAGTGCATAGACGCTAAATTGCTCTACGATATGCTTCAATGAACATCCAAAGGCACTTTGAACATCCAAAAGCTCTTATTTCGCCCGACACCTGCTCTAGCCTCGAAAATCAAAGCACTGCCCTGGGAATTATCGTAGAAATTTTCCTTTCTGATGTTCGATTTCTCAGCCCTGTACATCTCTAACGACGTTTTAGCTTCCATTTTTTCTCTCAATTTATTCGTTTCAATCGGCCTTGCCTCTTTTTTGGTTACCTTGGCTATTTTGGATTCTCAACTGTTCTTTCCGTATTTCATCGTTAGCCTTCTAGTCTTCCTTAACCACTGCGTGTCCACGCTTTTCAAATATGGGTACCTAAAAACCTTAGCTTCCCACTTTCGTTGATCCATTGCTCTCAACTTCATCTTAAAACATATTTTACTCCGTGCTTCTCGAACTTCAAACGACGCTCAGCCCATATCTCCCTGTACTGCTTCGTTAGTTGTTTTTCCATGCGCGCCTAAGGCCAAACGTCCTACCGTTCTCTGGTTCACTTCAAGGCCTGATAGAACGTCTGATTTTAAGCAGAGTACAGCATTCGCAAATGTGAGACCCGGAACCATTACTCCTTTCCACATTCCTCTCACTACTTCATATTTGTTATACCCCCCCCAAGCTGTATGCTTTATTATAGCTGCGTTTTGCTTTCCATTACCTTTAAGTTGCTCCTCGTGAGTTCTTAACTACCGTATAAACCGGATTATAGGTCGAGTGGGAATATAGGTCGACCCCCTACCCTGAGGTGGGAAAAGTTCACAAAAAAAATAATTCGGCACAGAAGCGCACTCACAATGTCTATATTTATTTTCGACGCCCGTCCGTCACTGCCACTCACTATGCCTGCCGAAGTCACTCGTCCGAGCTCTCAGAGTCGTCCAAGGATGACTGCTTCGCAGTCATCTTCCATGCCCTCAGGCGCGTTGCTGATGAAGCACTTCCTGAACGCTCGTGTAACCATGTCGTCGGGCAGCGACTGCCAAGAGGAGGACACCCAGCTTGACACGGTCGCAACCGGCCCGTATAGGTCTTTTTGTTGTCGCCGGCTATCCACTCATTGTACAGTTCGCGGAGCCGGTCCGCGCATAAACATCAACAACTTTGCATTTCTGATATAAGCAACTTTGATCAGCATCTTTTCATTTCATTTTTTCATTTCATTTATTCAAGACAATCATCATTACAAGTTTGTCTTGGGTGGCGTGGCTATAGGCAGAATTAACGCCTGACGGGGCCACGACGCCCATTCAACAACTGGAGACAACCCATCATGCAGTGCACTAACTGTGAGCATAAAAAATATTGACAAACGAAAGCAAATTGCTCAACTACGCACAAAACATGTCGATACACTACAACAGTAACACACCGAGAAATCCCTTTAAAAAGATACACGCAATAAAGAGTTCATTTTTTCGGACAGTGGAGATTATATACCATAATAGTGATTGTTTTACAGCAAAAGCAAAGTAGCTTACACCAACAAGTCAAAATTCAAACCAGAACAGAAATCACAAAAGACCATAAGTTGACCACACAGTTCGGAGGTTTTCATTCTATATAAAACCAGACAAAACAGTACACTGCTAAATCAATTTTCCGCAAGGAAGAGAGCTTTCATAGTTTTTTAAAAACTGTGTTTTGAAACATCGGTATGTAAGAGATCTAAGATTTCAGGGTACTGATTCAGTAACCCGGGTATTTGGGAAGCCAATCGCTGCTCCCCATAACCTGTCCTTGAATACGGTTTCGCGATTAAGTTTGTTCTTAATTCATACGGGCTTTGGGTTCTATGAAACTCCGTGTTAAATTTATGTTTGTCACATTGGTACTTACGATATATTTCTAAAGACAGCCGATACTTATATAGTTTCCTGATATTTAGTATCCCATTTACCTCGAAGTAGGGAATACAACTCTCCGGGAGCAATATGTTATCTATAGCCCGCACCGCCCGTTTTAACGAAAAAAGGTAGTTTAAGTTTGTCTGTGTTGTGGTGGACCACACAAGGCTACAGTAACTTAGTCGCGAATGAACAATTGCATAATAAATCTGCCGTTTAATTTTATTCGGAAGATAATGTCGCAGTCTATTCAGTGCCCCTACTGCTCGAGAGAGGTCTTTCCGCAAGGCGTCTACATGTTGCGTCCAGGACAAGGTTTCGTTAAACAGAACACCTAAAAATCGAATTGTTTGTGATTGGCAGACGTAGGTATTCTTGAATTTTAGGCTCAAGTTGCCGGGTGCAGCCCGTCCTCTAGATCTGAAAAGTGGGTATTTTGTCTTCGCGGTGTTAAGCTGTAATTTGTTAGCCGTAAGCCACGTATTCAAGCCGGACAACCAATTGTTAGCACATGTGAAAAGTTCATCAGTGTCCACGCCTGAAAAAAATACGTTGGTGTCGTCTGCGTATAGGACTAATTTAGCATTCCCTTGTATATTCACAATGTCATTGATGTATAATAAGAATAATATAGGCCCAAGTATTGACCCTTGAGGGACTCCATATTTAATTGCTGCTATCTCGGAGTTGTGACCGTTTACTACCGAATACTGTGTTCTTGAAGACAGATAGCTTTTTAGAAGAGACCATGCAGTGCCCCGGATGCCATACAAAGGAAGCTTTTTCAGTAATATGTCGTGTTGAACGCTGTCAAACGCTTTTTTCAAGTCTAGAAATATGCCTAGTGTTAGAGCCTTTTTCTCAATATTTTCGATAATGTCTTCTTTAATAGCAAGTAAAGCCGACTCGAGTGATTTATTTTTTGTGAAACCATATTGCTCCTTTACAATTAAGTTATTTGAAGTAAAAAAACCCGACGATTCTTTTATTTATTATTTGTTCAACTATTTTTGCAAATATCGAGAGCACAGAGATCGGTCGATAGTTGTTTAAATCGTCAGGTGGGCCCCCTTTATGGATAGTAACTACTCGCGCTAGTTTCATTTTATCTGAGAAATTGCCAGTTGAAAGAATAAGATTAGTTTGTATTGCAGCTTTGTATTGCAACTTTGTATTGCTTTGTATTGCTGATTTGTAATATGAAGGCAAGACTAGCGTTTCCGCCCGGAAGACTTTAACGCTCGGAAACGCATTTCGTCCAAGAAAGCTGTGCGAAAAATCGTAGCGTCGTTATTAACCACAAACGTTAATGAACCCTAATATTCCGGAGACTGGGATAGCGGGAAATAAGGCTGAATAGTCGTGGGACGTCACTGCACGTCATTGCAATATTCCCGGAGTCAGCCGCAATACGAGCGCGCGGTTTGTGTTCCCCCCGGGCTTTTAAGGGCAGAGCACTTTAGGGGCTCGCCTTGTCGTCGTAGCTCGCTCAAGACTCAAGTAGTGGCACACGGCGTTCCGTTGTCGCGGCGTAACCCAGAGGCTTCGAAAGCAAAGCGATTTATATAGTCATAAGCGTTCGAAACTCATGAACCGCTGGCGCTTGTCATACATCTTCCCGTTGTTTAGCGCAAAGAAAACGGTAGGTACATTTGAGGCAAAATATACGTAATTAACCGGCAGCCCCCGTGTTCATTTAGTTAGGAATGCTCGCTGGGTTGGTTTTTATGATAGTAAGCGAAAAAAAAAGTGGTAGTGCAACGCCGGCACGTCCGGGAAGAAAACCAAGCACAAGAAGAACAGAACTCCCGCTGGCGCAGTTTAAGGCAGGGGGTGCGCGAACTCCGCGAAGGCGGCAAATTCGAAATCCGTTGGGTGGTAGCAACGAGCGGATAACGGCGCTACAGCCCATTATGGCGAATCACTGCTCTGCACTTCCGACATCTTTCACATTGAGTGGAACAGCTTTAATTTTTTAAAAATATGCCAAGGTTTTAGACTTCCGCCAAATGGTGCACTGAAACACTTTTTGAGGTAAGCTCCTCAGTGCCACCAAACACAAGACAATGTCAAAGTTTCTTCGGCGTCTATTTAAAATGATACAAGTGTTTCTTAACGAAATGTAGGCATGCCTTGAAGACATACGCGTGATTTGATGGGAATACCATCAAAATACATTTGTCTTATCTGTTTCACCTGCGGAGCCCTTTCCCTTTGGCCCTCTCACTAAACTCAAGCTTCTGTCACATGACAGTTGACGTAACTAAAAGAGGCACGCGGTCAATTGTCAAAACGCCAGCGCTAAAGATTGCGCGCAATGGCCTTGGTAGTTGGGAGGAACTTCTCGGCTGGCGCCTGATGTGGTTGCCGTACACCCTTTTCGCAGGTGTCCCCGTGCCCACGGTGACGTGGCGGCGCGATGGGGCTGAGCTGATGCACGAGATAGACTCCGGCTCGCGCGACTTGGACGGCGTGGTCCGCAGCTCTATCGTCATCGACAGCCTGACGCGGGACGACCTCCTCATGGAGCTGAGCTGTGAGACGAGCAACCTCATCGGCGGACCCTTCGAGGCATCCGTGCTCGTCGACCTAACACGTAAGTCTCACCTCTACCATACATCTCTATAGCCAAGAACGTCTTGGATGTCCGTACGTGCAGATACATCATCTCAGGTCACACGCCATTAAAGGCGTTGATAGGATTGCTGACAAAATAAAAACTACTTGAACGCCCGTGGCTTTGAAAATACCCACCCCCCATCAGATGTCTGAGCGAGTTAGCTTGCGTGGCTGTAGATATGGCAGTGTGTACTAGGCATATTTACTTCGACAATGAGCAATGAATGGTACCGTGAATAAAGGAGATGAACACCCCCACTATTAGCGTGTGGTTTGTAACTCGTGCCAACGTTGTGTGGTGCAACCTCCTTGGCAGATCGCTTTACAGTTGTACTTGGCGCCCCTATTACCCCAGGTTGAGTTATACGGGGAAATGTTCGGCGCTCCGGGACGTATAATAATGACGTCGTACGAGGAGAGTAATACTAGTTGTAAGAAGTGATACGAAAAATTCGCATGCCGAGGAGCTACTCAATGCAACTCCATTTAATGACCAAGAAGCATAAAGCAGTGGACATGCTTGCCATTCGTACATCACAACTACGCCGTGCGAAATTTCATTGCCTTTTCAAAGCGCCCAAATATATAGTGTCAGCAACAACCTGTGCGCTTCAGTTACGCCCTCTTAGGTACGCATGAAATGGCCGTGATGCTACTGCATTTTTTAATTATCTTGCACTTTATCTGCTTCTTACGACCATTCGCATCCTCGCGTTGTAATTCATCTTATTCTAACAACCATCCCCGTCATCATTCCCGGTGCTGGGGTTCTGGGCTGCCGCTGCGAATAGATGTCCTGTGGCGAACTGTCTCCGCGGCGTCCCTTCAGTGTGACGGCTCTTGGACGCATCCCGCAATAGTTATTCTTAGCGCTACTACAAGAAGAATAGTTGTTGTAGTACTTACGCTATCTGGGACAGCAGTAACTTTAGTAGCATAGCTGTTTAAACAGGTAGCAGTAGCAGAAGCTATGCTACACCACACTTTAGATATCTGTCGATATTAAAATTGCCTATTTCCGGAGAAAGTGACTTGCAGGATTCACTTAATGTTAGCAAACACTTTCGAGCCGCCGTTCAGAGAAAGAGCTTTGGATAACAATTTTGTTAGCCCCTATCTACTGAAGCAGAGTGTTTGTAGGTGTGAATAGAGCCTACCAATAATTTTAAACTCTCGATCCTTGCATCGCGAAGTGTCACCTGTCTTGTGCAGCACGTTTTTCGCCACACCAATTTTGATAACAAGACTTTCTCTTCTACTCTGTCTTGTCTCTCATTATCCTGCTCGGTCACGCATCTGAGTCGACATGGTCCTGAAAAAAGCATCAATTGCAGTTTCTTCAGCAAGTTTTGATGATTCTCATCTTGGATTGTTATTTAAGTGTTCAATACCGTTCTAATTACGACCTCCTACAATTTTTGTTCCAGACGGCAATGTTGTGTTCACGCCAAAACAAAAGCAAAATTGTTCGTGGCTCTCAAATGGGTTTTGTAATGGCCCAGTTGATGCTCTCTGAAATGAGCTTCCTCCAAAATGAGCTACTTTTGAGAAAAATAAAATAAAAATTTCAAATTTAGACTGCATTCGCCTTAAAATAGTACACAGGATAATACCCGAGAAAAATGTAGGAAGTAAAAAAAAAATGAAACTCGGAAAATGTCGAGCCATCTTATCGCCCTTCTTTCCTGTCTTGAAGCTCGTACGTTCGAGTCGACGGAGCAAATGGTTATGGATGTCTTGCGTGACTCGTGCGATTACCTTGCTCTGTCCAAAAATGACAAGTTTCTAAAAAAACAAACAGAAAGATAAAATATAGCTAGCAAAAGCATCTCGGTTTCCTCTTTTTTTCGAGAGATGCCCACCCATGTCTTTGTTTACGCCGTAAACGACCGAAAACATGGCTTGAGTTGAAAAAACAAGACCATCTGTGGTGGAATTTCGATTCGGCTCGGTCACGGAAGCCTGACTTTCGCCCCCCCCCCCCCCAAAAAAAAAAAAGAGAGAGGACACAAACTGGGAAGTTAGGCTTTGTTTTTTTCTTTTCCCCTTGTTCCCTGACCGTGTTCTTCGTTTTACTGCTGATGTCTTTTTAAGCACTCGGGCATTGCCCTCCATGTATTGAGGCCGTGTTCTGCGGAAGCACGGGTGGTTTTGTGCGCGGGAAAATGCGGCCGCAAGAGAATCAAGCGCGTGTTTGAGCATGAGTGCTGTCGTCTCACATCTCCTCCTTTCATTCTCATGTTGATGTTACTGAGTTGCATGAGTTTAATCTGCTTACATGTTCCTTGTTTTACGGTGGCTCAATCGTTGTGTGCACTCACGAACATACGTCGCTGATGCACAGAAACAGACCCGTCGCGGATACCTGCCGTATACGACGTTCTTTGCCCCGCGCAAATTTTTAAAGCGCGTACACTATGGCCCTCATGTCGCTGGAGAGAATACAAACATCTTTGTACAGGGTGTTAAAAAATGACCGCGTATCTGCCTATTTCGTTGCAAATGTCGAAGAAAGATGATAGTCGACTGGCGCCCATGCTAAGTAAACGCCTCCCTTCTCTTATGCTGTTCCACTCCCATCTCGTTCCTCCTAAGATAACACGTTGAAGGTTTGCTCAAGTCAATTTAAATTTACCGCGTTCTACTGTTCCAGGCCGGGTGCCTCGATGCCAGCGCTGCCGTACAGTGGTGACGCGCATGTGATATGAGGCACCCTAATACAATGTTTACAGCACCACGTTGCTCTTATCCACGTGCATTCCAAGTGGAACGTGAAACCTATGCAGTGGAACCTTTCATTACTGTTGCCGTTTTATTTCTTAACATTCCGCCAGAAGCTACAGTGGCGCGGGCAACAGCAGGCGACCATTTTCTGCTGTTGATGTAGTATTTCATTTGATATCGCAAAAACCAAGCATCTGAATTTTTTAATAAAGAAACACTGTAAATATCACTTATGTATTGATTTTCTGCTTAACAAAGTGTACTGTTGGGCGAGTTGGTAGTTCATTGTAAAAGATGCTACAGCGCGAAATAAAACACGGGCACAGAAACACGACGGGACGAGCGCTGACTTCCAACTAACTGTGTCCGTGTTTTATTTCGCGCTGTAGCATCTTTTAGATTGATTTTCTGCCTCACATTTGCGTAATGTTTTGTTCTTGTTCAACAATGTTAACAAGTATGAAGATTGCCACCGGTCTTAGACGTTTTGATTACGCTGTGGGTATACAAGACTATTGCGCAGATTCTGTTTCACTTTGACCAGGTGGCTGAATCGAGTAACAGACAGACAGACATACAAACAGACCAAAATTTCTGCTTTTAAGTATCCCAAAAAAGGCTATGGTCTTTAAAAGTTACGGGACACCCAGGCTTTCCCGTGCGATGTGAGAATGTGTGAGCGTCACTTCTCCTAAGTTGTAAGCGCATGTTTGCGTGCGGCCGGGCTGAGTCGCGGCCATTCGGAATTGGTTTATCTGCCATGATCCTTTGGTAGCTGCTGCCTTCATAACTGGCCAGTCCCCCTGAGTGGGTGCGTGAAAATCGTGGGTTGGTATGTAGATGTCACCGGCGAACAGAAGGCAGTGAAATGGCCGTGATCTTCTGCTGGTACTGTGCACCCAATTGAGGCATCAGGTCGGCACATTGACCAATTATCGCCATTTACGCTATTATAACGATTAGAAGTTGAACTTTCGCGAAATCTGCATTATTGTGGAAATGCAGGGCGTTACACGGTTCGCCGTTTTCCGTATTTTTAAATATATTTTTTATTTTTTAACGTTTCGAAATTTCGTTCGACCAGTTATCTCTATTTACGCTACTATAACGATTACTCGTAAAATTTGCGAAATCTGCAATATTGTGGAAATGCGATGCGTTATACGTGTCGCCTCTTTCCGTAATTTTTTTAATATCTTTCTTATTTTTCAGTTTTTCAAAATTTCGTCCAGCCAATTACCTTCATTTACGTTATTATAAGGATTACATTTGCTACTTTCGAGAAATCTGCTTTATTGTGGAAATGCAGGGCGTTACATGGTTCGCCATTTCCCCTAATTATTTTATATACTTGTTATTTTTTTAGTTTTTTATAATTTTGTTCGAGCTATTATCTCCATTCATGCTATTATAACGATTACAGTTGAATCTTTTGCGAAATCTGCAATATTGTGGAAATGCCATGCGTTATACTTATACGTTTTGCCTATTTCCGTAATTTTTTATGATTTTTTTTATTTTTTATTTTTTCGAAATTTTGTCCGACCAATTATGTCAATTTACGTTGTTATAAAGATTAAATTTGAAACTTTCGCGATATCTGCATTATTGTTGAAATGCAGGGCGTTACACGGTTTGCCATTTTCCGTAATTATTTTACATTTTTCTTATATTTTAGTTCTTCAAAATTTCCTTTGACCAATTATGTCCATTTACGCTATTATAACGATTACAGCTGGAACTTTCGCAAAATCTACAATATTGTGAAAATGCCATGCGTTACACGTTTTTCCAATTTCCGTATTTTTTAAATGTTTTCTTATCCTTTAATTTTCAAAATTTCCCGCGAACAGTTGTCTCTATTTACGCCATTATAGCGGTTACAGCTGGAACTTCCGTGATATCTGCATTTTCGTAGAAACGCAGGGCGTTACATGGTCGCGGCTGTGGAGGTACTCGGCAAAGAATGCTACTCATTAAAAAATAGTTTTAACGAACCATCTCTGCAGTACGCCTTGCATCTGTGAAGAAAAAGAAATAATTACAAAGTAAAGGCACTTCATAGCTATAATAGTATAAATCTACATCATTGGAGGAAAGAAACAAAAGAAAACTTCAAAAGAACAGAATACCTCAACGTCTTTCACTACCGATAGCCATATTTGGCTGTAAAGAAGTCGCACTCTAAACAAGCGCCATAATAATGTCGCACTATGGTAGACCCCTCTCTAAGTTTCCGCAGATTTTTTTTTTAGTTGGGACACGCGGGCGGTTGAGAGAAGCCTCGACGCCCATAATACCGCAAAACGCCTTCAACCTTTAGGCTACCAGCAACTCCTTCGTTTTATCGAACCTTTCCCAATACACCTCGGTGTTGCTCTAATAACCCTTCACGAGAAAATAATGATTTTTGTGCGCATTAAAACGTCATATCGGATGTCTGTGCACTCTATTCACCTTTCCCTTGGTGGTTGTGTAGGCACGCAGTATGGTACAGACGTTGGAGAAATACGCGTCGGGTGAGGTACAGCATTTTGCTGAACAGAGCATGGCCAAAGTACGAACAAACAATGCATATTTATCCTTGCTCAACTTTCATGTTCCTCTTTCCGTGGTTGACAAGAAAGCCAACAGCTAGCAGCATTTTACACGCTGCGGCTGTCGTACGAAAAAAAAAATGAGACAATGCCAGCTTCACCTCTTTCAAAGTCCTACCGGGAAGACCTCTTGTATGCTAGCGTTCGACCTTGGGCCTTCCTTGTTGGTAAACCGGTTCTTTGAGAAAAGCATTCTCTTGTAAAATAAGTAAATAACAACAGGAAACAGGGCACCGGTACATATATTAGGTACGAGAAAATTTTGATTTCAGACGGCAGGCTCTCTTGTCCTGTAGGTATTAGTAATCTGTTTCGCAACCAAACATTGCTTGAATTCCCCCTGTCTTTGTTATTTCACAAATCCAAACAGCGCGGGTGTATTTGCATTTCATTCAAATACCTTTGTCGACTACGTATTTCTACGCTTGGTGAAGCGGAAAAATTGCCTCCACGTGTATGATTGGACTCTCCGACGTAGAGTAAGAGCTGCTGCTTGAATATTTCCCATCGCTAGTGACAAAAAAGTAATTTTTATCATAGGTCGACAGAGCACGTTCGAGATTTTCCTACGTTCAGGTAGCCATCCTAACAACGGCATCTTTTTTAAAAATTTAAACCGTTTTAAATTTAAAATTTAAACATTGTCCTGCTTGACTCAAAACTTATTTTGCTGTCTACCCTGGCAACTATTTTTCTCTCGGGCAGCTTCAGGTAAAAGAACGTTTAGGACAATCACATATGGCAGGAGGTATGTTTGAACGCAAAACTATTGATAACCCAGCAAACCTCAGTAAAAATGACCCACGCAGCGAGGTAGCAGATCCGGCTTCTGCAAGGGATGTTATATTTCTCGTGATTGCGAACGAAAACCCTGTGTAGGACACTTATGGCTCGTTATGGGGCCTCATATAAAATAAACGCTGTATCTGCAGGCTGGTACACGGTGCTGTAAGGAGTCCGCTAAAGCGACGTCAACCAGCGTTTCGCAAAAAAAAGAAACATTGCTCCAATCCACGCTGTGAAGTTGATTGGACTGCGAAGCTGTAAACGACATCCATAACGATTACCCATGCGACTTCACTTGAATTCCCACACGTCTCTCTAGACTCTCTACAAAGTGTGAAACCAGAGGCAAGTGAAATGTACTTAACCCCACCATTTAGTACTTCACAACGACATTCACGACTGTTTTATGGTCAGTGTGATGCACTCTGAGATTTTCAGTTCTCACTGTTGCTAAACTGCCTAGCCTGTCGCCTGCGCTCGGCGCTTGACGTCTTGTGCGAGAGCTGCGGGATTATGCCTACGACACTGTTGAGCGAGACGTTTTCTCCTTTTCGTCGAGAATTCACTTCCCGCTGTTCTTCTGGCGTCTTTACTTCTTTTGATCTACTCACGGTAGCCTGGAATGAACTGAATGAGTTGCTATACCGGCCTCCCTTTTTATATATGGGACGTGGTGATGGCCCTACTTGATTTCTACGCTTTTTGGTACTTTTGCACTCAGAGTAGCTTACGGAACCGTAATCATTGCTGGGAAACACACGCGGGGAGAACAAACGTGCTTCGCATTATTCGCAGATGCCATTATTATACATTAGAGCTGCTGAGCACGAGGTCACGGGTTCGATTCCCGGCCGCGGTGGCCGCTTTTCTAATGGAGGCGAAAAGCAAAAACGCCCGTATGTACGAGATTTCGGCGCACGTTAAAGATCCCCAGGTGGTCAAAATTAATCCGGAGCCCTCCAATACGGCGCGCCTCATCGCCTGCGTTGCGTCGGCACGTTAAACCCTACAATCAATCAATTATTATTATACATTATGCGGTTTGCCTTCACACGGGGGCTTTGAATGAGCGGTGGTAGACCCGCCGCTGTACTCGTTGAGTACACCGTGTGTCTCCCCGGTCTCCTCGTGTGGGCGTAGCTTAGTCGGTAAGACGACGGGCTCTCGCTCCGTTTCTGTATTCGGATCCAGGGTCGATTCCTGGCTGTGCTGGTAATTTCTGTTATTTAGCCTGGCGTTTTCTGCGGTCGACGCCACAAAAATTTCCTTGGCTGGTAGAAGTATACCGCTTCGCAGTGAAAAAAAAAAAATACCGCCTCTGGCACTACTGCGCTCTCCATAGCATAACACAGCGTAATGTGATGTAATTTAACCTAGCGAACGAAACGTGAAAATTTAGGCGCATAAATTGAACCTAAGTAATCGAAATCAGAATTAACGCTATAATCAAAACTAACGCGATAAAAATGCAAGAGCCCCCCGCCCCGAACCAGCGCCCACGGTATCACAAAGCTAAGACGGACCTCTACGCCACGAAGGCACACCTGCCCTGACGTGCCTGCCTAGCATTAAAAATTGGAATGTCGACGAACGGCGCTTCAGATATGCCTTTAACGCCCAGCTGGAACGCTTTCGGACCGCACTCTAGACGCTACGTAAAATAAATCCAAATCCAATCTACGTAAAGCAAATCCACCTCTACGCCATGCCTTGAGCCTTGCTTGCTTAAGTGTGTTTTTTTCCCCCGCGAAGAAATGTTCTAATCTCGCCACTCCATGACACAGTGCCTGCTTAATGTGGGCAGGTATGGTTCGCCCGTTTAGGAATTGCTCAAAGTAAAAAACGAAACACGAAAATTCGACTCCCAGACAACATGCAAGAAATTTTGGTATGTGCTCCGCGTATTGTGAGTTTTCTTGGCGTTGACTACGCAGATTATCTAGCGGAATTGCCTTGTGGCCGTTTTTTTTGCGTTCAAATGTGTCTACCTTCTGCTGGAAGCTTTGTTCTGATCATCCCTATTATGATAGAGCAAAGGGCCCTACGTGGAGACAATAGTTCTTGCAATAAGTGAAGCAATCACATACTTCTCTTCGTATTCGCAGGAAGAAGTTGCCTATCCGGCACAAGCACGCGTTGAGTGTTTCGGTGGCAGTGAGGGCGTAGAGTACTAAATCACAGAGACCAATAAAAAAGTGAGCGCTGGACCGAATCTGGATAATACGTTCCAGACATGTCTACATCTCCTCTTTTTTTGTATTGCTTTCTTTTTTACGTTTATTTTTACTTGTATGGTATTAAAAAAAATACGACTGCCAGATCAGAAGACGATTTTGTTACTGCGGTTTTGATACAATTTTATTCACCGTCCCCTGGGCTCCGTGGGATCGCTTACTGTTTGCCCGATCTACACTGCTGCTGAAGCTTCATTTCACGCATTCGCTACCTCTAAAAGTTTTACATTACACATGTTTTGTTGTTTTTTACGGCCACGATGCGACGAAAACCCAAAACTTTATTTTTCTTTGGGTGAGGGGTGGGGGTCGAATTTCGCGAACAAGGTAACTAACTCTAAGAATGTACAATTGTAACTGAACGCATACCTAGGTTAGTCAGAATGTGTGGTACTCTAAAAAGAAAAACTTTCATAAAAGAAGCAAAAAACTGAGAAAAGTGGGCAGGCGTTCTGAGGGAGTGAAGGACTCCCAGCCAAATCACAAAAGCAGAAGTAACGCGGACAGGAATCTACCGCTTTTGCTTTTGCTGGTTGTGGGTCATTCTTTTTATTTTCGCACGGAGAATCGCCACCTCGAATTAGTGCGTGTAGAGACAGACAGAGAAAGAGAAGGAGAGAAATATTTGTAATGGAAACTTAAGGTTTGCGCTGCTAGCGGCAGGGCTCGGGACGCTAGGTTATATGAGTACAGGGGTGGGGGATGATTCCTGCAAGATGGACGAAAAAATGCATTAAAATAAATGCGAAGGAATTAGAAATTAAGAGATAAAGTCCTGGCTAAGAAAATGGAAATTGAATATAAAGAAAACAGAGCAGAGAGGAGGTAGAATATAAAACTAACAAAAAGAAAATATGAACACGACAACGCGACGAAGTATATCTCTGAACTTATTCCAGCGGCTTAAACAATGAAAACCACGTTACTCTACTCTTGAGCGTTCCAAGCGGAACGTGGAACCTATCTAGTGGAACCTTTCGTTGCTGTTGGCGTTTAATTTTTTAAATGCCGCCAGGTAGCGCGGGCAAGAGCAGACAACGGTTTTCTGCAGTTGATGTATATTTCATTTGCTATCGCAAAAGCCAAACATCCATGAATTTTTTAATAAATGAACGCTGCAAATATCACTCAGGTATTGATTTCCTGCCGTATATTTGAGTAATGTCTTGTTTTTGTTCAACAATGTTGACAAGTATGAACATTGACATTGGACTTTTTTTTTTAATTCGCATTTTTGCCATGCGGCATATAAAGAAAAGATAAGACATTAGGTAGAATAAAAATACCGGGTACAAAAGCACAGGTAGTGAGGAAATTGATGACCCTGTACAAGTCTAAAGGTAGGCATGGAGTCCAGTCTCATGTAAAAAGTTCAGCAGCGACCTGCAGTAGCGGTCTTCGTTCACCCACCGGTTGAAGTCCCCCGGTTTATCCCACCGAAGACCAACCACTCTTAGCGCACTGTCCCGAGCTGTTCTGGTTCCTGTGCACGTCCACAAGAGATGATTAACATCAGCTGCAGCCGCCGAAGCCGGACACTTGGGACATGTTCCTGGGTCTTCTGGTGCGGGTCTCCAAGTCCAGGTGATTGAAGGTGTGAGAGCCACCCCAGCCCGAAGCCTCCTCTGAGAAACTTCCTCCACCCGGGAAAGATTAGGGGGGAGGGAGCAGACACACGGGGGAATTAGGGCACGTGTGTCCCTTCTCAGAAGAGATTTCATGGCTAAAAGGCGGGAGCGTGGATCACTAGACGTTTAGATGTGGCTGTGGGTATATGAGCCAATGGCCGGGTGGCAGAATCGAGCCACAGACAGACAGACAGACAGACAGACAGACAGACAGACAGACAGACCAAAATTTCTGCGTTTAAGTAGCCAAAGAAAGACTATCGTCGTTAAAAAACTGCTGTTGATTCCTCTGTCATAGGAATCAGTAAATCACGACAGTGAAATGTGCAGCGAAATCTGCAGCTGAGCATAATTTGCAGGCCGGCGGCTGTCTTGTGGGTGTGTTTGGCGAGCGGCGTCCTGCTGGCGGTTAGCTTCAGCAAAGGTATACTGGCGTCATTTCCGTGACGGATATTACGTCAGCAAAATCTTGGGGTATCGCGGCGCAAAACACTTTCGTGTTAAAATATGAAACCCGAAAACGAACAGCCCCAAGTGTAATGTACTCTTTAGTACTGAAGGTTGCTTCCCCGCTAAAAGACCCGTGTGCAGGGGTGCACCCTTTAAAGGCTACCTGCTCCGTTGCACTGGCGTAACTCCCGTGACGGATATGACGTCAGCGATATCTTGGTGTATCCGGGAATAAAACACTGTCGTGTTAAAAAACAATTTAGTTGCATCGCACCGTGGGAAGCTCAATGAAACCTTTTCCCCACAGGTGAATCATTGCTGTTGGCCCAGGGTAAGGAAGCGCAGAAGTTTAAGCCTTCCTCCACACCCACACGAGACTGGGAGCAGGCGGACTGTTTGTAGGTCGCCGTTATGCGCTTAGACGCGATTGGCACGCAAGTGGCTCTATCTCCTCCAGTATAGTATCCATTATAAATGAAGTGTAGTCTGCACGAAACTGAGGTCACAGGTGATTTCTTTTCCTCTTCCCCTTCTACTGATTGTCTCTCAACGAGGACTCGCCTCAAAGAGATGTCGTTCTGGTCCTGTAAAGCGTGCACTGCGGATAGCATGGATGCGGTAGGAGAAACATTCTTCATCGCCTAGAATAAAGTGTAAAAAGTGAGCCGAAAAGCGGAGGAAATTTTTAAGCGTTAGACAGGATTAATGTCTTCAGATGACATGAGAGAAAAAAAAAAGTTGGACTTCACCTTTCGTCTCAAGATGTTCACTTGGCAATGTAAATAGCTGTGTTGCGAATTGTATAGGAAGAAGATGAGGCTCCTGGAACATACCGCACCAGTATCATCATCATTGTACATAGTCAGCCATCGCCATTAAAAAGGGTCGTTCAATCAGGGGTCCCACGGCTTCGTTTCCTGGCGGCGCACCCGCAACGAGGTGTCCGATCCGCAACATTTGGTGCCGAATCCCAAGGGAAAACGAGCGGCTCCCACCGACGTGGACAGCGAGCGACGGCGACGACGTGTTTCTTCTAGAAACGCTCGCCCAAGCAAGCTTCGTCCTTCTCGGAACCGCACCCAGGGAGACAACGCGCGGACCGGGCTGCCTACCAAGCGAGCAAGCCGGACTTTTTCGCTGAACGATGGACCGGCTGAATGCGAAACGCGCTGCAAGGCGAGCCCAAGAGACGAAAATTTCGACAGAGGCGACAGCACTCATCGAGAGCGGCTGCTCCGACCGGCTCGCGCTCCGGAAGGTGTTGGACAGGCTCGTGGCTAGCCGCGAGGAGCTTAGCAAGATCGACGCCCAGGTCGAGGACGCGGTTCCTGTCGAGGAGCTGGAAAGGGAGTACGAGTCGGCGGCCCGTTACAACGACCAGACGCTCGAGGCTCTGACTCGCCTTACGTACCGGCTCGAGGAACTCGGCGTCAGCGACACTGCGCAACCTGCCCCCTCGGCTGCGGTTAGCACGCCACAGGCCCCAACGACGGTTCCATCTCAGATCACTGGACCCCGTCTGCCCATGCTCACCATCCAGCCCTTTCATGGAGACGTGTGTAGCTGGACGTCGTTTTGGGAGCAATTCAACGGCGCAGTCCACACCAACCGGGCTCTCACCGCTACCGACAAGTTTCATTACCTCCGGAACTACTTGTCGGGTGAAGCAGCAGCTGCCATCGCCGGGATGCCAACAACGGAGGCCTGTTATGAAAGTGCCGTTCAGCTGCTGAAGGACAGGTTCGGCGACAAGAGCCGTATCATACAGCGGCATTTTCGAAACCTCCGCGAGTTACAGCCCGTGACGTCTCACTCGGAGGACAAGGAGCTGCGCAGGCTTTATGACTGTGTTCAGCTGAATGTCCGATGCCTAAACGTTCTGGACGTACCCACAAGCAGCTTCTCGGCAATGCTGTACGACGTTTTGCTGGAGGCGCTGCCGAAGGAGATCGTCTTGGCATTCCACCGCCATGGACGTCTTCAAGGTGATACGCAGGGAGCGGTGCCTTCTGCTTCAGTAGAGGCAACCCGAACCACAACGTCTTGCCAGAAGCTAGAGCAGCTCTTGAGATACACGCAAATCGAGCTCGAGGCAAGAGAGCAATGCGCTCCAGTGTCGACTCCTACCGAATCGAGTGACCCTCTACAAAGTAACGGCCACTCAACGTCGGTTCTGCACGCCTCTCAAGCAGGGATGACCGAAAGGAACGAGTGCTTCTTTTGCAAATCGCCGAAGCACACTACTGAAGCATGCTACGCTTCTCTGAGCATTTCAGAGAAGAAGAAACGACTATCTAGCGCAAGGCGGTGCTACCGATGCACTATGACGGGCCATCGATCAAAGGAGTGCCGACGAAAGATAAGGTGTACGACATGCAAGGGAAGGCACGCAACCGTCATGTGCGACCCAGACTATGCATGCAAAGCAAATAGAGACGAGGCGCACACTGACCCGACCTGCAAAGCCCCGGTGCAGACGCACGACGCCAAGTCAGCATCACCTGCCCTCACTAACTGCCAGTTGGGCGAGGACATTTACCTCCAGACCTTCCGGTCATGGATCATCGGTCCCAACGACGCAAGTTACGTACGAGGCATTTTAGACGGTGGCAGCCAGCGAACTTATATTAAAGAAGACCTCGTGGCAAAACTAGGACTGAAAGTCGTGGGAGAGACGAGCCTAGCTGTACATTCATTTGCGTCGGCCATCCCTCCAGAAGTACGACGATATCGAATAGTTGAACTACTACTGCGTAGCCAGTTTGGCGACGCAGAGCATGCTCTCCGGGCAATTTCTGTACCAACGATTTGCCGAAACGTCCCAAATACAGAAATGAACACTGATTTCGTCAAGCATCTACGGAAGTTCGGCTACAGACTTGCTGACGAATGTACCGTTCCCCAAGAATGTGACAGCCGAGGAATGGATCTACTTATAGGATCCGACCAGCTGTGGACGATCGTGAAAGGAAACGTCATTCGAAGCAAGCAAGTCCAAGGATTAGTAGCTATAAAGACCTCGCTCGGATGGACGCTTTAAGGCCCTGTACGGGAACCGAGTCCCTCGGATCAGACAACGGCAGGAGTGTCTTGCGTGCTTAGTACGTAAGTGCCACGCAACGACAAATCAACAGGGGAACCTGCATGGAGTCTACACAGCAGCATTGTTGTCCTATCTCCAGGTGCTGCATCCATCTCACAGCACACCACACAAAGAAAGGAAGCAAGGGAACATAAGGGTTTTGAAGTGGACTTACAGGGTCAAAGACTATCCAGCAAGCATCTGAGTTACCCGGAGCCAGATAAGAGGTGTTGGATGCGTGAGCGTGAACATCCGCTTTTTATGGATTTGAGGCGGTTGCCGACATCACCCCAGGCTTTACAGGTCGCAGACATATGCACTGCGCCCAAGCCCACAGATCAGACGCATTCTATGCCAACGTTACGAGAAGCTTCGCGAAACGATACAGCAGCGCAGGCATACTTGAATGGCTACAGGCATCGTCAGCACAGCAGACACTGTGACCATGATAACCATCTGAACACGTCGGAAGCAACGCGGTTGAAATCCTGGATGCACCGGAAGAAAGCAAGTAACCGGAAGCAAAGGTGGAAGAAAAAGGCTGTCTAGGTTCTAGTACGTTAGCCTTTCACCAGGAACTGCGGTGCTATGTTTCGCCAGGAGCCGTTAGCAAGACGTTAATGTTTTTCCTACATCTGTTTTGTGGCCGGGAATATGTTGCGAATTGTATAGGAAGAAGATGAGGCTCCTGGAACATACCGCACCAGTATCATCATCATTGTACATAGTCAGCCATCGCCATTAAAAAGGGTCGTTCAATCAGGGGTCCCACGGCTTCGTTTCCTGGCGGCGCACCCGCAACGAGGTGTCCGATCCGCAACAAGCTGTCTGATTGGGCACGTAGGCAAGCAAGGCAGCGAGAAGGGCAACTGAAAGAAAGAAAGAAAGAAAGAAAGAAAGAAAGAAAGAAAGAAAGAAAGAAAGAAAGAAAGAAAGAAAGAGGTTCTGCCTCCTATGCACACGGCGAGCTTCCGAGTAGGTCTAGCAACCGACTGGCCTTTGCTAATCCCAGCATCTTTCCCAGCATAGCTCCTTGCTCTTTTATGTGGGTATGGGCCTGAGCAGACTTTTTTTTTGTGGCAACAGTTGAGCTTCCAAATAGTTACGTAAGCGGTCCGCATTCTTTTAGCACTCATTATCAGAGGAGGGTAATTATGCGACGCATAATGAAGTATTGTTTTGCCTCCTCGATTTTATCACGGCGTAACATGCTTGTGAAAGGTCCCGCAGTTTAATGTCTACCCGGAAAGAAGAATTGGCCAAGGCATTGCAACAACCGCTTCGAAAGTTTTGTCTTTTTTTAGTTAGAAGTATGGTCACGTGGGTCTGTTTTTTTAAATATGCTACAAAAGCTTTCACCCCCGCACACATGAAAATCCGCAGATGGGTCGGATACAGCTAAATTCATTATGGGCCTAACTCAAGGAATGGGTCCAGGAATAAGATAAAAACAAAGAGGGAGGACACCTGGTGCGCCAACAATATCGTTCGCCGTGGTCATCGCATTCATTATGCTACCTCGTAAATGACTGTTAAAATAGAACGTCACACTGACCACAACACAGCATGAACGCTTGGTGAAATTTACAATGATTAATATTGCAATAAAATACTAGAGGATATCTTGTAACAGACTGCGTACGTGTGAGAAAGATAGACGCACACTAATACAGCCGCTTGGAGCAGCCGCTTGGCTCACCTGGTGGAACAATTGCTTTTTTGCTCTCGTTGCTTCTGGTTGGCTTGGTCCATCCGAAGGTCATTTTACGCATACACACACGGCGAATCTTGTAGCCTTTATCAGAAAGAAGTTAAAAGAAATTACTTTCCTCGCATACCCTAGGACAAATATTTATGTTTACTCTTACGCGTGTTACACACGTATATTTTCTCAGCCTTTCCTTTGTGCGTTGCAGTGCTTGGTATTTGGTCTTTTTTTTGTGTAAGACAAGTGTAAAAACGCACTACCTTTTTTTGTAATGACGTGTTTACGTGCTATTTTCTGTCTAATTTTTGTACCTGTTCAATATTGGCTTCTAAACCGCTTCGAAACTGTAAAGGGGGCAGAGAACTTGTCAGGCCCCGTGACCTTTTCTCTCGGCTTCCTCTTTCGCTCCAGAAAGAAACAAATAATCTTCAAACTTAAAAAAATCTTCGACTCCGGAATTTGTGTTGCATTCTTTTTTTGTATTTAGTATGGAGTACCTTTTCTTTATTTCACGCGTTATTTTTTAACTCCTGGTAGTTTATTTTTGTACCTGACATTTCATGTTGTATAGTTATCGCCAGATCATTCTACCGTATATTGACATATTTTTTTCTGTTTTTGGCTGCCTACCACACGACCACCATTAAAACGTTTTGGAAGTTATAAAGTATCTTGAAAGGGCGGTAGCACGGGTAAACGGCTAAACAGGCGATGGTGTCTCGAACTTAACGACGATAAGAAAATTTTCTCAAGGGTTTGGACAATAAACCGAAAAAAAAAGTCCCGGAAGCGCGAAAGGACGGAATGAAGTGTTTAACGTGTTTAACAGAGTGGGCTCCTGTCTCTTCCTTTCACTAGGAAATAAAAGACTACGAAAGGAAACAGAAGAAGTAAGAAACTACTTGGTTCTTTCGCACTGCTGAGCTTGCGTGCAACACTTTTGAAGCAGTGATACGGCTCTCCAAATTCCCAAACCGTGGCATTTTGGTTGCGGAAACACTGTGCGCCGTGGTGAGATCTCGCCGGGAGCGCGAACGTCGTTTCGGTCGGCATTACACTGTCTAAAGTTCCGGGGGTGTTCAATTGACCCGAAACCAAACCAGAGTACCTACTGTCCAGCGCCAGTGGGACATGTCCACGCTACTCTGAATGAATCTTCGCTCTCCTAATATAACGCGCCAAACATGAAGCCTATCACTGCCCTCCTCCTCCGCTCTTCCGTCCGGCATTTCTGCGTACTCTCGGACCCGATCATCCAAGTAGATGTGCGCTTTAACGAGCGCCTAATGGTTCGCTCTGCTTTGCTGCCAACTGGCTCAGCGCCAGGCCGACGGCGTCATTAGCGCGGGATGCTCAGACCTGCCCGATGACCCCGGGGCTGGACAGCGAGAGGCCTCACCTCTCTCTCCTACCTCCCGCACCATCTCTCCCCTTCTCCCTTCTCTCCTTGTTCCTCTATCGCCTCCTCTCTTTCAACGTCCGATACGAAACGTGCAGAGTCAGATGGGTGCTCTCAATTTAGTGGACGTGCAGAGGGGAGAAATCAAGAAAATGAAGATGTAAGTGTTACTCACGACAGCACGTTCGCAGGAATAGTGGCGGACTAGAGTTTCAAGCGCGATGATGAATGTTATTCCCGTACGTGTTCTCGTCAGGCCTCACGCGTTTTTTTTATTGCGTCAGCGTGGTAATTTGTAAAAAGCTCTCGCGAACACTGCGCGTGAAAGGACAAACAGCCCCCCGAGACTCTCTTCTTTGGCCGCGTGTATTTCTTCTTTTGAAATTCCCTCGTGTACGTTATATCTTATAAAGAAAATGACGTACATATTGCATGCCAGCTGTGTTTCGACTGACATAGTGTGGATGGAAGGCAAAGTGTCTTCATTGCCTTCTATGTTACTATGTGCACTAGATACTGCTATCGTCTGTGAGTGGGGATGGAGAAGGAGGACGCTGCCGGTTTATGTTTAAAAAAAAGAGGTGGAAATTTTGATATTACGAACTTGAAAGGGGACACTGCGGGAATGCTGGTGATGCTGCGAAAGAATTCTTTTCTGCATTGCAGCCGTCTAGAGTTTAGTACATAAAATTCCCCTAACATACCCAATGCACTGATATTTGCGCTTAAAAATTGCTAGTCTCTCACCAGTCAGGAACTTATTTAGTCCGAATATGCTTCTTAGCATCATGGTGGCAATGGAAATTATGCATTGCAATTGTCGAGCACGGTGGATCAAACTGAATTAGCGAAACTGTCAAAATTGATTAACACAATTAAAACAAGTGACACTCGTGCATATAACACGGCAGTGATCACTGGGCCCAGCGCTCGTGGCTGTCTAGTGGTCCTTTTTGTCCGTGTGCCAGCTGCGCTGTCTTCCCCTGATATAGAAAAGGATATCGAGCTGTCCCAGGACAAGGCGCGCGAGCACTGCGAAGGCGGGAGAATTGGATTGCATTGAACAAAACTCTGTTCATATCATCAAGAGAAGAGTGAGACAGAGGGGGGAAGAGTACGTGGGGTGGTGGCAAAGAGGGGAGAACGGCACTACAGCCCCTCTGGCGTATCACTTCTTCGCGCTTGACAGCTTTCACGATCAGTGGAACTGCTTGAACCTTTATTTCCTTTCAGGAATACTCATCTTACGAAACAGGGCTTCTCTAATTGATTGTGCATAAACATCGGAATCTCTCGCTTAAGCGGGACAGAAAAAAGATAAAACATTGGGGTTGGTTTTTTGTTGCTTAATTAACAGCAACATTGATTTGACAAGTTATAAAATGTTGAAGTATTGTAAATCCTGGCCCCTGCACAGGCATGCGAAAGCTTGGGTCCGACGTTTGTGGCAGACCATCCTTCCGGAAGACTAAACGCAAAATGTGAATCTTGGCAGGGGGGGAGGGGGGGGGGGGGGGGGGCGTTATTGCGACAATGTATTATCGAAGAAAAGCATGACAAAAAGCAGCAGCTCAGCATATCATTTCATTAACGTTCGAAATAAAAGAAACACAAACGTGTTTCGTTATGACTAACCTGATACGTGAAAATAACTTGTAGGGCCAAGGCATCATTTCCAAGAGGCCGATAAACTTTCATATTTAACACGCCCGCCCCCCCCCCCCCCCTTTCCTGATAATCTGCGTCACACGTAAAGACACCATTTGAGGCTATGGATGCCTCTTTTCTTAACAACAGGGCGGGGGATTGCTTACGATAAATCCAGCGCAATGCCGTCTTCTTAAGTGACGCGACAGCACCATCTTTATGTGAATATATGCAGCTTCCTGTTCTGACAGCGTATGGCGAATACATTTCAAAGAACAGAAACCTTTTCGCAAAGACGCATACAAAGCGCAGGCTTCCGCTGCTGCGGGTACTCAAACACCACGGATTCTTGCATCGGGCAACCCACGCCTGTACAGGTTCGCAAAAATTTAAAAAAAAGAAACAAACCCACGATGATAACTACGATCACGATGACAATGACTATGATGAGGAGAAGTGCTCACGTGCGTGAAAATATATGTTTGAAACCAGGCCTACATGACATGATAGCACACAAAATGTTTACCGAGGCGCTACATCTGCTGGACATCCCTTGGTACGCAAAGGCAAATGTTCAGTTCAAAGCTTAAAATATACGAAAAGCATTACTTCCCCCAAGCTGTTTGGATACGTGGCATCGATGCGGCAGATCAAGATGCTGACAGGGCATCTCCAAGGGGATCTGCTGCAAGGGCTCGCGCCAGGAGTGCCGTACGAATCTATTCACGTCAGCGTTACCCATTATACGCTCCGAGATTGATGTTACTCACTCCGCCTCAGTCGAAGACGCCAGCGGCACAAGCCGGGAGCACCTCTCGTTTCGTATTCACAAAACGCGCGCTCCCGGCCATTTCCTCCCAACCCATCCACCTATCCCCCTTTTCCCCCTCCTCCTTCCTTTTTGTTCTGTTGGTCCCTCGCCTGCCCATTTCTGTAGTATTTTGTGTCTCGTCCACGGGTCTGTAAAGAAACACGTTCGTTCCGAGAACCCGCTTGTGTTACTCTTCCCCCCACCCCCTCTCTTTCTATGAGCACGTGCGTTCTCTATTGCCGCCGACATTCGGCAGCGTATGCTTCAACCCTCCCCCCTCGCTGACTGCTTTCGTAGGGCTATATATTCCTCAACTCATTTTATTCACATACTTCAACCTATATATTTCCAAGAAGTCTGTTTTTTTTTTAATACGGTATATTTTTTGTTTCCAAAGTTTTATCGATTATGATTTCTCTTCTTTCTTCTTTCACCGCACCCCATTCGAATTTGTCAAAAACAGCCCCTCGCGTCGTTTCACATTATTGCGATCGTTATTATTATTCTGCTAGCGGCAGTCCACGCCCGCCCAAAGAAACTCCTCTTGACTTCTTAAGCAGAAGCGCTACGCTCTATACTTTCGAAAGCGGACGCGGTGACGAGATTTCTCTGTGCCCGCCGCATGTGCGAAATAAAAGCAGATATAAATAAGGCAAAGTGGGAGGAGCAAGGTCGCTGAGGCATCCCCATTGTTCCGACTATGGCACTCCGTCGAGCGCAGATATGCGAGGGCTCTGTTCGAATCGTCTCTCGCTCCCCGTTTGGTGTTCTGGTATCTTCCTTGTTTTTATTTTGTATTTTCCATTTTCTCCTTTGCTCAGTCAAAAAAAAAATATTTTGCAGTGCTTATGCAAAATGAGGACGGCCAGTGCCTTTCATCCATTTTATTCTGCCAAAAATAAAAGGAACTATTGCGAAATATTTCTTCCCTGGGGGGGGGGGGGGGGGTACTTATATTGTCCAAGCTATAATTAAACGTGTTTCATGTCCATTAAGTAAACGTTTTTGTGGGCGACCGCTAATGTATATCGTATTTTACTATCGTCATCACTGTTCGATGAAAGAGACCCGATGGCGTCACAATAAATTTTCTATAATAGACACGTGGAAGGAAAAATTCTTTTCAGGCGAATACCAAGAGAAATGACTGGGCGCAAATTTTTGTTCTTCAACGCCTTTATTCACAGCAAACTCAAATACATTTTGCACTTATCAAATATTTAATCGAACCGGTCTGTCTGTCTTTTCGAGCGTATTCCTTGCTTTTTGTGTAAAGGTTGCTAACGCCACTAGCATACGCCAGGTAGGGTAGGCTGCCGTCCCCCCGTCATGCTCGGGTTCGTGCACTCAAAGACAATATTGTGGTCCACTTTTACCAGAATAGAGAGTCTTAGCTGACCGTTTCTGGCGGTCCGCTGCGCTCCGATAGCAAGCGGGAGCGCCATTGCGCATGCGTGGCGCGCTAGGGCGCTAGCGGCGATACCGGAGCGGAGCCCCGCCCTTTAACCGGGGCCTCTTAGCGGACTGTCGCGGCAGCTTCCGCTTCGGCGCGGAATTCCAACATGATTGACCTCTCGCGAGGCGAGCACGCTACGGCAAACACCGTTTCGTCAGTTGGAACACTAGCGACGAAATCGTTAAAGCGCTTCCGAATAGGCTAAGGTGCCGCACACCTCAACAGTGTCTAGAAGGGAAGCGAAAAACGCCGACCGAAGCGTGGGGCTGCTTCTATGCAGCGCCAAGAAAGACAGCTTTGTCTTGGCTTTCCAAAGTTTATCGGCTTTTTTTAAATTATTTAGAACCATTATACCATGTCAGCGACTACATTAAACGAAAAAGGTTAAATGAGGGAAAAAACGAACACGGTATTTTTTTTTATTTGAGCGACCAAATACAAATTCTTATGTTTCCTTCTGGATGAAGTCACGCCAATCATTCCCCGCCCAGGGATATACGGTTAACTCTTAGCTAAAAGCCTATCTGCTGCTGACGCTCCGGTCGTGCTAAGCGGGCCGTCGGGAGCATAGCAGAGCGTCAAAAACGGTCAGCTGAAACTCTCTAATGTATTCGATTGGTCATTTCGTGCAGCCAACAATGAAATTTCGACGAGTGAGATTAATCGGTCCTCTCTGTGGCATGACGCAATGCAAGCAGCGTGACTTTCTGCCTTGCGCAGTCCCACGGCCCAGATTACATTCTCGATTAAAATAGTATGCACATTGCCATTATTCGCGAATTCGCTTTGTTGTGCGCCATCATATTGATCACTTGAATTCATTGCGGGGAAGCTAAACCACGAGATTGAAGGGGCGTGGGGAGGAGATAAGGAGATAGGTAATTCAGTGAGACGCCACTGACTCCGCCTTGAGCAGCTTGGCGGGGCTGCTGCCTTCGCCGTCTTAATCTATCTTTATCCTCCTTAATCTTTAATAATCTACCTTAATCCCGCCAAAATTCGTCTTAACCTGCCTCTACTTATCCTTCTTCATTTTACTCTTTCTTAATCCACCTTTGTCTCGCCATACTAATCACCACTATTGATACCTAATTCATATTTCAACCATCTACATCCACCTCGATTCATCCTAATCGGCCTTAATCGCACCATAATCAACCTCACCAATCATTACTGCCAATCACGTGCAAAAATCATTGATTTTGGTGATCAATATTATTTCTTATACACTGCTGGCATGCTTTGCTTCGCGTCAGGCCATTCTTGAGTTTTCGTAACTGGTGTAGACGCCAAGGTCATTCAATATCAGCTTCCAATGAGACATTACAAAGCTTCCGCCTTAAAATACAGCGATCCGCAGCCTTCGTTCGGCGTTGCCTAACAGAGCTCCTTCCGATTCCACGTCCGGTCCCCAACACAAGGAGATCATCCTCACGACCCCTGTCTTCGGAACGTTTTCCTTGCGTTTCTTTTCATTACCACCAGGCGGTGTGCTCAAGGACGTTCAATTCCCTCACATGACGCTTGGTGGGGCTTGCGACTTCGCGCCACTTTCGAACACAATTTAACCCGCCACTGGATCACTTCCCGTCCTGCAAAATAGAAACACTTTTACCACGAAACCTGACCACACACGTTGTCAGCTAAGAAAGTCATAGGAGGGTGGAAGCGCCAGGCATAATTACTGTGGGGCAGTTGACTCCTCTGGAGGAAGGTGCACAGTTCTGTGCTACTGAAAATGCGAACCTTTGTTTGATTCGCCACTTAGCGTGTATCGTTCCGCGTGCAATCGCCTGTCGTAAGGACAGCACTGGCATATTAACAGCGGAGCTGTTGTAGCTGGTCGTAATGTGTGGCCCGTAACGTGTTAAAAATGGCAAGAAAATGTCGAGCGCTCGTGAGCGCGTGCCTGGCGGCGACCGCCGAGCGTCCCCGGTTCACGCAGTGGCGTTTGCAAGAAAAAAAAAAGCGGTAACCTCGAGGAGCGCGAAAATGCCGAGGAGAGAGAAAATGCCGAGCGCTCGTGAGCGCGTGCCTCTAGTGTGCAACGCCTTACCGAGACAACTTGCAGGTCCCGCACCCTCGATTTGACAAGCAGGAACTCGTGGAAGTCTCCACTGGCGAGACTGAGCTTGCAGAACACTTCCCTACCCTGTGTAATGTCTGCCACGAGGAACATGACAATATCGATGAATATGACGATGACTACTACCAGCAGAGTGCGAAGCGGCGACGGAATGTGAAAAAAAACAAGAAACAATTTCAAACTTCTAAAAATGAGTGGGGATGTGTCCCTCAGTGCTCACGTAGAAAGAAATCCTGCAGCTTCACTACGGTTTAAGCCTTGCGCGACTCAGTCCAAGCATCCCCGTTGTTAGGGGCGAAGCCCCTAAAGGGCTGTGGTTGGCGTCTACAGTCGTGGTCGGCGTCGTCGTCGTCGTCGTAATCGTCACTCGTCTCATGTAGACACGGGACTAAAACACTGGGAAATTCGTTTACGCCTCGCGCTAAAGAGCTTCGTGCTTCAAAGACAAGAAACTTTTACAGCAAAACTGTTTACCTGTACCCCCCAACGGTTTCATCTCCGTTGGCAAAAATGCCAAGGCGCCAAGAATACACTTACATACTGCATGCTTCGCCCTTCACCAGGCTTCACGTTAGTGGAGATGGCCCAGGATTTTCTTCTTGGCTGATCTTTCCAACTTAAGTGCAGCAAATGTACCTGGTCTATTACCCATCCGCCATATATTTAGAGAGATATACAACTTTATCAATATAAAAAAGTAAGAGCCACTGTATGATAGGTGCACTGCACAGGTCAAGCTAACTGTACGGACGCGTGCCACGTACAGAGCACGGTCATAGGTTTTCAAATTTCTCATAATTCGAAGAGCTACGTTTGACGCGCCTTTACGCATCCTTGCTCGTTGCATAGGAAACAGAGCGAACAAGGCATCCCTTCTGGTTCGCAAAATTTGTGAAAGAAATTTTATTATGTATGGTAGATGAAATTGAGAGTGGAGGGTGAATGATATGCCAACTTGTTTTCGAACACGGATATTGCTTAGCGCGTTGTGCTGTGAATCATAAAATATTAACTGCGCGTTAGCCCAGACTTTTTTAGCCTTGAAAAAACAACCGCCCCGACGCTTGTGCGCGTTCGTTATTCATGTACGCGGATTAAAATGCAGGGGGAAAATATATATAATACGACTAGCTAACGAAATGCGCGAGAGATATGGCTGGGCTGATTGCCGCGCCTGGCAGCGCCTGTCGGGCGTCGACGGCAGTGGAACAACAGCACTTGGCTGCAGTCTGGAAACTCGCCAGGAAAATTTTCCCCCTATTCGTTCCGTTTCGAGAGCGCATCTTTCCCTTCTCTTTTTCTTCCTTGCTTCTCTTCAACATAACGCTATTTTATTTCCTGGAGCTGCAGTACATGTTGCAGTTTTACTATGTGGCTTTCTGCGCCTGTTGTAGTTTTCCGAAAATGGAGCATCTTTTCTTCAGAACAACCGCTCATTCAGACGGCGTATGAGTGGAAAGCAAAAAAATAGTATATATATATATATATACGATAGAGAAGTCAAACTGAAAAACATAACATTTATTCTAACGGTTCGACCGGGGGCCGGTCGAAACGTTAGAGTAAATGTCGTTATGTTTTTCAGTTTGACTTCTCTATCGTACAGCTAACCTCATAGCCAGGAACCTTTTCTTTTAACTATATATATATATATATATATATATATATATATATATATATATATATATATATATATATATATATATATATATATATATATATATATATATATATATTATATATATATATATATTTATATATATATATATATATATATATATATATATATATATATATATATATATATATATATATATATACATGCGTTATATTATAACTGTGGGCCCCGTGAAAGTTTCAGAAGGTATCGACGAGTGTTGTAGCCGAAACATCGCACCCATAAGGAAAGTGCGCCTGCATCTTGTCATCTGGCTCACTGGTCACACTCCTGGAGCTAAGTAGGGGGCGACACCTACAAATGCGTATTGTGGCGATGCAGCTGGTGAGATCGTCTACCAACGCCAGTATAACGGCCAATGCGTTCGAGACATAAACCGTTACAAACCGCGAAATAGGTCCCCAGGTATTCATCGCTTTCCTGGGCGGGTGATGTCGATGACAGGCTCGACAGCTACAATTGGATGAGCGCGTTTCATGGGGAAGGTGACTCCGTGAAGCTCCTCAAGACGGGGTTTCTGGACCACGATGCTGAGCGAACGAATTGGTTTGCGTCCACGCCAGATCTTTGCCCATCGGTAAGTCGGTCTTAAATCACAAAGGAGCTAGCCCCTTGCGGGCAACACATGGGCAAGTCGTACAAGAAATCTAGGATGTACTAGCGCCTTGTCGTTGGACAGACAAAGACACGTGGGAGAGCGACAAAGTTTGCAACGTCGTAAAGGGTATGGGCACAGTCGTGTAAAATGCTCCCGCCAAATCCAAGCATGGTGTGTGATGTGACCATGACAACGCACTTCGAAGATATTTAGTCTGCCAGCCTCCAGCTGGGCTCTCCTCCGGCGACACTTTATTCACACGCCGTCTACAACAAAAGGCCCCCTGCAGCTATCCTAATCTTGCCAGATCCCACCGCAGTCTTGGAGAGAGAGAGAGAATGCTCTTTAATGTGAACTGGTTAGGTCAGCCCTGCTAGGGACAAGGCTTGCTACACCAGATGGGGGGTGACTACGTTGATGAGTGGTGCATATCAGACATCAGGGTTACAGCAGGAAGAAGACAAACATGAAGCGTTAAAAAAATGAAAAAAAAGGACAAGAAAAACAAGAGATTGCTGCCAACAGAGTCCGGACAAAAAAATACAATTGAAAAGAAAATCGTTAATAGATACGCTGAAACAAAATGAAAAGTAAACGACGGGAAAAAAAGTAACAACACCAACCCAAGAAAAATAAATAGATGAACGCCACAGTGCGAAAGAGAAGATATCGTGACACACTTGCTCTGTCTCTGATCTAGAGAGATTTGTCCAGTTCAATCTCTCGTAGGAACTGGAGCAGAACTTTTGTACCTAAGGTACTGTCAGCACAATTGGCCCAGGGCCCAAGAAAATGAAAAAGTTCGAGGCTGCCTCCATGACGTACACGAGAGAGGGAGCTCACTGCAGTTTTTCGCGCAGCAGCGTATCGAGGGCAGACGCACAGCAAGTGATTTACAGTCTCGCGCACACCGCAAGTCCGGCACAGGGGGGAATCTTCCCAACCAATCTTAAACTTAAAACTCCGAGTAAACACCACATTCAGGCGCAGTCGGTGCAGAACTCCTTCACACCGCTTGTTGAGGCCGCGTGGAAAACGGGTCACAGTGCGGGTCAGTAGCGTGCAGTGGTAGATATCTGCGGTGAGGGTCCTGCCACTCCGACCTTTGTGCAGCCCATCCACTTGCGAGGATAAGGGCGTTGCTGTCCTCTCGGGAGAAAGGAAGCTGGGTTGTGTTGCTCACCAAGTGGCCTGCGCTGGCGGCTGCGTCGGATCTAATATTGCCTTGTATGTCCGAGTGACCAGGTACCCACTGAAGAATGATTTCATGGCCTTCGCGCACTGCCATTGTGTGAATTTCGGCAATTTCACATACAAGCTGACTGCGGTTGTTGTTAAGCTTTCGGAGCGCTTGTAAGGCACTGTGCGAGTCGAGTAATATTACCCATTGCTGGGCATGATGTCCGCTGATGTAATGAAGTGCAGCCCTCACAGCTGCCAGCTCGGTAGCAGTCGAGGATGTTTCATGGCTAAGTTTTTTTTCGATAGTGCACCGGGCTGATGGGATCCACACGCCGATGGCGGATGAGCCCGGGCGAACCGAGCCATCCGCATAAACATGTGTGTAGCCTTTGTAAGTGCTGGAAATATACTCGAGTGTGAAGAACGTGAGCGTGGCCGCAGGCATGGCATACTTTTTGCTAATTCCGGGTATCGTCGTGCAAATTTTCCATGGCGCCAGTACCCACGGGGCTACTATCGACTTTTGAGGCTGTTGAAAATTCGCCGGAAGCAAGTGTCTTGCATACTGTGTGGAGCGGTTTGCCAAATGATGCGTATGACACCGAGTCAAATGGCGCAAAGACGTTCGAAGCACCTCTTGGCGTTGTAGCACTGTGGCGTAAAAGCACCGAGCTTCGCAAAGAGTTCCAACCGTCGATGTGCATAGGCAACTTGCTACGTTCGCATATCAGTTCAACCCGCCTTGATATCTTGGAACTTCCTTCATTTAGACTGAAGACTGGGGAACGTTTTCGAAGCCCTGAAATTCGCTTTCACTTCGGGCTCTGAATTGTACCATTTTGAGGAAACCCAGACCAACCGTATTACCTGCTCCTGCCAGCGGGTCCGGCATTGGCGCTGCCCTGCTCAAATGTGGTATGCTCTCGGTCGAGAACCAGCTATTGAGCACGCCGGTCGCACGCTCAATAGTTTGATCTGCCCATAAATATTGTTCCTACTTACAAGGGCGCCAGTTAACTGTGGTGACAGATCACTTTTCTCTGTGCTGCTTTACCCGTCGCAATGGCTAAGTGGCTCAGGAGGACGGGGGTTCGATTCCCGGCCGCGGCGGCCCCTTTTCTGATAGAGGCGAAAAGTAAAAACACCCGTGTGTACGAGATTTCGGTGCACGTTAAAGATCCCCAGTTGGTCAAAATTAATCCGAAGCCCTCCACCACGGCGCACCTCATCGCCTGCGTTGCGTCGGCGCGTTAAAGCATACAATCAGTATTTGTGCTGCTTTACGAGTCTGAAAAAAAAAAAAAAAAAACCTCTAGGATCTCTTCCTCTGGATCATTCGTTTTTATGGAGAGAGAGAGAGAGAGAGAGAGAGAGAGAGAGAGAGAGACAGAGACAGAGAGACAGAGAGAGAGAGAGAGAGAGAGAGAAATACAGAGAAAATGGTCTTTAATGTGAACTGGTGAGGTCAGCCCTGCTAGGAACTAGGCTTACTATGCCAGATGGGGGGTGACTACGATGATGAATGGTGAATATTAGACATTAGGGGTACAGCAGGAAGCAGACAAACAAGAAACGTAAAAAAACGAGAAACAAGGGAATGCTACCAGCACAGCCCGGACATAAAAATACAATTGAAAAGAAAATCGCCAATGTAAACGCTGCGTGAAAATGAGAGGGAACCGACAAAAAAAAAAAACAACAACACCAACCGAGGCGAAGGAGGAATAAACTTTTATTGTGCACACCACGATGTGCTCAGCCTCCCAATTCCAGGAGGCCGCGAGTCCGAGCTGCGTCCAGAGCTAGTTGCATCAGGGCTTGCTGTCGCTCTGGTGCTGAGCTGGTCAGCTCGGCCATCCACTGCTCAGGGTTGGGGGATGGGATGGGGTTATGGTGGTGAGGACAAAAGAAAAAAAATTGGGCCCATCTCCCCGCGAGGGGGACTCGAGTAGATGCGTCGCAAAGGGGGTGGGTATATTGCGTTAACGTTTAGTGTTTGGGGAGTTGGTGGTAGTGAATGCGTTGTATCAGCAGCTTCTTGACGTAGTTTGAATGAGTCAAGGATATAAGGCGCGTTCGTAGCCTCCCATTCTGTTTCGACTTTGTGGCGCAGTGGGTAGAGCACCATGTACATTGCGTTCCGCCCGCAGGGTCGAGGGATCGCCCAGAAATGGTGGCTCTTCAAGGAACTCACCCTTACCTCCAAACCTTGAATTCTCCAAAAAAAGCCGTCAACGCCGTCAGATTTAAAAGTTCAGGCTTCCAAATGGCCTGCTTTACCGCGGTGATCACAGCCCCGTCGGGGACAAATGGGTAAATGGGTACCGTCTTCCCCTCCTGTATTTCAGCCAAAGATTTTAGAAGCGTTGCAAGATGACGCAGCCATTGGCCACTTCGACTTCCAGAAAACTTATGAACGTGGTCCGCCGCCGCGAACGCCACCAATAAGCATGCCGCAATCGCGCATGCACCTTGCCAGTTTGGGAGACGCCTACATTTCTCGCGGGATTTCCGCGGTCAACCACCTGACCTGCGGTCCTTTTGAAGTCGTAAGCATTGACCCATACGGCCCCTTACCATCGACTCCATCTGGCTACCGCAGGACCGCGACCGCGATCGATCATCTAGCACGATATGCGGAGACCGCTCCGCTTCGGTCGGAATATGCTTAAGGAGTCGTCGAACCCTTCTTGCGTAATGCTATCACGCGTCCCATGTCCCAGAGAGTTCTCGCGACAAAGCTTTTCTTTTGAAAATCATTGAAGAATTGCTTTGTGCTTCCAATACAATTAACCAATTGATCTCGGAAAACCACCGCAGACAAACTGCCTGGGGGAAAACAGGAATCCACCGCAATTTCAGATCTGATTTTCGTTTAGATGGGGCATAACCGCAGCATTTGACACTCTATGCTTACAATATTCCAGGGCAACAAACTGCTCGCTACGCCAAGGTTCTGTTTTTGCCGTTAACCAATCCTTTGTAATCGATACTACTTTTTCTAGGGGGCAAAATACTTCAGGGGCTCGGGCTGTCGATGTCTCTTGTCGTCCTCTCGTGTAGAGGATGCATTTAATCGTGTAGTCACGGTACTAAAACACCGGGACACTCGTTTTTCAACGTCTCGCGCTAGAACGTTTCATCTCCGTGGGCAAAAACTCGCACTAAAACTCACCGGGACACTCGTTTTCCAACGCCTCGCGCTAGAACGCTTCGTGCTTCAAAGACACGAGACTTTTACATCAAAGTCGTATACCTCTACCTGAACTCAGCACGATCTCCGACTAAGAAGAGCAGGAGCCTCATCAACACCAGGAGCATTAGGACGAGGGAGAAGAACCCAAGAAATACATTATGCATATTGACTGAGATTAGCTGCGAGATAGCTGATTGTATATAATAAGTGTACATATGTATATAGTTGAAACAAAATTGTCTTCTGTCTCTCATTGCCCATTAGCATCGATTTTGCTGTGGGAAACATTGGCGCGCACTGCATGCTTCGCCTCTCTCCAGGTTTCACGTTGAGTCTGTCTGGAGGTACGCCCAAGGGTTTGAGCATTTATATCTCGCTCCAACAAGCTGTCAGCTCGGACGTGAGCACAGAGATGCCGCCTAACAGGATCCACTGCACCGTGTTATGAATCAGCTCACCGCTGTGCTGCAAGCTTTGTGCAGCGCTTTTGTGCTATGTGATGAAGGCTCCACTACGTGCGCTTTTCGAGTAGGCGCCTCTGTGTCCGTGACTCAGGCTTGCACCGACCGCCAACGGATTCCAACATGCCGCAGCACGCCTGGGAAGAGCGGGATCGCTGGCGCCTCGCTGTAAGCGTGATTCAAACTTCGGCGGTGGCACACGATGCGTGTAGAGACACGTCTGAAGGATGCGGAGACCGTTGCGGAGATCTCCTCTCTCCCCTCTCTCGGATTCAGCGTGCGCCGGTCCTACCAACCACTCACGAGCTCTGGAAAGAGGGTTGTGTGTGTCTGTACTGTTCGCGCCGTGTGCAAAAACTAGAGGGAACGCGTGTTTGACCGTTACGCTTTGGGTAAAAATAAGACCCCCCAAGCGCCGAAGTTCATTCCTGTTGGAGCAGTGAATCAATGCTGTCAGTCTGCTCAAGTCCTTTACCTCGCACGTCGAGTCATTGTTCTTGACTTGCTTCGGGTCATCGCTTGCCATGCAGTAAACAAGTTAAGTTTGTCTTCGGCCTCTTGTCGTCGTCATCAGGGCCGCAACATTGGGTGGCCGCTCGTTTCACCACACTACCGCACGCATGACGGAGGCGACGAAGCTCGGCTCGGGGACGCCTGCACGTATGCAACAACCGTTATGACGCCTCCAACTCACACGTTCAGTGCCGCACCGTAGATATGGTCTTTCTCCGGACACGAGTTTGTGTTCCACGACTACGCGAAATATTTCTGCATCGAATAATTGATTTTTACATCCTTCTAGAAAATTTCTTCCCGGCCAACTACCCAATTACTCCTCTTTCCAAGTGCATAGCATTGCGATCCCAGCACCGATCCCGCACATGTGTGTCCACTCAAGCCGCTCTTTCATGGTATTCCATGAAAGCTACCGGCCAGGCAGGTACTCTAGCTGGCCGGGAAACTTATGTGCGCATTATACTGTGCGCGCTGCGGGACTCAAATATCGTTTAATATCGAACTAAGGCTTGGGTTTGGGTAGTCGACTATACATTACTTGAAAAAAAAAAAAAAAGCAGTGTAGGGATGCGGAAGAGAAAGGAAAAGACAGTACTAGCGCTTACTAACAACTGGGCGTACTTTACTGCGTTTAGCAATGGCGCAATAAAGTACGCCATAAAGTACGCAATAAAGTACGCGGCATAGAAGAACGCAGAATTTAGGTGAAATGTGTGAGCATTTTTTTTTTGTCTCGTGAGCGTTGGCGGCATAAAGACACATGCGTACACGCACACCTATTATGGCTCTACTGATCTTGAATATGGTGAACGTGGAAAACTAATCTACTCAAAAGGGGTATCCAAAAAATGAGGCGTGTAAGCTTGAGGTCTAAGTCACGTTTTGAGCTTGAAAATTGTGCTTACTATTAGCTCATGCATGTCCAAGTGATGAGACGTATAATCTTGAGGTCCAAATCAATGTTTCGAATGGCATGCGACTTT